>NC_082602.1:35148589-35810776 GCF_030936135.1 Gavia stellata
CTCAACTATAGCATTTAAGGACAATCTGAGGCCAAAACATCTTATGTTGTGGGAACCCTACTTGAACATGCCTAGCTTCTTTATGCCATCTAACCCCTAGTCTTTATTTCCCATGTGTAAGTGGGAGTGATAGTATTTCCAAAAGTTACCCCCCCCCCCCCCCAATATTCCCTTGATTGCCATTTTAAGTTCTTCACAGATGTGATTGTCTCTTAAAGGTTGTGCATAGACTGCCAAGGACTTTATGTGGAGGAGGACTTTGACCATGATTGGTATTTCTAGGTGCTACTATAGCTATATATCATAATATAAAAGCGACTGATACTTATGCAAGGTTCCCTAATCCAACAGGGATTTTTCTGCCACATGGTACAGTGTTCACAAAAATATTGCAATGTTGTGGATGTTGGCTGCAGGACAAGATTCTAAGAGCAGAGATGGCAGCATGGGAAAAAGGGGAAAGAAAGAGATTTATTTTTTTTTAACTGAAACACATTCAAATTAATTCATGTAAGCCTTCTTAAATCCACTTTCTGTGTGTCTTGTCCACACATAATCCTATCTGCATAAGTAGTTGATGAAGAAAAATCAATGTTGTCTTATACTGTGTCTTTAGAAGGAGGAAGTCGTCTAGGATGTTTTCTTCTATGTGGCTGTAAGTCTCAGGGAAATCTGACCTTCAAAGATGCAACAGTTAGCACACTCCTTTGTGCAGGCAAAATATTGTTGTAACATATAACTGAATTCATTTCCTTGACCTATGTAAAAAGTACTGGAAAATATATTTTATTAGGGAAGGAGACAGTGATTTCAGTTCCCCTTGGCTACTACCCCACATTTATCAGCTGTATGTCAAAGGCTAGTAATTAAGAGAACATATATAGAAGATTGTTTTCTGTCAGGTTTTTGTAAGTTGCGTGCAAGTTGGAGATTTGACAGATGTTAAATAAGCCTTGAATTTTTAAAAATTTTTTTTTTGAGTAATCACTGTGGGCAGGTTTGGAAACTCCACTGCTTTTCATTACTGCAGAAACGCAAAGAGCTTTGCCCCCAAGGGGTGATTATCCAGTCCATTAGAAAATGCTACAATTTTGCCTAACAGCATCACAAAAATGGATGAAAATGTACATAATAGTTTGGTTTCAGTAAATGGCCATCTGCACCTCTGGACGCATAAGTGTCAACGTTTGCAGAGAGGAATTGCAGACCTTCGAAAACTCTCCTGACACCCATCTGAGGTGAATGAGATGCTGAAATGCAGAGCTTGAGAGAGGACTGTAGGTCTCTAAAATACAGCAATTATTGACAGTGGTCTACCGTAGACAAATAAAAGTTGATGTTTACAGTCACTCTTGAATAAGTACCACCCATTATTTAAAAGCACTGTTTTGTTCCTTACAGATTTATATACTGTACAGGTAGCCAGGCATTCTGGCAGTGTGCTGTAATACATTGATATGCATCTAAAATCTGCCACCTAATTTGGAAGGACTGTCAAGCTTCGCATTGCAAGTTGGGTGTTAGAGATTTGGCTTGTGTGATTGATCAAGAAAACCCTACAATGGAAGAAAGCTCAGAGGCGATGGGCAAGGGCGATGTGTCCATAAACCTCAGAATAATGTAGGGTATGACTGATCACGGCTGTTGCAAAGAAACCTGACTTTATCTCAACACAAAGGGGACCGGAGGGTGGCCTTTGTTTTAGGTAAACAGCTATGTCAGTTGAGTGGATCAACTGATTGCATCACAGTTGAGTGGATCAACTCCTGGTGTAAATATACATGTGGCTCAGTCCAACACAGAGTATAAAAAAGAAACAAAAGAATTTTGAAGAGAGGAATGGGCTTGAGCTGGTTTAAACCCATGTGTTCCTTCCTGGGGACACTCAGTGTTGTGACGGTGAGCATATTATAGAGACTGGTAATAGGGTTCACCTTGGTATTGTGATTGAACTGTGTATTGCAAGTGCTATATTTTGTTACCTTACACTTGTATTGTGATTTCAGTATATTGTAGTACCACTCTGCTAAATCAAAAATCCCATATAACACCAAATATAATAAAATAAGTAAATCTGATATTAAACATTACACCCTCCACACATGGAATATCTGGAAGAACCTGGTCAGAAAGTACTGAACTCTGGCAGCTTGGAAAAATCATAGCTCCAGTCTTAATAGTTTATATTTAGTTTTAATAGTTTATATTCAAAGACAGGTTTATATCAGAAAGTGAATCTTACCACCTGTTTTCTAAACCTTGAGAAGTCTAGATCTGGATTTCATGGCTCAAAGCTGTTACCTCTTATATCAAATTCTCGTCTGTCCACCTGCATCAAAACTACATTAACAAATGAAGTGGCCCAAAGGGACACGCTAACCTTTGCAGATGTGTTGTCAAAGTGGAGGTTAATCAGCCTGTGGCACTCTAGCTGAATTGCAGTAGTTCAAGCATGGATCCCTTGCCACATGTGTCATTTGTTTGATGCTGAGGCCGTGTGGGCATAGAGGATGCAGCCTAATCTGAATCTGCAGCAGTGGGAGGAGGGAAGCCAGTAGCCAAAGTACTAAAGACGGTATCTTCTGTTGCTCTCAGATGTCACTATACGCCCAGTCCACCAGCCCAGTTGGATGCCACCAACTGGATGAATGCTTTTGGTGACCTTTTGGTTCAAGCCTTCCTCATTCGCAAACCAGTTGGTCACCTTTGACGGTCCAGAAACTCCCTTAATATAAAACTGTCTTCATGAAAGAAGAACCAGGAGTCTTGGACTTGATGATCTCAAGGGTCTTTTCCAACCTAAATTATTCTATGATTCTATTAGTTTAATGGTATCCCTTAGACGAGCACATCTTTCAATGTTCTATTCCTAAAGTAAATTTACTTCTCATTGCTGCTTTAACAATTGATAAATCCCAGACAAAAATACATGCTTCAGTAAAGTTACATTGTACATTTGAATTCAGTAATAAAGACTCTGTAGTATAGCTTTAAATATATACATGCATGTATAAAAATATGTTTTAAAGACATATTATCAATGTGCTACAGATCAGAAAATATATCGCTCAGCAGTCAGTCATTGGCTAATGCCATATCTGGACCATGGTAAGAAATTCAAGGGAATGAAAAGATTTTATAAAGTGATGTTACCCACTTAGAGAGAGTTTTTAATAGAACCTGATCCAGAGTCCACCATATTGTGAAAAAACTTCACCTCACTTTAAGTGAGCTCTGGATAAATGTTCCAATGTTCACACAGAAACAAATTGCTCAGATTTGCTCTTGCCTGGAGGACAAGAAGTTCATTAGACTGGGACAACTGGGATTGCCTACAGCCCTTTCCCTGTGTGTCTCCAGATGTGAAAAAAATGTCAAGTACTTTCAGCTTTGCTATCGGGAGCGCTTGGTTGGAAGATCTTTCTTTCAGAGCGATAGGCTTGACATCTGCAGAGAGTAGGTATTTTCCTTCCAACCGTCTGGTCCCAATGATGTTATACGTCTGCAAAGCTGCATGTTTATCAAGCCCTGATAATTTGGCAGAGCAATGTTATAAAATGCTGCTCAGTCTGTGAAACTGGAATCTCGCACTGGGACCTGATTCATTTATGGTGCTTGGAAAAGTTGCTTGTAAACAAAAAGACTGATTTAAACTGATTTGACTTTTTAAAACATTGGTGTTAAATCCTCAATGATGTGTATGCTTGTTGTTTTTTATTGAAAGAGAAGAACACAATAACCTCTCTGATATTAGTAGTGTTTCCAAGTTATTCCTAGAAATTTTGAACTGTGATTTTGCTACTTTAATTATTTTCATAGTCATGACCATATTATTAAACACAACATGATACAGAGGATTTGAATTATGTAATAAGCTTTCCTTAAAATTCAATTCAATGACATAATGTACAGGATGGAAAACATTTTCAAGACATGTTTTTCAGGAAAAAAAGTTGGAACAAGCTAGTTAATTCTTCCCATAAACAAGGAGAAATAAAACAGTATACTCATTGTACGTTGTGTCCATCAGATTTGGCAACAAAACGGTGGTGGTGGTGTTCTGCCCAGACCACAGGGATCTTTGAAAGCACAAAAGCCAAATGAAACTAGGTCCTGAGGAGGGAAAGGGAGATGCTGGAAAGGGTGCTGAAGAAAGAGGCTTATTCTACACCCTCTTCTTAGGAAGCACAAAAAATTCACTGCCCACAATTTCTGAATTTACCCCAATAAAACTATGCCAATTTACCTGAACTAACAGTCTGGGCTGATGAAGCTTGTATTGCCTTTTGCTGTTTAGGCAGTCCTGAATGGGGTGGGAGAGACCTCGTGTCCTCAGGGTGAGACTGGGCATACTCCTGCCTTGGGGTTCACGCTCCCACAGCTATCCTGCAAGCATGCTCCATGCATCCCAGCATTTTCTCATTAAACGTGGATTCACAAGGTGTCAGTCCTCTGGCTGGATGGTTTTCAAATGAGGAGGGATCAGTTTAGGACTGCATCTGCTTAACAGTGTGGGGTTTTACCTGGTGACACCTGTATAAAGCTGTCTGTGCCTAATAGGAAGACATTTCAGAAAGGTAGCTGTGTCATAGTCTTTAGTCATTTGTTATAATGGTTAATGAATGTCATTATTAAAAATAGCTACGGGACAAATTCCATGTGCCTCCCAGCCATCAAGTCTTGCTTTGGATTTGTTTGTTAAAAAAATTACTAGTTGAGATTTCAATGTGAAGGTACTTAGGCACCATGGTGAAATTGCCCTTGATTTATCCTGGTATAAGCGACACAAATACTCCAACTTGCAGTACAGTCATTAGTTTTTATAGCTTTCAGTACAGAATGTAACCAGAAATCTAACTTTGCACATATTTGATGGAATCACACATGCTAAAAACAGAAATGTGTGGGCTCAGCTCAGTCATGTTCCAAAACATAAGCATGTGTTTCAGCTACTGACTAACTGGAAGGCACAATATTGTTTATACATTGGATTTGGCATTTTTACATCATATCAGACTGCGTTGATTATATAAGAATCATAAAAAGAATTTCCATATACTTGGACAGCAGTGATATTAATAGCTATTATTTCTTTCATTCCAAGTGATTTTGGAATTGTAATTCTGCTCTGTGCGTCGTGTTGACATGAAAACAAATAAGCTAATATAGAGACTCATGAATTTGTTGTCATATATCCCCAATGTATTGCTCATAGAGAATATTAGACTTAAATATAGAATTTTCAGCTAAATAGAAGCATCCATTTTGAACATAACAGTTTTAGTTACAGTAATTGCATTATATTTTAAATCTGTTACAACTCTTGTCACATAAGAAAGAGGAGTGAATTAGAACATTTATTTTATTTTGGTGGAAAAACCAGAAGGGCTATTGGAAATTCTTGAGTCAATTATATGTGCTATTTTTCATTCCCTTGTAATTTCTTTTTTAATCTATTCAACAATTGGTTGTTTTGGCTTCCTCTGTCATTGCAGGCTGATATAAAATCCTTGCTTGTGACTTTTTTCTGGAATATAGCTGAATTTTGGATTATTAGCTTTTGTATTCAGACTGTCAAGTGCTGTAGTCAGCATGACGACCATAGATGAATACAGATAAACAGATTGCTAATTTCGACCATATAAAGTTTATCCAATTTTCATATATGTGACTTTACCCGTGGGTTTTTTGCATGAATAATCTCCTGAGATTGCATCCTATGATACATAAAATGGTCAAAACCAAAATTCTGGATTAAGCTTCAGTAGATCTTTTAAAATTCAGCTCTCTTAAAGTCAGAACTCCTGACCTTGAAGCTGTCTGAAATCTGTCAGATTTGTTTTGAATGCCAGAACACCACAGCATGCAGACATGACTCAATCTCATCTTTTGGCTAGTTGCTTGCAAGTTAGTGCCTGCAGTAAGGAATGAAAATCCCCAACTGCCAAGCCCTTCAGGAGATAAGCTGGCTTTGTCTCTGTTTTCAAGGAGAGTGTCTGGCTGCACACAACGTTGAATTGGTCTCCACTATTTGAAGTAACTGATCACAAGGTTGTCTTAAAAGTCGTAATTCATTTGGAAGAAGGGTGACCTCTGCCTCCTTGGGTAGATGAAAGAAAGCAGAATGAGGGCCCTCAGCTGTCTTCTCTGTGAGAACATTTGTAGAGGGACATGTATGAGATCCAGGCAGGCTTTGAGCTTCTGGGACTAACACTAAGACATTATAGCTTTTTCATTTTATAAAATTACTATTTTCCAGTGCTTGTCAGCGCAGCTTGGAACATCTGCATGAGAGTTGGGGCAAAATGATCTTGTTCTGAGGGACAAAACCACATCTTGGCACATGGGAAGAATCACAGAGCAAACAGTATCTCCCCTGTCCTTACCCTAGAACAGGAGTGCTCTGAGGTATGGTATGTGGAAATATGGGCGTATCGTTCATGCGGAACAGTTGCCAAGAATAAAGATTCCTGGTATTTTTCTACGGCTAGTATTAGTAATAGGACAATTCTGCACTTCTTTTTCTTGCTTTGCCTTTTATTTTTCAGAAAAATGTGCAAATCTGTGCTTGCATTCTGTCCATGCAAACAACTTCAGCGTTCACCTCCATATTTCACGCAAGTTCAAATCTACATTCTTAGTCTATCCCAATAGTGCTAAACACGTTACAGACCATGGGCAATCTCAGCGGCTGCAATTTCCAGTTTCCTTTGCATCCCTGCAGTCTTAACAAATAAATCCATTCTCAGCTGATCTTCCCAACTCTATAAACGATAAACTGGTCTTTTAAATCTCTTTCAAATATCTTTAAATCTCTTTCTCCACGTTATACTGCTTACCAGCACCTACGCATTTTCAATGGTTAAAATAAAGGAACCACAATAATTATCTCTTCCTTTTCCTTGCTACTTGCAAGAATCAGACCTAATGAGTAGGTTTTACATGCCTGAGTCTGTATGCAAAATTATAAGAATCGGGCTTTGCTACAAATAAACTAAAGAATGATTTTGTTACTGAAACCCTCTTGTGGAAGGGAGGCATCTGGAGGGGGAACGTGGAGGCTACTCTCTGTATAAGGCCAGACACCTCTCTCCACTCCTTTAAGCTCTTCTCTTAATGAGTCAGTTTAGAAGATTATTTTTGACCATACGGTACAAGAAACAGCCTGAATGAGGAAAGACCTGAGGCCACCCTCATTTCACCAGGAGGTTCTGTTGCCTTGTGAAGGCTTTGTCTTTTTGTGCAAAACTTCTCCTGAGTGACTAATGAGGTTGTCCCTGCCTCTGATGTCACTACTTTTTTTCTTGATGTCGAAGTATCTCCTGCAAATTAAACCATATTATTTTTGCTTTCTCTGACAGTTTATTTTGTTGGGGTTTTTTTGTTGCTTTTTTTTTTTTTTTCCCCCTTTTTCCTGACTTGGTATTGAGATAATTGGGCTGTTGATAAATGTCTGTTATAAAACGTACTAAAATTATTCCTGTCAGTTACCTGTGTATTATAAGCAAATAGCTCCTGCATTTGCATACCAATCTGGGTCTTCATTTACTAGTTGGAGACTTGAGTCATCAGAGGTGCCTGGAACCACACTCCTTCCATCCTGGGGATTTTTGCCTGAGATCTGCTCTGGTTGAACCTTTTCTTCAAGTTTATCCTTCCTTCAGCTGCGCATGCGGATATAGTACACATCAGGCTTGAACTTTTGAAAATTCTTGTTAGTCAGAAAAGATTCTGCAGTAACTGTTAAATTTGGGGATATCCAGGAATTATGATGTAAATTTTTGTCCTAGGAGTCTAGAGTTTACTTCCTCATCCTTCGAAGCTGGTGCAGAGCTCATAATTGTTTGCTTTTCCTTTTAATTATGCTTTTAACTATTTTTAAACTTTCTAAATGCTTTGGGCATTTACAGAGTAAGAAAAGGTCTTTGTTACTAGAAAATTTTAGTTTAATGCCATGCAGTGTGCAAGTTATTAGAAGCTAAAAGATGGGGATGAGAAGATCAGGTGCCGAGTCATTACCACTTGGATGGAGCCCAGGGGAACAGGGTTGGCTTCAAAGTGAGAATCAAGAAGACCTGGTGTGTTTGGAAACTGAGATATTTCAAAGGTTCAGTCGTGTAACACACTGTGGGTGTAAAAGAAGGTAATTTCAACAAAAAGAACAGCGTATTCATGGTCACAGCCTGGGGTAGTAATGTGGGTGCCCTCAAATGTGGTAATTTTTTGAAGATCTGGAATAGTAAAGTATTTTAAAATCAATATGAAAGGCATCACAGGTCATTCAAACGTAAAATCTTTTGCTAATAGAGATGGTAGATATGAGGGAAGGTAATGCTAGATCTGAGGCAAATAAAATTCCTCTCTAAACTAAAAAGCGATTGAGAAAAATCTAAACCATTTCCGTAAATGGACTTAAGGCAAACATATCAGTTGAAACACATGAATAGAGAAAATATGTCAAAATGTAGCTTAAACCTTTATTTAGACAGATTTGTAGGATGTGCAATTGATACATGGATATTTTTTGAGTTTGCAGATAAATCAGATGAAATATCAGCTCATTTTATTTAAACTGAGCAGGAAGTGGCCGCTTTGGAGTTTTATGACTATGAACATATGTTCAATAGAAGGTGGATGCTTAAGAAAAAAACCCAAAGACTTCTTAGCAAATTAAATATTTTAATAGTGTAGAAAAAAGAGGAAATCCCCCAAAACACTAAGTAATCAGGGAGCAGAGAAGGACATTACTTAGGTGATGCAAATTTTTGATAGGCCAAACTCTGAAAAAGCAAATTTTCAAACTTAGATGCTATGGCGATGTCTAAGCTCTTATAAGAGATTTCCTAAGCGAACCAATGATATATTGCTGAGGAATTATTTTGTTGTCCACTGAAATACAAAAATGAATGCATGACAGCATTTTAGGCAGCCCCTGAAGTGCAGTCAGTCATGTTTTATGGCATGACATGTGGACACGTATTGCTCTTCTGGCCATGGGCTAGTGGGAAAAGTGAACTGGATATATTCCCTCTAAACAAAGGAGGAGTTTAAAGAACAGAGATCTCTTTTTTTTCTTTTTCTGATAAATTGAAAGCCTGTCTTTGGTATGTGGAAGGAAGAAGGCTCATGTGTTACAAGAGAACATGAACATGGCAAGTGGAAGTGCCACAGAATTTACCACAAACTGACACTGCTCTTTTCACAGGGTGATTTTTATCAATTGTTCTGTGCAGAAAAATCATCAGTTGCTCAAGGAAAGAACATCCAAATAAATAAAGTCTGAAAAAAATTACAGAGTAATTTTGTTTCACCAGACTTAAGTTTTCCTTGATGTGTGATGCTGGGATTACTTCTGTGCTTTTATTGCAGTATCGGCAATTACTGTCATTCTGCCCAGAGTTGTTATTGTAGCTCTTAATACAACACTTCAGTGGCTAAAATTAACAAGTAATGCTGTAATGGAGATTTGTCTTTGAAAAATAATTTGAGCTCAGCCTAAGATTTAATGAACCGTGTGCTAGAACTGTACGTTTATTTTCCTATCTGTTGTCCCATTCTACGCATGCTAACGAAATTATATTTCAAAACCTGAAATTTTAAGTAATTGTGTAATACCATCATTCAGTTACAAAAATACTCTTGTAATCCTTTGTGATTCTTAGAGCCTAATTAGTCTCTTTCAAATCACAGATGAGGGAAATTATTAAAAGACCTGGTTTAGACTGCTCACATCTTTTTCTGTCTTTATTATTTGCTCTTTAAGGGGGGAACATACACTGTTACAGTCCTTCTGAAGCTCCTACAGGTACTGCCTTTAAAGAAAAGGGAACTAAGCTGGAGGTTTGGGGCATGAAGTTGTCAGCGCACAAAGATCTGTGTGATACCCAAGCAGTGCACTTGAACACCCTGTGCTTCAGTTCTGGATCGTTAAAGTGAGGATATATTAGTTTATTTTCCTCTTTCTGTGCTGTCTCAACATATAATTTTAAGCCTTTTGGAGCAAACGCACACTGGGTGTTTGTTATAATAACTAGAATAATTTGGCTATGATCTCATTTGCAGTTTGAAGGCTCTACTGTAATTTGAACAGAGAAATAATATTATTAAATCAGTGGGAATGTGCTTTGGTATTTTTTCCCAAGTGCTGCCTTGAAGCATGGCTTTTTGAGGTGGTTGATGCCACCTGTTTTCACAGACTTGGGGTTTTCAATATATCAGAGTCATTATCTTGGACTGACTGCATGTGGATAGACCCTAGGGTGCAACTACCACCTCAGCAAGCTTGGGTAACGTCTCTCAACTACCAAGCATTCAGAGTGAGTTCTCTGACAGGGTGTTTTCGGTTTTCGTAATTTTAGTAAATTTAGTGTTTAGTAAATTTTATGTTTGTAATTTTTGATGAAATATTTTTACAGTATTCTAAAAAAGAATAAAGCAAAATACTGCAACAGCAAATGATTCCATTGGGTTCTCTAGTGAGCTCTCACGAACGCAGGTTATTACTGCCCTTACAGTGAACAGAACCATATCCTCAAGCCTAATACTAAAGCCTTTAGATGTTCTGTTGAGAAAACTTTGACTTAACTGTAGTATATCTGACTAGTCTATCATCATATAGAGCATATTTTATCTGTATTTTGAGAATTATAGCCAGTGGATTTTTTTTACATAATGATGTATGTGCATCATGTATTTAAGCTGCCTTGGATTCTGAGGTGCCATTAGAATCTGAACAAATGGTGCATAATAATTTTAAATGTAAAAGTTGTTAATTGTAGATTAGTAATGTTCTAGGCAAAATATTAATGAGAAGGGTTTTTTTGTGTACACCTTTTTCTGAATTCATGCTGCTCTCACTTTAGTGATGTATTTTTATCCAATACAAAGATTTATTTATAAAATTTCACATTCAGTCTTGAATGTCTGGAAAAAAAAAAAGTAAAACCTCTTTGAAAAAAAAGCCAAACAAATGCAAAACAAACCCAAACCACTTCTGCTCAGTAATTCCTGAAAGCGAATTTAGACCAAGCAGCTTGAGAGCTAGGAAGGTGCAGTTTGGCTCCTGTGTCTTTGTGTTGATGTTCAGAATGTAGATTAGTGTTTTAAACCTCTGTTGTACATCAGAAACTTTGATATCTCGTGCTTCTTTGATCTCTAGAAAGCTTCTAACTTGAGGATAACTCATGGAGTTGTCTACAAATGTTACGAGATAGACTCTCATGTTCTGTTATTTTTTTAATGAATGCAACCTTCTTCCCCATGCGGGGGGATCAGGACTCAGTTGTGTTAGGTATTGTGCAACGCATATTAAAGTTTCTGCTATGATACCATGCTTGGTAAATGTTAAAATACTATAGAGAGGAATATGTATAGTTATGATTTATGGTTTACAGTAACTCACAAAATTGTCAGTCTTAATCAGATTCAGTTAAGTGCAAAAATATTTGTCTTCCTAATGGAAGATATTCCTAATGGAAGATATGTTAATATTCTAACTGCTGTAGTCTTAGATTGGGCTAGACTGGTCCTCTCTGTTTAAACAGAGATAATGGAAAAAGTTCTTTTTTTGTAATGTGCTTTTCAGGTTATATAACAACTCTTCCTTTAATTTGGTAGCTTACTAAGCTGTACAGGACTCTTTCTGAGACATGGCTCTCAAGATTTTTCAACGATATGTTAAAGAAGAGTTTGATTCTATTCTGACATTTTATTTTGGCTAAACCCCCAATTTAATCTAGCAGGAGTACATCATTATTCAGCCAATAAAAACCCCAAGCAATGATTTGTAGTGAGAAACAACCTATGTTCTGCATAAATCTTAATTATCCGCAAAGCATTACTGACGTAGAATCCACCCAACTGGCACAAGATAGCATTAGATTCCAAAGGCTGAAAGCTGCTTTTCTTTCAAGTCAAACCTATAGGGAGAAGATAATGGGCTTTATACTGTGGTCTCCTGGTTTTGTGGATTTTATACTGTGGACCTTCTTAACTAGACACAGTGTCAAAGTACTTGAGAAATGCAGACCTTCAGGAGCGATTGAAGTGTAACTTTCAGCTGCTGTAAGAGTCAGCTTTCTAAATAGAGAGTGATTTTGTGGCCCCAAACCACAACACCTATCAAAATGGAATTAAATTTAAATGTACTCAAGAATGACTCTTGCAATATACTTCTCAGCCCCCTCCTCTCCATCTGTAGCTGGTGGGAGTTGAGCTTACTGAGAATTGTGCTGAGAATGCTTAACACCTTGCAGATGTTTAAATTTGAATAACATTTTTAATAGGATATAAATAAAGTAATACTGGTTGGCTGTAAAATGTAATATATTTGAAAGCAATGTTGAAAGAGTTGTTTGAGGCAAAATGTGGAATTTTTATTTCATCTGCCTTTAAACAACTTCTTCAGATGAAATTTCCAAGTCTGCATGGTTTCTTGCAACTTTTTTTTTTTTAATAGACTTAGTGCAAAGAAATCCTTTATTCTTTTTAATTCAGTGAAAGAAATGATTCAGAGATCATACGAGTAGAGAGCTGATCCTGAAGCAGGAACAAGTTGGTTGGAACTCCTGAGAGGTGGATGTGTCTGTCCAGGCATGAGTCTGTAGTGTTAGCAGCAGATGGTAGTGCATGCACCCTCTTTGAACACTTCTCCTCTAGCTAAACAGGGAGGCAAGAAGTGGATGGACAAGGACAAACTGTAAGTGGATCCCCACCTCTGCCTTCTGTATTTTAGGTATCACAAGAACAACTTCAGATCACACTGTCCTTCTCAGAGACATCCTCTATGTCCTTCTTCCTCCTCTAGAGCACACATGTGGATTGTCCTTTTGGCAAATCCAGGCAGGCTTTTGAAAGTTGTTTTGCAACTCATCTCCTACAATTCATCCCTCCTACTCATGACATCATTCTCTATATTCTCTATATCCCTATGCAAACAAGAGAGAATACTTTTACTTTTTTATTTTCACAGTGACAGCAGTAACAGCTTGAGAGGTACTGAATACAAACACTAGTTTTGCAAAGGAAGGTTTATATAAATGATAACTTGATTGCATGTAGTGGCAATAGTAAATACATCACTAATGGGAAGGCATCCTTTTAGGAAAACGATTTTGCAGCACTGCTCTGTAGTGCAACCAAACTGCTGTAAATCTTTACCTTAAGTTAATAATTCGGAATATTGCTAAAGAATTATGAATATTTTTAAGGAAGATGGATGTTTGCTGTAAACCAGACATCATTCTATAGTTGGAAAGATGAGCAGTCCCTTAAGTGTCTGCCTTGCAATTATGAACCTGGGTCAAGAGGAAAGAAATCAGAGAGACTACAGCAAGTGCTGCATAAGGCTGTTGCCCCGGCATAAAATGCTTAGCGCTGTTACAAACTATATTGTATTGCTTTCAAACAAAATGAGATATCAAGACCTTTTACTTGCCTGCAGTTTTAAAGAAGTCTTTTTTTTTTTCTTTTGCCTGATGTCTGGTACTGTAAGTCTGTAAATGCTTTGAAGTATGCACTGTACTAACATTTTAGTGTTGTGATGTGATAGGTAAGGTTGCATCATATCTTCTGAGATTAACCAGTGATTAAAGGTCACCACTCCTAGTCTGTCAAAGCAAATAAAAATTAGTCTGTTGACTTCATTGGGCCCTTTTTACTCAAGCATGCTCTAAGGGGGAAAAATGGATATCTAGCTTCTGTGCTTTATGAAGGTATTTCTAATGTTTTAATCAAATCTCATTTTAATACAGCTGAAGGTCACCTCGTTCCATTAGGGTGAGTTAGTAACAAATAGAAACATGACCAGGAAAAAAGTGGATTTACAAATGCATTTGGGGAGAACAATAAAACGCTGACGTTCATAGATCACTCCCAGGGCCAGTCAGAGCAAACGCCTCAGAGCAGCTCATTACACCACCAGAACTGTCTCCGATAGTGCCTACAGCTTTATATTGAGACTTGATTGAATGTGTTTCAAAAATGCCTGCCACAGAAAACACAAAGACTTCAATTTCCTAAAGAGACTTTGAAACAACTGCGTTAGATCAAAACCTAATTGAAGCTGGGTAAATTATATTACCATCATAGACACTGTAAGTCCCAGCTCTCTATTCAAGCTCCAGGGACCACATTCAGCTGCACCATTCAAGCCCTGATAATGTGATAATACAGATAGCAACAAAGGTGTTAGATGGCTGCTTAAAAGCAAGCAGTTAATGAGCTCTTGTTACAGGGCAAGGAAAGGGCAAGAACCTTATTCAACCTGCAAAGCAGACTGGGGTGCAGGGGTGAAAGACACGTAAACCACAGAGGACTTCTGTAAGGTTGCAGCTCTTCCTTCCACACGCACCGTTGCCAGATTAATGAGCAACGATGTAAAGCAGGCTGGGGCCTGACATTTTCGATGGGCCAGGATACAACAGCCGAGGAAATGTGAAGGGGGAAGTGGCTTTTAATGACTTTATTCTTGAAGAACATTTTGAGAGGGGCAGTTTTCAACCTGCCTTCTCTAGGGACAGTGCGACTCAATGGGTCCTCCCCATCTTTTTGGACCATAAAATTCACATCTGGTTTATAATAACTACCTTTTGCTTTTTATGAGAAAAAGATGTAACGGACCACAGAAGCAAAAGCTACAGCAAAGCATACGTAGGTCTTAGGAATATTTTGTTGAAAAATTATTTTCTTTGCCTCAGGGTCTAAAATTATTAGTGGGTTCTAGTGGTTAAAAACAATCTCCATTGTAGCACTTTCCATTTGATTTACAAAATGTGGAGGCATAGTTTCATGGCAATAAAGAAATCAACGTATAGTTGTTTCAAATCCTGGCATTTTCAAAAGTAGTTCTATTTTCTCAGTGTTAGATAATGTTATTTCATTATCGTCTCTTTAAATCATCGGCCAGCTCTGTGTCAGGCATGTGGGTGTCAAGATCAATGTTCTCTATTGAGTGTGAGAGATGAAAATACGTCTTAGAAATCTTTTTCTACTCTCATTTCCGAAAGTGGCAATGACCAGTGTATGTGGGCTGTATCTCATCATGCTGCCTCAATTCAGTGTCATGCTATTGAATGTCACAATGTCACAGTGTTCTCCTCCTTAGCACCTACTCCTGTTTCGGAACTATATTTAATAGAAAGAAGCTATTCTTCTCTTTATTCAAAGAGGTTTGAGTCTCTTCTCTCTGCGGGGAAACATCAAATGCAGAAGCCCTTTTGTTAATCATGAAGGACATGAAAGGTAGGGTTGTGCAAAATACAGAATAGCACTCAATTCCACGTGGGCTGAAACTGGGACCCTGTATAATTTCAAAATTTCCACCATTTCCATCATTACCCCATCATTTCCAGACATGTCCTGCATTTCGGTCACAACAACCCCATGCAATGCTCCAGGCTTGGGGAAGAGTGGCTGGAAAGCTGCCCCACAGAAAAGGACCTGGGGGTGTTGGTCGACAGCCGGCTGAATATGAGCCAGCAGTGTGCCCAGGTGGCCAAGAAGGCCAACGGCATCCTGGCCTGTGTCAGAAACAGTGTGGCCATCAGGAGTAGGGAGGGGATTGTGCCCCTGTACTCGGCGCTGGTGAGGCCGCACCTCGAATGCTGTGTTCAGTTTTGGGTCCCTCACTACCAGAAGGACATTGAGGTGCTGGAGCGTGTCCAGAGAAGGGCGACGAAGCTGGTGAGGGGTCTGGAGCACAAGTCTTATGAGGAGTGGCTGAGGGAACTGGGGTTGTTCAGTCTGGAGAAGAGGAGGCTGAGGGGAGACCTCATCGCTCTCTACAACTACCTGAAAGGGGGTTGTGGTGAGGTGGGTGTTGGTCTCTTCTCCCAAGTGACTAGCGACAGGACAAGAGGAAATGGGCTCAAGTTGTGCCAGGGGAGGTTTAGGCTGGATATTAGGAAAAATTTCTTTGCCGAGAGAGTGGTGAAGCGTTGGAACAGGCTGCCCAGGGAGGTGGTGGAGTCACCATCCCTGGAGGTGTTCAAGGAACGTGTGGACGTGGCACTGCGGGACATGGTTTAGTGGGCATGGTGGGGTTGGGTTGATGGTTGGACTTGATGATCTTACAGGTCTTTTCCAACCTTAATGGTTCTGTGAGTCTGTGATGTCACTGCACTATTAGCTTTGCCGAGTGCTATTTGATTATATTGCAGAAGCTAGGATCAGGTTTCTTGCCCATTGTGGTAGCCCAAATTACAATTAAGTGTCAAAAGCTCTATTTAATTACAGTTAACATTAGGGCATGATGTTCCTATATACTCAAAAATTTCTGAGCATTTCTATGCTTAAAGGTATAAAAATAAAGGCTAAGAAGGAAAGATTTGTGCATGCCTTCCTCTTTGTATTGCCTATAATGGGATCAACAATGCTTTCAGTTCCCTCTTCAGAAGGTATCTATGTTGAGAAACTTGTTCTTTGTAATACACCTTTAATGTCATTCTTCTGTTCTTAGCAATTTCATTGCCAGGGCTGACTGTCACAACATTCCATACGTTTGTGAAATTATTTTGTCTTAACACAACTAAGCTCTCTGAAATTAAAATGATGGTATGAGACACTCACAATAAGACTAAAATACACAGAAAATACAACTGATGGATAACTACTGCTACAGAAAAAAACCTCCATGGAGCCTCCCTTTGACTGCTGATGTCTCAAAATCGTTTTGATTTCCTGCACAGACTTGTACAAAACCATCTTTAATGAACGTGAAGAAAAATCTCTAAAAAATTTTTAAAATATTCAAAAGATGTTATGATACTTGATGTGTCAATAAATTTTTCATCAAACCACCATAAAATATAATTTAAAATACAGCTCAAAGTTCATAGTCTGTGTTTTGACTTTTTGCCATTTCAATGGTATTTTTTTCAAAAATCTAAAGGTTAAAGCTCTTATTAAATTTAAATTCCATTACAGGACCTTAATCATAGTGCTGCTACTTTGATACTGCAATATAAGTAATCACCATTGTGATGAATTTCACATTGCTGCTCACTGAATGTTGCAGTTACTTATTCCTGCTAACTTGTTCTGATTATATCCTACTAACTTATTATTGTCATAATCTGGTGTTATCTAGACACAAGTCCCACCAGTCACAGGGATGTCTGAGGGCCATATAAATATTTTTTTGATTTAGGACTTTAGGTGGCCTCCAGCATGTACATTTTTTAATCTATGGGCAACCATAAATCTCATTTAAGACTATGCACATACTAGATATCTGTCACTTACACTAAACTAATGAACAATTACATATGTCATTCCTTAGTGACAGATGAAAAAGGCCAAGGACCTGTCATCATGTAAATACTGGGATTGGAATGTAATAGTTTGCAATCTCCTCTTTTCTTCCCACCTCCCACCTCCACCCCTCAATGGAACAAGTTTCAGTGGTAAGCAGAGAAAAATCAGAGAAGCAAAAATACAAGTAGAAAGCAACCAGAGGAATAATGAGGAACTGAATTTTTATCACAACCTTAGGAGAAAATCAACAGATGGAATCTCTTTTTTTAGAGAATTTTTGGAAGAAAAGTATGGTTGGAATCACAAACAAGAAAACTGGCTTATGTTTCCTGGACCTCCTATATTTAGCAAAATAAGAGTTTGTATTCATAGATTTTAAGTCAACTGAAAGGGATCAGATAAATGCAGTTTGCTTTAACAAAATATTTTCCAAACAAAACCAACTTGCACAGATTGCTTATAGCTCAACTAAGCCCTTGAGCTGAAATATGTCTCTTTTTAGCGTGAAATTTCAGGCTCACTGAAACAAACCCAGCTTTATAAAATTTCTTAATCTTGGATTAATATTTTAGTTCAATAGTTATCTCCCAGTGAGCAGGCCTTTCTGTATTTATTATGTAAAATACAAATTTGAATTATTGACAGACAGTGTTAAAATGAAAAGAGTTTGTTTCATTTGCTTTGTATTTCAATTTCCTAAAAACATTTATTTTTAGGGTCAGGAACCTTCCTGATATGACTATTATATGACTGTATTATATGACCACGTGCTCTTTTTTACCTTTTAAGATAGGAGAAAATCTTTTCTAACTTTCCTCTTTGCAAGAAGAGTTCTTGTTCTTTCGCACTAATTTATTTTGAAGTTTACTTACTGTGATTGTCTCAAACCAGACTCTTATCTCACAGGCAAAAAGGAGTAAAATTTTATGCTCAGGGAGTTTGGCTTTCACAGTCTATTTTTCTATGTTTATTATATGGATAGTGTAAGGGCCACAAACACCCCTTCTTGTCTGTTCCCTGATTTCCAAGTGCTTCAGTTACTGTCGTGATAGTATGGACAGTTTTATTTTTTAGAAACTCTAGCTATACACTTTTTATACAAAGACTTTTAGTTTTCAGAATACTGACTGTTGGGTACTAACTTTATATGTGGTTCTGAAAACAGCAAGCTGTCATGCTTGCCCTAAAGAGGGACCTAATTTTTGTTTTTGTTTACTTCAGTATCAAAAAAATTATATCCTTCAATATTAGGAAGATAAATGGGAAAAAGCTGCACCTAATATTTCCGATTAAAAATATTTCATATTTTTTATATGTAATAGGTAAATGATAGCAAATAATAGGATAATAATAAGAAGAAGAATAGGCAAATTTAGTGGTCAGTAAATTTATATGTTGCTTCCAGTTGTTGTTGCTTCATTCTGTTTGTATTGACCTCAGCTATAATGGGTCGCTTTTATATGTAGAGAGTAATATGCACAATGTAATGATTATTGCTGCTAATGGGATTTAAACAACAAAAAAAGGAGAAGATAACAGACATACTGAGGTCAATGGGAAGACTAAAAGGGGATTTGGATCGATTCTAAATTAAAAACAATTGGCAAGGGTTAGGCAGTAGTTACCGAATGCCGCAGCAGCACCTATTAAACAAAAGACAGGGCAAGATTACTGAGATTTTTTTTTATATTGGATTCTTGTTGCTATTTTAAATGGGAAAAATTGGTTTCAGCCGAATTCAGTTACGCCATGTTACCTTTCCAAGTAGAAAAGGGGATGAATCTTTGTGATATGTCATATGTGCCAGTGCTGATTTTGTCTACTTGGTCGACTGAGTTTGATTGGTTTCCTCAGAAAAAGTGGGTTTGTTTTGTTTGTTTCTTTTTAACCAGTTAGCAAAGGATCACTGGATCAGGTACCCCAAAGTAATGAAATGAAGAGAAAGAACAAATTCTGTAGCACACTCTTCCTTGAATCATCAGATAACTTAGCACTACTGAGGATTTATACTTTCCTGCTACTTGTTATTTTAGTTATTTTTACAAGGCACTTTAATGGTGCTCTGTCTTTGTTAGGATGAACAAGTCAAAAAAAGGACAATACTGGACTCGCATTGGACAAGGCAGTAGACAATGCTTTTGTCACTTTTTAATCAGATTTGCCCTTATTTCCATTAGAAAAAATGCTTTTGTGCCTCAGAAGCCCTTTTCCTGTTTGTTCCCAAGGGACTTCTCTGTCTTTTACATCATGTAGGTGCTATTCAGAACAGCTCTGTGTCACTCTGACAATGCTTTGGTGAACTTAATTTGTCTCCGTTGCTCTTTCAGTGATGGTTCTGGAGGCCAGAAAGTGGACATTTGGTTTCTAAGACAACTCAGTACGAATGTGTCTGATAATTGATATTGTAGTGGTTTGCAGCTCCAAATTAAACAAGCAGGCATCAGAGTTTGCAGCTACCCAAATATCTACCTGGTATTAAAGAAAAGAGAAAGTAGGAGGCCAGATTTCTCTGTGCTTTGACTCTGATCATGTCAGCTGCACTGACAGAAGGGATAGATATTTTGGGGGATTTTTGTGGAAAGTATGGGAGCAGCTTGCTGAAATCAGTGCAGCATTCCCAACCATTTCAGTGTAGCCAGATTTCTCCCCAAGTTTCTGATGCCTCAGTCTTCAATTCCTTTCTCAGTCAGTATGAAAGGGCAGCGACTGGGATGTCCTGTACAAGATAAGCTGAGATATGATGAGGCTGATCGTAAGTGATGCTGACCCTGTGTTGGGCAATTGGAGCTCTGTTCGTGTGTGTGGGAGCTATGGGTACGTGTGACGTTCTCAGGTTAAAACTTTGAAGTCTTTCCCTTGGTGTGAGCTGTGGTTTGGCACTGAAAGATATTATGGGGTTTGGAGGCAAAATAAAGAGCGTTGCGTTAAAAGGAATGTAGTTTCGAAATTTGTCTGTCAGAGTCCCAGGACGTTCACTGATTTGTTTATCAGAGCCTCAGCAAAAGAAGCAGATGCACGGAAGTCGAAATCAGTTATTTTACTGAGAGCCACAGAAACATATTCGAGATTGCCGTTGATAAATTCACTAGCTGCAATAGCGCTACTAATTAAGGTTAATATTGCTAGCAAACTTGCTAGTAATATCACAACCTGGGGATAACTTTCACCCGGAGGGTACCCAGAGAGGCGTCCCTGCCTGGAGCGGGGGAAGAGAACGCAGCCCTTCGACTGCTCCGTCAGGTATCCAGGTTCTTCTCTCCCACCTTAAAAATCATTTTCTCTGTCTTTTATGCCCCAAAACTACAAGGTTCCCCCCCATATGTGACGTGTAGCATGATTTGGGTGGAGAGACGAGTGCTATAGTCATATATGTTTAGCATGACCTCTATAATCTTCATTAGCATATACAGGGGTGTGAGTTGTAATATGCATTTCACCGGTAATGAGGCAAAGGTCGTTATTGGACACGAAGACTTTTGAAGGAACAAAGGACCCCTCAGATTCCTGTTATTTTGCTGTCTTTGCTGACCACAAGCAGGGCTGTCCTGCCTCCACAGGGCCGCCTCCTTATCTGCACCCTGTGTTAGCCGGGCGAGTCGGGGTCGCACAAGAGATAGCAAGGTCAGTCTTAATGGCTCTTCGTGCACAGGAATCCCACCTCATTATCCAAATTCCACAAAGAGTCACTGAATTCACTGTCAGTCTGGGATATCTGGAGGAAAACTGCAGTTCTCTTTATGTTTTGCCATGGTTCTAGCATTGCTCCCTTCTTTTAAAAGAGTAGAAATGAATTAGTTGATTTAAACCCACGCTTCTTCCTTTGCCTCCTGGGCCTGACAATTTTAAGCACCCAGGTCATGCCTGACATCAATCAGGGCTCCTTCTGGAGGAGATTTCTGTGTCGGGGGGAGTTCAAAAGCTCCTTTTAAAGGACATTTTCTTGTGGAGGTTCTTTGAAATTCTGAGGAATTAAAATGATGAAAGGTGGCTCTGGTCTGTGAAAGGAGGCAGGTGATTGTTTCAAGTGCCCTTATTTTTGTGATCCGTGGATTTTTCAGCTTGTGCATTGATTAGGTATTGCTATAAAATGTATTTATTAAAAATGCAGTACAAAGAAAAGAAGTTTCTTCAAGCTATGAAATGCTGATAATAAAACCTACTAAAGATCAGAAAAATAACACTTTTCTGATCTAAGTAGATTTTGTGGATGATGGGTTCATGTTCTAGTCAGTATTTTGTTATTGGAACAGAGTTATTTCCTGGAAGAAGAAAAGCCCCAAACCACAGATTTGTGAAACAGTCTTTCTTGGTTGCAGTAAAAGCTGTTTACAGGCTATTTCTTATGAGGAGATAATGAGGGAGAGTGGGATTTTTCTTATTAACTGGTAATAGCTATCAATATCTCCTGTTTTTCACACAAAATACTGTTTATCCAAAAAGCTCAGTAAGGTGGTAAGGAAAAGGAAAAAAAGAAAAGAGCAAAGAAAATGACATGATTTCGGAAATAAGTGCAAACTTATTTCAGTCCAAGCCCTGTAATTTTTTCATATCCTCTACTGGAAAAAAGAATGGACGGGAAACAGAAGGAAAATCCCTTAACATCTTCAAGATGTTCTTCAAATCTTTTCTTCTACAGTCAGCAGAAGTGTGTCTCAGTTAGGGAAAAACTTAGTTATCTGTAAGCCAGGACAATATTCAAAGTATATTTAATATCATATATATTTAATATAGTAAGTATAAATAAGTAAGTACAATTAATCTGCTTCTTCTTAAGATGCTGTCTTTCACTCAAACTATTAAATTTCCTGTATTTATTATTCATTAGGAAGCAACTAAATGCTTTCTTTTTAATCTGTGGCTGGTACTGTGTCCAGATTTCAGATTCTCTTACTGTGCTTGGTCCAACTTTAATTAATTTAAAACTAAGTTACGCTGCATGCTTCTCTCCTGTGCCCAAGCCTAAGGTATTGCCTGGCAGAGCGTCCCTGAACCACACTCGTGCTCCAAGACAGAGATTTTCAAAAGCTTTGAGGCCATAGTTAAATTGTACCTCTCAGGACTTTGAAACTTATTTCAGTTTCTATTGCCAGTGTAAATGAGACTGCTCAAAGTAGTCCACAAAAAGTAGGGAAATATTTTCCCATATTTATTCCAGAATGGCCAAATAGCCGGGTGCTCATTTGGGAAATCAAGCCTCATGGTCTTCGTCTGCTAAATTTTGGAGAGGCTTTGATCTTACCCCGTCTAGAAAAGAGGCCTTAGTATGTGTGATCTGCAGTAAACCTGAACAGACTCCGCCACTGCCAGCTCCCAGCTCCGATTTGTTGTTTCTCCATTGGGCAAACAGTTGCTTACTGTTCTACTGATCTGCTAACTTAACTTCAGCACGTCCATTGCCCCCTCCAGAACTGTTATGTTTTCTGAAATCAACTACGGAACTTTTTTTCTTTGCAACTTACTCTGATAAGAAATTCCATCCTAGATCAGAAAAATCCTCCTGAGCAAAAAACCTGTGGTGAAACCCATATATGTCTAGAAGCCATGCTGCATTAGAAGACAAGACATTTTGTTGAGAAAATCCCTTATTGGAAATGTTTCTATCAGCTCTAGAAAAAAAACTAGTTTTATTTCTGAGATCTAAACTGTTTGGGAGATGAATTCTGAAAAATGGGGCCCTTAAGATGGCTGTTCTATGCAATGTTTATAGCTGAACACCAGGAAAAAGAAAATCTACCTTTCTGATATGACATGTCAAAACCCACATGTGTGTCCCTGTGTGGAAGTTGTGCACTATTCTCATGACCCATTAAAAATAACTTCAAATTTACTTCACTGTCTCTTTTCAAAATTCTGTTGATATTTGATCCTCAAAGCTTTATTCCCATTTCTGTTTGGTTTTGATCAGCCCAAATTCATTAATATGACTTCAAAATTTTCAGATTTTGGAGCAGGTTGTTTGTAGGAAGTCCAGTTAGATTGTTTGTCCAGTGCCGTCTGTACTGATGTATTGCAGATATTTATGAAAAGCAGAAAACCTTCATATTTCTTCTGCGCTTGCTTGTTTTTAGTCTCACTCCTCACGCCTCTTCAGTGTTTCCCTCGGAGCTGTACCTCCTGGAAGCACATTAGTGCATGTGCTGTGTACTTTAAAATCTTCTGCTGTTTATTTAATTTTATGGACACTTCTGGTAGTGTCTATTTTGTTCCTAGTTAAAAAATACATTGCTAATCTTCCATTTATCTCAAAGATCCTTCACAGTATTGTGGTGCACCAAATGCATAATATGTATCTGGTGTCTTACCATCTATCTGAATTTAAGAAACCACACTGTGTTTAAATGAACAAGCATTGCTATGTGTTTTAAAATAACTTTTAAGATCCTTTGAAGCAGGTGTGAGGATTTCATTACTGAAAATTCCCTCCCTGTGTGATACAGATACTCTACAAATACAACATCTTACAATGTGGCCAGTTTCATTCCACGAATTTTTGTAACTCTTTAGCCCTGGGCTACTGTGAGCGTTATTATCTTTTGAGCCAATCACATATTTCTCGATATGTTATCCAAGTTGGCTATCTGATATTGCCAGTGCTCTGAAGGTTTGTGTCCTTAACCCTGAGTTATTTTCTGTCTATGTGCGTCCAGTCTCATTACTAGACCCATCTTGCTTTCTGTAGGTGGCAGCAAGTTTATTGTTCTGCTGATACTCTTTCATCTCTCTAAAAATATTTGTTCCGGACCTAACCCAAGGAATGTACAAATAGGTGTTTTACTGCAGGGTAAATACTTAGCAAACACATTGAGTTCTGGGTATGACAGGAACACATGATTTTTCTGAAATATATATTCAGAGAACAGAATAGCAATAGATCCGTTGCCCGAGAGAAATCACTGCATCAGTTTAGTGGTTATGATGAGAGAGAGCTCTCTGTGGCAAGGGAGCTACACCCTACCCCAGTTTTCTAGGCAGATTTCTACCAGCACATTAGGGCCCTAGGGCATCTCGGTGCCTCCGTTATGGCTCATACCGGCTCCCTACACAATCTCCAGAACAGCAAAGGTAAGAGGAGAGAGGATGAGAAATAAGATGGGAGGAATGAAGTGCAGAAAAGGTAGGTGTGGATAAGGAATAACATGCACTTGGGCATTCTTTGCTGGTAAAATTGCTCTGAAGCAGCTGCTATAAGTTAGCACAATGCTGAGCAGCCCTGCAACAGCTCTAAGTGTCAAGTAACCTGAGTTGTTCCCTAGGTTCAGCAATGTTCGGTATACTCTGTCCTACACATATTGCTCAGAGCATTTAAGAAGCAACAAATTCTGTCTCTTTCCTCGTCTCTGAGGGTACCAACTTATCTCTTGAGTAATGTGGTGAGAGATCTGCGTGACGAACAGTTGTACTCCGTTACCCTTCCCATTACTATCCAAACGGGCTCCCGCATTTTTCAAAACATACTTATCCACAAGTGTCTTCCGCTGGAAGTTATGTCCTATTCAAAGGATCTTCTTATTCCACCACATTCCCTTTTGAAAAATATGAGGCTGATTACCTTTCCTGAACCAAATCCCCTCTGTTGTTCTCAGTCTTTGCAGTCAGGGTTGCGATCCCATGTGTATGTCTAACTGTATGCCATGATCCAGGACCTTCTCACAGTGATCTTCTGCAAACCCTGTCCCATGAACACCATGCTGTGACATAGCAGGTTTCCATAGGTTTGTCCAAACAACCAGCACTCTCCTTTTCATCCGTCTGATTCAACTGACCTCATGGAGTTACTCCTGTTTCTACTTCTATCAGTGAATGGAGGATCAACACTTGCCCCCGTGGTTTCGTCATGTAGGTTACTTTAAACTCGGTCAACTAGTGGCAGTTATAAAGCAATCATGGTAATAGAAGAAATTGTTCCACTCTCAAGAATTAAATGAAAAACTAGATAGTGAAGTAAGTGTCTGTGCAAATCTGAGCTGATAATATCAAGTTGGGAACACTGTTCACGTAGGCTTGCGAAAAGTTACTCTGACATGTAACTGAAACAGGAATTTTAACAAGTCTTCAGGTAGAAAGTAGGATTTTAATTTCAGAAGTAATCAAATCTGAATTGTTTGGACTCTGACCGGAAAAAACGAAACTGGAAAGAGTAGAGAGTCCTACTGGGACTTGGTAACATTTCACAGCAAATGAGGCTGTGACTCACGCTGTTCATCCTGTAACCTGCAAGTCTCGGCTCTCTCAAGCCTCACTCCAGGCTCTCCTTCAGGCAAGCACTACATAACAACGCCAGTGCTGCTGTCTAAAGCAGAGAATTTTTCTTATCTCTGTTCTCTCTCTTCCCTTGTTGCCTATACAGCATCAGCACCGTGGTGCTGCTGCGGTGTGCAGGGGAGGGAGGGCTGAGGCTGTATGAACGAACTGTGGTCCATTGTATTTAATGTGCAAGGCAGTAGGGACTGCTTAGAAGGAAAAAGGAGAAGAACAAGATCATGGTTTTTTTTAAAGAAAAATCTTCTACCTAGTGTCAAGCAATATAAGATTTTCCTTTTTGTTCTCAGCTGCGGGGAATGCCTCGGGAAGCAGAGCACTCAAGCTTTTAATTTACTTTCCCCTTGACTCTATGTGCATTGCAGTGGAAGCAGGCTACAGAGCCTCACTGTTGGTCTATCTTATAATTGTTCTTGTCTGAAGGAATTATACTTTACTGCTAACTGCAATATGCTGCTGCTTTGCTGTCTATTATCCTCATGAATAAATGAGCAGGAAGAAGTGGAAAATAGGCCTCATTTTCATCATGTATAAAATCTACCTGCACCCTTCATGCAGTACATTAATTAACTGAACTCTTACCTTACTGCCCATGAGTAAGCAATTTCCTTGTTTATTTTGCAATGAAAAGAAAGGACATGGAGAAATATAGGACTAACTTACAGTGTTATGCAAAGCCACAGAAAATGGCCAGCTTCTACCCATTGAAAATACAGATGCTTCTCTATATCCCCAGTGCAAAATACTCATCCTGTAGCACACTTGCAATGAAGTGTGCCAACGGGAGCAGCTGGTTCTTCTGTCTGTCTATGACTGCTTTACTATCATAACTACTTAAACACTTTTCAGTCACCGAAAGAGCTCTGGAGGCTGATTAGAGAAAATCAGAGGAGAAGTAGTCTCACAAACAGAGATTTTAATCCTATTTTGCTCCATAATATCTAAAACCATATCTTCAGAAATTGTTTTCCAGAGAAAAAACAAAAGCTTCTTTTCTTTGAGAGACGCTTTGGGTTTATGGGAGAGAGAATGAAGTTACCTCGGTCACACGAGAGTTGAACCCACGCTGGGCTCTTGCGTATTCTGGTGGTGCTCTGCAAAACTTTCACCTGCGTTAGAAGAGGTGAATGTCTTATTTCCTTCATTTTGCTTCTCCCCATACCTTAGTTGCAAACCAGCTGGCTGGTCTGGATTTTGTAGCTTTTGGCTTCCAAATTTTACAAACTGAGGCCAGAACTTTTTTTTCTTTCTGCTGTACTTTTACTTCCTCTTTGGGCTTCTAGGCATATATATATGTGTGTATATATAAACTGTTCAGGACTGATGGATAAGGGGTAGAGAGGGCTGCTGTTAATTCCTTTCTCTCAGGAGAAACACGTTCTCTGTCCAATTCACCTTACGTTCTTTGCTCCTTGGAGCTAAAGCCATAGCTTACTTCCATGCAGAGTTCCAGAACTTGCTTGTGAAAGGCGGCATCCCACCTGAACAGGAAAAAGTCGGGGAGCATACTGTGAAATAACTCACAAATGGCAGTGGTATTCTTTTTTATACTGTCTGTGCAGGCAGGTTTCAAAGAAAAGCAAATGGGCCTGAGAATACTTCATATGACAAACAAAGCTTGTGTGAAACTTTCCTTCCTTAAGGCAGTATCTTAGCAAAACTGATCTAAAAGACCAAAAATTATTGGTAAGACTTTGGATAGAAATCGTGTGCTGTATACAGTAAGCTACACAATCCTAGTCTGGTGCATTTAGATGTCAAAATATGGTCATCTCAGTTGATTTTATACACGCGTCTGCATTCGAGTATTATCTAGTATGCTATGTAATATTCATACATGTATGTATTTATATAAAAGCCTTACACAATAAAATACATACATATGTATGTATAAATTTGCTTTTAAACAGTTTAGAGGGAGAGATGAGAAATAAAGCAAATAAAACACAGGACATTTGTACGTAGAAAGAGAAGTCACTTGTAAATGAACAGGAGGCTGGGAGACAGCCCCCAGCAGCCAGGCGAATGCTGCGTGTCTGCCGGCCAGAAAATCTTGGGGGGATCTCTCAAGCTCTGCATGTGAGAAGATTTGTGTCGCAGCAAAAGTCAGAGCTTTTGGAGCCAGGAAGATGAAACAAAAGCTGTTCTGGCAGAGCAGAAAATAGAGAGTGTTTCAACGGTAAACCACATTTGGGTCCCTGGAGTCAGAGAAAACAATAATTAACATGGATGATCACTGTATTTATTCTGTTAAAGTAATATTTATTGGAGTCTCTGAGAACATTTTGTATTTGAACCATTCCCTGAGGTGTTTAGCCTGAAAACGAAAGAAAAAGTTTATTGTGAAATGCAGACTTCTGTGCTGAATGTGATCCAGGATTCTACTGATAGTGTTAGACTGGTAAGCACCTCCTGTTCGCTGCTGATTTTACAGCGTTTGTCACACTTAACGCTAGTAAAATGTACCTAAAGAGCCTGTTATCTATGAGCCTGTCTTCAGCACTTGTTCTGACACTGTGCTTGGAAGATGCAATGATAGCAATCATGTAGTCCATCGTATTTATGGGACATCTTTGGCACTGAATATTACCTGTAAATTCTACTATCGGGGAAAGCACACTGTGCAACAACTGAATAGCAAACAGATCATAAAATGCTAAAATCTTCTAGGGACAGAACGTGATAACGTCATTCCTGGGGTGCAGGCACATAAAGTAGCTCCCACCTGGAAAACGACAATAACCTTGAACTGGACAGTATTACATGAAAAGGGTTACAGAAAATACCAGTGGGAGCCAAGAGCAAGCAAGCTGGGCTGAGCAAACAACATTCAGGCAGTCTTGAAAGTGTTGGTTTTAATTTTGTGGTTTCTATGTGGCGGCATGAAGGACCTGATCTTCTGTACAAAGGAAAACTACTTCTTAGGGATTTAAGTTCAGCTGAGAGAACATCTCTCCTAGATCAGACTGGGCCAAGTGCCAGTATATGAGGCTCAGTTTGCATTTTGTTATGAATAGTTACCTTCCGTGGATGTTTTCTGCAGTAAATTCCATTCATGTTTTCTTCACCTCACTTATATTAATTATTTATTGCTGAAAAGCTGTTAATCAATTTATACATTTAATGGGTAGTAACAATTAGAGATAGTGATCAAGATCAGAAGGTATTTAGGCAGCGAGGCTTTTTGGTGTTTGAACCCTGCTTCCTTTGCTTTTTGCTGTCATTTTGCTGCATAATATGATGAACGCGTTGACTCACTTGCATGCTTTTCCAAAGCACATGAGGAAAGTGAGCTAACGTAAAAGACGGCATCAACAAATGAAGGGAGAAGAAACCCGGGGTCACAGGACCTAGGCTGGAAGGCATCTCCACTGTTCTCATATCGAGTCAGTGCTACTGCAGGGATAGTACCTAGTGTCTAGTGTCTCTTCAGAAACGCATCAGGATCCAGCTTAAAACTTCTTAGGTTTTCTGGCTGGCTTCTCTTGTAGAAGAGACTTCTGAAACTACACCTGGTTCTAATGATTAAAAACTTTGTCATATTCAGAATAAATTGCTCAGTTTACATTCGTGGCCAGTTTATAGGCATTTGTTTCTGTGAAAATGGTCATCTTTTTCATCATCTTCTAATGCATTTTGCCATTGCATTAGTCTATGGCTCAACATACGTAGCTCATACGTAGCTCATACTGTATTTAGTTGTTGCTTAGCCATGCTTAAGTTACCATCTTACACATTTATGTACTGGTACCACAACATATATACCTAACCTAGGTATGTGGTACCTAATCACACACTATTTTCCTCACAGTATCCTGTCACATTAATTGCATGAGAAAGAATGAATTCAATGGCTTCAGAAAAAATTAGATATTACCTGATTTTTGAGTGCTTGACTTTGCAAGCCAAATAATCATAAAATGAAGTGGCTTTTAATATATATGATTTATTGAAGTTCTTTGTGGTAGCAAAGTAGCTTAGAATAAATTTGGGTAGATACCATATTCATTATGGACCATTAGTATAAAATATGGGCATGCATTAGCTATAAAGGTTGAAATACTTTTATTTTTAAATCCATACACTCTGAAGGTGATGATCCAACCTTCTTAATGTGAAAGTATTCGTTTTAATGAGCCAGGAATAAGGTGAAAATGGAATCATTACACACACTTTTTGAAAGCAGAAAATCAATGAACTTGTGACAACTTCACGTCATAGCAATTTGCCTATGCGTTATTGCCAGGTTTTGTTACTTTTCTGTAGTGCTAATGTGCTCATTAATTTATCTTCTCTTTGCAGTCTTCTGTCTTGGACTGATGCAATAATCTTGCGCTTTGAGAGAAGGAATATGAGCGATAATGTTACATTTTTAAGGGCAGAGATTCTTTACAAGCAACAGGTAAGTACATTTTTGCTATGCTCTTGTAGGTGTTGATAGAGGCACATCTACCAAGGTGTTGCAGATCTGTGCTGTCACGGACAGAGTTCTGTGGATGCCTCTTTAATGATCCACTAGAAGATGTATCCATGTCGTTCTCTAAACAAGTTAGCTCTTTTTTATTGCCTTTGCACCTAAACAGTGCCAAGTTTCATCCCACTGGTCCAGTTTCTGAAACTTTAAGGGTCTTATACAATTTACTGATGTCTGTTAGTTTACTTATAGCATCTTGCAATTTGGTATTATCATCAGATTTGATTAATATGAAAAGTATTGTATTAGTGTGTATTCTCTTAGTTATTGATGAAGATATTATACACTTTTGTTCCCTAAAAATCAGCTCTTGAAGCATCCTTATGTTTTCAGCTTGAATATTAATACTGTGGACTATTAACCTTGGTTGTATATCTTCCATATATTTTATCCAAATTTCTTTTGCAAATGAATCTCACTTTTAAAATTAGTATCATTTTATACTGCCATTAATACTGTTGTGTGCCTAGGAGCTCAGAGGCTTTAATAAAACATACCTGTACTTGGCCTACTTCTTTCTTCCTTTACTGGCATTCATGAAAAACAACTCCACTGAACCCCATAGTGTTACTCCTGGTCTAAGACAAGAAAGGAATTTAGGCCAATATGTTTGCTGCGTCCCTTCACATACTTTTCATTTTCAAAGTGCTGTGCAAACGTAACCAAGTAATTTAAATAAATATGGGAATGCTTATAAAAGATGACTAGATGTGTGAAATTATCTGGTTTATATTTTTTTATACAAAGACTGGATTTTGTGTAGGATTTCTCACATACCCAGATTTTGACCAGGTTTGGAGCCACACCGGAGTGGCATTTTCTGTAACGTGTAATTATGTGTCCTTTGGAAAGCTCAGGCTCCAGTGAGAAATCCAGGGGAGTGTTGCAGATAGAAATCAATAGCCAAGGCAACACTTCTGATCTGCAGAGCTGAAATACTGAATTTTTTGCATCTAGCAAAGTGGAAAACATATGTCGACAGTAGAGATTCCTATTCACGTCGGTATTTTTGCTCTCTGCAACTGCGAATTAAGAACTGAGTAGGTTTACGATACCATGATTGCAATACAACTTAAACTACTGAAGATTAGCAGGGAGATGGCCTGAAATGGGAGTAAGTGCTCAGTTTAGCAAATGCTGTGAAACTTCGCTACCTCATGTCTGAAAACTTGAAGAAAAAATAGCACCGAAAGCTGACGAGCATCTTGGCACAGAGATGAGTAAGTTTTAGCAGCAGGTATTGTTGCCCAGTCTGTTCACGCTCAGAATAAAACCGTTTTCTCCCCTTGATTGCCGAGGCGTGGTGTGCATCAGACACAGAAATGGCTGTGAAAATGTCAGAGTACCCTATAGGTAGTTCATTGTGGAAGTGCTTAATCATTTATCCGCAATAGGGAAGAGGGTTAGATAACCAAAAGCTAATTGGACAGTAGCCATTCAGCCTTATATAAGCTGCATGTGGACAGACACAGCTTTTGCAGGCACGAGAAATCACCGAGGAAATTTAGCTTTTGCTAGGGAGGAAGCTGGTGACTCACCTTACTAAATCGGTGGCGATGAGGGAAACTTTCCAAAAGGAACAAGGAATGGCTCAAGCTCTTCCTATATTTCATCAGGAATTTAGGAATGAGCCCTGTGAGGCAGAAAATATCCCCAAATCCTGCATTTTGCTGCATTGAAAAGATTCTTTTTTGAAGTTGAAATGGATTTTTTTTTTTCCCCTTTAAATGAGATTAATGTCAAAAAGTATTTGACAGTTTGAGTTTTGCGTGGCTTTCAAGTAGCTATTTTGCAGACATCTCCAGAATGTCAGCTTTAGAAAGCTACAGATGAAAAATGAAAATTGCCACGTAGAATTCCTTGGGATAAAAAGCATCAATGCTGCCTTAACTGTACTACTCTATCAGTTTAAGAAAGCAAAATATGGACCTGGGGTAATAAGAGCTAGCAGAGCATTTCTGAAATCTTTACAAAAGTTTCCTTCCGAAAAATTTTCACTATCTGATGTGCAGTGTCAGCTGCAACAGGGACTTATGGAGAAGATGCCAGTACTTGTCCTTTGATTGAAACACTAATGAATCATAGAATCGTAGAACCATTTAGGCTGGAAAAGACCTTTAAGATCATCAAGTCCAACCGTAAACCCAACACTGCCAAGTCCACCACTAAACCGTGTCCCTAAGTGCCTCATCCACACATCTTTTGAATGCCTCCAGGGATGGTGACTCCACCACCTCCCTGGGCAGCCTCTTCCAGTGTCTGACAACCCTTTCAGTGAAGAAATTATTCCTAATATCCAATCTAAACCTCCCCTGCCACAACATGAGGCCATCTTCTCTTGTCCTGTCACTCATCACTTGGGAGAAGAGACCAACACCCACCTCCCCACAACCCCCTTTCAGGTAGTTGTAGAGAGCGATGAGGTCTCCCCTCAGCCTCCTCTTCCCCAGGCTGAACAACCCCAGTTCACTCAGCCGCTCCTCATAAGAACGTTGTGATTAAGACCCTCATCTTTTCCTGGTGTTCCTTTGCACCATTTGTTTACGAACACAGTTAATTTGCTGTACAATATAGGACTTGGACCCTAAGTGTAATGGACACCTGGTTTTCACTGAGTCTGGGACAGATAGGCGACCAAATAACTTTTGGAATTTGAGTCCAAAAACCTGATATTGGCAACCAACAAAGTGCTGGGTGGAAATGCAGGCTAATGTTGGGTTGTTACCAGGCCTGGAAAACGGATGGCATTCCCAAGCATCCCTGGGGGAAGTAAAACTCAGTGTTTAGGAAACACTGTGCCTTGCTGCTTAGTCTTGTGACCGAATCTATAAATGAATCTTGATAATGACTTTTTGGGACTGTGCTTTTTAGGAAAGGTTTTGAGGTTCGTTTGTCATTTATTAATGTTCTACCCTTCAGCAGAAATTAGGACAGATGGAAAAGCAGGTGCAACAAAACTTGCCCTTGTATTTAAATATCATTAATGTATGCTATAATCGCTATAATACAGGCTGTATTCGGAGACCTATTAGGCTTTAATTTATGAATTAGAAGTTAGAAAATAATTAATTTCAGCAACATTCAGGTTATAGACCTGGATGGTTCATTATAGCGAATGTTGTTGCGTTCATTACACATCATAGAGGAACATCACTTTAGGACAGGTGATTTTTTAACCAAGTAAAATACTAAAATATTTTACTAACCTCTAAAATGTCTTGAAACTGGAGATGTAGGCAGATATATTTCTGAAGAAGAAAGTAACCAAGTTAAGTTCAAATTAATTCAGTGTGCTGAATAAATACATAAATGTGTATAAAACCTGAGTACAGATAGTGCCTAGAAGCTGATCCCAGACGCTTTATTAGGGGCAGTTCTAGGTAAGTATGGGGGAGTCAAAGTACATTAAAAAGTCTCATTAAGTATCTCGATGAATTTGAGCCAACCATAGGACTTCATCATTCTCCCCCTATTTTCTAGCATTGTTCTCTGTAGCAGAAATGGACTGTACTACTTATGCCCATAGGAAGTAAACTCAGGTCAGAAAATAAATGACTGATGGATAGAGCTTGGTATCCCTTTTTCAAATAATTTCTGAATTGGAAAAAATTTGTTAAAGTTTCACAGAGCGACAAAGAATGTTGATCTCCGAACTGTTTGCAGACCAGAAATTTAGAAAAAAAGTTTCATTTTGGGGCAACTGAGACATTGTTTTTTGAAGATTTCAAAATGTTTCATGTTGATTTCCACCACTTAACTTGTATGTAACAAAAATAATAAAAAAACTGTCCCAAAATATCAAGAGAGAAGACAATGTCCAACCAGAGAGGAAAATTTTTTCATTTCCAAATGCTTAAATGGAAAATACAGAGTGGATGAATGGAAACTATTTTTTTCTCGCAAAGCCTTTTATTTTTGGCAGACTTGGCTTCTTTTTTGATAAAAATGATTTTAACCGAGAATTTCCTAGACTGATTGTACTGACAAGCATCGAAGTTCCTCAGCGACCTGCATGGCGCCTGTGTCGGTGTGGTGTCGGGAGCCGGCTGAATGCCTGGCGGGAGGGTCGGTGGCAGGAGGATGCTCAGGTGTGTGGTTCCCGGTGGTGTAGCAGCCTGTCTGACGTGTGCCCGTGAGGATACAAGTTTGAAGAGGATTTGAGAATCTAGATTAGGGACCGGGTAATTCTTTTGCTGAACACTGAGTCTGAGCTTCAGGGAAAATTTGGAACTTTGGAGGAAATTCAAAGATATGGTCATGCTGCGGGCTCAAAATACATGCAGGGATTATTGGGGAGTTGGTTGCAACAATCCCTTGCACTCCCATGAGAAGTGGAGAGCAAGGATCATTTCTGATGCATGTGCAATGTCGTTCATCATTATTTTCAATTTCTTTTCTGCTCATCAGTTACACATTAAATGTTCCACCTATGACCCAATGCAGGGTGAACACGTTAAAGCTAACAAATCATGCCACAAGGGTTTTTTTGTTTGTTTTAAAAGCTTGGTCCATTGCAGCAATAAATCTTCACTGCTTTCTGAGCTATGAATTCTCCTGCATTATGGACTGAATAACATTCATGACAGTGGGCTTGACTCCACTCCCTTATACAGGTATAAAGTAAGAATTATTCTACAAACTTGAAGGCGATTGCAGAACAAGAGGGGAATTGGGTTTGGTTGTGTGGTTTGTATTTTTTTTTTCCTAAGAAGTAATACAGATTAATTTAACAGCTTTTATATCTTCAGAGAATCGCTAATGTTGCTCCACAATGATGAGGGGCAATTGTAGTATTATTATTATTAATTATTATTATTATTATTAATCAGTAGTCTTCTCTGATATTAGTACTATCTTCTTTTTTCATAAAGTATCGCCTAATAAAACAAGATGTGAGGTTTGCAAAAGGGACTGTGATTTTTTTGTTTGTTTTTATTACAGAGTAATTAAGGACTAAGTTTTTGATTTCTTGTTAGAAGAAATCAGGTTGTAATAAAGGTAGAAGCTGCTAAAATGTGTGTCTGAGAAAGCCAGCAACTGTTATCCATGTGGGCCAGTAAACATGAGATAACGCCCTGGCCTCTTGTTATGCAATTGAAAAATACAACGCCGGTCACTATACATCTTTTAAACAGTTTTACTGGATTTAGTGGTTTTTCTGGTTTGGTTTTAAACCTATAAATTGGGAAATAGATTTATGCCTTGTCATTATATTCTGCAATAACACCTGGTATGTCAAAAAGTAAAGGTAAACAAGACCTGCTGTGCCTTGGCTATGATGTATCTATTGAACATTTGGACTCCATCAATATGTTAATGGGAGATGAAAGCAGCAAGACTCAGAGACAGGATAGTTTCTTTAGCAAATTGCTGGGAAAATATGCTTTGGCTTCAAGGTGCAAATGTATCATCCAGTATTAATGAGCATGCCCTGTCATAACTGCTACAGGTCAAAACCATGCATGTTGTGAAGATAAGCACCATGCATTTCTACGGGGACACTGTTGCTGCTACAAACTGGCATGAAATGAGAATGGGTGTCAGAGATCAGAGCTTTGTCATTTTAATTCCTGAGTTTGCATCCCATGCATTGCAGTCCTCTCCTGCCCCCAAGAACCGGATCTGTAAGCAATTTGAGAGCAAATACTGAACTGGATATGTATATTCAGCATCAAGAGCTGCCATTTAAAATAACCTTACCATTTTTACACAAGCTCCATGATACATAACTTCAGGTTTGCAGCTTCAGAGATATCAGAGTCTAACAAGACCTCGCAAATGACTTACTTTTGTGGGCATAGTTCTGGCCAAATAATGAACAGCAGCGATCACTCCGAGATCAGAGCGGTCTAAGAAGCTTCCTAAAGCAAAGAAACAAGAGTAGACAGGGTTTTGATCCCAAGGATGCTTCCTGATAACCTTTTCTGGTGGATGGGCTGTAGAGGCTGCTTTTTATGGCAAGATCTATTTTTAACTGTTGAGCAGCACTTTTACATCCTGTAGCTATAGGAGCAGAGGTGGGAAACCTCCCCTACCTTTATGCCATGTGTCTACAGTGTTCCTTTTTCTTTTTTGTCTGTTTGAAGCTCTAGAGAGGGCAGATCTGTACACTTTATTCTTGTGTGAGCTGGAGATAGAAATGATAAGTGAAAATGGAAACTTCTCTCTCCTGGTGTGCTGGGGAGTGCCAGAAGCAGCCTGGGGCACTCTCTGGAGCAGGGTATCTCCGAGTGCTCCTTTGGGCGTCCTCCAATCTGCTGCTTTTGGGGGAGACTTCAGTTTGCACAAGGTAACCCCAAGCAGTCAAACAATAAAATCTGCCTGAGCTCATGCTTTTTGTTTGCACTGTTAATGCTCCTGTGCAGGCGACTTCTTACCTTTCTCTTGGTGGAAAGAGATTTGATTACTCCTTGTTCCTACTACCTGAAGTGAGACAAATCACCTGGCCCATCCCCACCTGGCTTTCACGGGCTGTGTTTGTAATTACTGCTTCCATGCCTTTTGTCTAGCTGCTTTGGTAGGAAACTTTAAATCATACTGTTTGGGAGGCAGAAATGTCAAAGCTGCATTTTTGCTTGCTCTGGGTACTTTGTGTGCTTTCCTGTGTCAGAGTCTGATGGATATAACTTCATCTGTCATCTGCCTGGTGAGCTGCGTGGAGGAAAGGATGCTCTGTCTTACCACTTTGTCTCAGACTCTCTCAGATCAAGTGAAAAAGAAGCATCTTACTTCTCTGATCATTGAAATTCTTGAATATCAATGAGCTGGAAAGATCCGAGGGGATTGAGTGCTCCCTCAGTAGGTTTGCAGACGACACCAAGTTGGGCGGGAGTGTTGATCTGCTGGAGGGTCGGAAGGCTCTGCAGAGGGATCTGGACAGGCTGGATCGATGGGCCCAGGCCAATTGTGTGAGGTTCAACAAGGCCAAGTGCCGGGTCCTGCACTTGGGTCACAACAACCCCATGCAACGCTCCAGGCTTGGGGAAGAGTGGCTGGAAAGCTGCCCCGCAGAAAAGGACCTGGGGGTGTTGGTCGACAGCCGGCTGAAGATGAGCCAGCAGTGTGCCCAGGTGGCCAAGAAGGCCAACGGCATCCTGGCCTGTGTCAGAAATCGTGTGGCCATCAGGAGTAGGGAGGGGATCGTGCCCCTGTACTCAGCGCTGGTGAGGCCGCACCTCGAATCCTGTGTTCAGTTTTGGGTCCCTCACTACAAGAAGGACATTGAGGTGCTGGAGGGTGTCCAGAGAAGGGCGACGAAGCTGGTGAGGGGTCTGGAGCACAAGTCTGATGAGGAGCGGCTGAGGGAGCTGGGGGTGTTCAGTCTGGAGAAGAGGAGGCTGAGGGGAGACTTTATCGCTCTCTGCAACTACCTGAAAGGGGGTTGTGATGAGGTGGGTGTTGGTCTCTTCTCCCATGTAACTAGCGATAGAACGAGTGGAAATGGGCTCAAGTTGCGCCAGGGGTGGTTTAGGCTGGATATTAGGAAAAATTTCTTTGCTGAGAGAGTGGTGAAACACTGGAATAGGCTGCCCAGGGAGGTGGTGGAGTCACCATCACTGGAGATGTTCAAAAAATGTGTAGATGTGGTGCTTAGTGACATGGTTTAGTGGTGGACTTGGCAGTGCTAGTTTAATGGTTGGACTTGATGATCTTAAAGGTCTTTTCCAACCTAAATGATTCTATGATTCTAAGCAAATTATAAGCACTTACTCTGGCACAACTGTGTTGTGGATAAGGAGCCTGTCCTTTGAGCTGCATTGCCCCAAGAGCTGACAGAGATCAGATCATGACCACAAAAATGCCAGCGTGGTCTCTGATTCCCTTCTTGTACCACGGCATGAGCCATCAACTGGTGTTTTACTGAGTACAGATCGTTTCCCCTCACCATGGCCTCACTGCCCCATTTATAAGCCTGGAACAAACTTCATACTTGCCTATATGAGTGTGGGCTGAATGCAGGATGAAGGCTTAATAACCCTGCTGAACCCTTCGGTTCTTCTGGTTCACCAGCATAAGAAAAAAAAAAAAAGGTGATCTTAAACATCCTTATTCCTGTATAAACACATAGCTGAGCTGCAGCCTCTTCCTCTCTCATGTAAAACAGGCTATATAAGGGTCATGGAGGGAAACAGTCACTTTAACTGAAAGACGGATGGCATTAAAAATACCAGTGGTAGGAGAGGTTGTACAATAGTGAAGGTTTTTAGAAGTTGGAACAACTTGTACAGCTGGGGCAAAGTACAAAGCGGCTAAGTTTCAAGGTTTTAAAATTTTGCTGCAAGGGCTGAACACAGATCTAGCAGTGCCAGTGAAAAATAAAGTGATTTTTTTCACTGAGGAAAACACAAAGTGCTTCCTAGCAGCTCGGCCTTTGGGTGTGTGTACTAGGTTCTCTCTAGATACAGAAAATTTGCTGTTACTTGAGTGGTTAAATGTTCAGCAGCAGCCTGTGTCTTAGACTGCAACATGGGGAAGAACCCATGCATGGGGAGATGAGAGAGACAGGGTTAGATTCCATTAATGACTTGGTTATTAAGAAAACTGAAGCTAAGCCACCATATGGGATTTGCCCAGTCTTTTGTCATCTGTTATTTAATCCTGTGAGAATAGTGCACTTACCCACTTCTTCCCTGTAAAAAAAAAAAAATTGTACTTTTTTTTTGCATAAATTTTTCTAGAAATCTAAATTAAGTGTAAAAAATGAGGTGATGAAAAAGCATGCAAGGAGGATACAGAGGACTGTTTTCCCCTTACGTCTGCAATCAAAGCAACATAGTATCTGCTATAAAATTATCCCAAAAGCAATTGAGACCACTCTCTTTCCCATTGCAAATGTTAAGGATATTTGTTTTAAGTGAGACTGATCTGTATTTTTTATAAAAGAGTGAAGTAATTGATTTTAATTAAACTCTGCTCTACTTGGAGCATTAATTAGCTCATTAGTTATTTTCCAATGAATCTATCCTTTTCTAAATGTCTTATGTCATCAATAACAAGGAAATTGCTTGTTTTCAAATTATTAATCTTTTCTTATACCTTTCTTATAACTAAGAATCTTTATTCTCCTATCTGCATATACTGAAACATACTCAAGTGAATGTCTGCTTTGGCTTTTTAAAAATTATTTTTAAATGTCTAGTGGCCACATTTAAAACCCGTAAGATAAAAATATGTTACAAAAGATGCCTTATATGATGTCTCTAGTGACACCACCAACATATAGCTCACAGAAAAGCTTTGAGCTAATGAGGTCATTTCTCAATGCAATGTTTTGTAAGGTTTTAAAGGCTGCAAGACTATTGCCAACTCTCTTTTTAAGAAAAAAAAATCCACTACACTTGATCATCTCCAGAATTATTTGCAGACAGGTTTTTATCAGGTGGTTTCTGCTGTTATTCACAAGATTAGATATTCATTACTCCTGACCAGGTGGTTCGGTAGCAGCTCTTTCCTCAGCAGAATCTGTATCCTTACAGAGAAAGGTGGGGAGCACTGTGTTTTCAGTGGATGTTCTTGAAGTCCTTCTGTATTAAAAAAGAAGTTAACATTTCCTACTGGTTAAGCGGTGAACAGTTTGCATGAAAGGGATTAGGTCAAAATTCCTGAAGGAGAAAGTTTCAGAGGTTTAAACTGATTGATACTTGAATCTGGTCCCTAGAGCTGTGTAAATGTAACCTGCAAACATAACTGAGCGTCTATGATTGTTGCAAGATTTGACAGAACAGGAGTGTGATTTTTCAATGCTTAGCACATGTGTGACACACTTTTTAGTTGATGGCATTTTTCAGGTTTCATTTTCCATAACTTTCCATTCCTCGCTTATTGTATTTTATTTTTCTCTTGGGAGAAAGGAGACTCAAGTCTTTAGTTATCAGCTGATGAAGCAGCTCAACTATGAAAGTCTCTGTATTGCCATAGTCCTGAGTGGGGGAATAATCCTGCTCCTATACAGGCATCAGTGTGTTTTTCATTTTGCAGTTCACTGCTGACAAGAACAGACCTGTTTTTACTGATAGAGAATAATTCTACCAAACAAGATTTCATTTACCTCTGGATTTCATCACTATGTTTTTGGGCTCAAAGGAATTACTAGTTACAAATCCACTTTAAAACAGAAACCTCAAATATGCAGAAAACTTTCTTCACTTTTGTGTCCAGTGGGGTGTGATCTGATGCCTTTTCATATCAAAGATCGTTGTTCTGTAGAAATGTACATCTCAGATATTGGATTATGTCCCTGTCAACTCCTGTCCAAAGAGGATGTCCATGTGTTCAGGGACTGCTTGGGTGGAGAGACGCAGAAGTTCTCTGGACGACGACTAAAGAGGAAGGCAGGTGTCTAAAGCCAGATGTAGGAGGTCTCTTTGGCTGCGAGTCATCTTACATGAATAAACTTAGCCCTCTGACAGGGAGGTGTTTGCCCTACCTCGATCTAGCGGTATCCAGCAGATAATGACAAGGTCTTTGAGAAGACAGTTCTCCCTATCCTAGAAAAGACTGTGGACACTAGTGGGCTGTAATGCCCTCTCTTAACTGGTTAGAGATAGATGCCAGACAGTGAGACTGGACTGAGATCCTCCCTTACAGATGACTAAAATGAATGGAAATCCTATTTTAGGAGGGCCAAACTGCAGTTCAGGAGCTCTATGCTAAATGATGTGCCTGTTTTCCCTACGGATTGACAATTTAACAAAGCTATGGGTTCACGAGTGTCCCAACGTAAGCAGGCTGGCACTCGTCGTGCTGCTCTGGGTCATGCTGGGGCCCACGTGGTGCTGATGTCTGAACAGCTCTAGCCCGGCTCTAAGCAATCCTGACATACTGATGCAACTGGACCTTTTATAATAGACATCTTTATTTTGGAAACCCAGCTGATGGGGTCAGGAGGATGACAGGAGGGATCGTTGATACTTGCCCATGTAAAATAGCATTATGGTTAAAGAACTTGTCAAAGCAATGCCTGAACTTCCTCAGCATAGGACAGAGTCAAACCCACGCTAATTTTGCAGGAGTGTGTGCTGACCACCATGCTACTGCTTACATCTGCTTTCTTGTGCATTCCCTTTTCCACTGACCACCAAAAAAACCCAAAGCAATTTATATTTGAGATTATTAAAGAACAGTAGCAAACATTCAGTACACAGAGTCCGAGGCAACATAAGGGATTGGCATGAACTTTTTTGAAAGGTGAAGCTGTAATCATTATATTCCCTGCATTTAATTTACAGTATTGCTAGTAGCAATCTGAATTCTGTTAATTGGTTATAATTTTATGTTCCTCTGCAAATTTTGCTGGTGGTAATTTTCTTGCTGGACTGTGATCATCTAAAGACTGTACTTGTGTGGGGAAAAAAATTCTTTTTAAAAGTTACACTACCACGTATTCTTACTTATTTTGGAGGCATCGTTCATTGGTTTATTTTAAAGTAGTGCTTTTCAACATGTTTCAGTTAACATACTAACATTTTCCACTACTTTTCCTCCTCTTTGTTTTATCTCATCTCTTTATGATCACTCAGCTCCGTGACTCATTTCTCATGTTTCCATGGGTCCATAATCATGCAGCCCACCTTTTTTCTCACCTTGCTCTCTATTCTCTCAGAACTAATTTTATTCTTCTTCTCCTAGTGATTCGAAGTATGAGGCTTCAAAAGATTAAAAGAAAAAGGGGTGGGGGGGAGGTGAGCTAAAAGAAAATGAGAGATCCACAGGCAATTGCAGAGGAAGGTTTGGGGAATCTTTCAAATTTGCTTTTGCAGTATTTTAAAGGTTAAAATTAAAGGAGCACAGGGCTAAGCATCAGGCAAAAGCTCATAAGGCTTTGCTATTCACGTGAAGGTAGTTTTGAGCCTGCTCACTGTAACGCTGCCAGCCTGTTCACTTCGTAAGGCACCTGGGAATTCCAGCCCATTAGGCTGAAGGAATCATCACCACAACATAAGGCACCCAGGCTTCCCAATCCCACACAGAACTGCCACTTGTCAGCAGTTGTTATAATAACCAACGGCTTTGGAAGCAAATTTTTCCAACTCCCTGAATTTTGAACATCGGCATCCTTTCCCCTCTTCCCTGCAGTAGCATCTGAAATGGGAAATTTAATATCTGAGGCTCTTCATTTCTGGCGGCTGTGCCGTGGTTCCTAAGGGAAAGCTGCGTGTTCAGTGGCACTTTTCCCCCAAATTCTGAAGAATAAATTATGGCTGTCAGCATTTGGGGACTGAGGCATTTTTGATTCGTGCCAGGATGACAGAGAAGCTGTTACCTGTGTCTGATTCATTTCACAGCTCAGTGAGGCCACAGGGCACCTATCCTGCAGGTTGCTATTCAAATCCCAACACAGAGCTCTAGATTAGTTGCCAAGGATGCTTATTAAGGAAACAGTGAGATACCTTCACAAACAGAAGCTCAGGCTCAGCTGTAACACAAGGTGTGAGAGAGCACGAGGAAAATTGCACGGATAGCTGTTACAGCCTGTATGGGTCTCTTCCTTGTAATCTGCAAGTACTAAGTTCATTGCAAATTGAAGATTAAATGCAGTTCCTTTGTGCTGACATAAATTCAGTGAGATGCAATAATGAAAGTTTCAGCAAACGCTGTTTCTCTCTGTAGCAAAGAGCTTCATCTGTCATGAAATCTTGCGAGAATAACCAGTAGGACAGGCCAACAGTTCAGTCACTAATGCTGAAGTCCAGAAGGAAAAGTACTTTATTTTCTCTGTTTCTCTTGGGAGATGAGGTGCATGATTTGTTCCTTTCATTTCTACGGATCATCAGTTGTATATGCAATTAGATGTACTTGCCTACCTGTGTCTGATCTTGAGTAAAATTTGTGGAAGTTTCACTGTTGTTGCAATGAATTTAAAATAGACACTAAATCCCAGTGAAATCTTTGGGTTTTAAAGCACTTTAGCTGTTTTCTCTGGAAACTGAAGGATTGAATTCTGTCATTTGGTATAATCTTTTTCCGTTATTTTGGAGATTTTTGATACAATATTATTGTCTGGTATTCTCACAATGTAGTAAATCATGGGTGGCCCCAAAGTCATGCGTTACAAAGAAGTAAACACCTTTATGTAGGAATAATTCACAACAAAATACACAGTTTTGCAGACTGACTCAGTGAATTTTGAGTAGACACTGTGGCCTGGGTATGTATACAAATAAAATGTTGATAACGGGTGATCACTGCATGCAGAACTGAAGCTGATTTAGAGACAGAAGTGAGACACTACTAATGAAGAATATTTAAATTGGAAACAGATTCATGTTGTAGAAAAGGGAGTGTTTTTAAAGTCTTTTGACATTTACACTGTTCATTGTCATAGTGACTATGTTTTCAAATAAATTGTATCTGAAGTAGGGGTGTAGGTTATATTAAAACAATTGAAAGTGCAAGGAACAATATACTTCCAGTAGCATCACACCCACACCATGAATGTATCTGCTCTTGGAGGAGCAGCGACTTTTAGAAGTCTGATGCAAAGACTGTTCATACTTTGGAAGTTCATCTCAGGTTCTTTGCATAATCAGCTGTCTTTGCAAGTGTTTTTTTAAATTTATATAAGCTGGAAACAGTTTTTACAAAAAATGTAAATGTTTCATCTCACTAAGTGGTTCCACCAGACAAAGCTCTAGTAACGTTTATGCACTAACCCACCTCTAAGAAGCTCTGAACTAAGAAAATGTGGCAAACAGCCGTGCAACTTTCATTGGTTGCAATTACATGTTCGCCTTCAGATTTGTTTGTGAACTCGGACAGATGTACTATAACTACATGTGAAATAAAGTTTAAGGAATTAATTTCAAGAGCAAGCTGTAGGGTCAGGAGAGAGAAGATTAATTGATACGGGCCAACTGAGTTGGAAGAACTTAAAGACCTGGGGAAGAAACATTGATTCATGTTTCAGCCTGAGTAAAGCACATTTTCTTGTGTTAAAAATGTTTTCTTAAGAACTTCATAAAAGTGGACAAAGCAGAACGCCCACAGCTGAATACTGAAATAGTATAGTTCATGATATAAAGCGGGGGTGAGGGAGATGATGATGATTATAGGCAGGTAATGACCAAAATAGAAAACATAAGGAAAGCACAAATAGAATGTTAAAGTAAGAGCATTTCAAATAGAAGTGTAATACTTTGGCTGGAGAAATAGTATTAACACGTTGCCTTTGTTTAGGCTTTAAGGAAAGTTAAAATCATATGAAATCTAAGTTTAGTAACAAGTCCAACTACTAATTAGAGCAACTGTGAAAATCTCAGTTGGGAGAGCAGAAGGAAATGAAAACGTGGTTAACTCATGGAACAACAGCAAAAGAAGATGTCCCAGATGGAGCATTGTTTCTTTCCCTGCGCGTTGCATCTGGCGCTGCAGACACACGTCAAGATAAAATGTAGTGAATTAAAGTCAAGCATTTGTCTGGCATTCTGCACGATCTCATTGCAAAGACTGATTAGGGATTAAATCCTTCTGACAACTGAATCGCTTAATAACAGAGGTTTCATAAGGTAGGAAGCTCAAGGCAATTGGACTGTGGAACAATTAGTTTTTCTTTTGGCAGAAAAACAAAACTAAAAAAGCACTGAAAAGCCCCAGCGTATTCATTGCAGGTAATTTATTTTTCTTTTGCTTATTTGAAAACTTATCTTCCTTGCAGAATTAAGCATTGACCTTAAAAATAAAGCATTTGGAGGCAGGGGAAGGAAGCAGGCGGGCAGACAAGTAGGGCATTGAGTTTTAACTGGCTTCAAAATGCATTGAAATTATTTCTGTGAGAAAAGTTTTGCCACTTCTTAGCACAGTGGTCAAGCAGCAATTATTGGAAGCAGCTCAGAGGTGGATTTATAATAGTCGATAGTTAGAAAAAGTTGACATCTGTCGAACTCTGATGTGCAGAGTGGAGAGAGAAACTGGAATCAGTCTCTGGAACTGAAAAACTTCTTGACAGGACAGTTTGGAGTTTAGATTCATAGCTAGAGCCTCTTTTTAGGCTTGAACTAAGTTTGGTAACTCACAAATGCCTTTTTAAAGATTCCTTATCTTCTTACCCTTCTCTCATAAAGTTATGCACAGAAAGTTAGAAGAAATGGAAGGAAATCACTTTTCAAACAGGAAAGCATCAGTGATACTAGAAGTCAACATATATTGTTAGTAAATTTCTGAAAACAAACTCTACAGTTTAAATCATGCTTGTTTGTCAGTGTGTTCTCAGTCTATTTTTCCCTTAGGTATGATTAAGTCTGAGCTAATTAATCTAGAATTACGCCAACATTACCAAAATGAAATGATTGTTTAGCATAACAAAGCTGGTAATTAGTATAATTCTAGAGGTAATGTTAGCATTGGCAGCAGTGAATCCCTCTGTGGGATGTACAGCCAAATTGGGACTATCTGGAGACGCCTCCCTTCAACAATTTTATCTTGAGTAGTTCTATTATCTTAAAGATCTTCTGGTGGTAGCTTCTCCCTCTGTCTTGAACAGCCACAAGTTCTTCAGATCTGTAACTGCAGCTACTTTTCTTGAACAAGCTTGGCCAGCTATAGAAAATCAGCCGTTTGTGCTTCTCAGCAGTCAGACTGGTATTGATTAGGTAGCCAAAAGTTTCCATCAAAACAGCCTGATTATCTCTGTCCCCAGTGAGTTTGCTGTTCCTTCTCCATTATTGCTCCGAGTGCCCCGGCGGCATTTGGCTCCGTTTTCAGCCTCCCTTCCGCACGCCCTGAATTGCAGCAGCAGCACAATGGGTCTATGCTGAAAGTAGCACTTGAAGTCACGTGCAGAGGTCACAGTCTCACCAGTCTTTTAAGAGATAAAACCCGTATTATTTAACTCACAGTGTCAAATAAAATGCAACTCTAGAACCAGCTATGCTGGGTAACCATCCAACTTGTTTCCAGTGGCCTGGCCAGACCTGCTCATTGCTGTTGAGGCAAATAGATCTGCGTGCGTTCAGCAGCCATTTCTTTGGGGTTGCTTTTTTCTTTTCCTTTTTTTTTTTTTTTTTAAGGTAACAATGCTGCCATAGAAATTTGGAAACATTGACTTCCAGAGGTGAACTGTCCTAAAGGCACCTTAAAAGCTACAGTGAAGGGGTGAAGCGATGGCCACCTTCTAGATCCTCTGCAGCCAAGTCCTTACTCTTCAACAGCTTCAAAGTGTCTTGACAGCATTGGTACAATTAGGGCAGGCTCAGCAGGCACGAAGTAGAGAGGGTAGATGTTTTCCTGGCAGTGGAGCTGGGATGGGCCGGTGGTATCTGTGTGTGTAAATTCCTTCAGATTCTACTCAAGTCTCAAAGAACAGTTAAGAACCCAACCATCAGTTATTGAACACAGACTAACATTTCCTTTGAATAAGCAACTTAAACCAAGTCATCCAAGAAGTATCAGCTGGCAACATCTCAGGGGGGTTGCTACAAGAGTCCTTGAGGGTCATATAGCTACTGTCTGAACGTAAGGAAAGCACAGGGAGCACAAAATTTGCTCTTGCCAGCACTTAGAATTTTTTCTGGGTTCTCTGACTTGGCTGAGGTCTGACTTGGAGGTAATTTTACTTTCTCTCACTAGCTGGTATTTGAGTGTCTGGCTTTTTCAGTTTAGCATAAATATTTTAGTTAGAAAATACATGACAAATTTTCTTCTGGACTGGCTGAAACTTGGCTTGACCTTGGTTAACTGTTTGCTATTTCCCAAGATGTGAAATATAATTTAATCATGAATTTTATAATGAAAATTGCCAAGAGGATCTCAGGTAATTAATTATTTAATAGTATAAATGTTTTCTGTGCAAATGAGAGAGGTGATTTAAAACATTTAGTTCCTCTGACCCACGCATCAGATTAGAGTATGTGGGGGACTGGCATAAGCAAACTCTTTTTTGCCATCTTCTTTCTTAGCAGACTAAGGATGTCATCGCCTTCATCCCTTGCTGTAAGACTTCTGGGGTTTTACACTCATATCTCACAGGGGAAACGAAAACTCTATTATAGCTTCCATGTCATAGCTGGATAGCGATAGTTAGATATTAGGAAAATTTTCTAAGAGTAAGGCAAGTGAAATTCTGCAATAGATTGCCCAGGGAAGTTGTGGAGTTTCTGTTAGCTGAGGGGTCTAAGAGCAATTTAGGCAAACATAGGCAAATTCTTCGTTCAGTTCAAGTGATCTGGCATTACACATCATTCCCAAATCTGAAACACTGTGTGGCAACATCATCAGTTGGCATAAATCTGAGGACTCCATTATATCCTCAAAATTTCAGACATGCCTGTTCTTAAAAGTAATTTAACTGTCTACACACTGCAGTTATTTTCACATCCCTTAGTCCTTCTACAATTCTCATGTTTTGCAGTGTGTAGGTGTGGAGAAAGGCAATGCCAAGTTTCTGCAGTTCATGGATGTGAAGTGAAGCTGGAAAACAAACAAAGTGACATTGTGGAAACTGTGGTTTTGGGAAAAGCAGCATATTGTTGTCAGAGAACAAGAACGAGAATCAGAAAACCTGCATCTTCTTCACAAAAGTTCCCTTGACTTGCTGCATGATTTTGGATAAATAATGTTAATGCTTTTATTCTGTTCCTACTCCCACTTTCTGTTTGTCTGTTTGCAACGCTACCTGGGACTTTTTCTCTTCTTTGTCTCTACAGTGCTTTGTACAGCACAGTCTTAGCCTGTAGCTGGAATTCCCGAGTTTCACTGGATAAATATTACTAATTGCAGTGAGGACGATCTCTTGCTGTGCAAGTACACAGTACCAAGCAAAAGGCATCCCATTAGGTTCAAGCACCACTTAAATTTAATGACAATATTAACTGTTAGATATCCCACCCTAAAAACCAATATTCTCCAAGCAATGTATCCAATCAGAGAAACGTTCACACAAGTGTCCCTGCCATGGTTTTGCATATGTGCTTTAGCAAATGACTTACTAAAGCTAATCTTCACAGGGGAAAATTATTTTCTTGCAAGTTGAAAGCATGAGTGTCAGTGCACGGAATAAGAGAGTGCCAGGCAACTTGAGGCACTGCAGTTTTCACTCTGAACTACGGTATAGATCAAGGTCTCGTCAGGTAAATTGGAGAAAGGGAGAATCTGGCTGACTATCATTAGAAGTTTCTCACTAGTAAAGCTTATTAATTTCTAAAGGAGAACCACAGCACTAGAGATACGTAGCTAGGGGCTGGACAAATCAAGAGAAAATGTACTATAAAGAGTAATTTTTTACTGGAAGAGAGATGGCCAGGACAGCTCCCATTCTCAACGTATGTGGTCTGTTCTTCTATATATTTCTGTAAATAAAAAGAATGTTTTTATCTATAATGTATATTTAACTATAGCACATAAAAATTATTTGTGTCTACTTTATAAGTACTGCAAGAATAATGTGCTGTTTTTCACTGTAGCTATTACTTTATTGATATTTCTAGGGCAGATTGTGCCACCCAGCAGAATTTACTTATAACACACTCAAACCCAATAACATCAAACAAAACCTCACAAATAAGCCAACAACATCAAAGGGAACCTCACAAATAACCAAAGAAGCACCAGCTTTAAAGTTTCAATCAACAGCAGAACTAGGTCGTTATCCAGTTCTTCCTGTATGTAGGCTTGTGGCTATGGCTTTAATATGAGTGAATGTTGTAGATATGGGAAGACCTGTACTTTATAAAGGACAGGATGAGTGCACAGTATTGAATACACTTTCAAAATATATATGTATTGCCAAGTATTTACCATTCTGCCTTTCAGTTGGATTGCAGAAATTTTACAGTGGAAAGTTCAGCTGGTTATTCTGGACCAGTAGCTGAATTCTGTGCTCTCAAGTTGGTATCGGTTTGATTTTTTCTGAATTTGTGGTATTATCAATGGTTACAGATTTACCAATATAATTAGTCGCAATAATAACCCAATATAATAATAAAATAATAATAGCCTCAGATCCTAGCTGACAGACCCGTTCAGCTGAGCTGCCCCCAGAATGAAGAACTGAAATTTCTATCATGTATTGTTCTACAAACTCCAGGTTGGCACTTAGCAATGTGTGATTATTCCAACTTCTGCTGCGGGACAAGTTCAATAGGCGCAGTTGTGTAAAGATTTACTTCACCTAGCACTGCCTTTGTTAGTGTAAGGGTTAAAAACCCTTATTACAAGGGTCCTTAAGAAATCACAAACCTGAAGGAATTTTTTGTTCTTGAAATTTGAAATGTCAACACCTTAAAAATAAGTTATTGGCCCATTTTTGCCATCTCTCTTGCTATTAGTACTGAAATAGTGGACTAGATTGTTTTGACAATTTCTTTCAGTTTCTCAATTTTAAAAGTGTAACATTAAATTGATAAGCACTACTAGATTCCAAGATGTGAGGCATGTTGGCTTTATTGGCCAGCAAACCAATAGACAATAGCACAATATACAATAGCATTTAAAATAGTGCTCTTGCTAAACAGGTGCTAAATGACAGTGAACTAAACTGCACAAGCAGATGGGGAGATGTTAGTGTGAAAAAGCCCCATCCTCAGAGCTGCTTAAAGGTTCTTTTTCTCATGTAAAAAAAGCTACTTGCAAAGAGAAAAGGTCTGATTTCCCATGAAAGATCACTTCAAAATCACTGTTCATGAAGTATCACTTTTTTTTTTTTTCACGTGAAAGGGACAAAGTTGTGAATTTTGAGACAATTGTGAGTGCCCAGGGGAACAAAGCCCCAAAAGCGAAGCACTGTGAGCCAAATTCATGTTGTTGATATACTGAGAAATAGAGAAGCACCACTTAGTTCTGTGCCAGTGTTCAAGCTGCAATATAGGAATCTGGAAACATTGACATACATTTGAGCAGGCAAAATGAAGCAGTTAGCATGGTTTATCTTTCACAGATGCTCTGATTCGCAGCTCTACACTCTATTTCTGGGCAGTGCAGTGAGTCACTGCTTCCCAGTTGTCATATTCTTTAAGATTCTAATCCAGCCTGGTGTTATGAGGGGCGATACTAAATAGATTATATTTCCAGGAAAGTATATGCAAATATCAAGCATGTTAGCTGCATGCAAAAGCAAGGTGAAGACAACAACAAGCACTCCAGGTAATTAGAAATTGTGCACTGGAGAGGGGATGAAATGATCAGCAGATGGCATTTTTCTTATTACTTCTTTCAGACTGCAGTGCGGAGGTCAAAGTTTTAACCTCAGGTTGGATCCCCTTTGACTGTAAAGTCAAGTCTGAATGACAATCGTTGCCAAGAAACTTTCATAACAGGCAGTATGGAAAAGACCAGGGAATAAAGAAATACACTTTTCCAGTAACACTGCCCTTGTTCTCAGAGCTAATCACCTTGCCAAGAGCCAGTAAATGTGACAAAAATATTCTGCAGTAGATTCCTCCAGTGCCCCATGAATGTAGGTAGCTCCTATATTTTTAATCATGTCTCTTGGCATGCACAAAATGGAAAGCTCTATCCTTGAAAAGGACAATAATTTAAACTGAATACTGGATGTTGAAAATTAAATTATTCATATGTATGTTTTACATTCCTAAAATAAATTAACACAATTAAGATATTTGTTTTGAAAAAACCCCAACAAAAAACCAACCCACACTGCTTTCTTGAAGCAGTGACTTTACATTGTGTGAAAGTTACCTGGATATTCTTAATTCAGTAAAACTCTTAACCCTTGTTAGTGTCGATGAGATTTTATGATGATTGTTTAGTGACTTCTTCTGGCTTAGCTGTCTTAAATCCTTTCTGCCGATACAGCAGCTTGAAACAAATACATTTAACCTTGCATTAAATGTGTTTGCTTCAGAATGGTGCTTTCTCTGGTTAATCACCCCCGCAAGCATCCACCAAACTGGTAATGTATATGACACATTCCCATTTATTCTTAATAGATCCATAGTCAAGACTGGAAGTTACGAAGGAAGAAAAGAATGTTATTGTTAACTCATAGAATAGGTTTTGATATTGTGTGGGCTTGTCTTTAGTCTATGCATTTGGGCCATATACGGATGTGTTATGCGCCAAACAGCTTAGGGCTAAAATGAGAATTACCCAATATCAAGCTGGGATAGGCTTTGTGAAGGGTATGGAAATACATTGGAATACTTTCTGAAACAAATAGGAGGCAAGGAGGAAGGAGTGGGGCTGCTGTGTGGCAGGGAAGGGATGCACATGATTCTTAACAACTTGCTTCAGTGCTCAGCAAGGTTGGTGACTGTAAAGATAAGGGTATTGAGCATATGGGCAAGGACAAGACAGGTGACAGGGATGAGGAAATCATCAGAAACTACCCTGGAAAAAAATGCCAAGAATTTACTACAATCAGATTTAAGATACTGCCTCCAAAATTACAACCTGTAATAGTAAGGAAGATCCCAGCTGATACTGGTTTTATAAATTTATATATATAGACATAATACCAGATCAAATAAAACAGAAAAGCAAAAAAATATAAATTACAGATGGATGAATAGCTTTTTGTTCAACATCTCACTGACTAGCCCTCACTCACAAGACAGGCAGATCCCTGTAACTTGTGCCATGGTTTTTCAATAGTCATCTTGCTGGAACGTAGCTTTTCTTTTAATTGGATTTCTGCTTCTGAATTATACTACTATTAACATACAGTTAACTATGTTTAAATGTGTTGCTTGTAGAGGGAATAAGGTAAAAGTAGTTTCTTTTTATTATAAACTCATGAAATTCTGTCCCTGATGTTTTGTCTCATTTGTTGGCAGTACCGATCACATCTTCATTTTATGTTTTTATGCAACTATTTACGGTATCCCATCAAAAATAATCAAGTGCCTGATCAAATGGGAGATCCAAAGGAAAGAAAAAATACGATATGGGATGTTGATTTAAGGGCAATTGAGACTGTATGAACAAAACTGTATTACTTTGACTACCCTCAGGCCTACGAGATTTCTGTTTACTTACAGAGGATTGGGAGTTCTGGATAATTTCCATCCTAATATTCTGAAAACAGAAGCCTGGAGCAGGACTCTGCATTAAGAACAGGAAATACGCACTTCTGCTTAGGAGTGCATATTGGAGCAGGAGGCTAAAAAAATGCAATACAAACATTATTGAAGAGGTTGAGGGAGAAGTGATAAGGCCCAAACCAGTCATTTGGTTTGGATTATATGGAATACAAAGATTTGGAAACAGATGTGTAGAAGAAAACAGCTTAAATATAGAAGCAAAATGGGAAGAAGAGAAAAAACGTTATGTAAGTCTACAGAAAGTATATTGTTGGAATAATCTCGTATTTTTCTTTGATATTAACATTGATAATCCAAAAAAAGGAAATTAAAGAAATTGTAGTAAATTGAGCTGTTCTTTGCTGTAGTAGTTGATACAGTATCACTTGTGAAATTACGTGTTAATTTGGGTAGGTAGGACGTAGTATGAATTTTATAAAGTGGTAAGTAAGTAAGTGGCTGTGAGAAACCAGCAACAGGCAATGTTGAAAGGGAAAGTACTGGACTAAAGATAAGATGATTAGTTTATTTCCTCAATAAAAATTTTTAGGCTCCTGGCAAAAGAAATGGGAATAGGCCAATAAATTCCTTGTTGGCCTGTAATAGAAGATGAAAAGAAACAGGCAAAAAAAAATAAGCCCAGATTACTAAGAGCAGACGCCATGAAGAATAACACAAACATATAAAGATGATACAGGTTGAGTTGCAAAGTAAGATACAACTATCAGGAAAGATTAAGAAATCACTTCAGATGTCCTTTAATAGTAAAAAGATGACGAAGGAAAATGTTAATCTAGTCAACGAAGAACAAAAGCTATCAGTCCATGACACCAAAAAGGGCAACATTTCAACACTCTTTCTGCATCAGTTAACTGCAAGCAATTAAGATAATTACATTTGAAAGAGTCTGGAGGATAGCAGTGTTTCAGTAGAGGAGAAATTCAAATACAGTTTCTGTCTTTTAGAAGTATAGCAAGAGGAAAAAAGAATTATAGATTCTAAGACAATTAATTCCAAGAATATACGATAAACTTTAATTTCTATAACAGTCCAAAATAAATGATCACATACCCTTTGAGAAATACCACGCGGGTAACCATGTGTGTCATAGGCTGTGTGAATTTTCTGAGAACAAACTATGTCAGCCAAACCAATGTATCTCTCTGGCAAGGTAACAGACATTATGAGCAGAGCAGAACCAGGAGATGTCATGAATTTTGGCTTAAGAGTTTGACAATGCTTTACATGACATTTTGATAAAGAAAGAAAATGACTGCATGTTTACTATAGGATGGACACAAAACAGGCTAACGAACCTTCCCTGGGTAGGTTTTATTCATTGGGTCAGGGTAAAAATGTACCAAGTAGTGTTCTGCAGAAGTCAGATTTCAGTGCATTCATTAATGTTTTAAATGATGGAATAGACAGTGTGCTTACTGGACTTACAGGCATTGCAGAGGAACATGGACTAAGACGGTATTAGAGAACAGGATTAGAACTTAAAGTCTTGATAGTTTGGAGAAATGGCCTGAATCAGCTAGGACAGAGTTCAGCAAGGACAGTCCTACGTACTACATACAGAGAGGAATACCAACTGTGTAATTACTCAATGGGAACTACTGAGAGGGCGTGGAGTAAGAACAAGTCACGGGCTGAATGTGAGTTAATAATAGCATATTTCTGCAAAAGGAGTCACTCATAATGGGGTGTAAAAGCAAGAGAATAGCCTGCAAGATCGTTGGCTCTCCTCCCGGTCTCTTAATCATAAACAAGATCCCACCTGGTCTGGTTTTGGCCACTGCAGTTTGAGAAAGGTAGAGAAAGTTTACAGAAAAGTGGGGGGGTTGATCAGTAGTGTAGAAACTATAATCTGTGAGGGGGGAAAAAAAAAGAAAGAACTGGTTTTGGCTAGCCCGAGGAAGAGAAGACTTAAAGCAAACTGAGACATCTCTCAATACATAAAAAACCCCAAACCTATTAAAGAAACAACTCGCACAGTCTTCCTGTTGCGAGGTGGACAGGAATAGTCTATTCTCACTGTTCATGCTGAACAGGATTGAAATTCTAGCAAGACTGAAGATTCATGTGCAGAAAAAGCCCTTTTCTAATGGTGAGGATACGGCAGCTTTGGAATAGACTATATGGTCAAAGTATGGTGTTGTCAGTGCTGCTGAATTGGAAAAACATTTATTGCTAATGACAGTCATAACTGATTCTGTCTTGGTGCAGGGGCATGGACTCTATGACCTCGTAAGGTTTCTGCCAACCACACATTTCTGTGATTGTGTGACTGCATTTAAAGATTTGTGCCAGCTGAACCTCTTCCATTTACTATATTTTCTTGCCTTTCCACCTGTCAAAATGAAAAATAACCCATTCTGGCGCAGAACTGTTCCAAATGAAAGTGTCAGCCAGAAAGCTTAATGCCACAGAAAAGCCGCTTTGCACGTGCATCCTTCAGGAGACTAGTTGAGCAGCGAGCATACCAATCGCAAAGCCTCAGAAATTATGAAAAGGACTTGTAGAAGACAGTCACAACTTCATTGAAATAAGATGTTCATCTTATCCTCAGCATTTCCCTAGTACTCTGTGGTCAGTAAACCCTGAATAAATGGGCTGTTATTATTCTACATGTGTGTGACATAGCTTCAAAATGCACAAAGGTTTCACTGTGCACAAAAATGGGTGCTCAGGTGTCATGGAGAAACAACTGTGAGCTGGTGCTTTCATTACAAATGTGGGCTTTGTTTTTCTGACATTGTCACTATATAGGCATAAAAGATTTCAAGGACCAGATACAAATACTTTACATTACAGAAAGAAGGATAAACCAATTGCCAGAAAACCTTTTGTTCTCCAAACCAACCAATCTAATGCAATGGATTGAAATCTTTTTGAAAATGGGACCAGCAATGTAGTTTGGTCTATACCACTTAGAAAACAGTTTAATAAAACAGAAAAAAGGAAGAAGAAAATGTGAAAGTTCTTTGATATCCCAGGTTTCACTAAGCCTCAGAATTTTAAAGAAAATATCATACTTCTGTGTCTATATGTTTTTTACATTCCACGTCGCAGTATCCAATGATGAATCTACTCAAACCCAAGAAACTTGTGATTCCAAAGTGAACATAACCCAGCTTTCTTTGGCTTTCTTATCATTCTTCAATCTAATTTGTGCAAGTAAAAAGATTTTCCGACTTCTCTGCCACTTCCTGGAGTCTCATATTAGCAGTATATTTGTCAGGTAGAAAATGTTGAGTTTGTCACTGGACTTGCAAAATTCATTTGGAGACTGCACATGCATATGAGTTGACTCTGAGATGAATGTAATGACTTCCCTCCCTCTTTCACCATTGAAAGACGCACCATTGTCTTTAAACAAATAATTAATTACTCTGCTTCTGTTCCCTGTTGGCAAAGCTGAGATAGTGCTTCACCAATAGATAAATATGGTAATAGATAGATAATAGATAGATAAATTATGCTTCACACTGGCATCCATTGACAAACTTCTTCAGAAAATTTCAGGCAAGATGAACAAGTTGGGAAATAATTAATGTAATCCTATTTTGAGTGCTGGAAGCAGATTCTTAATTTGAGTTACAAAAATACATAAGGAAGCAAAACTTCTGGAGAAAATTGACAAGTTTTTATTTCAATACAAATTTATTTCAATAATTTATTTCAATACAAGTTATTATTTCACCTTGGAGTTTGAGTTTAGTATTTTGTTCTTGCCTTGTGAATATTTGGGATTAACTTTGCTTCTCTCATTAGAGGGAAGAAATAGTTGAACGTATGTTTATGGAACTGTCAAATGTAAAGTAGAAAATGCTCTGAACAATTGTATCAGTTGAATTTATTTTACTATCTAGCATAAGTCATGGATCATTCGTTACCTTTCATATATACTTTTACATCAGCTCTGAAATGAAGACATGCCAGGAAGGGAAAAATTAGTAGTAAAGAGAAAAAGGATCTAAGACAATCGCTTCTGTTCATTTAGCATTATTTTCAAGTTAATTGAGCATCTGTTTGTAGGACCTTGTTAGACCATAGTATCTTCAGTTTATCTTCACTATTATACTAGAACACTCAGATGCTTATATGGGTATGAAAGCAGCAGCCCATTTAGAAGGAAGAAATTTTCAAATAATCCAACTACTCCAGTATCATGGGAGAAAGATGACAGATGTTGGCACTTCATAAGGCAATGTCTTCATTTCATCAGCCAGAGAACAAATGTCCCTTTCCAGCATTTGAGAACATATCTGCCTGGCAGTGATTATTAGCAGTAGGCAGTCTCGCAAAATACAGTTTCTTGTGATGGTACTGAAATTTGAGGGCTGCGTTTTCCTTAGCACCTGCCTTACAGAATTCTGTGAACTATGTAGTCTGCAAAATGATTGATTTCAATTATTTTTCAAACAGATCCCATAATCTTCATTATAGCTTGTGGAGATCTGGTATTTTATAAACAGGGGTATCTCCTTGAATGATAAGAATTTTCTGGTACCATTCCCAGGATGACCTAGATTTTTAAAAAAGGGAAAGCTGAAAAATTTGAACTTACTTGTGCATCTGGGAGTGAATGCTATAGTGGTCAAAACTGGTGATGATAATTCAAACATCTATAGTCACACTTCTGTAAAGATACAAAGAATGGTTGATTAGAACCCCAGTGGGCCATAGGATTTCCAAAGTAGCTTTCTGTGTTGATACAAAATTAAAGTGGGGTTTCTTTGATTTCACTTCTTTTACGGTAAAGCAAAATAATAAAACACTATATAGGACGAAAAGATGAGGCAGAATTTTGTACTAGGAGTGCAGTCTTTCCCCAACCGCTCTATTAGCAGGTCACGATAACAAGCATATTGTGATTAATGACCAGGAAAGAAGTTTCTGGGGATTAGGTACTTCACAGATAATGCTAAATAGCTCCATGCAGCAGGTTTCACGCTAATACTATTTTGATCCCCATCTCCAGGAGCCAAAAAGTAGCTTCAGTCCATTGCCTTTTGCGAAATAACCCTCATTTATACTAGCTGAGAATACTTAGTTTGCATTGTTGGAATTGTTACTGCATAGTTTCATTGCACTAGCTATGAAAAAACAAAAAGCAGCAGCCAAGGCTTATTTATAGTTGTGGAAAAGATGTAGCAGTGCAGTAATGCAATGCATTTTGGAATGAACTGAGCTGCAAGCACTTACATTCAGTTTGCAGATGGGGCAGCATTTTGGGGCTAGGGGTGTTTAGCAAATGGAGACCCTGCTACCAGAAATTAGTACCATAGTTCCTAGCGAAATTCCACTTCTCATTCTGGCTATTCATCAGGGCTTGGTTTTCCTGAGTGAAAGAGGAAAACGTGTGCAGAATAATAAGAAAACGGCTTACTTCTTATTTCAGAGCTTTAGTGGACTCTTGGAAGAAAGTGGCAGCACTTGCTTGGCCTTTGTTAGTATCACTGCTCTTTTCAAAATGGATTTCATATGTTCAGACTCCTGCAGCCCCATATGATCCAGTGATTATCCATAAAAAGGGACACATGCATCCAGACTTCATGTTGTGAACCATGCTAGATTAATCAATTTACCTTCTTGTAAAACTAGATCAATTAGTCACCTTCAAAGCATCAAACTTAACCGTGTGTATAATGGTATGTAATGTGTAGTGACAGGACACGATTTACTGCAGTGAAGTCAAATGCAATTACCTGACTAAAACCAGCAGGTATTATGGCCCTGAACTGATGTAATGAGCCACACAAATTTCATTTACTCCACCCTTTTATTTATAAATTATTTTATAATTAAATTTATAAAAAAAATTTATAAAACTCCACAAAATTATAAAAAGTGTTAACAAAAATAACAACAGTGACAGAGCACTCAAAATATTTACAGAATGATACCGGTCCTTCTTCTTTCCTAAAATAACATCTGGGTGCCTATTAAAGTCACTGATCTGTAGAACTGTGCTCAGGGTTTTGGCTGTCCCATTCTGCTGCTGCCTTCTCCATGCTGCTTCTCACATAGCCACAGGCTCCAGCCAGAGCAACCATCGAAGCACCCCTGGAGGTCTCAAGGACAAGAGAGAGGGTGAACCTCCCCTTGGTGTTCTCAAGCGTCAACAGAAGATCCATATGAGTGATACAGACTTGTGAACAGACTTATGTCCAAAGAGCTACTGAATTATTTTGCAGTTTCCCTGAGTCCTCTAGGTTGACCTCCTTTTCTTTAGACCTTTACTGCTATGCCAGATATAATGGGATCTCTTCTTGATACGCAAGACTGTCTTGGAGTTTGTGCATGGTCTCTCTTAGAGCTTCAGCCATTGGGTACCATATTCATACTTTGTTTCAACTGGGGTATTATTGTCACTTCTCAGCGTTAATTTGCTTATGTTTCTGAACATCATTACAAGAAATCAAGACAAAATCAAGACTAAAATGCTCTAAAACTGTTCCCCTCTCCTGCTTTGTCAGCGTTAAACATTCTTCGGCTATTAACATCATTCTCTAAGAAGTCCTGCACTTGCTTCTCCCAAAACAGTCTCTCTTTTGCAGCCAGTATTTTTATTCCTTCACTGATCCAGTGGTAGAAATAAACATGCAGGACCTATACTTCTCTTCCAAATTCTTCACAGACTTGAGTCCTTCTGACTTTTTTCTTAATCTGCCTTGACTGTGTTTTTCTGTCTCGTGTTGGACTTGTGACACCTGTGAATCCCAAACAAGAGTCTCTGTAGGTAAATATAGGTCCCTCTATGCTAAGGCTTCCACCTGAATATGTCAGCAATGACCTCTGTTACTGTGTGTCCGAGAGACATTGAGGGATGGGTTCTACATTAACTCTTTTTTTTTCACTGATATAGCACTGCATTCGTTGCATAAGAATGGCCTGTAAATGCCACACAGATATTTTCTCAGTACAAAACAGTAATCTTTTAAGGCGTTTGAATTAACACGTGCCAAGAAATGAACTTTAGTGGCCAAACTGAATGAAAGGAATTGCAGATAAAATTAAATCCCTGTCATCTTAAGGTAATTATCAAGTATTAAGGAAGTTTTATAAATTTAGTTAAATCAAGGCGCATATGTTTGAAGAACTTTTTGAGAGACCTGAGGCATGTGAGATGCCACTTCTCAGTTTGTCTTTTAACTCACAATTCTTTGTGCATAATTTAGTCCTATTTGACTGTTTTGATATAGAGAAATACAAATTTGAGATCTTTTCTGGGCTGGATGTTCATTGCCTGGTCCTTTTGTATTACATTATGTGGCTCTTTCATAATTATAAGGATTTGTCTACTCAGAATTTTTCCAAAACAGCTCTTCAGGCATAGTTCCAGCGTAGGTTATACTAAATAGGAAAAAGACACTTTAAAGCTGAATTAGAGAGCCTAGCATGGTAATTATTCTTGACTAGCTATTTTGGTAAACTTCCAAATGCAGACAAATCCTAAGAGTTCAATTAAATACAACCACTGAATACATTTATTGGAGTTGCTCCATTATAGTAACCACTGAATACTTTTTTTTGGAATTGCTCCATTAAAGTAATCATGGTTGTTACTTTTCAGGACTGTATCTGTCTTGTTTTATTTCTTATCTGTCGGCCAAACTTCACTGACTTAGACAGGCCCTTCAGTATAGAAAGCAAGGCTGCTATAACGCCATCTAGAAGTTACCTACTTTCAAAACAGGCAGTTTTGTGGCTCACCGACTACGGGCTGTATGGAGAAACAAAACTGGGGTATCTGTGAAGTCTCCGCTCCAATGCCTACAGGTCAGTCACAGCTTTCGTCTTTTGCACCCGGATTTCTCCTTCCTGAGGTTTCTTGTTCACATGCCTTCACAAGGATTAGTCGCCCCAAAATCCTTGTCCAAGCAGTGTTTGAAAGAGACACAAGTACACAAATCTGTACAGGATCAGTAAAATCGTACTAGAAATCTACTATGAATTTAAGCAGGGTTGTTACAATTTAGAGAAACAATTTGCCATTACATTGTTGACTTGTATTCAGTCATATTCAGACGTACAAAAATCACACTCACAGAAAGAGTGATAAAATGAGAGATGGTAGAGGATACTACCATGGTTATAAAAGACTTCTGTGAGTCTTAGACATCTCCTGGAACCTTGAAGTGTACTTTGATAGGCTTTCAGTTTTGGGTCATGAATGCATCTGTATCAATAGTGGATTCACCAGTTTGGGGATAACAGTTTTCCTTTAAAAAACCAAGAAATAGATTTTCAACTAAACCGACACTTCTACATTTTGACTCTCTTAATTTCATCAGTTTCTAAATTAAAACATTGCTTTAAACTGAAAATGAAGTTATTTCATCTAGAAGACACTGAAACAGATTTTTAAGGTTTTATACATTTTAAATTAATTATATGAAGAAACTGAAAGAATTCCCTGAAACTTTTACCTCCACTTTTAATTTTGCAATATCTACCTTTCCTACTAAAAAATCTTAACAAAATATTCTAAAACTGTCATTCAGTGCTGTCACTTCTTGGGCTTAACATTTATTATGCCTACAGGCTGGGTACTGAGAGGGAATCTTGACACAGCTGTGATCATCCTGGCAGATGTGACTTGGATTCTGACTGCAAGACAATTCCCTCTATAACAGTGACAAGGGTAAATAATATGCAAGGCAGAACCATGTATTGTAACATATTTAGAAAGTCATAGTTATACAAACATAGTGTAGTCTCTATAAATTTGTGGATGATACTAAAGGAGGAGGAATAGTTGACATGCCCAAATGGTTGAGCTTCAGTTCAGAGGGGTCTTGAGGACTGGGATGATGAGAACCTTGTGAAATTCAACCAAAATGTTTTGCATGTGGTGTGGAGTAAGCCCATGCATCAGTATAGGATGGGAAGAGTGCTGCTGAAAAAGACGTGGGGTTTGTGGTGACCGTCAAGTTGAGTGTGATCCCCCAGTGTGCTCTCACTAAGTATCAGAAACTGCAGATGTGGCTATGCTAGGAGGAGCATGGCAAGAAGACTGACAGAAGTTTTTATCCCTCACCGCCTGACACTGGTGAGGCTACACGTGGAATACTAAGGCCAATTAAAGAAGGATATCAAGAAACCAGGAAGGGTGCAATTGAGGGCTAAAGGATGGTCAGGGACCTTAACCTGAAGAGGAGACTTTGTAATCTATAAGCAACCTTCAACTCTTTGGCAGGGAGTGCCAAAGGCAATGGAGCCAACCAAACTCTTGTGTGGCGGATAGTACAGCACCAGGCACTGGCAACAACTTACAGATTGGGAGGTTCAGAATGGACATGTTGGGGAAAAGCCTTTTCACTAGTAAGGTAGTGCAGTAGCACAACAAAATTTCCTAGAAAGGTTGTGGAATCTCCCATCCATAGAGGTTTTTAAGATGTGGGTTGACAAAGCCATGGTTGACATCACCTGTTCTTTGCAACGGTCCCATTTCTAGTGGAAGTTTGGAGTAGATGATCTCCAGGGATCCTTTCTAATCAATAATTCTATGACCTTAAATGTAATAATAACTACCACATAACTTTCAGTGTATTTCATTCCATTGAAACCTTCTCCACAGAGCTGGTCTCTGCCAGACCTTTCATTATAGTGGCTGCTCGTGAGTTTTCTCTACCTCCTCCACCTAGTCAGACACAGTTTAGTTTACTAGAATTATTTTAATGGCATACATTAGTATGTTAATATATAGACATCCTTCAGAATTCATCATCTCACCACCAGCTCTATTTCTGTCATAGATCCTATTCAATTACAGCCATCTCTCCGATCACGGATTTACGTTTTTAGATTTTCATAGGGTTTTTTTAAGACCCACAGGTCTTAAAAGGTTCTAAAAGGTTATAGTTTATTTCAATAAGAATTTGTCCAGAAAAAAATGCCACTTAAGGACATTGAAGAGTCTACCTTAGGAAGCAGCACAGGTTCTGCTTTCCAATAACAGTGCAAACTGATTTTTAAAATTTGGCTATCCTAGTAAGGGTATGCTACCAGCTGCTGCAGAACGCTGCAAAACTGTGGGACACAGCTGGAATATCGTGTGATAAATGTGCCTGTTGATCTCTTTTAAGGCCAAGGGAATCCCTTTGGGAGGGTTTCTTCACTGAAACTGTTGACTGAAATAAGAGTTTGCTAAATTTTGTTCCTCTTTGCACTGTAAAACAATAACAAAAAAAGGGAGAAAGAACTATATTTTGTTTTGCTATTGTGGAAACAACACTTTGAAGTAACAGCACCTCTAAAACTCTTTAAACCAGGTGCAATAAAAGCTTGCTGAAGTAGTCAGAGAATGTATTTCTTTAACTGCTGGCAGAAATGAAACAGAGCAAACCTGTCAAAGTTTCTTCCACCTACTCCAGCTGAAGAAATAAACCATATTAGACCTATTCTCCCATGAAGAATTTAAGAGAATCCACTGACTTTCAAAAGCAGTACCTGAAGGTAAATTGGACAGTAGAGTTCTGTAAATATAAAATTTAAAAAGGTGGCAAAATGGCTTTTGGTTTGGGATCTGGCAGAGTAAGTTCCCTAATGCACACAATAAAACACGTTAGTGTTTAGTAGTGTTTAATGAAACCATTAATATGATGGAATATTAATCTTATTTGTGATTTTCAACAGTTTCCCAATACCACTTCATGTTGTTCTAGTTTAATTGGTTTTGTCAACTTGAGAAGTTTATTTGAGGAATAGAAGATGAGAGTCTAAAGGATTTGCCATATGTTAAACAAACTGTGACTCTGATAACTCAGCTCATTTTATATGCAAGGGACAGAATTAATGATATTTCAGATGGGTCTGGAAAATTATATTTGCTAACTCCTCTGACCTCACGACCATCATCGCCATTAAGTTTTAAAAATGCAATGTCTGGAGCTAGTACGCTAAGAATTCAGAAATTATATTACCTCTATTAAAATGAAGTCTTAATGTCCTTAAGCAATTAAAACTCAAATATTGTATGTCTGTTAATGAACTTCATAAATATTTATAAGGTGCCATTAAAGTGTACAGTCTAAAATGAGTGCGGAAAGACTTCAGCTGCCTTTTGCTGAATTTGAAAAGATTATGTCGTGACTTGGAGACTACCTATCTATCTGTTCCATGCAATTCTGTATCCTTTTACCATAGTAAATCAGAGGTAATTACATTAATGTCAGTGAAATTATACCAACGTGAAAGCAGTAAATAAGAAATATCTTACTGTTGCACAATGTTTTTATTGTCTCCACTCAGTCTGCGCTTTGGCACCAGAATGGCTGGTATAGATGTAAGGGTACAACAGGAGCAGAGATATAGCAGATTGCACTGGCAAGTTTAAATCGCTACTTGGTCATGGGCAGGAGGGTACTAGAATTTTCAAATTTTTATAGTTGTGTTGCAGTATTTAAGAGCTGCATAGAGAAATCTTCTCAATGCAGTCTTTATATTCAAATGCCAAGAACCCTTGTTCCACTTAAATCAGGGCCAGTGAAGTTAATGAAACTTTACTCATGTAAAACTGATATACCTGAGGGAAGGGGATATGGCACAGTGGTTTTAGCTCTGGTTATAGCTTTAGACCCTGTTAAATGCTTCTGTATTAAAAAGCCTTATTTTAATAACCCCTCTCTAGCTGCAGTTGGGTAGCCATAAATGCTTAGATCGGATAGCTGGGGTGCATGTCTGGATAGCCGGGATACGTTTCCTCTCTCCTCTGTCAAACCAATGAACCCAATTATATTAGGCATTTATGAGTATTTATGAGCATTGAGGCACTCCTGCTTTTAGGAAGCTGTGGAAGTTGCTGATTAAGGTGACTTGAAAAAGTATTCCTGTAAACAAGTTGGTTTAGCCACAGGCTCATTGCACACAAAGAAAAGTTTTTAAAAAGCTGTCCTTGTTTTGCTTGTCTACATCTTAGTATTTTCCTACAGTTTTTAATAAATTCCTTTCAAATCAGTACATTCCAACTCTTGAATTAAGACTGGAAGACAGAGAGCAACTGCAGTATATGTGCTTCTCTAAGAGACTCATCTCCAGACATTGCCGACTTGATGGCCCATCTCAGTCCACTGCCTTAAAGTCTTTGTTCTCCTTTCCTTATCTGTCTTGGGAAGTTCTTGGTTGGCGTCACACAGCTGCATTCCCACATTAATGAGCTTTCTTTGTATCTTTAAATACTATTGATATTCACTCAAAACCTGTTTTATTATTTCTGCTTTTTTTTTTTTTTATTTCCCATTAGGAACAATAGTCTTAGTTGCTTTGTCTTCTATATTTGAGTTTCCTTACCATAGCTGCTGGACAGAAAATGACTTAGTAAATTAGTCTCCATTTTTCTCTGACGAGAGCTCACTGCATCGCTGCTGCTAAACAGCAGACCACAATGCATTAGTAATTGCTTCCCAGATGAAAGTGAAATGCTTATAGTAAATGTTTGAAAACATGTAGCAGATGAGCATAAGCAGTACCCTTTCAGACAGCACTCTGGTGCTTTTCACAAATTACAAGTCCTCTTCTAGACTGATAACAGATGGAGTTTTCTGAGAAATATTTTTCCTCTTTGATTCTTTAGGCCTTGCTATAGCTGCCTGAGTTTCATCTTTGGAGCTGATACAATTTTAGAGATGCACAAAATATTCCCTTACTGGAGAAAGCAGAACAGATTTCCTGATATGAGAGAGGTTCCACTTTGCTTTAGTTACGTGAGAGATCAATAATGAGACAATTTTGTTTAATCAAAGTCACTGTTTTAGCTTCCTGGAGTATTTACACAAGGAGAAAAGTACATTACATGGATTTTGACACTTACAGCCACTGAACACTGCATCTTTACAAAACTTGTATACGAGTTTTGCATATTGTACTATAATTAAAACTCTACAAATGCTGAGGCTTAGATCAGAGCTGACTGATCATGTTTAATTTAAATGTCTTAATGGCTGTATTTTGAATAGAACATGGGTACATTAGCTAATCCAGGTTTTCGTCATACGGAGAGAGAAGGATGTAAAAATCTCTTAGACATTGCTCTGAAAAAGCATATAAACTCATAGATTAATTCAGGCAACTAACAATTCCACTGAAGTCAGTGATAATATTACTTGCTTGTGTTGAAAGTGTTGATATATCAAGAGCTTAATCTTGCAGCAACTTTTTTTTACACCAGAAGAAAAACATTTGGATGGAACATGAATATTTCCCTAGCCTCCGACTCTTAGGGGACACAACAACAATCTGCCTTTTGCTTTTGCATCTGTCATAGTGTGTTCAAAGATCCCTAATCACTTCCCAGGCTGTGTGGGAATTAGTTCCATCCAGAGCAATGTAGGGCATTACTTACATCACTGGGGATAATGAAATGACTGGATGTATTTAAATCACAGTAAACAAGGGCAATTTTTGGCATTGATTTTGGTTTTAATCTAACAGAATTTGCTTCTTTCTTTACTCCCCAGAGTATAAAAGTATCCAAACTTTAACCAGAGCTTTTTGAAGGCATACAATGATCACCAAGCAGTTTTAGGGATAATTATAAGACAGGGATAGTAACAAAGTATTTTGAATCGTGAAATTTTTCATCTCCCCTCTGTTTTGCTAAATCAGAATTTTTGATGAGGAAAAAAATGTTGAAGAACTGTGAAAATGCTTTAGTCTGAAGTCCCTTGCCTAAGGTGGTCCTTCTCCTATAATGACTTAATGAATGGAAAACTGGAATGAGGTTTGTGAAACTGTTGGTGTGTAAAAATACATTTCAAACCATCCTTAGATTCAACAGTTCCTCTTTAAAGATATTAGTACAGAGCTTGACAAAGGTAATCATTGGGTAGCGGTCTTTACACAGTGCATAGATATTTATGGCACCTCGTTAAGCTGAGTTGTGATATACTGTTTCAATACTCACTGCATTTTATGGCTAATGTTAAAATTCCTGACCAAACACGATTTTTAATGGAGTTCTGACTTTTTTTTGATACTCACTAGCAAACAGCAGCAGGAACAAGTCTAGTCTCCACAATGATTAGGGCTGTTAAACCCTAACTCATGTCTCTCTTCTGACTGGACTGTACTGAAAGATCATGGGCTTCAATCATTTGGAAATGTAGCGTAACTGAAGTATAGACAGAAAAATAGGTAAAGAATCACTGCTAAATGTGTAGAAGAAGGAAAGTACGAAAACCGACTTGCTTTTATAAGCTCTAAGCCATATCTTTGGCTCCAGACCTCCCAAATAACAAGGTAATAAATCCATATGAAAACTGAACTTGCTACATCTGTGCTGCCGTTCAGCTCGGATAATTTCCTGTACTTCCAGGCAACTGCTGCTCTTAGCTGCTTCTTCGTGAAGACATCTTAGAAATACCCATTTACAAACACAGGGAAAAGTCGAACTTTAAAAATTTCTGTGTTTCCTATGACTTCCCAGCTGTCCCTAAACATGGAAGGGGGGAAATAACTGCAGTTAATTTCTGTTATCTATTAGCAAACGTTGACTATATTAATGAGATTAATTAGTCATTTAGAAGTTAAACAGATTAATTAGATGCTATCTTATTTTAATTTTCTCTATGCTAATCAATATTTTATATTATACATTAATATACATATATTATAATTTTTTGTATGCTCTCTTCTTGATGCTTCTGTTTAAAATAATATTAACAGCTCACTGACACACACTCCAGGCAATATTTCACTAATTCAGTTCCCTATCATGTTATGAATGTCTTTTAATAAACTGTTTTTGCATGGAGTCTTTTCTCCTCCTCCATCTGCTAAATCATATTCAGGCAAACTTTTTTCCAGACACCGAGAAGTATTCAGGGGCTCCATCCACAGCTTCGCTCCAGTAAATTCAGTTTTATTTAGAGAGGCATCTGCATTCATTGAGGTCTGATTCCATGACACGGGGGACACAGCCTCCTGCCCTGTTTTCTCAAACGAGCTTTGTTAGATCTTTGTTTTGAAGATGTCTCTCCTCTTCAAAACATTTAACACCTCTGACTTAAGTTGCATTCAAGCACAGCAAATATTCAAGAACATATAACTAGCTTAAAACATAATCAGTGTTTAGAGAATGTGGCTAACCCCTGAAATGTTTAGAGATGATCTTCTGAGAAACAGGGGAAAAGGGTGGCTGTGACTGAGAGTTTAAAGGCTACTGTTACATTTTCTCCCTGTTAGGACACAAATTACAGAGCTGCCAGTGCTTTTACATTGAGGGAAATCTACAGTCTTAATCTCCAATTCATTAAATCTTATCAAGTCAACCCATTCCAAGCAACACATGACACTCATTACGTGAGTCCTTCCATGGTATTTTTATTGTTATTACAGCGCATTTACAAAATAGCTGAATTACTTGTTTCATAAATATATAAATTATTAAAGAGAACGCTAGTTGTTCTCAAAACATCAGCACATTCTTCCCTTGTGTTCCCCAAAGCAAGGAGTGCTGATGAATGTGTTTCATTATTCAGTGTAGTAGTATGACAGAAGCACCTTCAGCACCTTGTCCTGGCACTAGCCACAACCAGATATTATATTCCTTTTCTCCACACATAACAAATCTATATTGACCTTCCTCTTGTCCACTCAAACTTGGGCAGAAGTCCTGCATTCTTAGCGGTTATAAAGGGAGTGACAACTTCTTCATATAGGGCAGTGCTTTCTGATACCAAATGAAACCTATTTAAGGTAACTAGAAGAATGTAATTTCCCATCAGCCTTTCATATGTGGATGGAAGAGTTTTTAATTTCTCAGTTTCAAAATTCTTTTTAAACTCCAAATGATTGCAGTAGGTGAAAAACCAGAGTATGGTGTACTGTTTCATCTTGAAGCTGTTTTGTCATACATATTTTTCACTGCTCTCTCAAAACAGTATATGAACAAATTTCAGGGCTATGCCTTTCCAAAATTACTTGAGTCATGTTGCCTATGCAATTCTGAATCTCTTTTCTCTTTATAACAATGGCAACTGAGTTTCACTAACGATGTTTTGAAACCCATGGCTTTAAAAATTGTAACATCTATGCACGTGACAGAAGCCACCAAAAATAAAATCCAGTGGCACATTTTTAACTTTTGTTTGGAAGTTCTGGGCAATAACAATGAGGATACTCACGATCATAACGATTATCCAAAGAGGGAAGTACCTGGAGAGAGACGTGTGAAGTCAGATGGAGGTCCTGGTGAGGATCTCCAGCATTTGCAGACTCCGCTGAGGCTTTGTGCAGATTCAAGAGACCCCAGTGCAGAGACTTGTATTGATTTGAATGTACTATTTATTGGCAAATAAACCCCCATTTCAGGACCCCACCCTATTGCAGTAAAATATTTTTGGACGGATTTGTATAGGAAGAAGTAATCAGAGTTTATATTCTTGCTAGACCCGTGCCTGCTTGTTGGAGAGAGGAGAAAGTCAGAAACAGTTCTATTTAGTTCTGGTGTCTAGAATAACCTGAGTTCTTCTGCAATGCCCAGCTGGTGTAAAACCTTGGCCCTTCTTTTGTTTAGAACTAACCGTGGGAAGTTATATCAGAATTTCATGTACTTGTGGACCTTTTCTTTCCAGCTGACAGTCCTCTCTGAGGGGATCTCAGTATCTTATACTCCTGTGTGACACCTGATGGGCTCTGGTCGTGCATCAGCAGCCGGCAGCACTACCTATAATCACGCTGAAAGAACTTGCCTGAAAACTTATTTCATTTAAGCTCTTGCTGCACTATGTAGACGATGATGTTACTGTAGACAGCAAACTGGGGACTAGCAAACTATGACTCTGGCAGGTGGGTGAGGATACAGTCTCTCTTTCCACAGGTACTGGATAGACTGCAAAAGATGCCAGATGAAGACAGTATTTCTGGAATTTGTTTGGTTTTATTATTAGGTGTTTTCTACCCCATAAGTGTAATATACTTTATGAATGAGCTATCTCAGCAAGTACCACAGCAAGGCCTGATCCAGTTGCGATGCAGACAGAAGTTAGGTCTGCAGGCAGGAATTTGGGATAACTCGGTTCTGTCGTGTGACCCGGTGTGTGTGCAGCCCAGGAGCGGTAACAGGGAACAACGGCCTTTGATCCTCTGATTTTAGGTAAATCCTTCCCTGAAAAAGGGTGTTTATACCACATTCATGCTTGGATTTCACTTAGATCTTGACCTGCTTTTGTGGGAAAAAGTCTGCAAAATCAATTGTATTGAATTATTTCAGTTTGTTTATCGGCTGCTGGAGCTAGAGAAACAACCAACAAAGATAAGATAAATCTGAAAAGAATTCCAAGGTTGTCTCTATCTGGGAGAGTTCAAAATTACTCCTTTTTTTCCCATTAAATCTTTTGCAATATTTAATCAATATTTAATTGACTTTATTACCAAGTTTTCAAAATTGTCACTGGACTAGTTTTTGCCTTTTTTTTTTTTCTAAAAAACCCCCATGATTTTCAGTGCATGAATTATTTCTACTGAGAACTGGCTTAACTGGCATTTCAGCATGAAGGAAAATTTTAGTTTTGACATAAAACGGCTCTGGTTTTGCTAGTAAGAAATTGCAAATCTTTTTTCTTTCTTCACCTGAAAGTACATTTCAACCTTTCCAACTGCATTTTTTGATGATTATGATAAAACATTTCTGATTTATTAGAAAACATTGGTGAAGTTGGCAATACAATTCTTCAAGAAGTTATATATGTATGTTATCTATTTCCAGTAACGACACTTGTTTTTTGAGCTCTTAATAGATCTTTCTACCTAAATAAAATCTTTTTGGAAATTTATTCAAAATATTTTGGGTTTAATGAACTCTTCCTGAACTCAAAACAAGGTCCAAAAGATTCGTCATAAAATGCCTCAGGGCACAGTTTTAAGCCTGTCTGCAGTGAGAGTATTTTGTAGAAAGCCCTGGAAATCCATTGCACATACCGAATTAAATTATAGCTCTCGAATGCCAGGTTCACTGAGAAGCTGTAGGAGTTGGATGTTTCTAACTCAAATTGTTGGTTTGGATTCCAGAAAAAATGTAAGTTTTATTCTCGTAACAGAATTTTCCCTAAAGATGGAAACCGCTGCTTTTTGAACAGCTTAGCTCCTAATGTTGAACTGATGCTCCAGTGGAATTCCTTTTGCTTAATTTAGACTAAATTAATAAGCAAGCAAAAACCCAAGAAAGTAATGAGTGTTGTGATTTTCATGGATGTGAAAGTAGCAATGCTCTAACACTAGAAACAGACAGACATAGAAAAACTACTGTGCAAGACGGAAAATGAAGTCAGATGATTAACTCACAGAAAAGGAAAAACAAAATTATGTTATTTTATATTTTCTAACATTTATAATTTATTTAGTATTTCCTGCCATGTAATTGCAATTAATTCATTTGGGATTAAAAGCAATATCATATCATATTTTCACATTATAGTGCTCTTGGCATTCAATTCTAATATATTAACATCAGGATAATATCATGAGTATAGATTTTGCCAAGAACAGGAGAGTAAGCACAGTCCCTCGGAAAAAAAGAGATGAGGTATAGCCATAGGCAAGAGGACTCAAGGGACTGAACAGGGTCTTTGCATTCTTTCTGTTTCTGTTGCTTCCATCCTAGTATTTTGCTCTTTATCCTTAATCACGCTTTGCTTTTACTTAATTGCTTCCCATGATGAATATAAATTCAATCACCTCTTAACAGAGTCTTGCTGATCCAGAGCCAGAATGTCTGTAAATGGGTGTAAACTGTGCATTGCTAAGTAAAAGCTGAAAAAGCTGAGATGACCCAACAGAGACACAAATCACACTCAGACTAAACTGTACTTGTCAGAATTTTCAGAGCAGGGAAGACATCCAAATTTGTCTCTAGTTACGGAACTGGGATTTTTTGCAGGTTTTGGGTACCTGTATTCCCTACTGGATTTTGAAATGTCAGAGCACACCCAGGAGAGCTTGCTGTGAAAATTCCCTTTCCACAACCATTTTCAAATTTCAAAAGATAGTTGTGATCCGGTGTGGCATGAAGTTTAGCTTTGTGCTGGATGAATAAATTAGTAGGAAATTAGGGAGGCTGCTACTGGTAACCAGACAGACAGGAAAATTCCTTCTGAAGATTTCCAACCAGTCTGAAGGCAGTGGCTAGAAGAGCATTTCAGCAGGATGCCTGGGTCCTTTAAGGACGTGGAAAAGCAGATGCTGAAACAAAGAGGCCCGGGTGATGGGAATCAGCACAGGAGCTTGAGACTTGGCTAGAAGACTTAATAGGCCTCCAGCGGAAGAAAAGTTAAAAACTAGGGAGGGGGAGAAATTAATCATAGATACCTCTTCCTTTTGAGTTTAAGGGTACTACTTTTTTGTTATGAACAAAATGGAAGGGTCTTTTTGGCTATAAGTGGGTCAGGTTGTCTCGTTCATTGGTCTTGTGGAGTAAAAAAGGCATTTTGAAATACATGCTTGATTTGCTGGGGCTCACAGTCACTCACAGAGACAAATGAGTAGAGATTATATGCAGCTAAATTACCAGTTACAGCACATGGGCTGATCGTGTCTCTCACTATATGTGATTGTAATGGGTAGAAGGTTGTCACCGATACTTGGTTGAAAAGGTGGGAAGTGGTATAATTGGGGAGGAGGTACCTGGCAGGGAGGATGGAGAATGATAGGGTAGGAGACAGGAAAATGTAGCAGTGGGTCCTGCTGCACTTCTTAGGAAAGGCAGTAAGATCCTGCTTGGGGATGGAGAAATCTGGGGTAACGGGAAAGATGAAGTGCTCAGATAAGTTTAAAGAAGAGCTGAGGATGGATGCCTGAGTTAGGGTGGTTTGTAGGGTTGATGTGAGCCTATCTGTAGGATGCAAATTCCAGTAATTTTCTAGCAGTCCCATTCCAGATGTGTGCAGCATCTGGGAAAGAAGGGTAATTGAATGATAAGACTTGGAGAGATAACCGGTGGCATGAGAGTAAAGGATCAGAACACAGGGAGAAAGTGCAGAAGTGATGTCCTGAAAGGCTGGAGACAAGAGCTGATAGAAGCCCTGAGTCCTAGGATTCCTGGGATCCCCAGGCAATGGCTGGAAGTGCTTAAGGGAAAGGTAAAAGCCAGCAATTTGAATGGGGAGCTGCCAACAGCTTGCTGGTATAGATGATAACTAAGGGAACGTCATTGCTTTTAGTTTCTCTCTCTTAGCATTCATGATTGTGAACATTTAAGTAATTTTTTTCTGTGTAGTTTACTCATTAAGTAAAGGGGCATTGGACCCTTTACCTTTGCTGATGGTAAAGGGGCATTGGACCCTTTGCCTTTGCTGATGTGGCATATTTGTTAAAACATCTCTTTGAGGTATGGGAGAAGGTCTTCCTCTAACACATGTGAAAATAAGGTCTAAACCACATTCCTGACCTCCCGGGAAAGTGCTCTCAGAGGGCTATAGGTAACATTTGCAGAGGGCTTAATCTGCCATAGCTGTAGGGTTTTGTAAAAGTAATTAAGTACTCACTGGTTTGGAATGAAATAAAGATATCCACAACTGAGTTTACAGCCTACAGGTTGGAGGGTTCTCAGGGCATGGCAGAGATTTGAGTCTGAGATGCATCTCAGAGATGCAGGGAATATTGAATCAGAGATGCTATGGAATAGCTCAGGGAGAAAAGACTAGGATATACCTGTCACCCTACTCTTTAAGCCACAATTTCCTGACATCAGAGAGTTTGGATCAGATGAGGTAAGAGGAGAAAACATGAGCCAAACTATACTACTCATTTATTGCTGAAGCAGTTGCAAAGGCAGGGTGTTTGAAAATCCTAGCAGATACCACCAGTATACTGCACGGCTGTACTGTGCATTTATTACATGCTGCTAGCCATTAACACTCAGGTTTGCTTGTGGAGCTGGATTTTGTACAAAGCCTGGACTTAGTAGGCTAAGGAGCTACTGCCTTTTTTATAGGTGCTATTAATCTGGTGAATTAACGTCAAGGCAAAATGTAATAATGTTCTCAGTCCAGTTTCCGATGGCAGGAGACTGCCATTATAGGAAGTATCACAAAGGGAGACAAATAAATGGCAATTCTGATGGCTGCTTCAAGAGAAGTGTGAGGGCTGACCACCTCCTGCCTTCTCCCTCATTTTCAGAGCCACACCGGATTGGATAGGTCTAGAGAGCAACGACCATTCATTTGGGAATAGAAAAATTGACAGTGATCCAATCTGTATCATGGCCAAATGGAGACTTGAGGGATGTCAATCTTAAGCATTCCTGAGGACCTTCATGGCATTGACCAAGAAGATTCTCCATCAGCCCATGAGAAAGAAGTTCAAGAGGTCAGATTTACTTTCTGTTGAGGGTTATTTTCTCATGAATTTTCTATAGTTTGTGTTCCTCTGGGCAGCAATGAACTCTTTCTTAAAGCAAAGAGGTTTTACTGCTAATGCCTGTTGTACCCCATGCAGCCATATAATTTTCAGGAATTTCTGTCCTGATGCATTCTCCCAAGTTGGATTTGCTCATCAAGGGGGAACAGACCCCTTTTCCAAGGGGTTATGTTCAAAAGGAAGACACAGAAAAGAAAGATAAAGAAAGAACTGATAGTTCCATAGCCTGGAAATTTGTGCCGACTTAAGAAAAATACTGCAGTCTCTCTCAGACTAGATCATACACCACAAAAATAGTCAGTCAGGTAAAGGGGCATATTAGCTGCTTCAGATATTAGAAAACTTATACTTTGACTATGCCTATGTAATCAAGTATATACTGTCTTATGACAGATGCAATGGAGTTAAGCATTGTTTTTATAAGTGGTTGAATCTGTATGGATTATTATCTGCTAACAGTAATATCACAAAGTTCAAAGATACCAAATCCAGCCTCGGACTGATACACCACTGAATGCATTTCCTCACACCTCCTGCTTCAAATTACAAGACACGCACACTGCAGCAGTCTCCAAGTTAGGCTAGTTTATATCTTTCAGCAGTTTTCCAAAAATGTCAGATAATGAGACGCTGATCAGATTCAAAACAGCCCCAGAACTGAAGGCATCTAAAAGCTATTTTAGAAAGCAGAGTTAGAAACATAATTAGAAGAGAGTAATGAAGGGCACCTCCTCAATTTCCCTGTCGCCCTCACCAAGAAATTAAATCAAGTTTGTACTGGATGAGCATGACTGAACTGTTAGAAATGAGGGAAAGGAAAGATTAAAGTGTTATCTTCTAAACAATAAATACATAATGAACAGAAAATAAAAAAGAAAGCCATTATAATGCAAGCAAAGAGAAATTTAATGGATTGTATAAGACCCAGCAGATAGAATTGGTACTAGAAAGAGTCAGTCAAGAGTTTATTTTGGAGGAATAATTCCCAAATTTTGGAACTTGTGTGGAAATAGATTTCCCTGATATTTCAATAGCATTAATGTTGAAGATGTTTCTTGAGCCACCATCTGCCAGAAGAGGAAGATGAGATGTCTCTGTGGGTAGGTAGGAGGTGCAATGCAGTACTTGTCAAAATCAAAAGAAATCTTTCCATTGGTGTCATTAGGCTCTGTATGAGGCTTTAGCCAAACAGGTCCCCTCTGATCTTGGGATGAATTTCACGTGAAATCTCACCTCAGATTTCTGGAAGCCACAGGAGAAGAGAACTGTAAAGCCAAACGCAGCTGATGGAATCACAATAATATGTTTTGCATAGCTGGGAGAGCAGCAGCAATTCAAAATGCTAAACACCACCAACCTTCATGTTCCAGAATTGTCCTGCTTGCACAGGGACTGAAGAGGAGGCTAAGAGCTAAAAAGATAATACAAAAGTTCTGCCCATAAAGAAAAAATCATATGTTTTAATGAAGAAAAGAACAGAATCTGATTTTTGGAGAGTGAACAACTGAGATGACCTCAGTTAATTATTTCAGCTTACCACAGCGGCTTGGAACGATATCAAATCATTTAACATGAGGGTGCAAACAGCTTCTGCCTTAATCAGGTTATCTCCACTACCTTGTTGACTAAAAAGAGCAGGATGTGAGCCAAACTGAAGGGCTGTAGCTGCAGGTTTTACAGCTATTGGCTAGTAAATCTTTCCTGTATACGCTTTGGTGGGGCTTTACATATTACCTGCAAGTTCTGCTAAAGAAGAAATTTTATTGCACAGTAAAGTGTTCATATTGGCTTGATCTTGCAAGATTCTTGCTGAATTTAGGTTTTTATTTTAATCAGTGAAAATGCCAGTTCAGTATTTTGAAAATGCATTCATTTTCCCGAAGGCAAAAGCTGAACAGCACAGACAAGCAGTTTTTATCCTGAGGGATATTCGTTCCTGGTTTTGATGAGTAACTGATCACCTGTATCACATGTTAGTCTTTCTGATGTCTAACTGGGTAACTGAAACCACTTAAGTTATAAACATGAGAATGGAAAACAAGTAGTAGTTAATTCTTCTGTCTGCTTCTGAAATTTAAATTTGTATGAAAATATGGGTGTTTGTACCAATGTTTATTCCCTAACTGGTTTATAAAAAAAATACAAAGCAGCATAGAGGTATTTGAGCAAAGTAATGGAATATAAGTCTTTTGGACCTTTTTTCAGCATCATTTCAAGTCCCTTGTTTTCCTGCAATCTCAATCTCTCATTCTGTGTTCTGGTTTGTTTTGTTTACCTACATCAATTTAGTTTCCAAATACAACGATTGTCAGCACTCAGGTTACCTCTATTTCTGGAATAAAAAGAGAAATCAGCAATCAGTTTGTGGAACTTTTCCAAATATGCCTAGAGGGCCCTCTTTAAAACTGTATGAATCTTTGGCAAACAACATGTTGTTGCGTTACTTAATGCTACAGACATTTGCTACACAAAATTAGAGGGAAGAAATGTCATAGTTGTAGCAGATATCTTTTTTTAACAGACTGGGTCCCTATTTATATTACGGGCTGCTGGAACTCCCCAGACTTCAACTACTAAAGCCATTTGCTTAACCTTTGCTTAATTTAAATTTAGTAGTCTTAGAATAAATTACCTTTTTTCCTACGCAGCTTTTACAACCCTCTTATAATGGCAGTGCTACAACTAACTCTCTTTTCTTCTCCTTTGTGGGCAATTTTTAATTTTTTTTTTTTTGAAAGCTCGAAGTTTTCTTTCTCTAGGTAATTCCTATTCTCACTAATTCTGCCCAATTCCTGTTTTGGAATATGTTCTCTGTCTCCAGTAACAAGCTTATGAATATTAATACTCCAGCATTTATCACAAGTTAAGGAAGAAAAGCCCTTAATCAAAGACACTTGGGCATGTATGTGAAGGTTACCTAGTACATTATGATAGATGACCCTCCATAGATTCCATAGCTCAATTATTTTACCAATTTCAAACTGTGATAAGCCTGCCCATCTTATAAAGATATTAATAATTTAACCTGCTCCATTACAGTTAATATCTCTCTGAGAGGTGTGTCTGTTGGGGAAAAATGATACACTTACGAACTTTCTGAAACAATAAAATTGATCCATTTTTGAGCCAGCTTTTCCTGTGAAGCTAATTCCCGAGTAATTTATTTTCATGGATTAAATCTGCTGTCTGAAAGTAGTAGTTAGCAGACCTACATGAGGAAAGCACCATCAGCTGCATTTGCAGACGGAGCCCCAACACCCTGTAGCATCTAATGGAATTTGCATTAAATGAGATAAATGGTATATGTATTTGTGTTTGCTTACAGAAAAACAGGGAATCAGTCTAATACTTTGGGAGTTCTTTGCATTGATTATCATGTTCTTCTGATGTTCTACAGAATGCAGCCTTTCAAAATCACAAGAACATGATAATCAGAGAAATTATGATTGTATTGATTTTGCTGGTTTAGCTGGAGAAGGAAGGATGCTACTCTTTCTGGGATGAAAAGAGAAAATGTAGCATTTCTACTGTGAAAAGCAATTACACCAGGCATCAGCTTAGAGTCCCTCTGTAGCTGACCTTTGCCCAGTGCTCCGTAACTAACTCATTAAGAATTTATAAGTTAAGACTAAACACCTTGGAGTCTACTGAGGAGGAAAGGCAGATGAAAGAAATAGCTGCAGCAATATACACATATGAAAATAGTGTGTCTGTAATTAGAAACACCACCTCTGGAATTACTTCCCAATCAGATGACAAATGGCAGACAGATCCTTTCGGACAAGAAAGAAAGGCACAGACACGGAAATGGAAACCACCGAATAAATGCTGGGCAGTAGAGAAAGATTATCCAGACATACTTTGAAACGAAGGGAATCTTCTCAGGACGGTAGCTCCTATGACATTGTTCTGCATGGATGTATTCCAGCTGCGTTCTGCCAGTCCCCGGCTGTCAGCGCAACCTCTCAGGAAGGACAGTTGCCTGCTAGTTTTAGGGCAAATTTTTAAACTTTTTTTCACTTGTAATTACAGCAAAAAAATCCACGTTGGTTCCTGACCTGATCTAAGGTTGGAAAATAGATATGGCTTAAAGCTATTTTTGCATCTTGCTAGCTTGTCTGGATATAAGTTGTAAATTGTGACAGCATAAGACAGCACCTTGATTTCTGCTAACGAGCTTCTGTTTTACTGGCATAACCCCGAATAAGCCCTTGAGGAGGTAAAAGTCCTTAAGCTGACAGCATTTATGCGTGCAGTGATTCCTTGGGGGCACAGCCTGTGCTTTAGCTCGTCCACAATGCCCTTGGTGGACTGCATGTTGAGCAGCAGTGATGTGTATTTCAGGAAGCGCTCTACAAGCAACAATCTCATTAGTACAGGGTAGAAACATCAAATGTTACAGACCTGCAACATTTATACACTGTTTTAAGGAGGCCCATTTGCTTCTAGATCCCTTTTCTTAGGAAAGTACGTTTCCGTAGGGAAGTATAATCAGGCTCTTTCATCAGAAGGATACAGGAACCCCAGAATACGTACCGGGAGATGGGAGCCGAGGTTACCCATACACTGCCATGACACTTCAATCCCAGGCTCTCTACAGCACAAAACCAGGCAATGAACCTTCATTAAACTGGTATTCAGTTTTTTGCAGAACTAAACAAGTAACGTGAGGTATTTCTGTCACAGATTTTTTGGCCTTGATTTGAATTCAAGCAGGGTCTTAGGATGACACCCCCTGAATTTACAAGCTATTCTTCTGTTTCTTCTCGTTAGCCTAACAAAATGCTCTAGAATGGAAACTGAAAGCTAAAATATCATTCAGCCCACACGCCTAATTTTTACACTGAAGATTTATGTGTGAGGTTAACTACATAATTATGCTGTTTAAGGGTATTGCTGGGTTTCTGAATTAAGACTGATGGCATAGATGAACAAGTAAAGGTTATTCTTTGATGCATTAGTTCTTTGTTGATGGACAATTTAACACACAAATACTTTGTATTTAGCATGAAACCTCTTTCATGAAAATCACATCCCACTGCCTGTCTTTATAAATATTAATGCACAAAATGCATGTACTTTGTGTAGCTCCTGACAGCCTCTGTGGTGGAACTGACAAGTTAGTTGAAAAGAGAGAAGTAAAAAAAAAAAAGGGGCTGTAAAGTTTACTCCAAGGTGTCAAAGGGCATTAAGATACATATTTAAATATAGATTTCTACTGAGTTGTAGAGCATAAGGATCAAGCTGAAGACACTGGGATAGATGAAACTGGAACCGTCAATAGTATATTCAGATCTTAAAATTTGCACCGTAGGTGGGAATCCTCCCAAAAGGGCTATGACGAAACACAACTGCATACAAGAAATTAGGTTAGAATCATCAAATCAAAACAAACAAAAAACCCCCAAAACCAAACCCAAAAGCAAATGATGGTTAGGCAATTTCTGAAGAAAAGCAGGGACTACATGCCAAAAAATGCAGAGACTTTGAAATGAGAAAGTACAAGAACTGGCAAAGGGCTATGTCAACAGATATTGCTAGATTAATGGAAACTGAGATAGGAAGAAGGCATATGTCCATAAGCAGGAAATCAAGAGAGATTTTTGAATAGTTGTTCTGTTCTGTGAGGAGCTATATCAAAATTTTCCTAGCAAATCAGGAATTACTGAGCCAGATGGAATGCAAAGGGGGAAAGGTGCTAGGAAAGATGAATTGCAGAGCTGAAGGAATTGCCAGGGAAGGCTGAGGAAATGGGACAAGAGGAAATGGCCTCAAATTGCGCCAGGGTGGATATTAGGAAAAATGTCTTTACTGAGAGAGTGATGAAACACTGGAATAAGCTGCCCAGGGAAGTGGTAGAGTCACCATCACTGGAGGTGTTCAAGGAACGTGTGGACGAGGCATTGTGGCACATGGTTTAGTGGGCATAGTGGGGTTGGGTTGGTGGTTGGCCTTGATGATCTTACAGGTCTTTTCCAACCTTACTGATTCTGTGATTCTGTGAAATAACTGAACTAATAAATAGAACCAGCTCTGCTTTCGAGTATGGTGCATAATTCCTAGCAAAGCTGTGGTTCCTGCAGACATGAGATCAGAGGGAATTCACAAATCGTTCTGGTGAAGGATCAGCACAAGAAAATTCTGAGCCTCGATAGAACATTGTCTTAGAGGGAAACTGTTCCCCTAATTCCCACAAAAAAGGACAAGAATTTGCATTCATCCTGCTAGCACCATGCTACAAAGCTGATGTGCTTATCAGTATACTGGCCCCTTCTTTCCTTACCTGCCATTCAGTTAGTCCAAGCAGCAAATAATCCAAATGAGCAATGTGTACTGAAATACTCCTTGTATAACTCCCTGTATAACAAGGTAACGTACTGTATATCACAGAGATAGCAGCATCTCTTGGACTGCTGCCTTTTCTTAGGTGCTCTCCCTTTACACTGCAAAAAACAAGCATGCAAATCTGATTTCAGTGATTAGGTGATCTGCCTGCTCTGCATAGCTACTAGTCCCAGATTCCTGCCACTTCTCAAAAGAATCTGCAGCTGAGAAACAGATGCTATAAAACATTTATTTTGGTTCAGGGAGATCTATATCCACTGTACTAGTGCATGGTACAAGAAAATCTTTACAGAGCTGGATCATTAATTTCAACAAAAGAGAAAATATATCAGAAGGTATAGAGGAATTTATCGAAATGGGAACAGGCAAATGACAGTACAGTTATCAGATGTCACGTATTTCAAGGACCTGGCTAAATGCTAAACATAATGCTGGGATTCTTTGTCTGCCTCTGGTAAAATAGTACAATGAGTTCCCATATGAAGACATCAAAAGGGTTTTATTTAATTCACCTTCTTAAAAATCTTCTCTGTTGGTGCTATACATGTTGTAGTGTGGCAATACAGAAAAGCTATAGGCGGATTTGTTGCAGTCTGCTTTTGATTTCGTTTCAATAATAAAAACTTATCCTTTCTTATTTTGGGTCTCATTTCTTATTTTTTACAGTCTGATCACTTGTCAAGGATTACAAGAGACTAAATCTACATTCTAAAGGTGTACTAATTTGTGGATACAATAATAATGCTTTGAATCTATATTAATTTATTAAGTTTTTTAATAAATAAAATTCCAGTTACTTTAATTGTATTAAATTATATGTGGTTCTACTTTTATGTGTTATGGTAGCTCCATATACAGAATACAGAATATTCTCCTGGAATTTTCCCAGTGAACTTTGGCTCTGCGATTCACTTTCTGTTTCAGTATTACTATAAAGCTTCTTTTATATCTCAATGTCCAAATGGTGTACACACAGTTTTACCTCTTCTTCATAATACTTAATCCACGTTAGTTGTATTTATTATAGAGGTAACTGCCTAGATTTGAAATGCAATGACTTCCAGTAACTCAAAGAGTAATTTCATTTTTGTGGGACCAAAACAGGGCAGTGGCATTACTGAGGGCTAAGTTGATAAATAAGTTTATCTACTTTAATTTGAGCAACAGAAAAGTGGACCAGCCTAGAACACCATGGTGTTGAATTTATTAATTTTTTTTTAGATTCACCATTACAGCACAGAAAGCAAGTTAATAACTTTATCATTTTTTATTGTATTTATTTATTTCAGTCATCCTACAAGGAATCTACAGTTGTTATGCAAACAAAATCACCCAGTATGTCCATCAAAGATTATACATTTTCATAATATTTTTTAACAGTAATCAGGCTACATAAAAATCAAAACACTTTCTGAATTGGAATATGCAGCTGTACGTTTTATTGCTGGCTCTGATGTGAGGTGATACAGGGCAGACTATCTTACCACTTCTTTAATGAAAGGTGTAATGATTGAATCTGTGTTAAAATCTCTTGTTCTTCAGAAATTATTTAGTTGAAATTTTCTGTAGGTATGAAATTGCTATGTATTATGCACAATATTTCAAAGCTTTATTATTCAGAATAAAGGAATTTTTGAGAATATCAGGGTGCAGGTTCACAACTGGATTCAGCATCTCAAGGGGTTGTCTAACTTGACCTCCTCCAGCTGCGAGTTCCCTCCTGCTTCTTTGAGCAAGCATTAGTATTCATGCAGTTCTGCATGAATCATCAGACTGAAAATGTAACCACCAAAAATTAAATGGTTCTTTTTCATTTGAATAGTGAAATCACTGAATTTACCCTGTGGGCCACATAACACTAGCAATAACTTAAGGGTAATTATGTGGAAGCAGGATCAAGAGGAAGGATGGGATGCTCCCTGTTGGTAACCGAGCAGGCTTAGATTGGCTTGTCGCCGTCTTCTGAGACAATTTTGGGACAGCCTTTGCATGCTGATTACTACACATATGTGGACTTGTGGTTCACAGGTCTGTGGTGGTCACATCATGTGGCCACCTTTGGACCTGAGTATGAGAAAGCAATTTAGAAGAATTTCTAGACTTCAAAAGACAGACTAACCTTAGGGCACCTAGTCCAATCATAGAATCATAGAAGGGTTTGTATTGGAAGGGACCTTTAAAGATCATCTAGTCCAACCCCCAGCCATGGGCATGGGCATCTTTCACTTGATTGGGTTGTTCAAAGCCCCATCTAACCTGACTTTGACAACCTATGGATCAAGTACTGTTCAAATCTGCATTCTTGAGAAATCTCGATTACCAACCATGGAACAGGAAAACCTCAGCTGGACTTCTCACGAGAATCCTCACTTTTAAATAGAGTAAATTAAACCCCTCTGTTAGCTCTGATTTTTAAAAATTCCTTCAAATGAAAATGTTTACATTTCTGTCGTTGATGGAAACAAAACTACTCTTTCCTGTTTTCAGACCATTGCACTCCAGAAACACCTGTCGTAACTGGATCCAGCCTCTGTTGTGTGCCAACCTGAAGTGCCTGAGAAGTTCCACACCCAAGAGGAAAAACACCTTGCGCCATCTCAGCCCTTTCTGTAACTAGACTGCTGTTCTAAGGAGAGACAGTCACAGAGTCTGGGAGATGTTGTGCATGGAATAATTTGCTCATGGTCTGTTCTTCACCTTCTAGGTAACTGCAGTTACACTACAAAATGTAGGGGACACTCTTGAAAATAGAGGTTAAAATGTCATTTGAAGGTCAAAGTCTGATACAAATGTATATTCGTGCGTGACAACTTCCCTGCTCTGCTGTGCCAGCACATATGGTTCTGAAAATGTGTTTCTATATCTGCTGATGCAATATCTTCATAATTTAGTCCCTTACCAAAATTTCTTTTCTGGGATCCTTGCCAAAAGTTTAAATCCCGAGTCATGCTAGTTTTTCTGAGAGGATTATGTCTCTATGAAGAGCCAAAAAGACTGCATTGGGAAGCTGTCACATAGTCATGCTTCTAGAGTTGTATATGACAAAGCAAAAAGCTTTAATGTCACTATTAACAAATGTACTATCACTCAGCTTTATCACCTCGTGATATCCTGTGACTCCCTCTTCCTAACTTCCTTTTATCTTCTCACTATCCTCAGGTACCTATCACTACAATAGCACTTGCTGCACAACAAAAAAGAATTTACTTTGACTGTCACGGTTCCCTGGCCAGTCTTCCATTTCTTTTTACCTTTCAAATGTAAATTATCCAAATGTGATGTTTTTCAGATTTCCTCTGTCTAGAGCTTTAGGGATGTTCAAAACCCGTTTCTGGTCCACCAGGAAAAATAATGACTCCTACGATGGTGGATTCCATGGAGCTAATCTGAAGTATCAAAAAAAAGTGAGTTAACATTTGGATTTGTGAAAATAATATTTAGTTGATTGTAATGTAGAGTATATGAGTATAATTTCATATGCAAAGAGCAATGAGTCAAGTTACAAAAGAGATTTGAAAAATAATGAGACTTTGCTTCAACATATATTATTCATTCTGTAGATATTAATACTTGTCTTCAATAATTCATGACCTGCGTTCATTTTTGTGGGATCCCAATGTTTTCTGACACAGTCTCGCTCCCTGGCAAGGCAGGGATGAACAGAACAGAAGCTCACATGTGGAAGATTACTGATTTTTGTAACATTGCAGACCTGAGATGCTACCAGGGAAGCCCATATGTGAGGAGCAAGTGCTTCAGGAAGGAAACATTCGGAGCCTTTAGACAGTTCAGTATGTAATTCTGGTAATACTATAGAGTTTATTAATGCCAGTTTCTGTAATGATTTATCAGAGCTAAGAGATTATGGTTAGTTATGGGTGTACTACAACTATTTTTCTTCAGAGCTATATCCTTAATTGCATTTTTACACAGCACATTCTTGTCTTTCGTAAGCGAAGCTGTTCTTTACTGTGCGAACACAGCTTGTCGGGGTGCAGCGAGGGGGGCTGTGGTGCGGCAGGAGCTGTAGATCAAGCCAGGCCTCGGCACCAAGCAGCTCCCAGGGGCAGGGGCTGGCTGCAGCGGGGTCCGGGAGCATTCCCAGCGGGAAGGGGCAGCCCTCCGCTGTGCTGTCCCGGAGCTGGCCCTGGGCCTCCCCCCCGGAGGGGAGAGGGTGTGCTCGGGGCCCTCTCCCCTCTCACCAGAAAATTTTCTCTTTCAATTAAAGCCAAATATTGAGCGTTAGGGTTCAGGAATTAATACTGTAGTATCACGATAACTTTCTTTTCTCTTGCCCTTGTTCGTGTCCCTCCCTCCCCCTCACCGCACCACGCTCGACCATTCCACTCCAGCGCAGAGTCTAAAACCCCTCCTTGAAAGGATGCCTGCGGTGTGAATAGAAAAGTATCCAAGCTGCTGTGCTAAAAATTTCATTATTTTTAAAACAGTGGCATAATTTTTGAGTAGCTGTGGGACAGACAGGGTGGTGAATTTTAGCATTACTCTCGTGAAAGATGGATATGGTTCTTTCTACCCATTCATCTTTCTGAATGTTGCTGCATTGGCTCGTTTTACCCATTTACTTTGATGCTGTCAAGACACAGGGAAAATTTTTATTCTAGAAAAGCAGAATTGAAGGGAGTTAGGTAACTTGTAGGCATTGCCAGGTTGGAATGAAGGGCTTTTCAAGGACCATCAACATATGAATAGGATTACCTTGGATGCACTGGTGACCAGACGTATTTTTATCCTTTGGCAGACAAGAACGGAACCTCTGAAAACAGCATGACTGTCACTCAGAATGGAAGAATTAATATGTCAGGAAACTAGGGAAACATTTTGAACATTACAGAGGGGGAGTTGAAATTTTTGGAGAAGGGGACAAGGAGATGGGCAGTGTCAAAAGCAGAGACATATTTTTAATTTTGTTTTTTTCCCTTCTGATTTAAGGATCCTAAAATAACATGTTCCAAATGAGTAACAAATGTCAGGTTGTTCGCAAAAGTGTGCCTGGTGCCACTGCACGTTTATGTTGTATTGATTTTGAAAGAAAGAGTTCCTAAATAGAGGCTTAATTTCATTTGAAGCAAGCTGAGGGTCCTGGTGAGAAACGGGCTGTGAACTTAGCAACAAGTTATGAGAAGCAGTGATTGCCTAAGATTTAAAACTGAAATGATGTCCCTGCCGGAGGAGGGATTGGCTCATGTCAAAAAGCACAATCTTCAAAAGTAATTTTAGCACTCTTAAAATTCTACCTCCTTTTACAGTGGCATTTAATCATCACCTTTAACTTGTGAACTAACCTTCCTACACTTATAGCTAATAATGCCTGGGATCTGCTAAAACCTGTGCTACACCAAGTCTCTAGGCTCAACTGCATTCTCTCTCAAGAAGTTGTAAAACACTTGAAATACCTCTTCCAAATGCAATGTCACTCTTAGTGCCGAGCTCATGAGACTAGGTAGCATCTAATATCTTGTACGTGTAAGTAGGTGATTAGAGTTTAATGATCTTACGGTTTAGATGACTTCATTGAATAAAATCCATGCATATTTTTAAATATGTTTCACACTGGGATTATTTTTAAGCCTTACTAACAAACGTTGTCAGACTAGCTTAAAACAAAGCAAAAGTGAAGTCACAAAAAATGACAAAATTAGAAAGCATTTTAACCCTCATGAGAACTAAAATCTTTAAAGTATTTTAATAGCTTTTGTTCATCTGTCTCTATGTTTATATTCCTAAATAGCATTATACTCAGCCATATTGTCATATATAGGTACCTCATAAAGCAATTTATCCCATTATAAAATCTGTACCAAAAATAGACAGGATGACCTCCTCTCTGAAGATGCTACTCTCTCTCTACATTGACTATAAAGGGAGTGTAAATGACCATCTTGAATTATACAACATATGAGATGACAAATTGAGGTGATATGACTACGGTGAATTCAGATTCTTGGATAGACATTCAGAACTAGGGGGTTTTTAGGATCCCAATTTCTAGGAAAGTCAACAGGGCTTAAATGAAAAATGCTTTTCAAATTGGCCCTTTCTGTACCTGACATCAGTATATCAATCCTTCCCCATTTCTTCTCTGACCTGCCAGTATAGATGTAAACTTCCTGGACCACGACTGTTCCTTGTTATAGGAACACCATATAAGACAGCAACACTGATTTAATTTTATTCTCTAAGAGCTGTTTGTAATAGGATTGATAAATAGTGCTAACAATAGAATGTATTACATATTTTTATGTTATATTAGCTTATTAGCTGCTGTACAATCTCCAATCTGCCACAGTATGGAAGTGCAAAAAACTGAATGAAGTCTTAAGGCTGGTTTTACTCTGGACTTGTGTAGCATAGAAATGGAATAGGTATGTACAAAGATTATTTATAAAGTAGCAAAATATGCTAGAGGAAGAGACTCCACAGAATTTCCTGTGAAATTCATCTTGTAAAATAGCATAGAAGGAACCCCACTTTCTGTTATATGTCAGCTGACTTTTCCACAAAGATCATTAAAATGTGCGTGGGTCAGTGCAGGAGGGGACAAAAAGATAGAAACATTTTAGCAACTGTTTAAGTATTTTATCTGGGTTGCTTTGTTTACTGGTGCATTTTCAAACGTATTAAAGGTTAGAAACACCAGGGAGAGAACGCCTGCATAACTCCCCTTCCCTCTCACTGAGTCCCACAAACGTGAAATGAAAGCATTCTTCAATGTATTTTTAAAATAAATTCTTATTTGAAAAGTCAAAAGGCCTTTTTTTAAATAGTAACAACATCTTAAGAATCCATTCATTGACACAGATCTCAGGGGTCTCAGTAAGGAATTAAGTTATGAATACATGGAAGAGGCTTTACTCTAGAAACACAAGCAGCCCTGAGCCAAGACGCACAGAGTAAGTATTGAAAATATGCTTAGTGTAATCTGTAGCTTCTAATATGGCAAGGAAGAGGCATTTCCTAGGTTTACTCTTGCAGCCACACTAGATATAAATCAGCAGAGTAACACGGCTTGTTTGTGCTCCTTTTTGTGCATCAGCAGTGACTTGTGGTTTATATCACGCTGATCGTTAAGCATAAGGTACCAGAGGTGGATCTCATAAAAAAAAGTAATAAGGATGTATTTTTCCCATGTGGAACAAATCCAGATAATTTAAAAACCCCACGTGTTGCTTTCACCTGCCATATGTAGTTTCATGACCGAGCAGAAGATGCCATTTATAATTGGCATTAGAACTCATAAGAGCAGCTTTTGTCCCCATCTTCTTTCAGGGATTTGGACCCTGAATCCCAGGGCTTTAGTTAAACCTCTCTGAGAGATTTCTTCTTGTCTCCTGAGCCACTTCTGACCTGTCACTTTAACCTCTCTGTAGTCGAGAGTGATTTTCCCTCTTGCAAAAGAGATAAACCTGGTAGCTGCTGCATATTTCATTCTCATACAGGTCTCTGACCACCACAGAACAAAGATTCCTGGGATTATTTTTTTTATTACTACCTGATAAAAAATTCTAGCTGTGTTCTGTCGCAGACCACTTCTAAATTACGTTTGTTGTCTCTTAGAGATCTCACATGCTTCAGAAGGCTCCTGACCAGTTTGGGCCAGGATGCTGTCAATAACAGATCACAAAAGGAGACAGAAGAAATCCAGTCCTTATTTAGTTAGGTTTTCATGCTAGAGATTTGTGTTGTGTTCTGTTCTTAACTCAGCTGTATTGTTGGCCCATGTAATCAGCTGCACACAACATATTTGCTTCCCTTCCGGATTCCAGAACTGATGATTTGCAGCTGGCTCAACAGCAATGTGCTGTAGGATCTTCCAGGTCAGTTCCCCTTCATTGGATGGTTTCTTACCAGTGTGTGCTACAAATTCCCATGCCGTATGGAAGTTCATCTCAGCCAGAGGTATTTTGTTCGATATGCCTGTGTGTCTTTTGCTTTTCTTAGATTGTATAGGTCCTGCTCCTCTGTAGTTACTAAATTCTAAGTAGAATAGATATGCATTGATCAACAGGAGATCTAAATGAATCCTTATGAACTTCCTCCTCTTTTGTTACTCAGCTCAGTTTTTGGTGCAGTTACAATCTACACACTAACCAAGATGTTTGCATAAGGTTAGATGGAAAATAGGAATTAACCTGTATATAGCACTGGAACTTATTTCCCATTTCCTGGTCTACTTCTTGGCTCTTCTTCACTAGTAAAGGCATCCTCCTTTCAGAAGTGAACCACCATAAAAACGGATTTGTGTTTTTATATTTATATATAAATTGTGTAAATATAAATTTATATATAAATTGTGTAATTTAAAATTACACAAATGTAAACCAGGAGAAACGTTTCTTTTTTACAGTCTTCAAATAGTCACTCCCGTTGTCTCAGACATCTATTTTAGCATTCACACTTTTGGTCAATAGATAAAACAGGAAAAGGGATACAGGGAAGTAGAATGTGAATGAACAATAGCTGTTAGCCTGGTGACTGGACAAACAGCTCTGTTGGACCCTCTGTGGTATCCCTCTCTGGTACCTTGCGTGGTTTTTGGGGAAGAGTGGGTGGAGTCAGCAAAGAATCGTGTCATAGCAAAAGGGTCTGAAATGTATCCAAGCCAGCTCCAGTGAATAACCTGCTAAGCACCCCAGTGGAGTGATGAATTGTTTCTGAGGTTTGGGAACCTGAAAGCCTGAATCGATACATAACCGTTTACTGGTCTCAGTACTGCAGTTGGTGTCTGAAAATGCGTCTTCGTTAGTGTGTTAGCATCAGGAGCGTGCTCTTTGAGAAAATCTGATCATTTCCATTTACCACATTTTGGTTGATGTCATTGTGTCTCAGAACACAGAAACCAAGTTTTATTTGGCTGAAACTAAACTAATCCACCTAATCTGGAAACTGGAAACTCATCTAATGAATAAAACCCCATGTAATGAATGCCCTCATGGACATTCAGTTCAGGGCACCAGCCTAGATCCAGTGTGGAGCAACCCTCCCAAATATACGTAACAGGCATTAAATGCTCAGCACCGTTTCACGCTACAACCCCACTCCTAATAGGCTGTGCTCCCTGTTAACATATATACATATGCAACACATACTAGTAAGGATTAGAATATTGCCCTGTTTTCAAAACTTTCCCCCAGGCGTTCCTCATGAAAAGAACTCCAGAACAGCTAAAAGACAAACACAGATGTTACTGTACGATTTTGCTCTGCTGGGATCCCCTTTGTTTACCACCTAACTTGTTTCTCTTTTTCAGAGGCTCCACTGATATAATCACAGCTGAAAGCACAGCACCTTAGTCAGAAGATTTTCTAATTCTGCCCAATCCTGAAACAAAGAGTTTAAGAGTTTCTGAGCTTCTCTTTTTTGCTCAAGAAATGTTGTAGGAAATATAAAATCATTTCAGCATCCCATAAAGTTCCCAACCCCTTTCATTTTTTGAAGTGATCCCTATATTGAGCTGCACGGTCTGGCTGAGGTAAAATGTGGCTTGTGCAACTCCATCTCTCTGTGGGACATTACTCATTTGATGACAGCCTTCAGAGTTTTTATCACTACTCCGGGACTTAAAATCTGCTCGTTGCAGAGGCAGCCTCCCATCTGCTTTGCTATTGGCACACAAAGTCAACTTACTACAGAAGCCAGGGCGGGGGGATGTTGAAAAAGGAAAGGGAAGCTGAATGTTTCACTGTAATGCCCCTTTCATTAGATGTGAGGTCATTTGCTGTGCAAGCAGCGAAACTGTCCCTATTCTCCGCGCCTATGCCAAGATCTGCCAGCTTGGGGAGAAGCTGGTAGTTCATAGAGGAATCTCTGTTTCAGTAAAGCTGATCAGGCACTCTATGTTTCTGTGGAAAATTTGGAAAATTATTGGGTTTTTTCTTTCTCTTTTTTTTTTTTTTCCCTAAGAAGCAAAATGTTTCTACTGTTTGGGCTTGCAGGAAAAGTAAAGATAGATTTCCCAGAAATTAGATCCTTTCAATGAAGAAATTAATTGAATCTAAAAGACCTGCATTTTCCAGTTTTGATAGAGGCTTTCCAACCTGCTTGTTTCAATTATTTTTTGAAACACAGAGGAATTTAAAACCAAAACATTAATGCTTACTGCAATGATATTTTGAACACCTATAAATGACGACTTACTTCTGCTTTGCATTTTTACATATCTATTAAATGTACCCTATTGTCCTATCTTTCATTAACAATGATGTCCACTTGCAACACAAGCTCTAAGATTGCTTAGCACATGTAGATACTTTGGAAATACAGGGATCTTTTTGTTCATGTTTCCCAGCTCAAACGTCTGGCTGGAGAAGGTCACCCAGAACACAGCACCACCTTGGAGTTTCTCGGCTCTCACTCAAGGTAATCAACTTGCCCGAAGACACGCAGGTTACTGGGGAGAGAACCCAGATCTTTGGGACTTATGGGAGAGAATGAAAACCCCAGGTTTTTAGTTATAAATTGAAATAACACTGAATGTCATTGCTGCCTTTGTCCTAACAATGGCAATATAAAATGCAAGTGTTTGACGGTAGGTATTACAGTGTTTACTATGGCAGCCTGTGTGACAAAAGCTATTTTACTACAGATACGTTGCAGGAAATATATTTAAAATTATGCAGTAAATAACAGTAAATGAAATAACAGATAGCTTTCCCATATGGCATGGCAAGGTTTGATTCTTTCCACAATTTGAGCTATTACTTTCATAATAAGTATATATGCAAAGTAGTCTACATGATACATTCTGTAATATCAAATATGTTATTTAATATTTATGCAATTCTTTTAACGATTACAAGTCATTCTTACAAGGCTAAAAACTCCAGAGGCTATGGTGCTTTGGTTAGGAACTGGTAGCTTCATCTCAATTTAGACTGTGATGGCTTTGTGTGCCTTTGAAATTGATATGCTCTTCAAAGAGAAAAGAGCTTTAAATGGGTTTTATTGTCTCTTTCAGCTTGGAGCTGTTTTGAAAGGAACTCAATTTTGAGTAAAGAGAGTGTTCTAAATTTTAAAACGTTAATATAAATACTGCATGGTATCAGTGTAAAACAGGTGCCCACTGTACACAGGACTGTGGGTTTTGTTTATGTCTGATCTCTTGAACATCAGAAGTTTCAGACTGTTGTAGAAGGGCCTTTATCAAAGAGAGCTGGATGACTCAATTAAAATTGCAAAGCATAATGGCAATATACAATTACATCTCAGGAGCTGAACTTAAGTCTTTTTCCTCTCTCACTCTCATTTTTATCGACATGTATCATTATCATCTATACAGAGCTACAGTTTTTTGAAGAAATACCTGATTTTTGATGCCTCTATTTTTTTGATTTCTTTATTCAAGGCACTTTACATTTCAGAGCGTGAATCGGGTACTTGAAACAACCAGACTGGCTGCTCATATGTTTTCTGAGCCTTATTTTCTGTCTCTAGATACCAAATAAGTGGCTGTAAGAGGTTTATTGGCTGGAAGGAAAACTCACAAAGCTTTAGCCTCACTTTTCTATTCTCTTGACAACAGTTTAGCATTGCTCTGATTCTGCGGAGAGCTTGAAAGACATGGAAAACTTAAAAGCAGCTGTGGCTCTGTGCCACAGTTAAGAAACACAGATTTCTTCCTTGCAGAAACTTGCACTGTGGACTCTTTTCCATCATGTGTCTGATGCTGTCGTGGTTTAACCCCAGCCGGCAACTAAGCACCACACAGCCACTCGCTCACTCCCCCCCGGTGGGATGGGAGAGAGAATCAGAAGAGTAAAAGTGACAAAACTCATGGGTTGAGATAAAGACAGTTCAATAGGTAAAGCAAAAGCCGTATACACGAGCAAAGCAAAACAAGGAATTCATTCACCACTTCCCATGGGCAGGCAGGTGTTCAGCCATCCCCAGGAAAGCAGGGCTCCATCACACGTAACGGTTACTTGGGAAGACAAACACCATCACTCCGAATGTCCCTCCCTTCCTTCTTCCTCCCCCAGCTTTATATGCTGAGCATGACGTCCTATGGTATGGAATATCCTTTTGGTCATTTGGGGTCAGCTGTCCCGGCTGTGTCCCCTCCCAACTCCTTGTGCACCCCCAGCCCACTCGCTGGTGGGGCGGTGTGAGAAGCAGAAAAGGCCTTGACGCTGTGTAAGCACTGCTCAGCAGTAACTAAAACATCCCTGTATTATCAACACTGTTTTCAGCACAAATCCGAAACACAGCCGTATACTAGCTACTATGAAGAAAATTATCTCTACCCCAGCCAAAACCAGCACAGATGCAAAGATGTATGCCTGTCTTGTGACCTACTGTTGGAGGACAAAAGGAGGTCTCAGATCTCCCACTGATACGTTTAGAGTTGGAAACCAGTGAACTCTCACTTTCTCTCAAAAACCCTGCTCTGCATTACCTTTTGAAAGTGCTTTGGATATAAACTGAAACTGGGCTAATTTGGACTACCATTACTACAGTGCCTACCTAGACAGCAGGTAGCACAGTCTCAGTTTTTCAAAGACTAAGTACTCCAGCACAGCACTTTCTTCTCAAATTATCCCTGGTAAACCAAAGTTACAAATTTCTCTTTCTGGCAGGTCTGCGAAGCTCATACAGTTGCAGGAAACTACTGTGCCCTCATTTACTGAAAGGAAAATTGTGAGCAAATACCCAGTGTTCATGACCTAGATGACTTGCAGATGAAAAGATGCACCTTTTTTGCCTACAAAATGCTTGTTCTGTGATATTTGCTACACCTTTCCATTACTATCTTTTCCCAGTTTACAGTAAACTGAGATTATGCTTTTTTTAATCCCTTGTCATGTAAACTTTAAAGCCTTTCTCAAAAAGTCACTGAATCTTAATATCATAATAATTAAATAACACAATTGCTGTGTCATAACAACACAACAATAAATAAGTGGGAATATCATCAATACCTCAGAGACTACTGTAGATTCACTGGTATGCCAATGAATAGCTTGTCAAACTGCAGCTAATGTCTTCTCTTCAAAAATAAACACCTATATCTTTACACCACAATGTTAACTTCATGGTATATCCCGATGCTTCCTTTAAAAGCAAGGAAATAATAAACCCAAACAATGTTTTCCAGGCTAGGATCTAAAGTCGAGAAAGAAGTGATGAGAATTTTCAGCCTAAATCCGTGGACTGAATACAGTGCTGAAACAAATCACAACCTGATTCCCTTGTTCAAGAGCGACGTCCTCCACTACACTGCTAAACCCTTTGTATGCTACTGTAAATTTAAAGAACTTCTTTTTCCACTGCCTCTAGCAGGAATTAGAGACATAGCCTTTCAACCGCTCTTACTGTTGCAGAAAATTACAAAGGAGGACAAGTCATAGTCACTTCAGAAATAATGAGAAATCAAGGTTATTTTTGGATTATATTGATCTGAGAATGTTTTGATAATTTTGTACCACTATAAATCTAAACTTCTCTCAATTCCAGTTCTTGAGCATGAAAAGGATCACTCCTATTAACTATGTTAATACCAGCATTAAAACATCAGCTGGTAATATCCCCTTTCTCCATCAAGATCTATACTGCACTCCAGTAAATATGTTTTGATTATCCGGAGCAAGAAAATGGGGCTGGGAAAAGGCGTAATTCTTTGAAGGAGGAAAAGAAATGAAAAAGATTGGGGAAGAAGAATAAAAGGGAAGAATCAGAAGAGATATGGAAAAACAGAATCAGAAAATCACGGAGGACCAAAAAATAAGGGTAATTGAACACGTCATTTGGCTCCAAGGATTCATTCATTCAATTTACTCCACCTGCGTGTAGGAAACTTGGATGGAATGCCAGTATCCAAAAAACTATGTTGAAATATCAGGAATCACAGAATCATTAAGGTTGGAAAAGACCTGTAAGATCATCAAGTCCAACCATCAACCCAACACCACCATGCCCACTAAACCATGTCCCGCAGTGCCACATCCACACGTTCCTTGAACACCTCCAGTGATGGTGAATGTTGGGCAAAATGGGGATCCACAGTTTTGGAACCACCTAAAAAAAATAATGTGCATTTTTCATTAATATTACTAAAGTTAGCCTTCTATTTTGGTATATATAAATAATGAACATTTCATGTCCACTGTTTAGAAAATACTCAGTTGTTTTTTTTTTACTAGCAGAAAACAAGACAAGACGATATGAATTCCAATAGTCAACTAGTAAGAAAATTACAAGACTGGAAGAGAAAATGAGAAGATTGAGGATCCTGAGAAAGGGAAATTCTTAAAAGAATTTTAATAATTAGAAAGCAGTCTGATGTGTCTATGTATTATTTTTTGCCATATTTAACACAAATCTAGCATAACTGATTACTTACCACATTCATACATTATCATTAATAACACTGGGGACCAAAGAGGGATGAATTATTCAAGTAAAAATTGTATAAATAGACACTTGAAGACATTGGTTTTTCATATCTTCCTCTGAAAGTAGCAATTCTTTTCTATTCGTACTACTCTTTTAAATAAAAAATTCAGTAGGAAAAGGGAAAAAAACACCTCTCAGAATAATCAGTGAAGTCAACCTAATGGAAGAAAAGAAAATAGCTGTATTGCTTACACAGGAATTTTCTAGTGTGCTTAATTAAATGCATTCCTAAAAATTTTAAAGCATTTTAGCTAATGTATATCTTTGCAACTTTACAGTGCCAGCCCAGTGAAAGAGACTCTAACTTAACTCTGGTAAGTACCTACTGCTTTATTGTACTCCACTTCCAATGAAGTTGAGTTAAATATTCCCTCTAGAACAAATTAGAGCATAGAATATGTCAAGCCTTCCACTAAAAGCCTTGGATACTTTAACAGAAAGCCTGTTGTATTTGTGGGCTGAACTGCTAACAAAGATGCTCTGTTCTTTTTTGTTCACAGAGCCTAAACATTCAGAGTAATATTAGGTTCTTCCCTAAAACCCAACAATAAGTAGCTAATCATTATTACACCTGTGGTACTACACTGAATATGATAAATACATAGAACTAATTTCAATGAATATGGAATTCTGTAAGAATCCCACAATTTTGTTTAGTTTGAATTTATATCCTTTTCAAAACTGTGTAATTTGTGGTTGAATCCACAATAGGATCCTTTTATGGGTATTTGCACAGCAGAAAGAGATCTTTTTGCCAAACATAGTTCTACAGTTCAATATTTGCACACAGCAGTATTGGTATAGCATAATGTTAAACAGCTTTCTTTCTACCATCAAACAGTGTAAAAGCTTATTCTTTAAAACTAGTTGATTAAAATCAGTCTGCAGTTGTGGAAAGTAGAGAATATATGAACTCATTTTGCTCTAGTTTGCTCAAGTATCATTATTTACAAATCAATACATAAAATTTCATAATATGTTTTAAAAGCCAAATAAATATTTAGTATTTGCTTTAGGCTTTCCCAGGGAAAATTGCCCAGCAATAGAATTGCTTATTTCTACTTCTAAAAGGAGACACAGTTGCCTCATGAAATGAAACCTAAATATTGATTACATACCTAGAGTAGCCAGCATCCACATTGCTATAGGCTGGGATGGCACCAAGCTTAGTGGAGGTAATTTAAATCAGCTGCCTGTCATTTTACTTCATCATTATCAACAACTGTTACCATATCCCACTGACATATGGCAGTCAATCTCTGGCTTACCTACAGAAGTGCATTTAGATTTGCCAACTCATGGAGCTGCTGATGTCCAGAAGTACAGGATTTTTACATAAATGGTGTATACTTTCCCCACTAGACAGCATTAATGGCTGCTGATGAAACTGGCTTGGAACACAGACTGCTTGATGTTGTATGCTGGGATTCAGCCACTGTGTTTAATTTATTAGTAGTCTTCCCTTTGAGAAACTACAGCAAAATGGGCAAAATTAGCAGTAACACACATATACATACCCAGTCTGGGCCTTAGCAGTGACTTCTATATTTAAACAAGCACATAAATTACGATTAAGTGCTATGAAGCATGAATTCCAGGGTTCAAGCTGGGGAACAAAGTTTTGCCACCTCAGTCACACGTAGCGTGAAGTGTTCCAATCTAATTTCAGTTTGCCTTCAGTGGCATTCATGGAAACCGGTACTAAATCAGGATGTTTCTGCCTCCTCTGACCTGTGCCACGTGTCCAACAAAACATCGTTGATGTATCCTGATTAGCCGTGGAATTAAGAGGACTTCTACTTCTGCAGTTATTGACTGGACAGTTCAGCATTCAACAAGGTAAGATGTTAATGTGAGGATAAAGTTGCTCCTTTTGCAGCAGTGTGTGTGAATACACCCAATCTCACAAAATCACAGAATTTAAAGAGGAGTGAAGTCCCTGGTGGTGTTTCCTATTCCCTGGTTTAGAAATTGCTTTTGCAGTAGCTCACAGCTAAAAGAAACTGGTCTCATTCTCATCTAGCAGAAAATCCCGTTTCTCCTCCTACATAACATTGATATGATCGGTGGCTGAGGAAGCCCACAGAACAGCAATAAAACATGATTCCTGCTGGGAAACCCCTGACACATTGTGTTTGAAGCTCTCGGATAGCGCTGCAGTGAGCACAGTCACCAGAACGCAGTGTTCTTCCAGTGCTGGGAATGCAGAGCCCCGTGCACTCAAGTGTGCTGTTACAGAGCCTGATTCCTGAGGCTATGCAACAAATGGCATGCTTAAAGGGGAATGCGGAGTCTGAAGCTGTATTAACACACTGTCTTGTCCCATTTTGCTGTTCCCGGGGCTATTTCCAATAGAACTGTGTTAGAACAAAATCCTGCTCTGAGTAGGTTCAATGTTCTGGCTTCTTCATTACACAAAATCCAGATGAAATGGCTAGTACTTGCAAAAAATCCAGGTGAAACCTGAACAAATGGTCCTTTATTGTTACTGGGGTACTAAACCATCAGGTCGTATTCAAACTTTGGAGTGTTTGTTTTGCAACTTCTGTCCAATCCAAATGGCCATTTTAGTTTGTTTTGCACTACTCATGTTGTTTGTGCTTGTTCTTCCATTTACCTCTTATATTTAATTGTCCTGCGTCACTATGTTCCTTTTTGGGTCAAGAGTAATTTGAAATGACTGTGAGAACTATTGGCAAGTTTCTACAACATTTAAAAGCGAAAAAAAAAAAGAAAAAAGTAACTACACAACCATTTCATTGAAGTCAATAAGGCCATTCTTGGCATGAAGTGTTACTTAGGATTAAAGATAGCAGATGTCTGCTTTAAGTCACAGTCTCCTATTAAATACTGCACAAGAATACTAAATATTGTAAATGCTAAAGACTTAAATTTGTCACAAGTTTATTATGGGAGCATTAACACTTTTACAACTATAACCCCACAACAATATACACAGTATATTAAGTACTAAAGCTATGATTAAAGCAAATGTCAGTTGGCTTATAAATAATATATATCAATTTCATATACACATGATTTTAATTATTTAGACTTATCAAATTTCACCAAGATGCTGATTATTAGGTGCAATAGTATGCCGGCTGAAAATACGTCCCTGTCCAGCGTGGTCAAGCACAGTTATAAATGACATATTTTGAAAGCCATAAGCCAGGTTTCAGTAGAAAAATCCCACTGGAAGCAGCTAGAGCGGAGGCCACAGGGCTCGCTGCCTTGGCAGGGTGGGATGCCCGGGATGCGGTGGGTGCTGGCCGGGTCTGCTGCAGCACATTTATTGCAGTGTGGTTCTGGGCCACGAGATGGCTCCAAGCACATACACTCAAGCCTAATAAATTTTCAGACTATATACTTGACACAATTTCGTTAAATGGCAACTACTGGAATATGCTGACACATTAATGTTTAGAAGAACTGCTTAATTCGGTGCAATCATGAGCCAATTGTAGGCACTTGCATAGTAAATAAACAGAAACTTTATTTGCTTTTATGAATGTTTAAATATGGTATCTAGGGCAATTAAGATGTGCATGGTTACATCATGCTGATGGAGGTTTGTAATTCCTTTGACCTTTGTTCTCTGAAGTTTCTTTTGTCCATCAGAGTACCAATAGGTACTTAGGACGGAAATCATCTGCAGTATACATGGCATGGCAAACAAGTCCTCTGATGATGGGAACTTCCCAGCTGCCATATGCATCTGTGTAGACATGTACAGAATAAGTAAAATGTTCTCAGTCTTCACTCTGGTTTCCTTAACAAAACCCTCCATGACTTTGGAGTTACTCTAGTGCTGAATCTACAGCCAAGGGCTGTGCACTCCATCTGGGTGTGCAGTATAGGTCAGACTCTCCAGTAAGACCAGCAGCGCTACTTAGGATTCTCTAATGACCAGGGCACTTCTTCACCTAGTCAATCCTTATGAAGTTGTTGAAGGCTAGAACTAGAATAAAGTCTGTCTTTTCATTGACATATACTGATTTCTTACTCCTTGGCACCCGAAGACATTTGTCTTATACTAGGCAAAGATTGCTGCTAAGCCCTAGAAACAGGTTTTGTTGCTGCAAATTGAATTTTTACATCTCATACAAAATTAACTTACCAAAATTAGCAAGCTAACCTGTGATAGTTTAATAACGTGTAATAGACAAAATCTCCTGAATTAAACTATTTAAACTATTTTGTGCTGGCAGTGTTCCACTACTCCAAGAAGTCTAACCAATTCAGAAAGCTAAAATTCTTGACTGACATAAACTAGCAAAAGACAGTTTCAGGTTCAAGCTCTTGGCTGCCACTCCCCTAGAAAAGAGCTCTGCCTCTACTTCAGTTTTGATTGCTCCAGATGTCAATCAGCACAAAGCAGTTACATCAGGGTAACTTTGTGAGTATGCATAGGGAATCCCGATATGTGGTGTGCAGAAGAGGAAGAGAAAATGAGGGTTTTTCCCCATGGTGACCTAGATTTAATTAGTCAAGCAGACATGGAGAAGAATAAGAGAAACAGGAAAAGGTAAAAGAAAAAAACACTGACAGAAATAAAAACAGTATAAGAAAAGAGCTAAAATAGCCTTTCATTTATGTTTTTGAAAGAATAAGTAGGTTTTTTTTAATAGATTGTAATTACTGAAGAATAAAAAGCTACTGAACTGTCATGCCAGGCTTGATTTTAGTGATTGGCTGTCTGTTTTTGCTTAATCATCTGGTTATCTACAGACTTAGGCAATGGGAAACCGGAAATTTTGTTCCTCCAGACAAGTCTTAGTGTGTGATCTGAATGGATTTGAACCCACATCAGTTTTATGTCATATGACAAATAACTCCAAAATGAAAGTTGGCTGCCAAGCTGTACCTGATTTTGTATCAGAACTATGAACAGTTGACAAAATTGTCAAGCTTTTGTCAACATCACTTGAATCATTCCTAAAACATACAAAATTATTTCACATATATGTATTGGGGTAAGACCCTTGCCTGGTCAGGGCTCATTCCAAACTTCTTATATGGGTTTACAAAGAATCAATCGTCTGCCTCCTTTGTCCTATGAAAAACCTGTATCACTTAGAGGTAGCACTAAACTTGGGCTATGTAGTAAGTCCTATCTAATATCTGTGTAAGATATCATTATATGCTAGAGGCATAATTCTTACTTTCTGAAAGGAAAGGCTCTTTCTTGAAAGTACACTGCCTGCTGACTTCAACAGTAGTGGCATCATCATGAGCAAATGTAAACCAAAGTTTACAGCTCTCAGATACTCCCCTTTGTATATAAGGTAATAATAACCAGTGATTTCATGGCTTAAACAGTGTGTCATTTACTCAGCAAAAAGCCTCAGTAAAGTTATAATGGGTAAGAGAGCGCGTGTTTGGTCCACAGACAGCATGATTGTTTCAGATATTCTAGACAAATTTCTCTATATGGTATCTTAAAATTCTAGGTTTGGCTTTCTTTTCGGGGGAATCTTTCAGATCTCAAGGAATCCTAATTTCATTAGTAATAACAGTGATTACTGGTAATGACTGTAATTTGGTAATAACACAAAATAATAGCCATTCTTCTCTGTTAAGTAACATGGTTCTGAAGTATTGGTGTAGATCTGACCCACCTAACGTAGTACAAACCTGTCACATAATCTTTCTCTGGGCAATCAGCTGAAGTATTCTGTAGATGTGCTTTGTACCATAGAAATTAACAACAGAAAACATAGGCTAGTTGTTTCTGGAATGAGCTCTAGTAATTAAGAAATTACTTACGCAGATTTAAGAGTTTCCCATGAGGTACTCATACATATACAGAGAGATTTTCTCAGAAATGTGTGTTCCAAATTTCTTATCCTCTTCATTCCTCATTATTTTGTTTTAGGTTAAGTAACCTAAAATAGTGACTGACAGACAGAAGAGGGCTATGGAACTACAACATTTTGGGAAAAGTTCAGGGAAGAAAAAAAGAAAAAACCGTGGCTCTTGTTCACTGACTTATGTGAACTGGTTGCACCAGTTCCGCTTAATGGAAGAGTTTCACATGGTTAATAGTGTCACCACAGAATCAATGAGACTGACCCGGGCAGCGCCTCAATCTATACAAAGCCCTCTGGTTTTCATCACATATTCAGGCACACAAACGGGCCTGCCTGCACGGGATGAAGTCCTCAAGTTGTGCTTGTGTCCTCAGGTTCACGCTGCCTCCAGTCTCACTGCCTCAGCAGGACTGTGACATCCCTCTTACTGACAGGGACAACACTTTCAGTACTGTAGTTGAGTGGCACAGGGACATTGATACTGTCATTGCCCGTTTGCTACCTCATTTGGGTACAAGAGCTGACTGTACGCATATCCCACCTATGCCCATGAGTAAGGTATACTCGGAGTGCAGCTCAGTCAACTTCCAAAGCGCTCTGCTAACCCAGACAGAGTTAGGAAGTCTGAGAAAACCTTTACTTCAGAGATGGGCTAGTTTTACTGTGCAGATGGGCCCCAAGCTTGCAGGTGCTGACCCTTACATATGTGACCCTTACAATGAAAACTTGGACTTCTGAAAAGTGCCTAGATCCACAAAATTCTTCTTTTGAGGAAAAAAAAAGAAAAAAAAAAGGAAGTGACATAATTTAAAATAGAGGTGATATTCCATTTTGATATGTTTTCTATCAACAGGTACACTTCGGCGATCTAAACAGCTCTACCATTTAAAATTTATTTTATTTTCTGACATTTTAATTTAATTTATGTGATTTTGTGAAAAATACACTGAAGTATTTGTATTTATATTCATAGATTAGGCACTAATACTAAGCATTGAAAGAACAAAGAAGACAAATGTACTTTGTCCAAGAAAATTTAAAGAGTGAACATAATCACTACTTTAAATGACTCAAGAATGAACAAACGTAAAGTCCTAATAGTAAACATCCTTTGCTTTCTATTAATAATAATAATGAGCTATTTTGTGAAATTTAGTTTTAAGTGGAACTTCTTGAGCGAGCACAATGATAGGAATTTTTCAGGATAATTTTCCTATGTTTCATTTTGGATATATATGACAGATTTTAACATGCTACACCAGTAGAAAGATTCCTGTCAACTTCAATGGGGCTTAAATATGACTTTCAATCTTCTACATTTTTGCAATGATGTGAAAAACAGAGGTTGTTTAAAAGTATTAATCTGAATTCTGAAATAATTGAACAATACTCTTTCTTTTAAAATTAATCCTGCTATCGCTTCCCCTCCTGAAACGTATGAACTGTCCAACTGATGATGCATTTCTTAGGATTGAAATGTTTTTCTTCAACTTTTGAAACACTACCTGTGAATCTTCATAGATTGGCTTTTCTTCACCTGTGCAGCCCGAGAATGCTTGTTTTATCAATGTTCATAAGTAATACTTGTCTCTGATACAAAAACATAAAAAATATATAGATGGAGATGGTGGAGCTGTCTTTTGGGCTGGACCTGTGATTTTTCTTTGACTAACTAGTGCATGTAGCCACAGAAGACTAAAAAAGTTAGTCTTTCATGTAACCTTTTTAAGAATCCTTTTTAAAGAATAAAATCCATTATCAGCCCATGAAACTTCATGGATATAAGAGCTTCCACAACTACAAGAACTAAGAATGAGCAGACAACGTTATTTCTAGTGAGTTTTTTTTGTCCGTAAGATCTCAGAAGAGTTACAAGCCCTTAGGAAACAGTCAGAAAAAACAGCTTCTGCAGTTGTTACTACCACTTAGGTTTTTGTCACATCCCTTTTGCTGCAAGTCTTTTATTTTCCACAGCTTTTTCGCAGGATAAAGTTTATCTGCTTTGATGGAAAAATCAGTCTTTTTTAAACTCGGTTCACCATGAGCTGCAAGGTTCTGCCCCAAGGCAGGCAAGAAGCACGCACACATCCTGCTGCGTTGGCAGAGAGCTGTAACTTCCAGAAAAGCAGTGTCAGCTATGCAGCTGTTTGCAGCTGCCTTTGAACATCACTTTGTGGACTAAAAGTAGGCTGCAGGTGGCTCAGCCTACCCTCTAAGTATACAGTTGAGGAAAGGATCCAAGTAGCTTTCTCCTTTCTGCTCCCCAACTGGAGTCAGTACAAGTAGAGACGAATCCTCGTGAGAGAAAAATCCTGAGAACCCCGGCTAGCCACCTGAAAGGCTTGATAGCTACCTCCATTGGAGTGGGATCTGTACTCTCTCCTTTGCAGTCACACCTAAGAAAATGAGTAGCATTGAGAGCACCTGCTGTGCCCGTTGTAGGGATGGGATGAATAGGAAATTGGGTTCTTCCCAGGGTAGCAGTGGTTTGCTCTGAAAATCTGCTGCAGTGTAGTGACTCTGCACTGCTCCTACTGCAGGGTTGGAGCTTAATGCCACAATGTAGCTTTAAATCTGTTCCATGCTGGTTATCCCTATAACTCATATTTGGTTTAAAAGTCAAAGCAAGTTTTGTTCAGCAGCCAGCTGCAAGCTGGGTCTAGGTTCAACAAAATCAATCTGAAGTACTTATGCTTCATAAATCGCCATCAGCTGATACATATTGGAGAATCAGAACACTGCAAGCAGATAGCTGCAGCAGGACAAATTTTGTTTAATTTCTAATTTACAACTAGTATTGTTTATGAGCTCTGCTGATAACAGTTGAACAATTCCAAACACTAATACAAATCTGTGAGGAAAATCCCCTCTTCTGTAGCAGGATAGTAGCGAAGGTACTGTAGTGAAGTCAAAGGGGTTGAAGGATCCACAAGTTAAGGCAACACAGTTGAAGAAATACATATAATTCCAGGACAAAAATGAAAAGGGGAAAAGATGTGTGACTGGTAACTGTTTCCCCTTTAAACACTATATACCTGGTGTCCAGATGCTCAAGGGGGGCAAACACAGCTTACCCGCTTCTGTCACCCGCCTCCTCCACAGTTTGTGTGGAACCGGGAGCTGCAGTACAGACCGCCAGCGTTATCTGATAGTCCCTGCAGCTCCTCGTTTCATGACTGGCTTGATTCACGCAAATTATGAGACTATTTCTGTAAGGAAGGGCTCTTCATGAAAACAAAGATTTTTCTTGTGCACACCTAGCAAGCAATGGACGTACACATTCTGTTGTCGGGGGCAGAAACTAGAGGAAGTACAAATATTTGACAATAGAAGACAAAGCAATTGAGTGTCCTTAAAGGAAGGGGACATGTCCATTACCAACAACAGCAGCTTAATAGGGAGATTTCACAATTTAGCTTTGTTTCCTGAAACAGAATCACATTTTTTAAAATCCAGAATATAAATAGTTGGCCAAGCTCTGCCTTGAAAATTAGTGAAATAAGGCATACAAGGGAGGTAGATCTCATTTAAGTAACACAAACATTTGAAGTGCTCTCTCCAATGCCAGTCACATGCCCGTGTTTTCTGGGCTTCAGCCACCTTCCTTGCAACAAATCTAGGACTGATGTAGGTATCTGTAGATGCTGTCAGTATGGAAGCTTATGCCTCTGGTCTTCCACAAACATGGTCAATAAAAGTTTTTCTACATGGCAGTTAATTCAGCGTTCAGAGCTTCCATCTGATGCACAGTGGATATATTAACCGCATAGGTTTAAAAAAGCCTCTCTGGCATTAATTCTCTAGCAATAATCATCTAGTAAAGTGAATTGGATCCCTGCTGCAATACTGACGGTTGCTTTGTAACTATGTGCGGTATTAATAGCTATGAACACTTTCCTGAAGGACATGCCTTCAAAGGCCACAAGAAAGCCGATAATTAAATACTTTTAAATATGCATTAGTTTGCTGCATTTTGTGGTTTAAGGCTGAACTTCTATTATAATAAAGATGTTCAGGATAGATGTTCAATCCCTCAACACAGAGAGAAAGTTAAATGAACTCTGTGCAAAACTAGGCTAAGGCAGTACAAGGATTAGGGTGGCTCAGAGCTTGCCATTGGGAGGAATGAAGGATGGATCGGAAGAATCACAGGAGTAAACCAAGGCCGTGGTTGTTTTGCCCCCTTTCTCCCATCCCAGCAATTTGCAGTCCCACATAACCACCTCCTCTACCTGTTTGTTGAGCTGGACCCAGCTCTGGGAACGAACGGACACTGAACTCAACGCTCATTTAGGCTGTAATATCACATACTGGGCAGAACCTGACCAAGTGAAGGAGTGACATGCCGGGTTATCTGCATTAACAAGAAGAAGCAGGGTTTAAAATAGCATGAATGTCTATAAATGGGTGGAACGCCTGTTATATACATACTGCAGGAAGTATTCAAACGTTGTTAATGCTTTATGCAAAGATTAATAAATGTGCCAAGACCGGTGCCAGCACGGGTGGTCTGGTACGTAATTGCCCGTTGCACAAACGACCAGCAGTTTAAGTCTTTATGAACAGCCGCTATCAGGGTTTTTTTTTTCCCCTCCATCTTTTCGGGAGCGCAGTGTTTCACTAGGAATCGGAGGGGAACACAGAGACGCCAGCCCAGCTCCTCTCCCGAGGGGGTCTGAGATCCAGCACGCTGCGGGCTGTGCCGTGGGACGCAGGGTCAGCCCTTCGCACCGACGGGCAACGGGTTAATGTCTTCCCAGCTAAGGAGGGGGGAGCCCGGCGCTAACCGAGGCAGGCGAAGCGCTCTCTGCATCCCCTCGCGCCCATGCGGCACCGAGGGCGCCAGGGCCCCCTCCCCAGCGTCGGGCGCGGGCAGAGGCCCGGGACCGCCTAGGAGGGCCGCCCCAGGCCGGCGGGACCCGGGGCGGGCGGGACGGCGCGGCCGCGGCTCGCCAGCGCCGCGGGGGCGGGGAGGGGAGGGGAGATCCCCAGGATCCCCCGGCCCCCGCGCGGGGAGACACCGCGTTAGTCACCGGGACCCTCCCCCCGTGCCGGCGCTGGGCTCCGCCGCGTCAGCGAGCGCCGCTCCTCGCTCCCCGCACAGCGGCGGCCGCGCCGCCGACGGGACGCGGCGCCTCCGTGAGGCGCGGGCAGCCGCCGGGGCTGAGAGGGGATGGAGGGGCCCGGGCTGCACCTCGCGGGGCTCTGCGCGGCGGCCGCCCTCCCTCGGGGCGGCGGGGCGGGCTGCCGGCGGGCGGCGTGAGGCGGCCGAGTCGTCCCGGGTGCCCCCGCCCGGCGCGGGGAATGAGAGGCGGCGCCGCGGGGCTGCCGGAGCCCGCCGGGACCCACCATGCGGGAGCTGGCGATCGAGATCGGCATACGGGTCCTGCTCTTCGGGGTCTTCGTGTGAGTACCCGCCGGGCAGCGGGAGCGGGGGGGCGGTTCCAGCCTGAACGGCACCGGCGGGTACCTCCCAGACTGCCTCAACTTTCCTCCGTCGCCCCAGGCGCCCGGGGCCGCTCTGGCGCCCGCGTCCTTCCTCGCAGCCGGGCGCGGTGCCGGATCGTCGGGCCAGGGGAGTGCGGGGTGGGGGTGCGGGGCTGGCCGCCCCTCAGCGCGGGCTGGCGGCCGTGAACCGCCCCGCGGCCCCTGCCCGGGAGCCACCCGCCGGGGGGCTGTGGCGGCGAGGCGGGCCCCGCGGCGGGGGAGCCCCCCAGCTGCCGCCGGCCCTCTCGGGAGCCCTGAGCGAGGGGGAGCTGCCGCCGTGCCCCCGTCCGTGGGGGGCCCGCTGTGCCGGGGGGGAATTTTCCACGGGGTGCGAGTCGTTGGAGGAGCAGCAGGGAGCCCTCTCTGCCCTGGGATTTGGCCGAAGACCTGCGGGAAATTTCTGTCGGAGAAAGTACAGTTTGTGAGAGAAGTGTGCAAAAAGCAACCAACCGGAAAAAAAAACCAAAAACCCCGAACCAAAAACCCCTGCTGCTGTTTTCGTTTGGACGATTACAGTTTTTGCTGTGAGGTCTCATCTGCCGAGGCACCCCAACAGCCGGCTTGCAGCAGCGGGACCCGCAGGCTGTGAGCTCCGGGGCAGGCAGCCGGAGCGGAGCGGCCCCAGCGCTGGTGCTCGGGGCTGAGGAAGGAGCTCCGGCGGAACGCGAACTCTGTCTCGTAGCTGGGTTTGAGAAGCATATCCGCACGCTGGTATGTAGGAAGGAAAGTCGTGAAAATGTGATTGCTGAAAGATGTGCAGCTATCGCTGCAGGAACAGTCTTTCTTTTTGCCTTCTTTAGGAGAAAGCAGTTACATATTCTTTTGCGCTGTATACTCAGGCAGGCTTCCCCCTTTCTTTTCAGGGCAGTACCCCTTTCTTCTTTCTGGCAGTTTGCGTTCTCTGGGCATTTGAACAATGAAAAGTTACGCTCTTCCTATAAGTTTGCATTTCAGTTGCTTAATGCTTAAAGATGAGTATTCTCAATCTTTGTGATCTCTCAGCAGTATCGCAGAAACTAGATCAGATTCTGCTACTGTTTACTTGTTTGTCTACTTAGCCATGGATCCTGTTGGTCACAGGTGCAGGCAGTAATAGTATAGGGCATCTATTAAGCCGTGATACTGACTTACAGCTGGTGATATTGGAATGCTTTGATGCGATTCCTTTCTGAACCTCTCATGGTTAATTAATAAGTTGCCCAATTTACTGATATTTCAGTTTTTCCTCAGTGCTCATATCTCTTGAATATTGATGCAAATCTTTTGATTTGCAACGTGTTTGGTAAGTGTCATCTTCTTCCTTTTAGGATAAACTTTGATACCTTCAAAAACCTGTAAGGTATCTTTTGATACCTGTCAGTTCAGTTGCATCTTACTTTGAAAGTAGACCTCTTCCTTTCAACAGAACTCTTCTCTGGAGTATATGGAATTACAGGGTGAGCAAAGACCTCGGAAACTGATGCTAAATCAGAACCTTTCCCTTCATTATGATTGCATGTGTAATTCATCATTTACAGCATCCAGTAAGAGAACTCTTCATATAGCTTATTATCATGTTATGTAAATCATGCCCCATTATAAGTAGTAATCTCTAGGTTATGCTTGTCTTCTGTTCTCGTTTCCTCTCAGAAATGTTCTGTAATTTTCGCTATTCTTTATGCTGTGCTTCTAAAGTCAACTGAGGGGTGGCTAGAGAAAATGCTTGTGGTAGAGCCACCATAATGCCAAATGGCAAATGACTACACAAGCACGTCTCATATTTTCACGTAGCTCAGCTTCTTCTATCTTGGAATTCTGGGGAATAATTCTGACTTTGTAAGAGGTCTTTTGGAGCATTCATTGACGTCTAAAAGTACTGAACATGTAGTATTCTAAATTCACATCCAGGCTGGTGTTTAGTTTTGTGAAGAACTGCACTTTGTTTGTAATGGCTGCAAAATATAATCTCTAGCTAGACCAGAAGAACGGCTTTTATATTCATATTATCTTACCACTGAAGTAGTATTTTGCTATTAAAATAGTATTCAGTATTTCTCTCTGTTTTTCCAAAGAGGAAGTTAGTTGTATTTTGGAACTTTTGTGTTATAGAAGTTTAAATACTGTGTTTTCTGTGGCTTTGTAGACAGCCAGGGCAAGGATTTTTATGGAGTGTTGAGTTCATTGAACTATCTCTTCAAGTATGACCAATTACTGGTGAATTTGCAAGCCCTGGGACTGGAATCGAGGCAGCAGCAATGTAAGCTCTGCTGCAGAAGCTATTTCTAGGAATGAAAAGGCTTGTAAGGCACATCCCTTGGAAAGGAATGCCATTAACTTCAGTAAGTTGAGGCTAGGTCTGAGATCATCTCTGTTGTGAATGCCAGCCGTGACACAGATATTAGTCCACCAGGAACTGGACTGAAGAGAATTAGTTCATTCTGAAAAGGTGTTGATGACTTTGGGTCACTACCAACCTTTGTAGTGTTCGAAATCTGACCTTGAAGATAACGGTTCCATAGTTATTTGCCAATTGTGAACCATCTGTGCCTCCCAGATGTCTTTTTAGCTTCAACCTACTGATTAATATAACTCAGAGTAATATACTGGCATATTTTGTACTATAAAATGGAAAAGAAAAACGTGCATATTCCGTGTTGTAGTTTTGCCTGGTGATAAATGTCATTTCACAAAAATGGAGGTGTGAAAACTTATGTTGATGATTGCTGAAATTGAATGTATTACCAATTTGAATGTATTTTACAGCAACAATGGCCATATTTTCTATACTTGAGACTGGCAACCTTTTCCCCCCCACTTGCCATAATTATCAACTTTAGTCATTCCACCAAAGGCAAAAATCTGTACTCATTATTTAAGTTCTCTTCTGTCATGCAAATGTACACCATTCCAAGTAATACACATTTTTTGATGGTTGTGTATTGGTTTGGATGAATTCAACAGACAATCAGTGAGGATAATAACAACTGACTCAGTTCTAGATGTTGTGTTCTTAGCAATTGCTAACGTAGCAATTAAAGATGGGTTTAGGTATTGAAATTAAGCAACTCAAGCTTCTGGGCTTGTGTTTACAAAGATCTGTGCTGAAGGGCATTTTAGCCCTCAGGATTTACTACTATTGAAGGAAGGATTAGTTAGGAGAAGATTTATTAGAAGAACTACAGCTGCCTGAAATTCAGAAGCAGGAGTTTAAAAAAAAACACAAAACAAAACCAAACCAAAACCCAAACACAACTGTTTGCAGTCAGAAACATGCTCGATGCACACTTTACTGGGAAGGTAAATAGATGTTCTTTGAGTACCTTCAGCAAAATAGCTCTCAAGCCGCAAGTTACAAACTGTAAGGAGAATAGTGATATTTCTCTTCTGCCCTACGTTTTTTCCCAGTTCCTTAACATTAACAAATTCATTTTTAGTTTTCAAAATATTTAGCCTTACACCTTTTGACTGGGCTGAACTGATCCTAATGAGCATAGATGGTTTGTTACTTCAGGCAAAGAAAATTCTCATGGTGTAATTTGACTGTTACATTGTTACTACATTATGCAGTTTCAAATATTTTTGAGTTAAACCTTGACTTTAATCAATTCTCACTTCATATTTTTGCTTGTTTAGTTTTTTATTTATTAAGCAATATCTGTGAGTACAGAACTGGAGTTTTTTTAAAGTGAAATTTTTCATGTAAGGTCTTAGAAGTAGAAATGGTCTATTGTTTAACAACTGTGAGCATGTACTTTGTTTATAGAAAATATCAAACACTAATTTGAAGAAGGATTCAATTAGGGTCTCACATATCTGTTTTTTCATTTCGTACTTATTCCTGTGACCTGGAGCATTTTAAGATGCCTGATTAATGCTAAAACACGTTAAACGCAATCATTTCATCTGCTCCATGTGGACAGTGGCATTTGTCACTTACTAAATGCTTGATGAAAGCAAATTGTTTTGATTGACTTGGGTCTTTGTTTTGGTTTTTTTCTTTTCAGTTAAGGCAATTGTAGAAAGGTTTGTGAGCAAGCCTGATATTTTTACACAGGAATGATGCCCTTAAAACCATGTTATTCATCTCTCCTAAAATGAATTAATTGAGTGATAGCTCAGAGTGAGCCTGTAATTGCCAGTAGGGATATCTTAGCTTCTTAGCAAATACATGTTGTTCTGTTCTACGTATCTCCTACAAGGAAAACTTTTTCATCTGTTTCAGAAGTTTTAGAAGACCACATCATTGTCGTGGTAGGAAGATAGAAGAATTTGCATGTGTTGTAGTATATTTAGCACAATGACTTGTCAACAGCATATCGCTGATGTTTCTAGAGCTGTCTAATTGATGAAGAAGACAGTCTTTCAAGGATTTCTTCATCAAACCTTGAGCTCTTCAGTGAGCGTGATGTGATTAATACATAAATGTCATTCAGAGTAATTGGATTTCTTCCCTACAGCATAGTCTCATTAGCAGCCTCCCTTGGGGATAAATGTTTATCTGCAGGCTAACATACATCTATATTACACACATGTGAGTGTACAGTATTGACTAATGCTGACATCTTTCGTGTGTGTGTGTCATGTTCAGACTCTGGTTTAAGTAAATAAAAGCTGATTTTGTGCATGTTGGATTTCTTACAAGTTTACAATATTAAGATTTTAATCAAGTTATCAGGATTTAGTGTGGAAAGCTCTTTAAAGTAGCTTGCTTTGTCATGGGTGGTGATCCTCTGGATATTCTGCATATGTTGCCTTCTTAAATGATACTATGTATTGTCTTGTTAACACAGACAGAAAATCAATTAGCTGAGGAAATTCCACAACGCTGCAGTTCTGCTTTACTCTTCTCACAGTTTGTGCTTGCCTTTTCTCTGTCGTATCTACTGCATTTTTGGAGGATAGACTGGGCTGAGAATCATGAGCAATCAGAGATCTGTAGGAAGTATAAGCAAAACAGTATTGAGAAGAAATCACCAGTCCGAGACATTAAGATTTATTTCCTCACGCAAGCGCTGCCAAATTACACAAATGAGTTGGATCAAGATTTCAAAGCACCTTTTAAGCCTAGGCTCTCTAGCTGAATGTTTCAAAGCAAAGTAGGTATTTGGCCACATGAGCTGCTTAGTCTTTTTGTGTTCTGCATTCTCGATTTGAGTATCCCATAATTCTGACTTTGTTTGGAACCTGATTTTTGGCTTGTCATCTTAAAAGTCTTGCATTTCATTTCTCATCAAGAAAGGGAGAGTAATACTTCTTTTTCTCACCCTTTGTTCATTTAGTTGATAAATTCTTTGTCGTGAAGTATGTGGACAGTAGCCAAACCCGTTGAATATTGAATATGCTTGAAACTTTTTCAGTGTTAGTTTCTCAAATAGTAATGATAATAGGAAGTGAGAACATCAATGTGTTTGATTACTAACCTGTTTAAAAATAGGTACTTTATTGTAAACTGTAATTTAGATGATATTAAAATGAGGGAAGGATTTAGTTTTGTGGCCAAGGTTGAAGTGTGGTTCACTAAGCAGGGTTAATGAACAGTTAAGGGAAGGACCTGCTATAAAAAAGACCTTAGTCTCTCTGGTGCTTAGGATCTGAGAACATATATCAAAGGTTGCATATTGAGCTCCAGTGGCAAGCAACAGACTACACAGAATCACAGAATCATTAAGGTTGGAAAAGACCTGTAAGATCATCAAGTCCAACCGTCAACCCAACCCCACCATGCCCATTAAACCATGTCCCGCAGTGCCACGTCCACATGTTCCTTGAACACCTTCAGTGATGGTGACTCCACCATCTCCCTGGGCAGCCTGTTCCAGTGTTTCACCACTCTCTCGGTGAAGAAATTTTTCCTAATATCCAGCCTGAACCTCCCCTGGCGCAACTTGAGGCCATTTCCTCTTGTCCTGTCGCTAGTCACTTGGGAGAAGAGACCAACAAGAGACTTCTTCCAGTGTTCAGCACAGTCTGTTATACCTTTGAAGTAATGGAAGAATTAAAATGCCGTGGAGCCTCTGTAACTCACTGAATGCAGCTGATACATCACAAAGTAACCTGAATTTTAACTTTGCTCAGCTTTGTGTCCTTGAGAGGTTACTGTAAAAACAAAAGGCCATAAATACCTATTATACCTAGTGTAATATGAAACACACAACAAAACGGCCGTGTGCCTGTCCTAGTACCTATGAAATATCACCAAGCTAACAGAGAGACTTGGTACTTGGCGTTCCACGGAGCTGAAGCTTCTGTTTCCTTTGTTTTCTTATTTTATTTATTGAAACTAGGGTAGGATTTTACTGACTTTAATAACAGCTATTGCACCTGTCTTTTTTGTGCAGACTTTGGTCTGTGCAAAAGATAGACTGTTTTACAGATTGTTGTATCAATACTTTTAGATCGTGGAACTAAGTTTATTTCATTTGTCTTCCCTGAGTTCCAGGGGGGGAAAAAGGGGATTTAATGGCAGCAATTCTAATTCTCCTGTTAATAGGATGGGATTTACAGTTGATGTCCATGGCTAAATTCACAGCTGAATACATGCTAAAAAAAGAATGTTACTGTAAATGCCAAAGCATCTGTTCCAGATTTTTGAGGAGTAAATGGTGACTTTGTGTCTCTTCTTGTTGAATCCTATTTACTCGCTGACTTTGGCACTTTGTATTTATTTGTTCCCAGCCCTGATTGAGGACATTTTACAGTGAGAATGTTAAGACTGACAGGGTTTCTGTAATGGAAATTTTTCTTTTAAAAACTTGATTTTTATACTTTGATCTAACCACAGTCAAGCTGTGACACAACTGTGTTTCTTATGGCAAAGACTTTAATAAAAAGTACAGTCTTATTGCTGAGAGTGCAATACCTGGCACAATAAACCAAGATCTTTGTAGTCTCCCAATCTGTTGGTGACTTTGAAAAGTGAGTACTTGGAAATAGTTGGCAGAATTATTGTCGCTGAAAGTGGATTAAGGATTAAGTTTAGTCTCTTGTAACTTTTTCCTGTAGTAAGCACTGTACTGATACTGAACAGGTGATGTCTGAGTGCTGCATCTACATTGGCAAGGATTAGTGGACAAAGAGAGAAAGTTAAAGACAATGCCTATGTCCCTAGTTAAAGTATTGGTTGTGAACCACTAATGAACATCAGGGTCTTACACTTGAAAGCTTCACTGGTTTCTGAATTGGAATAACTACTTTACATTCTTTACAGATGATCAGAATAACATGCTTTACAGATGATACCACTAGATTGCCTTCACAGGAGAGACAAAGTTGTCATCAGATGTGATGCTTGAAATAAGCTTTTCATAACCACATGGGTTTTAAGGTACTTTCCATTCAAGTTTTTTCCTTGGCTTGTAAATGGTAAATTTGTGATCATTGGACCACAAGTCATTGCTATGCAAGAAGCTCTGTGGCTGATCTGTATGTTTCTGCAGAAAACTAGATTAGGAATGTTTCTTTGTTGTAAATCAGATTGCTATAGTCACTATGTATTATATTTGTTTATTTCTCTGCATTACAAAACACTTTCAGCTTTTACTATCCAAGTGGCTAAATATTTTCCTTGGTAAAATACCACTGAATTTTAATTAAAATTACATCTATATAAAATGCAATAAGTGGGAATTGTTTTACTGTAGGCTAGAGTAAACAGGGTTTACAACTGGTGTTTTCATAGTAAGTGGCTGATTAAGATTACTTATGCGGGTGAATTTCAGAGAATTGAGGAGGGTTGAGAAAGATGGTAAGAGGAGTATAGAAAACACCTTTTCTGAGAAAAGACAGAAATAATTGAGCTGTTTAATCTAGAAATCTGAGGAGACACGGCAGTAATCTTCACATGTAAGCAGCTGCCGTGAAGATGTATGAAGAAGGCAAACAGCTTTTCTTAGGCTGAGTGTGGGGAAGTACAACATAATTGTAAGGACTTCTGAGCGCTGTCATAGATTGCCTGAGGCATACGTAGAATCCCCACCAATGGAAATTTTAAGAAGCAAGTTACACTAAAGTATCTTTAGAGTATTTTACGTAGAGTTTTGCTTTGCCGCATGGCTGCGAGGAGACAGACTAGGTGGCCTTGTAAGCTGGCATGAATCAACTTAGTGGACTGAGGTTTATACTGCCTGAGAGTGTTCCAGTGTGCGGGGAGAAGTTGAAAGATATTAAAGCAAAATTTCTTGTAAGAGAGTTTTGGCTCATGTTGATGGGCAGAGAAGGAAATGGTGTTACCAGTTCGAAGTTATTTGGAGAATACTTTAGCAAAGGCTGAGCAGAAGCTGATGATCCCTTCTGGCTGGAGGGCAGTGCCATGCCAGATACCATATTCTAAATAGTCTGCATTGACGAGGTTGTGGGGAAAATGAAATCCTAGATTAGGTGAAATGTTTCACTCTGCAATCTGGCAGTTCAATGTTTTACTCTATTTTGAGTGAAAAGTTTTACTACTACTTTAAAATTTATAATGGAGGTATAAATGTCAGCTCAGAAATATTTCAACTTTGAAGGATTTGTGGCACCCTGCCAAGTGTTTTGAAGCCTTGCAAATCAAAAACAACAGAGGACAGTATCATTTGATATAAAGTGTTATATTTTCATTAGCTGCTGGTTTTCACTAATGGGAGAACAGATCTAATAGCCTGACTGTACTCTCATAGCCCCCAGAGAGGCCATTAATAATTTCACTCATCTAGTGTCCAAGGTGCTTTACAGGAGTGTAACTTGCTGTTGGGCTTTAGTGAGTGCTACAAAATGCTAAAAGTGATGTTCCTCTTCCCATTACTTTATCTTTAATTTTTTTTTTTAATCATTATTAATGCTCTGGAACATGTAGTTATTCACACAAGTGTTTTTGGATTGAGTGATTTTAATATAGTTGGATTTGATTGCGCATTTCATTAGGCAGGTCTCTTTTTTCCCCAGAGAATAATGAAGTCATTGCATACAGAAACTGTGAAGGAAAAACTGGAACAAAATAATGTGTAAATTTGTATTACATTTTGTGACTAACTTGACCAAAAAAGTGTTTTATTTTAAAATTTTGCATTTTTAAAAGCATTTTAATTATTAAAATGAGTGTAATAGATGCTCAAACAAAATATTTCAGTTTGTGTTAAAATGATGTATTTCTGCTTGACCAAAGATTAATGTTTTAATTTCACACAAAGAAACTCTTGATCAAGCCTTCTAGATTGGTCCATAACATTTCTCCCCTCTCTCACTTCTTAGCAGCTCCTGAGTTTTTGGTCTGAAGAAACGGTCTGAGAATGTGTTTTGGCACTTAGCTCTAGTTGTGGACAATTTGTTTGATACTACTTAATCCTCACTTTTATTCAACCTGTCCCCTCAGGTACAGCATTATGTGGGGATAGGCTTCATTGCCATACAGGTCCTCTTTCAAGGTCATGTCTCTGTCTATCTGTCGTATGTTTAAAGTGAATGGTGATAGACAGTGAATCCTAAACTTTCATATAATAAACATAGTCTAGACTAAAAACAACTTGGCAGCAAGTTATCAAGTCATGTTCATTTTATTAAAATTTGGGTTCTGGCGAAAAGCTGAGTGAGTGAGAAAGGAAAATTTGTTGTGTAGAAGTGGTAGGTTTTTGATATGGGGCTTTTGAAGAGATTGGGGCGGGGGGCAGTGGCTGAACAGAGGTGAGATCCTGCAGCACGGAGGAACGTATTAGCGAGATTGCTCCTGAATGAGGTTCTAGGGCCAACTGATTAAACCTTGTTCCAAGCAAGATCTTAAAGAGCCATTGCAGGAGGGACAGGAATGAGAAGCACTGAAGTAAGAATGAGCGACAAAGGGACTTTTGGAGAAGGAGTGGTGGAGGGACAGAAATAACTGAGAGGGAAAGCTTTGGTCGCTAAGAGAAACTCAGCATCTTTGTGAGTTTAACCCCTGACTTTCATTTCATGTCCAAACCTATAGTCAATAGGAGTGTGGCATGCAGGTATGAAAATGGAAGAAACTTTGTCAGACTGCTCAGCTCTGTCAAATTGCTATAAAGCTAGAATAGTTGTCCAGGGAACTGTTGAGAGTTGTTTGGCTGAAAACAGTTCGAGATGTAACAAAAACAAGCATTAAAAAACGTCAGAAGCAGAATTGTGACTGTCTGTAGGGTGTTTTGGTTCATTATTCAGATATGTGCTTAGGTGATTTAAATCTGTAAAATGAAGTCTGTTTTTCCCTTTAGAATAATGTACAACTGCCAGCTTTGACACTTCTAATGGCTACATCAGTGCTCATATACTGATGATTTCCTTTCTTTCTACTCCCTCCTCCCAAACACACACACACATTGAAATGGCTTTTGTGAAATAGCTTACATTGTAGGGTATATTTAATACAAATAGAGCATAGAGGCAACAATTAATACCATAAATCATGCTTTTTATTAACTGAGAGAGAATGCAATGAAAACAGTAGCCAATAGTTTTCACTTTGTTAGTATGTGTTATTTCTGTAAGACTGTCACTGTTGGTTATCTCTGTTACAGTAGTGCAGCTGTACTGTATCGCCTTAAGTATTGTACCTCGACATAATAAGTAGCAGCTCTGACCTGCTTGCCTTGTGCTTGAAGTGCTGTGCCACTGCTCCATGTGAGCAGGGATTGCAAGGATGGAACTGCTTTTTCACCTCAGGAGCAGCTAAATGCCAAAACAAATATGTTTTTGTTTCAGAACGGTTTATTTTATATTCTGCTGACCAGAAAGCAAAAGATGCAAAGATCACTTTCAGTATTAGGTCAAAGAAAGTTTTAAAAATATAAACCAAGCCAAAATATGTCAATTTGAATAATTTTGCAGGTTTTTTCCCTGTTTCAGTATAGCCACCCTTGTCTCCTGCTCTTCTGTTTAAAGCTGTAATGCAGCATGGCCAACTGTTCCCTCTTTCTTCCTTTCACTTTCCTCATTTCCAAATATTCTGCTTCTGTAAGGAAGAAATGATGGTGAAAAGGCTGTATCTAAGCTAGTTAGGTAGTTTAATGCCTGGATACCCATTTTTATTCCCATTGAATGGGAGTTTTCTAGATTCAGTCACTTCATACGGCAATAATGATACTCAGCAATATTTAGTGCTACTTGCATTCAAAGTGCTCAGCCCATGAGCAAGGAGAATGTGTGTGAAGACTGGAAGTTCTTGGATTCTTTCAGGCACACAAGAACAACTGGCTGGCTGTGTTAATTGCTTGTTCTTGTGCTATTCATGCATGCTCAGATAATCCTTTCCCTTTCCTCTTAGGTTTAGTATGACTGAAATAATATCACAGGAAGGAAACCGTTTACCCAGAGAGAGTTCAAATGCCAGGGATTGAAAAAGTGGTAGAGGTATAATTTTGGTACTAAGGAAATTAACATTAGGTTCTAAAACTCCAGGCTATTCTCTTTTTTTTCAGCGTTGTGAAAAGATTGCTAGTTCACTATTTCATATTAGGTATTCTAAAAAACATTTACATATTATTTATATGTTATTTCATAAGCTGCAGGACTCCTGTTGTGAATCTGTATTGTTGTTAGTTCAAAATCTGAGCTTTTAACTGAGCCCAGACTCCCCAGCTGTTGCCTCCTTGCTGATTCATTTAATTCATATTGTTTCTTGAATTTGGACCAAGCAAGGAAGAGAAAATTCGAGCAGAGGGGTTTGGTCTGGTTTTAACCTGTTTCTGTCTGTATATTCAGTATGGGTACATGTGGCTCAAGTCACGTGCCGTAGCAGACTTGAGCCTAATCTCAGGCACCGCTGATGAAGCCTTTATAAATACAGCCCCAGATGCTGTAGCAGAGAAGGGTCCAGTGGCTCAATAATCATTCAGAGACACTGACTGGCACAGACTCCATCATCTAGTTGGACACATTCTGGTTGAAGAACTTTGATTGGCTTTGTTGGCCCAGTAATAGTACAGCTCACCCTGACCAGGGTACAATGCTAGCTGTGAGGAGGATAGTAAAGAGGGTGGCCATTCATCGTTGGAAGAAGGCACACCTAGATATATATCTCTGTTAAATCAGTGGATATATGAGGCAAATCTAGGAAACCTGCTAGTAAGACTGAAGAAAAATACTGGAAACTCTCCTCTTTCAGCACATCTGGGAAATATGACAGCCATGGTAGTATGTATATTTTTAAAACTGCATCGGAATTTATTTTCAATCCCTTCTTAATCAAAATTATTTCTCATCTATCTGAAGGGCTAATGTGGGCATATGTGCTAATTAAATGTAACACTGCAATTGCTAGCTGATTTTAAATATTCGGAAATCTTACATCAAGTGATACTGACTCATCTGAAGGCAAACCTATCCTTAAAAACCAGTTCTTGACTTGCCTCTGACATTAAATTAAAAAAAAAAAAACCAAAAGATTGCCCCCACCCTTTGTCCTTACCAGTCCCAGGATTTAATTCCATTGACTTTTGGCTCCTCCCTACATAAAAGTGCACTCACAGAATTAAAAGTGGGGAAACCTGTACACATTCAGATTAGACTGTCAAATGTTATTAGAAAGTGGTATAAAGGCTTTGTTTCTAGCTTTTCAAAAATACAGAAATTTTAAAACTGCTATCAATTGCCCTATTCCCAGAGCGGTATTGGGCACTGAATACAGACTGAAAGAAAGAAGCCTCTTGCAACATTTTTCTTACCACTTACGTTCTGCCAGTACTCCTCTCAGTCTTCGTAAATACTTGTCTACAAACAGAAGGTTACTGCAAATGAAGAGAGGCATCAGATCTTCTAATTTCTGTAGCAATAAAAACAGCTTCTGAATTATCTTTGTAGGGTGTTCCCAGTGAATATTAACTACCCTGTATCCTGCAGGACACTCAAACCCAATAAAGCTCCATATTAGGATTATAGATTGTTAATCAGAAGTGGTAGGTGTACACACTGCATGGCATTGTATTGGGAAATAAAAGTTTTTAGCTGTTAGAAAGGTAGAGATAATTTATTGTTATAGCTGCTTCTGTATCTCTTAGTGCGAATGTAAATTACTTAATGAATTGGTTTTAGTGCAGTTACAAGATGATGGTTATAATAATGCCTTTCTATCAAAGCTTACGAAGAACCAATAAAACATTAATTTCTGTTCTCATGTACATGCTTCTTATGCAGTCAATATCTACTGCAATATAATTTCTAATATATTTCAGAATGTAAGTCCTTACTTTTGATTTCCATGGAGAAGTTGAAGCTGTTGCTTTCCTACTTGAATGCTTGCCAGCAGTGCATACGTGGCGTATGTGAATACCAGTCCAGTTAATGAGCAAACCACAGCATTAGGAGTCTTGCGTTGATACAGATATTGACGCTTCTTGCTGGAATGAATTGCCATACCTTGCACTGTAAAACAGTGGCAGAAAACATCAAATCTCTTGATTCCCAGTGTTGAGCCCTAACTATATGGAAAGTTTCTCTTTCTATCAAAACTAGAGTTTATACTATTGAAGTTATATTTTTAATTCATGTCAGCTTCTTCCTTGGTGAAATTGCAGTTCATCATTAATTATTGGGCCTGGGTCATATTTTTTGTACCCCAATACTTAATTCCCTTCTCAATGGCTGAGCAACTGTGGATTTCCCAAATTACTGTAGAAATTAAATGGCTCAGGTATCTTTCCTTGTGCTAACCTCTGAGCTAACACAAAGCTATCTTATCACGATAATACGCATAGACAGCAGCATTTCAGAAACTGAACTCCTCCGGTATTCATGTGGTAAGCAGGACAGTGGTGATAAACCACAGGCATTGTTTCTTATCTCACCTCATCGCTATCCTGTCTGCTTCAGTTCTGTTAATTTTGCATTCCAGCCACAGACCATTTCAAGCTTTTCATATTTTGTCTATCTTTGCAGGAGCTCCTAAAATAACCACTAAAAAGTTACATTCTTTTTCCTTGATATTACCTATAGGGAATAAACAAGACTAGGTTTTCTCATGGCTTGAGAATAAGTTATTCTCTCCAGGTATAGCAAATAACATGACATGAATGCTTTTCCCACTATTAGTATGTTTCAGAATGGATAAGTTGAAGTCTTGGATTCAAATGTGAGCAAAGGCAATGTGAATAAGCAGTGTTCAGTGCAATGTATCCAGCCAATATAAACACTGGGCTCTTTCTGTTTAGCCCAGGTCACTTGTTGGGAACCCCTAAAGCAAATTCTGTCTTTCAGAATTTGATTTTTCTTATCTCCACAGCTGTTGTGCCCTATCATGTGTTCTGCTTTATGGCTCTTCATTCAGAATCTTGGGGCTGCAAATCAGTTGTGTGAGAATCTCTCACTAAGTTATGTATTGTGTATATACCCTGTAATTAGGCCAACCTATACAGAGCCCTACCAACTTCAGCTTCACTGATGCTGCTCACGACTATGCAGTTTTAGTGTCAGGACAACTGATTGCACAATTTAACATGGCAGGTACGCTATAAAAGCTTTTACTGCTAGATTTGAGACCTGGTTTGGGGAATACTCAAGGAAATATCCATGTAAGACAGTGCAGAATGGAGTTCCAATAGCAGTCACAGCTAATCTGTTCCTGTGGGAGAGGCAGCGGTGAGTTTGCTCATGTAGAGTTCTGCCGTCAGGGCATGGTAGTCAGAGCCAAACTTTTTTTCCACAAGCCCTCAGAAGTGATTTATAAGAGAGGTTCATGAAAACCTGTGGCTTTGCTGCTATCTCTTCATTACTTGCTCAAATGAGGAATTGCATACGAAGCCATTTTAGGATCAGATCTGCTTATCAACAAATGATGCTTAGAAAAGAGGAGAGTTGGTCATTAGGTATCGGGTGTGAAAGATTTGAGTATCACAATCACAAGTTCATGTTCATTCTTTTCTGGTGCTTTGTCATGCCATATGTACTTCTCTGTCCTCTCCTTTCTTAGTTATTGTCACTTGTTACTTGGGACAACCCGTACCTGCATCTATGAAGAAGAGAAATTCTTCAGAGACAAAGCAGAAGGCAAAAAATCCAACTCTCCCAAACAAACCCCCCTTGCACATCCTTCAGTTGATGCTCAAAACCAGGAAGCAGTCTCTAACCTCCAGTGTGCTCTGAACACTTCGCATGGAGCTGATATCTAGGTCCCCAAGACTGACAGGATGAAAGGCCCTGTGCCTTCTCCTCTGTGATTTCATATTGTTACTCTCTGAATATGGACCTGTTGGCCAGAAGCAGTCCTTGTAATGCTAGTAGGTTCTTCTAAGGTGAATGCTAGTCATGATTCCATTGCTGGTAGTTTGTATCTTAACACTAACAGGACACAATAATACAATCATAATGGGGGCCCATCTATCCTATTCCTGTCCTGTTCTTGTAGCTAGATTGGGAACGTACTTTTCTATTCTTAACATTTAAAGGTTTCTACCTTACCAACTTTGCCAGTGCAGTACTGCTTATTGCTCTTTCTCTGATCTTAGCAACTTCCAAATGTCATTGCTTCTTGATTCATGCTGCTGAATGCCAACGAATGGTAGCTACCAAAAGCGGCGTTTGAAACAACAAGGTGAGCTGCTAAACAGTACCCTGCTGTTAATTATGGGAGTTGGAAGACCATGGTGGAAGCACAGGTCAAAGACTCTGTGAGGCTATTTATGCAATGTTTGATTCATTCACTCCCAGTGAATGGTTTCATAAAAAAACATTATTAGTCCATATTATCACAAAAGTACTGCGTGCTTTTACCTTGATCGGTCTGTGATGTGGTGCTTGCATAGAAATTATCTTAAAGGGCTACATGCTCTTAAATGGTAATGAAGTTAATGTAACCTGGAAGCGTTTGTGTCCTCAGGAAAGAAAAACATTTTTATTTAGTGTAGTGTTGTAGGCAGTAATGTTGGGATGTCCAAAGCAACCTCAGGTACTTGGGCACCTGTTCCTCACTGCTGTTTTTAATGGAATTAGGGCTCCTGTTTCCCTTAGGTTGCTTTGAAAGTCACATTTAAAGGCTCTTGACGTTAATGGAAGTCCTTTTATGCCTTAAATATATGTTATCAGGCTGAAGTGTTCAAAATCTTGCTTGTTAAACTGTTAAAAATGTTGGATGAATATGTAAACATGCAGAAAGTTTAAGGCTAAAAAGCTAATACTAAGATTTCATGTACTAATACGAAGTAAGCTTCCTAAGTTGCCCACCTGCTACCAGGGGACGTTAGATGATTGAGCTTGTGTTTTCCACCATAATAGAAAATGTCTAGAAACCAGTTTTCTTTATCCAAGGGCTACATTCATTTCTAATAACATCTAGTCATTTAAACAAGCTTGTGCTGGCTTATGAATAGCAATAGACTATTTTTGGTTAGGACGAAGGAACATAAATCACTAAGTGTCAGGCAGCTTAGAAACCAGTATGTCCTCATGATTGTTTAATAGAGTACAAAGGGAATTGCCTTCAAGCTAGTGAAATCTTGTATCCAGTCGCCCATCAGTGATGCTTCAAAAAAAGAAGAGAATTGTTCTCTTATGAGTCTTGGCATAAAAATTTAATTAGCAGCTGAGCTTTTTCTGAAGATAAAAAAAGTTATTTCTTGTTATATAGTCTCTTTCCTTTAACTGTTTACTTTGTATTTCTGCATTGTTCATACAGACAAGATCTCCCACCTTCTACATCTATTTTTTTTTTCCTCCTTCAGTAGAGATTTTGAAATTATTTTACCTGTTTTCAGCAAACTTTTTTTTTCCGCATTATGTTTCAGCATATTTGAACACTGTTCCTGGAAGACATTCAGAACACAAGTCAGAGGAAGAAATGGGTACATAACCAGATTTAATATGTAGTGGATACAAAACTGCTACTGCTGTTATAAAATAAAATAATAATTATAATAATTATTGCTGTCATTGATAGATTTGTTGAAATGAATCTTTCTTTAGAAGAATTCAAAGATAGTGACTAATCAGAAAATTAGTCCTCAATTGGAATCGTAGTATTTATGTTATTTATTATAGTTTCATCTCTTTAGCACGTGTTATTTTGCTCTTAAAGGAATTAAATTTTATGACTTAGCACGCATTTGCAGTGTCATAGTATGATTCCTGTGAGAACTATGAATTTCATTTTTGTTTAATTTCTCAGATTTAAACAACTATACTTTAATCTTAGTTTTCTTACATAACAAGGAGACAGGAAAAGAACAAGAAAAGCCCCAAACCTTTAACTCTGGCATTTGCTCATGATGTCAAATGTCCTAATGTAAAATTAATTAAATCTCTGGTCTAATGTGACACATTTTCCAAAAGTGCACAGATATCCTGTGATGACCTTGAAGCATAAATGTTTGTGTATTGTTTGTTCTTTGCTTTGGTTAGTAGAAATGCTTTAAGGCCTAGATGTGTCCAAGAACGTGTCTCTGCTCCAAGGCGTTCCTTGGTGTATCCATCAGTCCCAGCGCTTTGAGAACTGCCTCAAAACAGTCATCAGCCCAGCAGATACCTGAGGGAGTATGTCAGAAAAGATGTGACTGGCTGAAAGATGTAGTCATTAAAACTCAGGTGGCTTCTTTAATTTCTTGTATGCCCAGACATGCATGAGCTTACCTATTTATTTATGTGTAGATGAGAGCGGTGAACTACCTCCTGGCCATGGATCCTGTATTACATCTTCATAACAAATGTTAAGTCCTGGACAGTATAGCTGTGAACTTTGCTATTCAACTCTCCCAGGTGACGTGTTGGATGTCATACCCAGGCCTATGACTTTACTTGGCAACAGAACCGTTTCAACCAGCAGTTACTTCTTCTAGCTGCCGTCAATATCTTTAAAGACTGAAAGTAAAAATAATATACTTTAGGACTCTCAGTTGAAAATTGGAAACAAAGTTGCTTGCATTGTCTAGAAATCAACCTTTATTTGTCTAGTTGAAGAGAAAAATTGTAAAATAGATTTTTCATATATGAGGTGTTTTATTTCCTGGAAATGGTGGTCTTTAGAAATGCTTCCCTCTTTCATGCCTTGCACAAGCCATTGTTTTTTAAACCTAAAAAAGATTTAAGTTTTCATTTTGAAACAAAGTGTTTTGACGCTTCTGAGATTCACCTTACACTTTCTTTGGAGAGCAGGGTTGGAGTCTGGATTTGAAGAAGTTGAGTGTAGTAGTAAATATTCTTCTTGCAGTACTAGACTCCTTAAGTTTCAAGAAGAATCTAGTTGTCCATGTAGGTCAGTAAGGGAAACATAACTATCAGTACAAGTGGCAAGGCTGTATTTGACTTGTTTGGTCCTCAGATTTTGTTGTTTTCCTTTAGGAAGAAGAGGTTGGTTGGGCCCTTTGGAGCAGACAGAGAGTTTGCTACCTTCTGTCTAGTGGGAGTCTGAGTTTGCTCAGGTAAAGAGGGTCTTTGGTAGTGTGTGCTGGGGATGTGGGAGACTGTAGCTAATGCAGAGTTTGTAGACTACAGTGAGAAAACAAAGAACAGCTGGTCAGTCCTCAGAAGGGATAAAAAGAAGGATTTCCTAAGACCTGGAAGACTGGATGAAGCTGCTTGTTGTTTAGGAAATTGTTGACCTGGCTAGATCTGTGGACTTGTCTTCACAGAGGGGAGTTGCATATGTATGGTTTAATTTATGTATGGTTTAATTTTACTCTGCTTTAAAAAGTGCTTTGAGCTTTTTTTGTTTACAAAGTCAATTGTTGTAGCTGTTACTTGTATAAAACCTGGTTTTGAGGAGATTTAAAGCCCTTGGCTTTGGGAAATTTACAGTAAAAATAGCTTTGGGCCGCTGTGTTCTGGCTCCATTGACTTACTGGGTAAGACCAATCTGCATAAAACTGGTCCCTGTGTCTTCTCTCAGCAGCCATTCTTTCAGTCCTGGTAAACTAGCCCTGAAATGAGTAATGTAAAGTAAAGGCAAAACTTCCTAGGAAGTCTGATATCACTTCAAAGCTAAGAAGAGTTAAAGGGTAGTGAAGGACACTGTGGAAAAAGCAGTATGTTTTAAATTAAGAGAGGCGATTTATGTAGTCCTGAAAAGCTTTTGAAACTTCTGATTACGGTCATAGATCACAATTCCTGCTTCCTCTTTCAGTGCTGGACAAAAGATACCCACACAAATAATTTACTTCCTCTATAACAATGTCACCTCAACAGTTTATTTTGATGCTCTTCATTTCAAAATAACATAATTACAAAACTGTGGGGGTTTTTTTGTTTAGTTGGTTGGTGGTTTTTTTTTTCTTTGAGCACGCTATATGACGTGAGAATGAAATTAAAACAGTCAGTTTTGGTAGAATGAGACATTCCTGGCAGAGCTAGATTCTTCTTAAGCTTGACAGCCAAATCAAAATACTGGGAATTTAAAAAAAGGAAAAATGTGTTTCTGCGAGCCCACCCTGTTTTACGAGTAAGTCTCTTTTGGAGATAGTCTCTAAAGTTACCTGTTCTGTCAGTAGAAGGAATTGTCTGGGCTACTTCTTTCTTCCTGCTTTGTGATCCTGCAAATACAGCTGTCATACTTCAAAGTCTGGATCTTGATGTTTGAAAGACACATTTTGTATTTGATACCTGGTATATAATTTCTTTAGTGTAAAGCATCTGCTACATGCGGTTTTTCTAATCCCACAATATTCTTTGCACACTTTTCCCACAAAAAAAAAGACAATTTATTCTCCACAGTAAAGTTTATGGAACTTTTAGAAAGTTGTAGAATATAGACTTTTAAAAATCATTTTCCTAAGTGTATATTTATGAAGGTTGTATTACTGAAAAGTGGTGAGGTGGGATAGCAATGTATTATAAGGATAATTCATGAATGCTATACCATAATTAACTTTGGGGGAAGTTTTAAATCAGCAGGACTCTTCTGGGGTTTTTGGTCATCGTTTCAAATTGTGAAAAATATATATCTTTAATTGTTATTTTCAGTTTTACAGAATTTTTGGATCCATTCCAGCGGGTTATCCAACCAGAAGAGATCTGGCTGTATAAAAATCCTTTGGTGCAATCAGACAACATACCTACGCGTCTTATGTTTGTAAGTACTAAAGGTTTATTGGTCATTTGATGGCTGTAAACTAAGTACACTTTCATTTGTTAAGCAATAGGAAACCTTTCAGAAGTGTAGGATGTTCCTTTTTGTTCTAATGACAATTGTTTTCCAAACCAGGAATGTCCAAAATGGCAAAACACAGGAAATTGTGGGGAGTTTCTAAAAGGCAGCATTACCAGGTGACTGAATTTAGGAATGCTGATTTTACAGTTTGAGATTTAAGCCAGTGTTAAGTTAGAGGGATGCTAGAGAAATGATTAGAGAAGCTTTTTGAATTAGCTGGTTGGGTGACCTGACAAAACCTTGCCATGCTCTTAGTAGGTTAAGTGCTGAAATTTTGAAATCTGATTTGTTTTAGGCATGTTAGGCACTGAGATTTATATTTAACCCCAAGTATTTTTTGGTGGGTTTTTTCACGTAGACAAAACCTTTGTTTCAGCTTCTGCCAACAATCCTGAGGTCATTGGGAGCGTACTTAATATATCATAGAGCTGCTCTGCTGTCACCGTTCTTCTGTCTCTCCCCAGCACAGCTGATGTTGACATGCCGACTGGCTGTCTTGATTTTGATGGTTTGACTGGTTATCAAAATTCATTGTTTTGATAACCTTCAATGGCAATGATTAACAATCATAATAATCTATATGTATTAACTACAAGAGACAGTAAGATAGACCACTACAGAAATGCTAAGAAATTACAGGTATAGTTCAGGCTATTAAAAACAAGTAGGTCAGTCTTGACAAAAGCTTCATCAGTCAAAGTGGAGATTTTGCAGGAATAGGCATGGCAGATGAGGTCCAATCCTAGTACCCTTACGTCAAAGCATCTTTTCCTGTGTCTTCAGTGAAGCCAGGGTTTTACTTTTCAGACTAGGAGCTTGAATTCAGAGTAAGTGCAGATCAGCAATGTAATTTGTCTTCAATTTTTTTTTTTAAAAGGCTCAGGCCTTCAGTTAGGGAAACTTTCTAACTGAGTAAGGAAAAACTGGAGCATACTTCCTATTTACAAGGTGACAAGGACAACAGCATCCTGGCCTGTATGAGAAATGGTGTGGCCAGCAGGAGTAGGGAGGTGATCGTGCCCCTGTACTCGGCGCTGGTGAGGCCGCACCTCGAATGCTGTGTTCAGTTTTGGGCCCCTCACTCCAAGAAGGACATTGAGGTGCTGGAGCATGTCCAGAGAAGGGCGACGGAGCTGGTGAGGGGTCTGGAGCACAAGTCTGATGAGGAGCGGCTGAGGGAGCTGGGGCTGTTCAATCTGGAGAAGAGGAGGCTGAGGGGAGACCTCATCGCTCTCTACAACTGCCTGAAAGGGGGTTGTGGTGAGGTGGGTGTTGGTCTCTTCTCCCAGGTGACTAGCGACAGGACAAGAGGAAATGGCCTCAGGTTGTGCCAGGGGAGGTTTAAATTAGATATTAGGAAAAATTTCTTTGCTGAGAGAGTGGTGAAGCATTGGAAGAGGCTGCCCAGGGAGGTGGTGGAGTCACCATCCCTGGAGGTGTTCAAGGAACGTGTGGACGTGGCACTGCGGGACATGGTTTAATGGGCATGGTGGGGTTGGGTTGACGATTGGACTTGATGATCTTACAGGTCTTTTCCAACCTTAGTGATTCTGTGAATATATCCCAGCCTTCTAAGACAGAAGCTGAAGGCCTGGGTTTAAATTCACCAACACATTGTTTATATTGCATTAAGAAGTCGTCTATTAAGTACTTTTTCAGCCTGGATGGGTAAAAAACATGTGTTTTTCCTGGAATGGAAGACAGCTGTGTAAAAACAAAAAAACCCAAAACTAAACATTACATTGTTGTGCTAGGGAAGACTGAGTTTAATTCTGCCATTTTTCCTTATGCTGAGCGTTACCTTGCTACTTGGTTTGTCTGATCTGTGTTTATAACTGAAGAGTTCAAGGACCAATAGTGAATCATTGTCCAGGGGATTGCTGTGGTGGTGAAACTATTTTTGAAACCGGTTGGGATAATTGTTAGTCTTGCCTCTGTTCTCTAGGCAATATCCACTGGGAAGCACGATTCTGGGAAGTAAATGTAGCACACTTCCCTCTTAACCACTTCCCACAGAGCCAGCTTTTGGTATACTTTATGGCAGGTGGAACTTCCAGGCAGCTCTGACTCAGTAATGTTTGTATCGTCTGTGTTCTCTTTCTGGCTCAGACCATTGACAACTCAGTTAACTCAGTGAACAGCTTCTTAAATTACGAAATGTAGGTAATTTCTAAATGTTTTTTTTATTTCTTTAATTAAAAAGAAGAAAAATCCAACTCTAGGATGGATCACAAGCTTTCATTACGTAAAGAATTTCTTGCCACTAATGTTGTACTCTGATACTGAAACATATGGCTATGGTGTACCACAAAGCAATCGCTAAGAGTTTATGAACTGCTGGATTATTTTATACACTGAGAGCTTTGAATTCAAGAGAAATGTTGTGAATACTCCAAATCCAGATCCAAATTAGACAAAGCTGACCTCTGCATGAGCAGCAAGCAAGCCACAAGGACTGGAAAGGCCTGAGCCTTGTTCTGTCTCTCTATCAGTAGATACTCCTTGTTTTGGAAAGTGTAAGGTACTGTCAACTTCCCTTGAATGCATGGAAGTATGTGGGAGTCCCTATAACTTTACCATATCTCTGGCTTGCCAGAATGAATAATGAATGAGAGAGATTTTGACCATGTTTCACAAAAGCAAGGCAATGTTGGAATATTTCATTGCTGGAAAAGAAGACATTACTGAGATGTATCTGAGGACAGTATTGCTCATTAGACTGTTGCCAAATCTGTTATGGATATGAGCCATACAGAATCTTTTTGCAAAATAAAGAGAAAGGAGTCTTTAGCAAGCCAAACTTTCTTTATATATGCATTTTGCTGCAGAATAAAAAACACCTTCCAGCTAATGCTTTTGTGTAAGGAACAGCAATGTACTGCAAACATGAATAGTTCTTCATCTCTCTCAAAAATCTATATGCTTGTGAAATATGAGAAAATCTGCAGTTTTACCAGATTTCTGAAGTCTGACTGTGAAGTGGTTTGGAACAAGCTGGCACTTGAATTCTATTCTTTGTTGATATTTTCTGCTGCTCTTGCTTGTTCAAAAGATTTCTAACTCCATCACACCATCACTATAAGCCTGTCAGCCTGGCTATATTTCTACATGGTCTTCAACAATGGAATGCAGATATCTTTCCTCTTTTCTGGTGGCAATCCTTACTTTTTAGAATGAAACTAATAATTCCAGGTTTTGCTTTAACCATTTTTTTATTTCACTCTCTCTCTGAAAGCAGAAATTAAACTATTGCTGAGGATAGAGAGAAGTGAACATTTCTGGAGCAGTAACATGGCACTGGCATCCTAACTTGAATCTCATGCACAGTGTAGACAGAAGGGAGTTTTAAGTAGAAATGGTGCTACTTTTTGCACAAAACCTGGTGCCTGCCTTTCTAAATGTACAAAGGGGGAGCAGACTCCATGCTGTGTTTTAACCTGCATGCCTCACTGAGTTAGATAATATTTTGCAAACACAGGTGAGGGGAATCTGGTCCAAGATGCACTATCAAAATAACAAATACAGTGCATTTTCATGTTGTTCCTTACTCAGGTATTCTAAAAGCATAAAATGAGGACTGGGATTAATCTGTATTATAAAAAGAAGACAGTCGCATGTCTTCTGTCATAACATGACTGTCCTGTCTCTGTTCTTTATTTCAGTGGGGCTGTTTAAGAAGTAAGGAGCTGTTCAGCCTCAGTAAAGATAGCATAATCTTGCTTAAGCCCAGGCGCCCCTTGTGCCATATACAGCTTAATTTTCACCTTGTTTAAAAAAGAAACAGTAATTTTCACTTTTCTTCAAGTGAATAAATGCTTTTGAAAGACCTTGATTTGGTTTTGAACAAATGTGACTGTGAAGAGGTTTGTAGATTCCAGGAAGGAATTGGTTAACTTAGACCGGAACCAGCAAGAAGCATAAATGGGCTACCTTGCGTACAAACTGCCTTTTACCTCTGCAGCTGATGGTCTGAGACAGAAGGGATGATGGAAGGACCAGCTGGCAACAAAATCATAGTTTCCATGGCAAGCTACTAATGAAAAACTCCCTGGTATTATGCTTGGGAGAAACTGATATGTCTCTCTGGAGAAAGACAATAAATACCTGCTCTGGGAGGACAGACTGCAGTATGTAGACACTGCACAAAGTAGGATGCTTTTGGGATAACTGGCACATTTACAGTGAATCATCAACCATAGTCCAAGTTGCTCTATGATAATGGAGATGCTGTTCTTGGAAATCAAGTGTGTGCATTGATGTGCAGATGCTATTTCAGGTCCTTTGTAGGAGGAATCCTGTCCTACAAACACTGACTATAAAAGAATATGGTTCTGTTTAACCAGTGAGTATACTTGTGGATGTTCAGGTGTTGTTCTTCTGTCTTTGAACCAAATCAAGCAGTTGGCTCCACATCCAAACACTTATAAATGAAAGAATCATAAAGACATGATCTTCTCAATGCATTCAAGAATGACAAAAAGAAAACAAAAAGTAAAATAAAGAGCATTTTTAAAATGTCAGGAAGTTAGTGCTGGAGTCTGTTATGTTGAATAGCATTTTACTGAGAGCACAGCCTGGATGGGCTGCCTTCTGGAGCAATGCTTAATGTGGGAAAAAATGTTCAAGATCTGTATGGATCAGTGTATGAATATTGTGGACCTTATAGACTGTTGCTTTTTCATTTACGAAGCTGACATTTTAAATACAGCTCCAGGCAATTGCAAATCAATTATAACCCACAGTTGTATTACAATTTTAATGTATTCATTGCCCTGTAGTTGCAAAGACAAATCATCCCACTTTGCTTAAGGTCAGCAGTTTGATAAAGATCATTCAGCCTTCCAGTTTAAATGGAGCTAACTGGAACTAATTATTAATCAGTTGGACTGAAAAGAAATTGATGCTCTCACACATGATGTTTGCTATCTTTTACAGGCAATTTCGTTCCTTACGCCACTAGCAGTCATTTTTGTGGTGAAAATAATCCGGCGAACAGACAAGACTGAAATTAAAGAGGCTTTCTTAGGTAATGTATGTCATACTTCAAGATGGAAAATGTGTGATAGCTCTCAGAGATTGATTCCAATTGTAGTCTAAGCCTTGAAGAAAACCTGTCTCCATTACAGTCCATTACAGTAGTTTTCAGTGCAGTTATAGTTGCAAGCCATCTCACAAAAGCCTTTGTTTTTATGTGTGTTTCTAAATGTACAAATTCTGTGCCTTAATTCCACAATAGAGCTAGCAAGGGCCAGAATTCGATCAGCAAAGACAAGACCATCTGAGAGTCTGTTCAGATATGTATTTTTCTGTCACAGCCAGTCTATTACTTACCTTTTATTTACACTTGCAGCTATTCTAAATTAAGGGTTTGACTGGAAAGTCCTGAGAGACTCTGCTGCTTAGTGTAGGTAATTACTCCTCTCATTGTTTTCTCTGCCCTTCTCCTGGTGTTTACTGTTCCCCATTGCAAAATCTGTGCTTGTGGCTCAGCTTTTCTAATCACAAGCTGATGTTCTATCTTAAACTGTCAGTGGAGTTGGATGTGCACTTAATCCTGGACTGTGAACTGCTATGGCTGTGTTATGGGGGAGGTCTAATTACAGTTGTGGGCAGCAGCTTTGAGCAGAGGAGCAGGTAGACAATGGGGATGGTAAGCCTTAAACAGTTCCAGCTAATTCTGGCTGCGCCTATCTTTTGAAATCTTTTAGTGATAAATGCCCAGATCCTTCTTACATAGATAGTGCCAGAGACCAAAATTGACTAAAGCACTTTCAGTGGCAGAGGATACTTTGAAGCACTAAGAACTGCGTATGTTTTGTTGGCAGTATGTTTGAAATATGCCTAATTCTGAAATTCTGTTTTACTGACTAATTTACATTTTAATTTATTGGCCCTTAGATCGTAAGGTCAAACCAATACTCAGCCTTACCTTAGCTAGATAGGATGTAAATGGCACTATGTATCTGCTTTTGAAAATTTTTTTTTAGACAAGGCTGGGTTCCTGTAGCTTGTTCTTTCTCCAGTTGCTCTAACACAAGTGTGAAAAGATCCTAGTTTTGTTTTGGCTGCTGCCAGTCATTTGTAGTAAATTCTGAAACGTCAGTAAAATATTACTATAAGACAAGTCCATTCAGTAGAAATAACTCTGATTCATAAAATGCATATGGTCACAGTTCTGAGTTTCACTTTCTATTGTTTAAGAAGGAAAGGAGCTTTGGATTAGTCTCTCCATCACTTATTCTCACCTTTTTGTTCTAAAGAGACATTCATTTTTTCTGCTGTTCCTGCCTTCTGTTATGATTCCCTCTGTAACGTCCAGGAGAAAACTTGCCAGCTTCCCCAGTATTCTCCTTGCTACCCAGACTTTAAGGAAACACCAGCCTTGTTGTGCTGTTCTGCAGGGTATCCCTGTTCAGTATGTGTGGAACTTCTTGTAGCTTAATTATGTTCAAGTGTACTGTACATTAATGTGATTCAGTATGTTAATGTGTCTGGTGATGTGAGGCTGATATAAAAATTCATTAACTGTGGTGGAGCTTTACTGATTTGCTGAGATCTGGCACATAATGTTCATAATTAATGATCAGGAAGTCCCCCAAATAGTGAATTTCTTTAGGTATCATACGTAGAAGAGATCAAAGGTTAAAGTGATGTGAGAATGCTTTGCTTATAGAGCTATTAGTATAAAGAAGGTGATTCAGTGCATCTAGGGTAAGGAGTAGTTATCTTCCTAACGTAGGTGCCTTTAATCCTTCCCTTGGAAGTGCCTACATCTCTCTACTGACTAGATTATATGACTTTTGGTGGGCAGTATGAATCTTTCCTAAAGGGAACAAAACGAGAGCAAATGCAGTTTCCTTATCAGCTTACATTCACACTGTCATTTGATCCTTGGATTGCCATTGTACGGAATACGCAACACTGAAGGCATGGTTCAGTCAGGTATGCAATGAACAATCAAGACAAAGCTCAATGGAAAGAGTAAACTTTACTGCATGTCTCGGAAAGCAGATATGTCTATATGTCTCATTTTTTAAAAAGGAGAATGTAGTGCTGTGACATTGCTGGTCATATGCATTTGACTTTGTGGAAAATTTCAGTTCACCGTGCAATCACCATAAATAACAGAGAAGACAATTGAGAGGAAAAAGAGAGCATGGGATTGAGTGGTCACTGTGAACATAGGTGTTAATAGTGGAAGACTTTTTTGAACAGTATCAGTGTCTCTAGGATTGACTTGTTCTTTTATTTTTGATGGCAGCTATTGCTGCAGTCTAAGAAAACCCTTGTTCTTGCTTTGATGGAGGACCTCAGGTTTTTTTTAACTTAAAGAAAAATAGATCCTAAAACACACATTTTTATGATCTATAATATCCTCAGGCAAAGATTTTATGGGGACAGGATGAGTGCTGCTGAAGTGTAGCATCTGGGGCAGCAGTCCAATGAGAAAATAGCTCCTGTAGCTGTCATAATCGAAAGTTGTATTACTGTAACTGTTCTCCTGGAAATCAGAGATTTGCCTGATAGGTTTTTTTTCTGATGGGAAATAAAATTCAGTGGCTCTTGTGTTGTAACAGGGAGCTACGGTGTGTACTGGAACATTAAATCAGTTTTAATCTAAAAGGAATGTATGCACTGGATCCAAGTGCCACTGAACTCAAGGCGGAGATTGCCACGGGCTTTAGATGAGGTTCTTCAGAAAGTCTAGGGACTCGGCATGCAAGTACAAATAAAAAAGATGATTCAGTCATACCTAGTATGACAGTTCTTGTTTATTATAAGCAAATGTAAGGGGAAAATGTCAAGATTTTTAGTCAAAACATCCACATCCTTTTGAAAGGAAAATAAAAAAATAATCCAATTCTAGTTTTAGCCAAAAGGCAGTTATTTAGCCTGAAAATGGACTGTTTAGTTGCATCGTACATATATGTATATACATACATAAACACACACATGCATATGTATAATATATATTACATATAGGTCTATACAGGAATTCTCCTTGACACAAAGAGCGTAAGATTTTAACCTAGTAAATTGCAAAACTGATAAACATGGTACTTGATTCTCTAATAATTGTTTCCATCTGATGATTTAGGCCTGTGCAAATGGCATGATAGGAAAACTGGCTTTGCATAAGGAAGTAAGATTTCTCAAGGGTAAAAGCAGAAAAAAGTCATGTGATTATTATGCTGCTGTAGGGTCTGTCCTTAGTCTGGGTAATAAGAAAACCAGTAGGCTGCAAAGATCGTTCAGTTTTCAGTCCAGTAAAGGTTTCAGTCTGTAAATCAAATGCTGTAATGCTGCAATTTATAGCTTGGTATTTAGGTTATTATTGTTCTGTTTGTTCATTCTGTTTTGTAGCTGTTTCCTTGGCTCTAGCTCTGAATGGCGTCTGCACAAACACTATTAAATTAATAGTGGGAAGGTAAGTCTTGTCACATTATAAAAGATAGCTTTAACTGTTAAGAGAAATGAAGACAGATTGACAAATATATCTTAATAAAAAGATGTATAATAATAATAAAAAAATCTTAATAAAAAGATCGCTGCTGCTCCAAAGCATGCAGAATTAGAACGGGCCCCTGTGAAGCTGTCCTTTTCCTGGTGCAGGTGTTGTACAACTTCATTATGTGACATCCAACTGTGGTAGGAATCTATGCCCTTGTGTTTTGTTATTTCTTTGACCGGTTGGCAGATCCAGACAAATGAGGACTTTGAAAGGAAAGTTGTGAGCTGAAATCAGTTCATTAAATTGGCAACACAGAAGGGAAGAGTCATAGCATGTGGGAGTTTAGATGCCAGTGCCACTAGTCTGATTAAATAGGAATCAATTGAGTCTCTATATAACCCAGTGACTGCATTTTGTGTGAAGCATATTATTGAGTGTGGTATTTCCAGGTAACGTCAAGATCCATGGCAGAACAAACCTTGGAGCTAAGCAATATGTGGACTCCTAGGTAGGCCATTTTTTAGAGAAGCATAAACTTGAATGAGGGGCTCAGAAAAATACTAGCAAACAAAACTCTCTGGAAAATAATTTTTTTAGGTATTTTTTGGCTCTTTATCAAAATCTGTAATAATTTCAGCTGAAAAATATTTATTTGACTTGAATTCATACACTAATTAATACAGTCCAGTGCTGCGTTTGTTCAACTTCACCTGTTTTGCAGCACTGAGGATGCAGTATTTGTGCTTGGTTTCTGATGAACCTTCTCTGCTAGAGTACTGATGCCCTGACAATAATGGTACTTGACACTTTTATTTTAAGAGTGCTTTTGAAATGTAATTAAGAATGTCTGCACCATCTTCTTCAGGCAGACATGAGCTCATTTTGCCTGCACTCCAAGCCAACTAGTTGCTCTGTCAGCTTGTCTCTGAGTCTGCGGTCATTTGCCTTGCTTCTCTACATGGTTTATTAGCTCAGGATCAGAATGACACCAGTCAAACCTACGTGCTATCATTCAGCTCAGAGCAGGGTCAAAAGAAACTCGGAGGTTTGTTCAATGCAGATAGAGTGTCAGCATCAAGACTGGCGTTAGAATTTGGTGGTTGTTTTGGTGCCGAACTTGTAGCCTAAGTTGTAGTCCTGTTTCAGCTAGATGTGTTGGCAAGACTTGTGCAACTTTGTGGGGTTGCTACACTACTTTGTTCTGTCACTGGAAATGCTGTGCAAGATTGATTGCTCTAGGCAAGAGTAACCCTGCACGTTCGTTTTCAGAGACAACTCCCACTTGCATGCTGCACTGGAAGCTTCCTGGAGAGAGCCTGCTTGTGAAAAAAGTGACCTTGAATTGAGGGACTTGGTTTAGTGGTGGACTTGGCAGTGTTAGGTTTACTGTTGGACTCTGTGATCTTAAGAGTCTTTCCCAACCTAAATGATTCTGAGATTTCTGTTGCTGTGTTAAGGCAGGAAGGAATGAACTCTGTATGTAATAAGCAGTAAATGTAATAATCACTTTGAGGTTTATTTGTTACTACAGCTTTTATATTTTTAATATCCATGGTGTTTTTTGTAGACCGCGTCCCGATTTCTTTTACCGCTGCTTTCCAGATGGAGTAATGAACTCTGAAATGCACTGCACAGGTGATCCAGATCTGGTGTCTGAAGGCAGAAAAAGCTTTCCAAGTATCCATTCTTCCTGTAAGTTCATTTAAATGCAGCTCCTCTTTTGTAAAGCTGTCCTACCTGTGTTTTGGAATTGCTCTTTTTTTGTTAGATCATGAACCTGATTTTTGCTGGAGGGGCCTGAACTTCTGTCCTAGGTTACCACTGCCAGAAATTTCCTTCTGGAAATAAAGTTGTGCGCCTGTGACCCTTCCTTATCTTGAGAACCACCTGACTTCACTGCAAGCCATAGCAGGACTATCAGAGTGAAGCACTATTCAAGGTTAAAGATAACAGTGGGGTTCTGAGGGGGGTATCTGTTCCCTAATGCAGACCTCTGTATGCAACCTTTGCCTATATAGTAAATATTTATTTTGTTATATTGCATTGAAGTATGAAATGTGACAAGGCATGTTTGACCTGCATATTTTTTACAAGATCTAGTTAATGTCTTTCAAGTACTAGATCTATTAAACCTAAGTTCAAGTCACAAAGACAGTTCAACTGCTTTTATCATTAAGGTTTCTTCATGGGAGGTTGTATGCTTGAAGGTGGAAGGGATAGAAAGGAATACACAGACATCATGTTGCAGCATTTTGATGCTCGTGATCCTAATGAACGAAGTACAAAGTGTGAGGTTCAAGAAGCCCCTATAGCATTAGAAGCTATTGTAATATGCCAGTAGAGGGATGATTCTTTCATTCCCTGTTTTCTTACTCTTTTGACAGTATCCACTGCTGGCTGTGGGTAAAGACATCCTTGTCTGTGTGGATCTTGATTCTGAGGGGTTCTTATACTTCCATGTTCATATGTCTACTGCCACTGGACTGCTTTGCCTGGGCACGGGCAGGAGTAAATGGTAGCTCTGTTCCCAGCTCAAGCAAGCAGAGGAGAATAGGTAGAAAGTCTTGACTTTTCTGTCAGCGTGACAGCACAGAGGTAGTATGTAATGGGGGAACAGGTGTATCAATAGTATCTTATTTAGAGGAGCAGGTGGACAGGAAACAGAGGTAAATTTGGCAATGTTTGGAATTTCTGTGATTCCTTGTCTGCTCCTAGGACAGCACAGTCTCTTGTCACTCTGTTTGGCTTTGAGGTGGTCCTCAATCTGGGTCTGATGGTTTCATCAGTTACTCCTAGCTTATGCTGTATTCTGACAGATGTTTAGGTGGCTTTATGAAAACTCAGATGTCTGATTTAATTAGTTGTATTAACTCAGATGTTTACAAAGGTTCCTTTCTCTGTCTTGAGGAGCTGACTTCTAGAGTGTTTTATGTCAAGTGTCTGATAAAACTTCTTTTCATCTGTAAAATAACTTGATTACTGTGAGCTTTTTTTGTTTTTTTAGCCAGTGTTGTTTGTTGCCTTGTGCTGTTCTGTTTCTGAGAACTGCCAATTGAGTACCAGTAAGTCATATCTCTGGAATTTGTTTTTCTGGTCTTTTTTTAAAGTAATAACTTCAAATTGTCTAATTGTGCAGAATTATATATTGCAAACAAGCTGGGTAATGAGATGAATGACATTCTGAGCTGATCTTGCTCATTTTCTTGTTTGAGTCCCAAAAACAGATAGGGGAGTTGTAGATGTTTGTGGGTATGTTATAAGCTTTATAGTCCTAAACAATAAACCAACTTAGCTGTCTCAAATTTTGTTTATAAGCTTCGATTACATTAAAGAGACAATAGCAGAATCTATTGTATGCTGTTTAGAACAAATGGTATTTATTGCTATTTGTAGTCTGTCTTCAGATCTGGTTGTCACATTAATTGCAATCCTCTGGGTTAAGTATTTTGTCAATGTATAACAACAAAGGCTTAAAATAAGTGCATGTATACACTGATGTACTACAATCTAGAGATTAGCCCTCAGCAAGTGTTACAGTTTGTCACTTTCCTTTACTAAAATGCAACGGTTTACTCTGAGGCTGCGAAGTGTGAGTTGCAGAAGACACCCAAAGTGCTTTTGTTTTGGCACAAACGAGAAACACTGTATGCGTAGCATGCTCTCCTTAGCTCTGGCACCCATCCTAGTTCTTTTACCAAGACTGCTTGTCACACAGTAGGGTGCTTTGTCCCTGTGCCAGTGGGGCAGCCATAGAATGCATACTGGGGTTTTACTTTTAACTGGTATTGGTTTTATAAGCACTGAGTTACATTACTGCAGCTCACACAAAATTCAGTTGGAGCAGAATGATGGCCCAGTGTATTTAGATCAAAATTATGAGAACAGCTTTCTCCATCACTGACTAATATAATATTAGCATGTGGCTGAGTTGACTATATTTCCGACTATAAAGCCTTTTATTACAATGTGATAAGAATGAAAAGGTATTATATATGCAGTAATTTTTATCTGTTGGTAAGTGTATTCTAGAGTGAGGCAATTCTGCAGCTGTTTGAAGTACTTAGCTGTTTGAAGCCTGATGTTTTAATATCTAAGTCTCTGACAATACTGTGTTTTGAAGCCTTAAAATCCATACATATTTTAGTCTCATAATGGAGAAGGAAACCACTTTAATTTGATAGTCTTACAATGCTAACCTCTGCTCCTTCTGTGTAGCAAAATTATTTAAATAATCAGGTTTCTCAGTATTATTTTATCAAGAATAGTTTATAGTTGTGATAATATATTTAGTTTCTTGCTGTTACTTCATCCCCCACTAGATTGAAGAGTGAAAACTGAAAAATATTATGAGAAACACAACATTATACTGCCTTCCTGGACGTATGAAGCAATGAGGATGTGGAGGATATAATAATTCATATTCGGAAATTTTGCTATAATTCTGCATTTTCAGTATTTTGCTTTGTGTAATCTATGAACTATACCTCCTCTACCTCCCACTCCCTGTGAAAAATTACTTTCTTATCTCAGTTTTAAAAAGCTGTCCTTCTACCTTCTTAACACGTAGGTAATTGCAAACTTTCCTTCCATAAACTCAGTCCAAGATTTTTTTCTTGCCTCCTTTCTCCCTTCCTTCAGCATAAGTTTGCTGCCAGGTAAAATGAAGGAGTTTTGTTCTTCCGATTTCTGTCATCCTTTCTCTGTTTGTATTGAAATTCATGAAGCAGCACCAAAAAAATTTTTTTTTGTTTGTGGGTTTTTTTCTATTTTCATGGCTGCAGAAATGTAAGAGGGGAGGATGAGAGTTGACATAAACTATAGCACTTCTCTTGGAATGATAGTTACAAGTAACCCACTGCAGTTTGGTATTTTCTACTTCACTTGAACACGTGAAGAAAATAAAACAGAAGTAAAAGCTGCTAGGCAGCTCATAAAGAGCTATTTTCATCTTCAAAACAGTTTTTCTTAGAGCATTCCTTGGACAGGCTGTCAATCAAAAGCTTTGTTATACCAGGATCTAAAACCTCATCCATGCAAAATGAGGCCTTTAACAAAAAAGTCTGTGGTGCTGTGAATGTTGTGCTCTAAGAATGTAGTGCAGGGGTGTGTAACAAGAGTGACAGTACTGACACACCCAGATGGCCTGACCTGACCTTGTGTACTCAATAAAAATATTGTGAACCACCTGTCTTCCACTTTGAGAGTCAACTTGTGCCCTGAAGGAGAGTGCGGTCTCCTTATTACAGCACAGATGATTTTCTTGGCTTAAATTACCCTGTCTTTCATCTCCCTGTGCCAAGGAGTGCATGTAATACAAATAAGAAAAATGTATGGAGCACAAACTGTTTTGTAAAGCCAAAGAGTGACTTGCAGATCGATGCAAACTATAGTTGCCTGAAACAATTGAGGCATTTTGTACCAAATCAGAACAGGAGGTTGACCCACGTGAAGACAGTGTTGCTGTTACTACCTCCTCTGAATGAGGAGCAGAACTCTACCTGCAGTGGCTGCTGAAAATGTACTTTGAGCTGGCATACTTCGTTCGAGGCTGCTGCCTCCTAGCTCTGTCTTCTGCTGTCCTTTTCTGGAAAGACTATTGAAGTTAGGTGACTCCTCTTGATAACATTTTATAACAACAAGTTGGGTATAGAATCTACACAAGCACAACCCAACATTCAATGACTCCATTGAAATTCACCCAGTAGTGCATGTTCTACTGGATCAAAGAAGTTCCTGGACCTTCTGGGTTGTTTGGAGCATATTTTGCCTCTTTTCTAGTTGAACTGCCAGTATATCTTGTTTGAGGGAACCAACATTTGGGGGTAGGGAGCCAAGACTCCTGCCTGGGTCCAGTAGCTCAGAGGTGTTCCTGAGTCACAGGTTTATATGTAGTTATTCTGGCTAAAATGCTTCCAAAATGTAGGTCTGTTTTTCCATATTTAGTATTTCCATGGCTCTGTAATCCATGGGCTGTTTTACGCTATTTAAAGCTACTGCCTGTGAAGATACCATGCAGCTTCTCTATGTCCATACATCACTGAAAGAATGACGTTTAGGAAGATCATAAATGCAGCATTTCTTCCTCTTGCCCATGTCCTTCTTGTGTGTCTTCTATAGAGTTATCTTGCAGAGAGTCTTTAGGCAGCCTGCCTTGGAGATACCTCTTGGTATCCTAACCTGTCAAGATACGTGGAGTAAGCACACATACTCTTCAGGGTCTTTTCTGGCTGTACTTTGCAAGCTTGTTATCCAAATAAGAAGCAAGTCTCTCTCAAATGTGGCCCTGAGAATAGTGGGAGCTTCTGAATGTCCGAAAGCCAATTATACCGTCTGAAAGTGCTGACCATAGTAAGGAGTGGAGGATTTCAGCCATCTCTGTGGTGAGCTTCTGAAGAAACTTTCTCTTGTGTTTGGTGAAGCGTGATGGGAACTGCCTTTTGCTGTATATTTTTTTTTTTGGCATAGTTTCCCCACTTCAACCTCCTGATGTGCCCCAGAAGTGAGAATACATTGTTTCCTCAGATCACTCCTTGGAGCGCTGGAAGGTACATAATGCAACTGCTGATGGACTGATACAAGACCCTTCACCATTTTTCTCTCCTTGCAGCAAGATTGAAACAGCAGCAGCAAGCAACAGATAAAAAATTAACATGAACAACCAAATGGATGGAAACACAGACAGAATGATTTAGTGTATTTAATGAAGCAAACAGAACAAATTATGCAGAAATCAGTATAAACCTTTTATTGTCTGGAATTAATAAGTGGAATTAATAAGATTACCCAGCATACCAAAGGGTGAAAAATGCAATGTATGAATAAAGAGTATTTCACTGAATGCAACACATGAAAACTCATTGATGAGAGGAAAAATATGGTGAATGAACATAGAACAGTTAATGGGATAAGCCAGCTGGTAGCTGAAAAGCTCACTGAATTTGTAGGCATACATTACACTAATGGGATGGATAGAAAGCATTTTGTAATTGATTTCTTCCTTTTTATCTCATGACTGATGTAATTTTGACATTTGCATCAGGCTGACAAGATTTTTGCACAAACAGAACAATGAACCTAGAGTCCTGTAGTGTTACGTATCTGAAAATCAATAATATCTAACTCTTAATATTTGTGGTTGAAAAGTTACCATCATGCAGAAGCGTCTTGTTAAGTTTAGTTATTGCCCAGTGTGTTATTGTGCAGAGAAAGTGCATGGGAAATAAATGCTTAGAATACCAGGTTTAGATCCAGTGGAGCAATTCCAGGTAGACCAGATATTCCATGATTAAAAACCGGAAAATAAATCGGAAGGGTTATTTTCAATATCAGTTGTTTGTTACTTTAAGTAGCTTTATGCATTTGCCAGTTCAAGGAAGATTTCACAATGTGCCATTCTGTATATAGGCTAGAAGCCAAGCAGTGAGTATTTGATTGTCCGGTATTTATGTGGACAGGGAGGCCTGAGTTTATTTTGGTGACAAAATTTAGAATTTTTACGATTACCGTGCAATCCTGAGGGAGAAAGTCAGCTTTCTAGTCCGTGTTTTAGTCTCAAATTACCATTGCTATAATCGGGTAAATATCTTTGTTTAGAGAATATATCTAAATTTCTTCAGGGAATGTGTTCAACCTACGAACCATCAGGGTTTTTTCATGCACTAGGAAGACTGATTCTACTTGTGACTAGAAGACTATATGTCAAGTATGTGTTTAATTAAGGTGACAGAAATACTGAGCATGTTTTCCATATGAGAGCTCACATTTCTGTAAAGCACGTAGGGTTGATGAGGTGCAGCTTACATTTGTTGCAAAGGAAGAAGGGAGAAGATTGCCCCAGGACCTCTAAAGAGTTCTGGGAGAGATGCACACAGTGACAATACCAGATGTAGCTGTTGTCCCTAAATCAGTCATACATTATAGCTTTAAGAGATGATGACAAGTCCAGATTTCAGTTGCACACCAGTTAAAATTCAGTTCTTTTCCTAAGCACAGGGAAATGTTTTAAAATACTTGGAAGTGATTAACATGCCCATTCCTTTATCATATAGGAGATTAAACCTTTACTTCCCAGGAGTGGGAGATACAAAAAGTTTATTTGTTGTCTTTCTCTGGTTAGATAGTAAACTCTCTTCCAGATCCTTGGCAGGTGTCTATCACAAGGATGCTGGGGTGCATGGAAGATGCACGGCCAGTCACCCATCACAGTTGGTTAGAACTTCCATTCACAGAGAACGATGACTTGTTTGAGCCACACTAGTGCTTTACCAGCTGATGCTGCATTTGGTTTTCAACCCCTCTGTGTTCTTTCTCCATTAATTGAAGCAGCAAAAGATGCATGTTCAAATTCAGCAGTTTTACAAGTGGAACAAACGAACTGCAGGAAATCTGTAGCTGATACACTACGATTATGCTGCTGGAGGAAGTGGTGGTCATGACAGAGAGGCAAAGGAGAAGAAAAGAGTATGACCAGTGAGGTAGCTGTGATGGTGCTGTATCACCAGTCAGGTGGCTGTAAGTAGGGGGAGAACTAAAGGGGCAAATTCTCTTTCTACTTTATGGTCAATAAATAATAATAAATAATAATAATAATAATAATAAATAAATAATAATGTCACAAATATAAGCTAGTTCTGTCAAATACTGTGTTTTGGGTTTTTTCCCCGTATTTTGAACAGTGGAGCTCAGTTAAACTCTTGAACCCTTAATACACAAATATACTCAGAGTTTGCATATGGAGTTTGTGAATTTCTGCTATCCTCTATCTGTTTTCGGAAGGTTTGGCCAGGAAGCCATGTATGCTGAAATCATACAGAATTCAGTCTGGAAATAGACTTCGTCTTTCAGGTCTGCACATAGATTCTTAGACACTGAAGATGGAAAAGCCTTCTTGTATCGTTTACACTACATCAGTTCATTGCTATATATAGATGATTCCTGACAAATTAAAAAAGTTCTTTTCTTATATTAATTTTAAGCATCTTACATAGTAGGATTTTCCTGCAGCTTAAAATTAGGCTGGTTATTATACGGTTTGTGAGTTCACTCTAGGATATCCTAAATAGCTGCCTCTGATCTAATCTTGAGCCACCTAATTGGACATTTCTTTTCTGAGCTTGGTGCTTCATTTCAGGTTGCTCTGAATTTATCATGTCAGTATGATTCTTCTCTATTAAGCTACAGTTTAATATTAGTTTACTATGGGTTCCAATAATTTGCTGCATAATTTGTTTTTTTGCTGTCATGTTAACTTCACTTTCTGTACTTATGTATATCATTGGTAACACATTTGCTTGTTTTTTGCACCAAGTATGTTAATAAGGAGTTCAGGAGATAACTCGTTGGGCTACTGCACTGTGAGACTCTCCAGGTATTGAAAACATTGGAAAACATCTGATCACGTCTGAAAGAATTATGTGGTAGAACTAGATATGATGAGGAGGAGGAGGGAGGGATGCATGGTGTGCTGGAATGAGCAGCAGTAGGTGAGAAGTTACAGTCTCCCTTGGTTCTTACACTGTTCGTGGGGACTGGTGCAAAGAGAGCTGACTGCCAGCTAACACAAGGACCAAGATGATGCTTTAAGAGCTCTCAGGGTATCGCTGATACTCTCTTTTAAAGCCTGTTTATACGTTTGTTGGCAAGTGATATAGAGTGATCATCAGTGTATGTTGTAATTGTACATACTGTAAGTTTTCTATGTAAGGCTAAGCTTAGATGTGGAGTTCCTGTCAGATGGTATCACTTGTGGCACATGCTATGAAAAACAAGTGTTTGAAGACAAATAGATGCCCTGTAAAATAGATGCTATCACAATATATGCTCTAGTCTTCTGAAAATCCTGTAAGTCACTCTGTAATGCAAAACAAAGAAATTAATTTCAGGATGTATTTAAAACTTAGCAATTTTAGAAGTGGAGCAAATGAACTGAAGAAGATTTCCATTCCTTAGGTCTGAAATCTTTGAAAGGCTGGTCTTAGTATCTGGTAGAGTTTTACTTTTTCTGATTTATTTAACAAAAGAGACTGTCAGTTACAAATAGTTCAATTACTGCTGCCAAGAAGTAATTTTATGTAAGATCCTTTGAAGGATCTTTATGGAAAAAGCTACAGTTTTGCAGCGAACAGGTGAAGCCTTTGACCAAGAATGAACACCTACCAACTTTACTGGATATTGTTAGACTATTTGTATGCTGACTGGTAATTGATTTAAAGCACCATTTACCAGGACTGCGGGGAGATTTCTGCAGCTGGAGAAGGAGTTGAGCTTACTTTGTGTGTATGATGAGGGAGGACTAGTAGGCAGTTTAGGGAATGAAGAGGTGGAAACTGAGGGATACTATAAAAGATAGGAAAAACAGCTATCAAGGAAAGCATGTTTTAGAAGCACAAATTCATAGAAATCCAAGTCTTGTTCCAAATGCTGTCTGAAATTATTTTCCTTAAGCTTTTAGCTGTGAAGATTTTGACTTAAAATATGAATCCAGATCATCTTCCCAAGTTGGTGATACCAAGTTTTGGGTACAGAGCTCTAAATCAGAAGGAGAAAGACCTGGCCCGTGGCATGAGTCTTTGACGCAGAATTCATCTGTATAAATGAGGATAGGCCACCAGCAGCAAGCGAAAAAGTGCTGCAAAAGTGTTATGTGTTTATATGAATATAGTTTAATGAGTGAGTCTTGACCCGTTGCCAAAACTGGGTCAACCTCCTGATTAGATCTGATCTTAAGTGTTTGCTTATGTTCCTGTGTTACCAGAGCAGTAAGTAGACAAACAAAGTAAAGGAACTAGACACTACTGAGCTGACAGTCAGAAATATCGCTGTACTGCATCCAGCCACAGATCTGTCTTGTGTTCCTGTGTTTGGTTATGAATGTTGTGAACTGTGATTGTAGAGAGGGTTGAGGGGAGCATAGCATAGTGATCTTGGAGTGTGGGGCTCTTCACCTGCCTTCTCTTTCACATTTGTTGACTATTTATTGCGCAGTCACAAGAAAATATTTTTTTTTAATATTAAACTGCTAAAGGAATGCCCACAGCCATATTCTGTACAGAGAAAGGGTGTGCCCAGAGAGCTATTTCATATCTCAGCTCAACAAGCGATAGTCCATTCTGATGTAAATATAGCTTTGCAACAGCAGTAAAACCCATAGCATTGGATTCTGATCTGCTTTCCAGGTAAATGATTTCTGAATGGATTATCTCCTGAAGCTTTCTTAGAAAAAAGTAGCAACTCTGCAATACAGACTTGCTTCAAATGTTCAGTAAAATAGGTTCTTTAGGTAAAAAAAAAAAAAAAATTCCTAGACAGTCAGATATCTTATATGCTTACATAACTATAGTAATGAAGTCCTTGTACAAGCCAATATGGGTAAATAATAGTAACACAACACATTTTATTTAGAAACACCAAAAATCCTGTGTGAATGAAATGCTAAATTCTCGACCCTGTTTGCTTTCTTAGAGGAAGTGATTAATTCATCGTGATGTAGCTCCCTTTAGGCTCTTGTTCTACTCAAAACATTTGCAAGCAGATTGCAATTCCCAGAGTTTTGGCCTCAGCTTTATTTAGTGACTATTTTTAAATATGTTAATTCTGAATTGGTCAGAACTATTTAAGCAGCGTTTTTCAGCTAAGGGATTGTTGTCATACGTCTGAGGATGTTGCATAAAACTGGTTTTGGTACCTTTGTGCTGAAGAAAAAAAGAATGGCTTGGTGAGAGTTTAATTTAACCTCCTTGTTAACCTCCTTAGAGCCTGTACTGCTTAGTATCCACAGTCAGTGGCAGATTGAGCCCCTGATTGTCATGAATACCCACATACGCAGCTTGAAATTGATGTTTCTGCTATGAATAAATGAATAATCACTTGCTAGTGTGGTTTGTATCAGCTTATATTTTGATTCACAGAATTGTTAGGTTGAAGGTACCTCTGGAAATCATCAAAGCACGGTCAGTGAGAGTAGGGTCCTCAGCACTGTGTCCCGTTAAGTTTTGCACATCTTTGAATATGGAGATTCCACAACCTTTCTCCAGAGGGAAACCTATGTTTTTTCTGTCACAGTGAGAATGGTTTTTCTTACGTTTAAATGCAATTTCCTGTACTTTACTTTGTGCCCATTGTCTTTCCTCCTTTTACTGGGTACCACTCAGACAAGTCTGGCTTTACTTACTGGACTTTGCGCTTCCCTGTGTTTAACTTCAGGAGATTCGTGTCGACCACTGATCTCAAGATAGAAAGGTCCGAATTGATGCTAGTGGATTTCACATCAACTTGACTGAAAGGCAAACTTGATAAAAATGAAAATCAGTTGAAAAACACAGTGGCTGCAGAGATAATTAAACCTACAATTTCATGTTGGGTTGGATAGATTCATGGGAATAAAATCAATAAAAAACCCCTTTCTGTTTAAAAGTGCTGTGCTAGCAGTAGAAGAGATAAAACACTTACATGATTTTATTTTTGTAGCTGCAGTTTAGTTACTTAAATTAGTTTGAAAAGTTGACTTTTGGCTAAATTGTGCCATTGATTTTTTTTATTTTCTTTTAACCGAAATCTTTATTGATTCCAGAGGTTCTTTTTTGAAAGGAAAAATCAAGGTTTGAAGAAATTACTTTGTGGTAACATCTCAATTTGATTTGTACAGCTTCCGGAGTGAATGTTAGCATAGTGCTGTACAAGAGCTCTTATTTCTTGTGTGTGGTTTGTTGGGTTTTTTTTTCTTCTTTGTATTATATTGGCTGAAAGAGAGTTGTAGCGATTACTGTTGAATACAGCTGAAGAAATCAGAATTTCATCAGAAATCTGAAACAAAGCATGTAATCAGAGTATTTGGTTGTAGGGACAATAACAGCTACTGTTATGTCATATGTTTTTTAATTACTTCCTTGATGAATGAAGGGGGTCTCGACATGTTTGAGACAGTAATGGCCTTTCAGAAGTAAAGAAGAAAATTATTTTCTCTGCCTTTCAAGCTATAGCATACACTTGCCTGACAGTTTTCATAGACAAGATGGCAAATTATATGTAAACAGTCAACTTTTATGTATTGGTTGACCCCATTTTTATAAGGAATTCACGTTTTTAGAAGAAACAGTTCCTTTCACTGTATTTTTTAATAATTTGCACTTTTTATACAAATAAGACCTAGATAGTAATATGCCACTGTTAATGTAACTAACTTTAGCAGTGGCCAGATTTGCAAGGTTGTAAGCCATTGTAACAGCATGAAGAATGATTTTTCACAATTTCATTATCCAGGGTGAGCCTTTGAAGGTATGAACTCATTGCAAATCAAGGTAAACATCCATTTCCAACACAGGGCATCATCTTGCGCTGATCAAAATCAATGCCAGAACTGAATGACCTGAAGAATTCTGATCTATTAATAGTCATCATGACTCCATCAAAGAAGTAATCAGCAAATAGTGTTAATGGGATCAGTGACCGAGAAATTAGGATCTTAATACTTACTGTGCACTTTAATATAGCTTTAAGAAAACATTGCCAGTGGAGCATGTTACACGTTGTAGATTCTGTTTATATTAGAAGTAGGATATGCACGTTGTAAGAGTACTGGATATGAGGTAATCTGTGCTTATTTGTTGGGAGTAAGAACAGTGTCTCCAAGAAAGGAAGTACAAAAAGCAATAGGAAAAAAATAATTGGTTACCCTTTTCTGCTGGCATAATAAATGAGATTACATCTTCAGATCAGTCCTGAATAGTAATTTCCTACTTTAAGTAGCCAGATTCTGTTATGGATGACAGCAGTAATTGCTCAATCTGTTGTAACAAGCTTGAGAATATATACGAAAAAGTCTTCTGCAGAGGTACTAAAGCCCTATCTTCGAATAAGGAGAGAGAAATCCCAGCTGACTTTTTTCACCACATTACCATTTCTTCCTTTGTGAGCAACGTCAGCCCTCAAATCCTACAGATACTAGGAATATGCATACCCTTCCCTCCAGCAGTGACATATTTCCCAGAAGCGGAGTTCTTGTGTTAGCTTCTTGAGATTGCTCTTTAGTAAGGCTCCTAAAGAGCAGAATGAAAGGGTCTATACTGGAAAGCTAATATAATTTGCATTTGATGATTGTCATTGAATGCGGGTGGCAGTAGGGGAAATGACCATGCGCATCCCATCTTTTCCAGGAACGTCAGTATACACAACTTTAGAGCCAGTACTCAGGAAATAGTTCCCTTATCCAGAATAAAGAAGGTGAATGCTGAAGGTCTGTGCTCCCCCCTTTTTCTAGGAAGGATTAACAGTTAATTTCCACAAGCTATCAAGAGTTTGAGTATAAACTGGCTGAGGTGCCTGTTTATCAAGCAGCTATAATGCATATTATTGGGATAAACAAGGTGGCTATTTCCCCACCTCTTTTCTTTATGAAAAGATATAGCCATGCAGGTATGCTGTTCATCTTTGTCAATGCTTTACACTTATCTGTCTGAGAATATACCAAATCTTAAGGTGAAAGGACATGTCCTTATCTTTCCATCAGTTTCTCTACAAACAGAGGGCTTGCTTCCAAGCTCTTTGCTTCTCACCAGCACCCAGCCTTTTTCATTAAAATGACTGAAAGAACTGAAGCATGAGGTGTTATATCTCTCTGCTATCTAGCAAAATTCAGCAGACCTTCTTGAAGAAAAGCTGAAAGTAATGTAATTTTTTAGGGTAACATGTTATTTAGCAATACCAAGGACTGCATGAAGAATCAGAAATTGTACCAGATGAGCCTGTTGCTTTCTTGATCTCAGGACTGTGATGTGCTGACTTGCAGTCCACTGTAATTTGTGATTCACATAGGATGCCAAGGGCGGGGGGGGAGCTTTTTATTTGTTTTTGCTTTTCTAATCTAGAGACCAGATCATGCAGGGAACTCTAGAGTAAGACTTCAGAGGAGAGTAAGTGAAAACATGGAATCATCTTGAATTAATGAGGAATAGAATGAATTACTCTGAGTCAACATCATTCTTCCTCAAGTGCTGGAGAGCCAAAGTTCAAGCAGTGAGCTGGAAGTATGAGTAAATCCCTGAGCTTAGCTTGGATAAACCAGTTTTCCCAACAGCTATTGCTGTTTCTTGGTTATTATAGCTGTTCAATTTGCTGTCATCTGTGTAGGGAAGAAGCTTAATTACCTTTCAGTCTAATTCTCCCTTTTTTCTCTTCTCTAACTGTAACTCTTCAGGCAAAATTAGTAAGCTAAAGTTAAGGTATATGCTTGATTTCACAGCCTGTAGAAGACTTGATTGTGGTATTGTAGACTTTAGCTGTATCTAAAGCTAAGAACATCATTCTTCTAACTGACCTTTTCAGTTAAAAGGTCTTTGAGTTACCCTAGAGATCTAAAGATCAATTTTCATCTCTGAACTGCAGTGACAGCTCTTCTGTGGAGCAAAATGGGTCAGAAAGCTCAAGACTAACTTGAAAATGGATGGCTATCAACTCAACTCAGACAGAGGAGGCTGGCACATCAATTTCTGATCATCTTTAAGAAAGAAGTCTCATTACACCACTGGCAAATATTGAAATTCCTTGAAATTGCCATTGCAGCATAGCGCTGACATCACGCTCCGAGATCCATTCGGTATGGTTTTGTGTAGCATTTCTGTGTAAGAACAAGCCAAATGTAGAGATGTTTCTAAAACAGGTGTGTTGTTGGCTCTTCCTTAGTAATATATCCTTCAGTGTGGAGTTTTCTTTAAGGTAGGTAAGCTCAACAGTGGGCTCTTTTAGGCAGCACTTGGAAGGTAAGAGAAGCTTGGGTACTGCACTGTATATGAGAAGCAGGTAAATAGCCCAAGCAAAACCATGGCTTGGTTGCATGTTCATTGTATTCACTGCATAAACATGTTTCTTTCCTCTCTTCTAACTTTAATTTCAGGTCAAACCCTGGTCTTGTGAAGGATATCTCTTCATCCTTCTCTGCAAAGAAGAAAATAGAGACTCATAGGTCTAGTCAGAATTCCTGTTTTGAAAACTAGAAGCTGATACTTGTGTGTGAATTTGGCCACTGTCCCATCAGCTGTGAAACATTTTGATCAGGTTCAATCAGGAATGACTGGTAGAAGCAGTCCTTGCTCTTAATCTTGATGGGGTTGTTTTCTGTGTCTGTAGAGACTAAGGGTAAGACTTTCTGTGGCAGCATTTTCATTCTGATCAGGCATATACTGTTGAAGGCAGTGTTATGACAGTCCCCTCTTGTAGCACTGTGTTTCACATCACAGTGTGGTCTTGAAGCCCACAACAAGAATAAACCAGAATATGTATGAGAGCGTTCTGCCTAGACTAGGGCTACTTGGAAGTAATACCAACCATTCTGTTTCCATGGGGACTTTAAATCTGTCTACAGGGCGGTCACCTTCATGAGTTGGGGTGTGTGTTTTCCACTCTACAAGAGCTAGTAGTGATCAGTCTCCAAATGATAGTGGTTGACTCAAAACCCTTTTGAGCAGCAAGAGTGATAGAGCTGACTCAAATAAGTACATGTTCTTGTAATACAAATAACCCTGAGTCAATCCAGAATTATTTCAATAAAAACAAGAGTATCAACCTACAGTTCTGCTGTAAGCAAAAGAAAAATAAATCAATAAAAACCTTGAAATTTAATTACAAAGTTAAAATGCTGGGCACCTTTAGAGATGGCTGACTGATTTATCAAATTGCAGAAATCTCGGTCATAAAGATTTATGAAAACATTAATTTAAGTCTCTTGAAAACAAGGGGATATTAAAAGTCTCTTGAGATAAAAGCTATGAGATAAATGCAGGAAATCAAGCATATTATCTATGCCAGAAAGAGAAAAGTACAGAACATCTGCTGAAAGCCTCGTTTGGATTTTGCTATTACTGTCAGTTCTACATAGAAAGCACCAGCTATTACAGATAAGTAAGTAGGTAATTTTTTTTTTCCCCTCCCTTCTGCAGAGGACTGAGTAAACAATGAAGTCAGTGTTTTAACTAACAAAATCTACACAAAAAAAGTTTATGCAAAATGTTTTTAAAACTAATACAGCTTTGTTGCAATCAACTGATTTGCTCTTGAGACTTTTGGTTTTTGCTTGTTTCAATCTGAACTAAGACAACGGTTTTAGAAGTCTCTCTGTCTGCACTTTCTACGTTCTGTTTAAACAACCAGAAACCTTTTTGAAAATGATTGTTGGAAGTTTCTGATCATGTTGGAAGGCAATGTAGGTTGGACTCGGATGAAACTGCCAGTGGATAATAGCATAGGAGCTCTTTTTTAAAAATTTCCCTCTTGGGGAGAAGGGAGGAAGGAAAAATCTTTGCATGATTTTACTGAGGGAATTAATCAGAGAATAGAGATCAGAATGGTTGACCAGATGTTTCTGATACCATAGCATTTACACAGACACTCAGGACTAAATAGGATTTGAACTGGTGAGCGGCGCTCAGTGATGCAAGGAGTTCTCTATCATATGATTAGTCATTTTATTCTTCCTTGTACTAGCCTGTATTGTTGCTCATCTTTTCTCCCTGGTATCCAGTGATAGGACATGTGGGAATGGTTCACAGCTGTGCCAGGGGAGGTTTAGACTGGACATTAGGAAGCATTTCTTTACCAAGAGGGTGGTCTAACACTGGAACAGGCTTCCTAGAGAGGTGGTCGATGCCCCAGGCCTGTCAGTGTTTAAGAGGTATTTGGACAATGCCCTTGATAATTTGCTGTAACTTTTGGTCAGCCCTGAAGCGGTCAGGCAGTTGGACTAGATGATTGCTGTAGGTCCCTTCCAACTGAAAATCTCTTCTCTTCCCTGCTCTTCCCAGCTCTGGCTGTCTGTCTTCATTACGGCCTTGAAATTAGTAAGTTTGTGTGGGTGAACACAGCAAGATCCTGTCTAGAAAATGGAACTACTAGTTGCTATAAATAACAAAAAAGGCTAAAGGCAAGGGTTAAAAGATATTTATTTTATCAAGCAATAGAACAGTATATCACTTTCTGGTATTGTTTAGTATGGCAAGGAGGCTAGAGTCTGAATGAATGAATGAATGAGTATCACTGTATCCAGAGAATGCCACTTGCAGTAGGGTAGGTAAAGGGTAGGAGTTAAATATGAGGAGCAGGAATATAATTTGGATGTGCCTATTCATGGGTCTGGCCTTGATTCTGTTACCAAAAAATGTTATATGGCATACCTTGGAAAAGCCTATTTATCTCTAGCAATTGGAGTCTTGATAACTGGTTCACATACCAGTGTCTGCATTTGTTTGGATGTGTCCCATTCCTCCTAGCTAAACTCTGCTTATTCGGGCAGAAAGCGTTCTCAAGATTCCTCCTAAATTAGTTTTCTGTCCAGTCCACTCCTTGGTTTTGGGGAAGGAGAGAGAAATCTCTTGGTTTTTTTGCTTCTCTAAAACAGTTATAAAGTCTCTGACAGTCAGACTAGGTGTCTCCTTGGTATGAGTTGTCATCTTAGACAGGTGAGGACCACTACAACAGTTCTTTTAAGAACTAGCACCTTTGCTGTTGACTGGCTGGTTGGTTAATATTTTATTTTCTCTTTATCTCCACAATTAACTGCTCCACTCAGTGTTGGTGTCACTGTATAGTGCATTACCGTAGTATTACCCCCGAGGAGTTGCCTTCTCTGATGATATCAAAGCTGATTATGCAGTTCATGCTTGCACCAGATTTGCTTGATGAAGCACTAATTAAATGAATGTAGTATTTGTGGTGTGTCTTGCTGTGTCACTAAAAAGAAAAAAGGAGACTTTAAACTATTATGTCTTTAGAGTGAAAGGAGAGCTAGCTCCTCCTCTACTTTTCACTAAATCATTGAAATTAGTCAGTTGTAAAAATGAAAAAATTTTTACATTTTAAAAGCCATTCATTTGTTTGAAAAATTAAAACTATTTATGTGCTTCAGAGTGAAGAAATTATTGAATTTCAGTGGAATTGTTTGCTATCCTGGTATAATTTATATAAAATATTACTGCAGTACATGTAATTATAGTTGGGTATCGAAATTTGAATTGTTAATTATCTTTAGCTAGCAATTTCATGGAGGATAATCATATTTCCTTCAGTTGAAAGTGAACATTTTAAGTAACATATGAGCTACAAGCCACAGGTTTTTGTCAGTAATTGCTGCTACTCCCCTATTTTCAAGATAAATCTCTTAATTAACAGCTGTATGGCAGTGTCTCTCTGAAATATTTCATCCTCTCAAAGAAGAATCCAGGGAAATAAGGAATGGATTTCTTAGATATGCAAGGAAAAAAAAAATCTCCTGTGGGGTTTATTGGCTTCTTAATTCAAACTGTAACTATACTCAGGAATGGTTGTGTTTAATGCTTTTACCTCTTCTCTGACATATTTACTTCTCAGCACTCAGTAACAAAGGCTGTTTGAATTCATGAGGGGCTTGTGAGATGAACTCTTTAAAGTTTAGTTTTCCAGCTCTAATAATAAATCAAATCCTGTTAGTCTGTTTGAGGTTCAGATTGTGTATGTGTCTCAAGCATACCTCCAAAAGACCTTCTGTTTTTCCTGAATTTAAAAGAAATGTGGGTTTTCAATACATGATACCATATCAGTGTAAACCAGTGGTTCCTCATTGGTATTTATCCTGCCTAGCAAACATGATCTATGCATTGTCTTTTACACTGTAGCATGTAACACAATAACATTTATTTTTTTTATAGTAGTATATGGTAATATACTTTCTCCTTTTCTATGCATGATTAAAGAGATTAATCCCAGTTCTACCGTGTACTCCAGAATGGACAGTAACTTTATTTTTGCGATCTTCAGAGGATCTAGACTGAACTGGAAATGAAGATACCCACTTTCCAGTCCCTGTTTCTCTCAAGAGAGTTATTTAAAAGTTTCTCTAAGAGACTTCTTTACAAGTCAGAAGCATTCCGATCTTCCACTGTAAAGTTTCTGTCCATCAAGGTACTATTCAAAATGTCTTTTAACTGTATTTTACATGCTAATCTGTATGCTTGTACCAATTCGCTTCAAACAAACTTTAAATTAAATGCACATACCTGAAAGATTGATACAAATACTCGGCACGGTGAATGGGAGGACAAGTAGCTGAGCAGGATGTGATCCATTATCAAGGATACTACCGATGGCATATGTATGGCAAAGCAGGAAGCAAGAAGTTACCCTGATCCAATGTGTGGGACTTGGTATATTCCAGTGTTGAACTGGAAAGAAAAAATTGCTCTCGACAGGGATTATTTGTAGTTGGATACCTCATAAATCCCCCAGTAACAATAATTTGTATTAGAGTTGGTGAGCTGATGATCTAAAGCTTGTGACTAGATACTGTATTTATGCTAATGTCTAGCAGAAAGAGAAATTTATTCTCTGGTTATTGATAATTGACAGGGTAGTAGCTGTTTAATTATTACTGACCTGTTTGAATTAACATGGCAACTCTAAATCTCAGTTTTTTCTCAAGAAACTAGAGGTATAGTATCAGGACTTTATTTCATAAAGGTATGCACATCTGATCTAACAAAAAAAAGTCAGTCAACACTTGGTATTCCTGATGCCTGGAAGGAGAAGAGTGCGTTAGCCAGGGACCACACTAGAGCAGCACCATCATGGGTGTGTTCAAGGACCAGTTGCATCCTGATGTCATTCTGTCCTAGGTTTAAACCTGATACAAGTTCATTAGTTGGACCTAATTTCACCAAGCGTAATTGAGAAGCATGGAGATCTTGGTAATGAGTAAAGAGTAAAAAACATACCTTGCAGAGAAAGATGTCTTTCTAGTCTGATACAGTTGTATGGTTAGGGCTGAGTTTACAAGACAGTCTTTTGTACCTTATATCAATGCTAAGGCTGCTTTCATTAGCGTATGAGTGATGACCCCTTCTCTTTAAAGTAATTCCACAATCTGAGCCCTTTTAGGCTTGTCTTTACTGTATTCTTACAGAAAGGGGATTTGTTTAAGGTTTCTGTCAACAGAAATGGCAAAGCAGGCTATGGAACAAGCTCACTTTTTGTAAATTGCATCATTAACTGAACATACCAGAACTTAGTTCTCATTTTTTGGTAGCAGTAAGATGCACCCTGAGACCACTTTAGATATTTCAGGTGTTAGAGGTATCATGAAAGGTGCATTAAAATAAAATATGTCAGAAAAAACCAAAAAAGTTTCATGAGAATTCAGTGTGGCAGTCCTGCAAAAACATCCTAATGACTAATACTCTAGTTACTTGCTTTTCAGATAATATAGGTCTATTTTTGTTCTAACATGTCTCTGTCTCTGATACCGCCTTTTTGTTTCTCAAGTCCCTGCATACATTTGTATTTTGTGATGTGCTTTTCATGTTGCTTCTGCTGAACTGCCTTTGTTTGTGAAAAGAAATTAATAAAGCTAAGCCAAAGGGAAGGTGATTGACTGTCCCACTTGGAAAAAAAATAAAATATTCTGCCTGTGATAATAAGCTCAAAACATTCTCTGGGAATTGTACTTCTATAAAATCCTCTTTGAATTGAATTTCAGCATTAAAATTTATGCGGCCATTTGGTATCATACTTTTTCCTTCAGGAAAGATAAATATTTCAGTCTTTGAACAGTGTGAAACTGAAAACATTCACTGGTAGCCCTAGCTAAAATTGCAGTAGGCTGCTGTGCAATTCCAGTGATGAATAGTATGTGTTTGCATTTGGAAAATATACAGTAATCACTGCAAGTATAAAGCATTATAGACAATGAGATGGATCATTTTCTCTGATTGTTACATAGGCCATTTGGATGGTTGTTTTGCAGTTTCCTAATTTGTTGCCACTTAAATAAGTTGAGGATTTTTTTTCTTCAGCTCAAAAACTGCTTAGTGTAAAGAAGACAAGTATTGCGTGCTTAGCAAAGCATTCATTAAAACTTGAGAAGCTAAAGTTCCTCATGGGGTAGTTCAATTTCCAGAAAACACCCACAAAAGCAATTACATTTTTAATGAATAATTTATTTGGGGTGCTTTAGATCAGATTCTTGTTCACAGTTTCTCACTTAATGCATTTCAACTTGGTAATTGGTTTGGTCCATACAGATAGGTTTTTAAACTCACCTAGATCCCCTGTCTGGAGAGAATCAGATGTGAGGATGGGCTTGCTGTGTCTCTAGATGCTATCATCATCTTTATTTCTTCTGTGAACCCTTTTTTTTTTTAAAGAAGGTGATAGAAACAAACTGAAAGATTGAGTCTAATGTGGTTTTATTTATTCCTATAATGATAATGCCCAAGAGGAAGCTGTTTTTTGACATGCTTCAAGTACCATTATGGTACAGTTTTAAAATATGCCTTCCAATAGCAGTTCCAGATACCCCAGCTACACAAAACCAAGGTGAAAGGTGTTCTCTTAAGTTGGTAATTCCTAAACCATTAGGATGTAAAGGTCAAAACACCACTTTCTTGTCTTCACACAGAAGTCTACATCTATACACTTAGTTCTAAAAACCTATTCAATTGGGGTTTTTTGACTCTTCCATTTTCTACCCTCTACTGGTTGCTCATTCATCAGATCTGCAAGGCTTGGACCTGGTACCTTTACAGACTGCCATTATCCCCTTTGAGGTTTTCCATGGTGACAAGATTGTGCACCCTTTGATCTAATTGCAGGATGAGAGCTTAGTACCTGAACTCCTTGAGCAGAAGGCATGCCAGCTTTTCATTTTTTTCTGTGAAGCATTTTGCTCGTGTCATTGCTGTAACCATAAATAAACATACTTAGATACTTCCTTTTGCTTATACCTCAATAGGTGCTTGTAACAGAGTGTTTGCATCAATTCTGCATGTACTTGATTATGGTGGAGCGGGAGCAGCACTTCTTGTAGGCAGGCTGTTGGAGAGCCTTACTGATTTTTTGCCTACGTAGCAGTGATTATATTTCTGTTCCTGTTGTAAGTGTCCTCAGATGAAGATGGCCCATGATGATAGTGGTTTACTATTTGATTGTGGGTTTGTCAGTAAGAACTTCACCAAGTGGTTGGTGTTACAAGTCCTCTTGCATCTGAGATAATTCTCCTCATCTTCAGATTATTTCTCTGAAAATTATACTATATCCAAACTCACATGCTGGTGCTAACTGGATCATACTTAATGGTGTGATATGTAGGAAGTCAGACAAAAAGATCAGCTGGTCCCTTCCGGCTGCCAACTCTGTGAACTTTTGAACAGTCCTTATTCAGCAAGCAAAATAAGCCGTGTTATCTGCAGAGAAAAACGCCAGTACACTTAGTGAACTGGACCGACTTAAAGTGGTGACTTCAAGTTGATCGATCCCATATGTAACTGGTATTCAAAAGCCTCATTCTGAGAATGGGCATAGGGAATTCATTTTGATGAGCAGAGAGACAACGTGCTTGCTCTCTACTGCCCTGCTGGCTTGGATTGTGTGACAGAACTTGCAGTACAGTCTCTGAATGGTTTATAGCCATGTTGCAAACAAAATCAGTTAGGCACCTTTGACTGGCACGTCTACATTATGAAAAAGCAAAACAGCTCGAACAGGTGTAAAAAGGAATGGAAATTGATTTAATTGTTCACAAACTAGTGTTTATTCATGAGTGAGGGACTATCCTGGTACCATGAATGTTATCTGGAGAGTGCATATGCATTATTAAAGATTCTTTGTAGGTAATAGTTTGAAATAAAACCATATAAATACAGCAAAGATATAATACATGTGAATTGCAGTGATTCCTTTAAAGAAACCCAAAACATGCATAACGTGCACTATGAATCCCAGCTCCCTTCAGAATCTGTTCAGAAGGGTACAAAGTTTTGCAAATCCAGGATTTTTACTGGTGTTTAAATAGCCCCGTTGGCCCTAAACCAATTATCTGATGCTCTCAGCAGATCCAGGAAATGGAAGTAAACAATAAGGGTACACATCAAATATTGCTTAATGTGTTTTCCTCTCATTTCAAGTCTTTTGTCCCCTTTAAGTTAGCTTATAGCACCTGCTCCTGTAAGACTTAAATTTTCCCTTTGCATTCCAGAATTCCTTTCATCTCCATTAATTTCTTAAGAAACCATAGCTGCCTTATTTAAAGAGAGCAGTTAAATAACAACTTTCAGAAGGCAGAGGGAGAACAGTGAGGCAGCACAAGCCTCTAGCTAGGGCACAGACCCTGGCTCTCCAGGAGCCAGGTTTCATCCTTGACTGAGCAAATCCCTTCCGTTCTCTGCACTTCACCTTGCCTCCTTTGCCTTTGTGTCTTTAGTTTCGTGCAAAGCTTTGTGGGACAGTGTCCCCTGTCTCTGTTTGCATAGCACTTAGGATAAGGGTAACCTTGTCTCAGCTGAGACCTCTCAGAGCTGCTACAATGCAAATATTCCATCGTCTGTCTTTCAATACGTTCACAAAATGTACAGTGTTTTGTTGAGCTCTGACAGAACACGTGGCTTGTCTCAGGCGAGGTTTCCCGATGTTCAGCAGCTTGTAGTGTCAGGACTTTGATTTAGCTACACCAATTGATTAAAATGGCATTTCTTTATACTGTGTGTTCGATTCATTCCTTTCTCCTCTTCCAACACTTAAAATCAGTTAAGTATTTCTGTCTGGAATTTGCATCAACATCTGTCTTGAGTTAACATTGTTTTAAACTAAATCAGGCTGATTTTCTTATTTTCATTTGTGTCAGTGTCTCCAAAGAGGGCTGGTTGGTATGTTACATTGCTCCTTGCCTTCTTTATATAAACAGTATCAATTCTTATGGTCTGGGACAAAACCAGCTTAGCAGGAGTATTTGTGTAGATGAAGAGCATTGCTTTGCTGATTCTTTGGAATCTGTCTTCTTATGCAGAATGATAACTTCTATTACAACATTAGGCAGTACGTAGTATGTTAGGGCATGCGATGTGTGTATGTGTGCGTTTGCATCTTCTTTGTGATACAGTGAGGTATAGACTCTAGCTGGTGCAGAAAAAAAATTTCTCAAATATATTCTACTGATTGACCAATTCTTCAGTGTAAATATCACCTATAGGCCCAGGATTCTTGAAGAGTGAATTGTTTTTCTTGATGTTATTGACTGACAACATCTTCAAAATACAGCCATCAAGCAAAGTTGCCTACATGGAGTGCACAGCAATTGAGTTGTCTTGGAATATATAGTTACCTTTATAATGGATGCTCCCACATCCCAGGGCGTTTAGCTGCTAATTCCATGTTCTTTGCTGCTGACTCGGCGCACACTGGGACTATTGGGTCAAGCAGCTCTTTATGGATGTGCACGCTCCAGGGTAAGGGAAGTCAATCTTACAATATTGCAGTGTAAAGCTACTCCACAGAATATTAGTTTCATAGCTACAAGCTACAGCATCATTACATTACTTTTCCATCTTACATTAAGCGTAAGTTCCCCTGGAGGAGTGTTTGTGAGTCTTTTTTCTTCCTGACCTTTAGATTAGAGGAACACATCAACCATCTGAGGCAAAATCTGCCTTTGTGTCTAGTGCAAGTATAGATCCTGCTGAACTTCCGTATTCATTCATGAGCACCTCCTTCTGGAAATGTGGCAGATCCTGAAAAAAACAAATTCTGGGGAAATAATTTTTTAAGAATAACACGAGGTTTGCTCTAAAGCCCATTCAGCTAAATCTGCTGCTGCTGTCCACCACACATTTGAATTGCCTGACAAATGCTAGTAATACTGAATACAAGTCTGTGTGAACTGAGCAGCTACACTATGGTTTGGGCAATATTTCTTTAAGCCCTCTAAATTGCTAGGCATTGTACATTGCCTGAAAATGAAGCCACAAAGCGCTTGATGCTTCAGCCTGGAGATAGTGTCTTCAGATTTCAGTTCATCTTCTTCTAAAGATATAGAAATTAATAACCTGGGATGGAAAATGGAAATATGATAATAAAACTAATTTTTGAGAGGAAGTATTTGAAAGTATTCATTCCAGGATTGCACTTGATATTGAATATCCAAGACAGATTTGGTTTTGCTCACTCCAATTACTCAGCTGGAAGAGGGAATGTTGCAGATGAGTCCTGACCTTGCAGTCTCAGGTAAGTTTATACATATTTCTAGTTCCAAAGGTCTGCAGAATGGACAACCCTACGTCTGCTCACACAGATGCAAATGTGTGTCGTTAGCCATCAAAAAAAAAAAACCCTATAAAGACCTGCAGATCTTTGATACAAAAGACAATGCCACAAAAGTTATCTAGTGCAGCAGGAAGAGCACAAAAGAGAGTAGTGTTGTCTTTTGCATATTCCAGTGGCTATTCTAGCAAACGTGAGAGGCAAAAGAGAAAGTCTACACTGTAAAGAAGAAGAAATGTTTATTTTTGGTTTAAATGTGTCAGTCTACACTGGGTACTAAGAGATGGAGAGGATGTTTGAAAAGGTGGGGAGGGGGTGGATTCCAATTTTCTGAGATACATTTTCAGGTTTATAGGTTTATTTTTTCCGTGGTGGCTATAGACTGGTGCTCTGCCTATGCATCTCACAGCCTGTTTCTGTGTAAGACATGCTATTATTAGGAAAATACATTCATTTCAAGAATACCATGACATAGAAATGTCAGAAGAAATGATTTCTTCTTGTCTAATAGATAGTCTGAAAGGCAAAGCAAGTTTATATGACTCTCAAAGGTCTGTACACAAGGAGGTAACCCAGTCTGCAAGAAATCTTTTATTTATTCAGGATTGTTTGTTATATTTTATAGTTTGCCTCCCACAGTCTTCTGACAAGTACAGAATCAGCACTGGTTGAAAAAGCTTCTAGGAAACAATATATTTGTTATACTGGTTTGATGACTAATCAGCAGTCTGTCTTGCTCTGCCACATCCAATCTAAAGAAGTGATTTATTTGTGTGTTTGAAGATGAAATGCAAATCTTCAGTAATTGCATTCTAACAGCTGTGTAGTATAAACTTATGAAACCACTCCATTGTACTGTCAGCTAAAATTGACCATCCCGTAGATTTATCAGCAGAACACCAAGTAATTATTTTATCACGTCTAACATTTGGGAACATGAGGAGAAGGGCATTTGAAAAGCCCTAGCAGGAGATTAGAAAAAAGATGCGTGTCTGACCCCACACTGATGGTGATTTTACCATTAAATTCACTGAGTGCAGAATCAGAACACAATTTTGTACTGTGAATGTGACCCGTTACCTCTTATAGAGGTGCTTAGGTATCATAAAGATAAAAAGTATAAAGGTAGTCAGAAAAGGGATTTCAAATGTTTGGATAAATATTTATAGTTTTGCTATCTGTGCTTTACGTGCTTATATTCTATTTTGATCTCTGCAGTCAGGAGCAAAATTGAGTATGACATTTGTAGATAAAATAGAAGATAGTTTCACAGAGCTACTTGTTCAGCTGCAGCACTAATTTTCCTACAGCAAAAAAAATGTTTAAATGTTTTTTTTTTTTAAATTAAAAATGCATATACTAAAAAAGTATCCATCCAGCATCCCTCTGGAAGGTGAACAGCTGCAAGAGGAAAGAAGTTCAGCACAGAACCTGGTGCCTGAGTTCTGTCATCACTGCCAGTTGAGCACATTCTATAGAAACAGGTTAATGGAACCTAAAAATCTCATTTAAATGTAATTTAATTGCAGTGCACACTGACTGAATCCTTTTCTGCTTTGAACCTTAGCTTTTTAGAATAGGTCTAAAATCAGGAAAGACATGGTGAAGGTTAAGCAAGAAAGAGCTTTTGTGACTCAGGTTAAAAATTTGCCTGAATGTTTAATTTAATATGCAAATAAAATAAGGGATTCTTTCCACAGCCGATGTTTCCCCTGGAGGAAAAAGGTAAATTGCTAAAGGAAAAAAAATTCAGTTGCTACTGGATAGATTAATGTCTAGAGGTAACACAGTATTTGCAGACATGTCAGATTTTGTGATAGCTGAATATCTACGAGGAGGAAGTGGATTTGCTTTGCAGTGTTTACTTGCCTGATTGCTTGCATTGTTACATAGATAACACCACTGCTGTGGAGAACAGAACATACGTACGTCATGGATCTTGCGGGAGAATACCTTTTTCCATTCAGCCCCCAAAGTACTGTGTTTTTTTAAAGTTTGTAAGATTATGATTGTGTTATTAAAAAAGAAAAAAGAAAACAAAAAACCTCTTTACATAGGCAATTTTCTACATCCCTTTAAAATACTGAGTTATAACAGCATCATTTATATGGTTATATAGGTATCATCATTCAAATTATGAAACTCCCTCAATTTCTTGCAGATGGGACTTCTCAACTTAGCTCCTAATGTCACCCTAGAAAGTCCAAGACTTCTCTGCAGTAGAAGGATCTTGCTGTCAGATCTTAAAGGATCTTAAGGGATAGTATCGTATAGTGTTAATGACAAAATACTGTAATTTTGTGTTTTTCTTTATCAGTTGCATTTTCAGGCCTTGGCTTTACCACCTTCTACTTAGCTGGAAAGTTACACTGCTTCACGGAAAATGGCCGAGGGAAGAGCTGGCGGCTTTGTGCAGCAATTCTCCCACTCTACTGTGCCATGATGATTGCCCTGTCACGTATGTGTGATTACAAACATCACTGGCAAGGTGAGCCATGGAGATACGTTTTTTCTACTTTTTTTTTAATTAGCCTTGTATTTCTTTGATTTATTTATTTTTTTCATTAAATCACGTGAGTTACGACATGATAGTATGCTATAGATTTTCCTTGCTCCTGCACTGTTGCTGAGGGTTTCAATGTCTGAAAATACTGCAGGGGCCCTTTACCGTTCTCTGTTTTTATATACACAATGTACATCATCATATTTATATACAAATCTACATCAGTGTCTTTTTTTACATCATCGTTTCTTACAAATGTACATCAGTGCCATAGCTGTCTTGGATGGATCCAGCTGTAGGCTGGATCTGGCCCATCAGAGTAGCTCTGTCGTGTGGTCTAGTCCTTGCCTACTGCTTTTCCAGGTACCGGCTAGGTGCCTGTTGGGTACGTGCGTGGCTGCTAATACGTGGTTGCATGTGCATTAGACAAAATTTGGGTGTGAGACTTAACTGATATAGAAGGCTATGTTCTTTATTAATTACACACTTCTATTACTACGTTACAATTCTATGACTTCATTCTGTTAAGTTGGAATTATACCACACCTTACCCTCCCACAGACATGGACCTGGTAGAGAGTCTAGCAGGTTGTCCATATGGCTTCCCTCCAGCATCCATGATTCAGTTTACTGTCTGTCGGCATCTACACTTTCACTGTCAGAAAATCCTACCATCTACTATTTCTTTTACTATTTCATGACCCTCTTTTTTGCTGCCTTTGTACCTGCCTTTCTTCACTCATGTCTCCTCCTAAGTAAACCAGCCTGTAATTAGCTTTTCCCTATTTATCCCTATATTCCTATCAGAAATACCAGACTTGGTATTTCTAATACTGTTATGTAGGTCATCTTGGCTTTATGCGGTATTGCTGGTATGGTACTGCTGGCCTTGCAAATTAAACTCCCCTCAAGGTCCTGAGTGCTCCTTTCAATTATCTGCTTCATACTGGTTACATATTGTTTACCTGTTTTCTAAGACATATCATTCGGTTGGTTCCTCTACATAGTTTCAATTAGGTACAGCATATCTCTGTCCCACTGAGCATTTCTTATCTCATACTGCAGTCAGCATACCAGAGCAAGGCTCATCCATGCTTTTTCTTGTTCTGTTTTTTGCATCCTGTTCTCCGATAGCTGTTTAATCACCACCCATTAGCCTTGACATGTTCTTTAAGGAGTCTCCTGGTTTCCTGCAGAGACATTCTCTTGATACAGGGCTCATTTCTTTGCTCACTGACACTCCGAGTCAGAGAGAGCCTCCAGCACAAAGCTGCTGAAGGTGAGGTGCGTACCTCGCCAGGCTGGCAGGCAGGACAGAGGGCAGAGTTACAAATATTGTGCTCTGTGTGTGACACTTGGCTGGTTTGAAGTCTCTGTTAAAGAGAGAGAGAGGAGTGTGAATGAATGTGAATAGGAGTGTTCAGGTTTACTCTCAAGTTTTGAACACGTATGCAGTTTTCACTATCTCTTGCCAAGAATAAGAATTATTTATGTACTGGAACATGTGCTACAAGGCAGATTATTATGGTGCATTTTATATATGATAGAAGAAAACTACACCCAAGGGGCTGTGGCTGCGTCCATTACAGCCGCTGATATTTTTGTCTTTGAATTATAAGGAGATGGAGCTGAAAACTCAGCTCTTCCCAAGCTAGGAACAGGGCTGGCAGACATTATCGTGCAGGTGACCTATGCTTTTACCAGAAAGAACTGCATTCTCAAGGGAGAGAATAGTACACTCTGTAATATACAGCACAGAAGCTCAGGCCTCATCTTTTATGCTCAGCAGAGTCAACCGATTGTGTTAAATTACTTATGGTGGCTTTGTGATAGTCTTAACTATGCTGTGGGGAATGAACAAGGACCATCAATATAATGTCCAAGACACAGCATGCTATAGGTGAAAGATGGAGTGGAGTATCCTTACATTAAAAAGCCATTGAGTGGGCTCAGGACGTTAATATTATGAGTACTTTATGAGCTCCCTTCGGTTTGGCTGGAAAATGTAGTATTCAATATCTTAGTGGTTGTTTTGGTGAATATTAGACTATTTCATTATGAATCATGAACGTGTTGACTGCTTTTAAGTCCCTAGATCTCCGTATAGGCTTATAACCCTGAAAATGTTAATTTACTCATGAAATAAGTGGAAGTTTTGTATGCAAAAATGTGAAGATCAATACTGAGACTGAAAGAATATTCTTTTTCCTTTATGGGCAAAGGAAAGAAAAAGACAAAAAAAAAGAGCTCAAACAAAACAGAATTGTTGTCTTCAAAAACAGGAGTCAAAATACCTGCCTGTGTGCTCAGTATCCCTAGTCAAGCTCAGTAAGCTAGAAGTCTTTGGCATAAGTCACGTAGCGAATTTGTATTACTGTGCTGCCCAAACTGAGGCCCAGAGTTGCATAATTTGCATGTAAGTGTTTTGAAAGAAATTATCTAGGCAAGTTTTCAGCAAGTCTTGAAATACCGGGGAACTTACAGAGGACTGGCAGAAATCTGGTGTTTCTCCATAATTAAGAATAATAATTATAGGCTTGACCTCATTGTTAAGCAAAATAAAAAAAGCATCTGGAACAGGATCAACCACAAGGAAAGGATGGTAATCTGAGAATTGCAACCAACACAGGTTTATAGAAAATGAATCTTGTCACAATAATGAAATATTTTACAGGTTGATTGATACTGTAATAGTATACTAGAATGAAAATTCTTGCCCTTGGTACCCTTTGTACCATGACAGTTTGACAGGGACAGTCTGAATGGTACAAAATCAGTTAGCTACCAGTATGGGTAGGATAAGTGCCCGTGTGCTTGCAAATACTGTGTACACACAATCACCTTTTAAAATCTTACTTGAGCCTCTATTACATTTGTTTGCAATAGATCTGTTATGTCCTTTTGCATGTAGGAAGAGAACGTAGGATTAGAAGGGATCTTCTAGGTCATTCAGTCTAGTCTTCTTCCTCAACAGACAACTGTGACTTATAATCACATTTCTTAAATTTATCCATCTCAATCTTAATTTTTTCAGATTTTCCTGCCTTAGCTATTCCTGTTAAAAGGCTCTTCAGAATTTCACTCCTCCGATGACTACAAGCCATTTATCACTGAAAATTGAACAACATGCCCTTTGTCCTAATATGTACTAGACTGACAAACTAGGGCATTTAATCCATATTTAACTGTTTTAGACAAAAATAATTTGTATTGATTAACCCTTCTTTGTCATTAAACTCAACGATTTGCTACTTTTATTACACTGTAGTTTCTTCGTAACTGAAAGTAAAATACAGAAACACAGGTATACACAGATGATGCAGTGCTTAGCAAGCCTTATTAAAATAAAACATGGTGTCAAGTCATATTCTAACCAGTGCCTTTTGCCTCACTTTCATTATTGTTTGTGTTCAAATCTGAGGATTTCAAAGTCAGTGTGTATTTTCAGGGAAGTTTTGCTCTGGTTGCTTGAAAATGAAACACAGATCAGGAAGAGTATATTAGCAAGAAGCAAGGAGAACCTGACAACAAAGCAAATCCTTTTACCCTTCAGGTGCTATGCAATTCCCATGGAAAACTTAAAATAGCCCATGTGTGAGAGCTGCAAATATCTCATTCAGTGGCTTTATTTTATTTTATCTTATTTTATTTTCTGGTAGGAGTATTGGTTAGTAAATAGCATCAAAGAAAGATGTTCAAAAGGTGTTAAATCAGTTAACAGGAATGCTTAGTCTTTGACCTTTCAGGTGCTTTTAGGAAGAACTCACCCAGCTTGAAATTGTTCTTGACAGCTGTCTTTCTCAGGGGTCTTTCAGAAGCTGCAAGTGAAATGAGTTGTTGTAGCTACAGTGGCCCACTTCCTGAAGGAAGATGATTTTCCGTCCTACATCCTACATGCTCCCTGTCTGCACTGGAGAATGCCTTCTGGAATACAAAACAGTCAAAAGTAGATCTGGCATTTTAGCTGCCATCTTTCCTGGGGGTACCTAGGCAGAGACAAGGAGCAGACTAGCAATAGTTTGAGGTGTACCTGTCAGCAGGAGAGCTCTGGATGCTGTAAACAGCATAGTTCAACTGTATTGTTCATAAATAGAGAACCTGGTGGTGGTCATTGTAAATCATGAAAAGACGACTTGTGGGTTGCCTACCCTTAAAGGCTGGTCAGAAGTAAGCTGGAACATCATGAGTGTTTAATGCCCCATGGAAAACATTCTATTTCCCTTGTTCATCTCCTGAAACATACCCAGCCATCTACATTTTGGGTATTCAAAATGTTGGAGGTGTCCCCCCCAAAAATACTGATTTTATGTGTTCTATGTGATTGTGGTATTCGGCTCCAGATTCTTTATGAAAATTTGAGGTTGACATTTTCTGGATTAAACACTTCCAGGTCAACCAAAGGTCTTTCATTTACAGTTGTCACTACTGGCTGTCCTTTCCATGATAACGTACTTCTGGTTTTGTTGCTTTTCTTACCTAGATGCTTTCGTTGGAGGGATCATTGGCCTCATTTTTGCTTATATTTGCTACAGACAACACTACCCTCCTTTGGGTAATACAGCTTGTCATAAATCTTATGTCAGCCTGCTAGATCAGAACTCTGTGAAGAAGGAAGAGAGACCTACAGCAGATAATGCTACTGGCCTGCCTCTAGAGGGAATAACTGAGGGTCCTGTATGACTTTAAGAAATGTGCAGAATGAACTTTTAGCCTTCTCACATTTCCTCCAAACTGATCTCTTAACACGGTGTTTCTTACTGTACATGTTTTTTTCTTTTGTTTCTTTCCTTTTTATAAAGAAAAATGAAATGTTTTATTTTTAATGCCATAATATCATCATACTTTTACAGTTAAATTTTCAGTTCATATTGACTTACTGAATTATCTGTTTTCAGTCTACTGCAAACAGATAGACTACTTGAGGGAAGGGGAAAGAACATTAATAAGAACAAGCCCATGTGGAGAATGGTTAAGAGAGTAATTTTAAGAAGATGTGGTTGAAGATATAGTAGATCTGGAAACAGATTTTCTGAAGTACTGAGTGTCTCCTAGAAAGTTCTGGTCGTCTTCAGCACTCATTGATTTTGATGGGTGATGAGTACACACAGCACTTTTCATCAGATGTTCAGCATCTGTTGTGGCCAGCCATTTCTTTATATAATTTGATAAGTTGGGCACCACCCTTATGTTTATCTTATTGCGTTCTAACATAAGAAATCTCCACATGCTGGTAGAACTTTGTATTAATTGTCAAGTTTTGAGAAGGTCATTCTGAGCTACTAACGATCAAGCAACCTCAAGGTATGGATGGTTAAGTGTTTGTAAGAGCCAAGCCTTGTGCATTAGTAGTTCCACAGCATGATGCTGACATTCAAGAAATTCCACGCTGTAAAAATTATCAGCTTGCAATAACATATATGTTCATAGGATGGGTTAGAAACTTGGTATTATATCATCAACAATTTTTTGAGAGCTCTTGCAGTAATTACCATCAAAACAAGATGAAAGAAAAGAACGCCCATGACATTCAACAAGCTGAAGTCTTTAAAACAAATTCTAAAAAATCCTAAAGCTGTGAGTATAAAGAAACACAATGTTTTCTGTGAATCTTGGTGTGCCATGTTCATTCTTGTGTAGTGACTTACTGCAGCGTTGGTGATCTAAAGAAATGCAAAGATTTTCATTTGTGACTGTGGGCGCACAACCGTGAATGCTTGTGGTGGTCTCCAGCACTGTAACATGTCCAGAGGAGTGCTGGAGACAATTTTGCGCTAGACCCATTGCACATTTTCAGCTCATCATGTTCTTGAGCATCGTGTTTGCGAAGGTTGGCTTGGTACCTGAATTGAAACTCACCTGAATCAAAACACTGTTGGTATGGAGAAGATTACTAAGTGTATGACTTTAGTTAATTTATTATTGGTAGGATCCTGTTTTGTTATGTATGCACTATGCAGTATACATCACATTCCTGTGAAATGATGTACATTTGGATGGCAGAATGTCAGATTCCAGATTTTTTTTTCTTAGATATCCTGTGAAAAAGCAGGCAAATGTTCCAGACCGCATCTTGGCAGTTGAGTATTTCTTAACCGGAGCTGCTGATTAAAGCGATCAAGATAGCATTGATCAACGACCATTATTACGGTGCTTTAGACTGGAGGAGACTGCTGCCATAATTATAATTTATGTGTTCCTGTTGGAATATGTATTGGCCTTGTAGGCATTTTGTGATTCAAACAGCTCAGTGTCTTTATGTAAGGCTTCTCATTTACTTTTCTCAAAGGTAATCTTTGTACATTTTCTGAGAAGAGCTGCTTCCTAATTGGCAACACCTGAATTTTTATAGAAAGCAAGGAAATTAGAATCCCTTTAAAAATAAATGTAATAATTGCGTACAAGAGGATGCAACCATACTATATATAAATGTATATGATATTTGGAAAGAACTATAAATAGTAAATGACATTAAGAATCAGAATGTAATATGCATGAATCCAGGAGGGTTCTGTAGAAATTAGGCCTGATCTACTTGCAAAACTGATACCAGTGTGACTGCATCAGTTAGAGGTCGGATTTTTTACTGACAGTTACATTATTCTGAGCTCTAGAATAGAGACAGTTACCCAAACATAACTGTGTTTTTGCTGGTGTATATTTGCTAGTTCACAAAACTAGCATCAACAAAGCAAAATTATTCTGGTCTTGCATTTGCACCGGATTTGACAGAACACTTCTCTAGTGTAACTGAGTTCTTATTCTAGAAATCCACACAGTTTAGTGGAGGTTTAATCTTTCTATAAAGTTTTTAAACCATCCTACAGAATTCTGTAACAGGGATATCATTTTCTATTACTTCATATGGGAGGATTAATGAAAGCCCTAGAGTAAGGGTATCATGTCTTTACATTGTATAGGGCTTAGCCATTAGCTTTTTCTTTCAGCAGGAACCCTAGTCTTCCAGGTTATATGCAAATGTTAAAAATAATCTTAAATCAAAATTAGAAGTTTAATACTGATGCATAGAGCATTTTGCATGTTTTTATATAGATCTGGCTTATTCTCAAAAATGAGTGGGGCCTCCTAACTGTGCTGTACACATTCCCAGTATTTTAATGGCTTTTGATACAAAGAAGCTATCTTCTTTGGGATGGGGAAAGCTTATACAGCCCTCAAATGCGCAGTGGCTGTTAAAGGATTGGAATATGAAGTGTAATGCAGCATAAATACTTACATTGCAAGAGTAATTGGTGAACTTCGCAAAGCAGTAAAGAATAACATATTTTAATGGGAATAATTAAATTGAAAGTCATAAAATAGACAATGTAAAAGCTTTGATTAAAATGTAATTAAAATTATGAAAGACTTAATGAAGTGAAACTTGTGGAGGAATCTGTAGGTACTGTAATTACCAGTGCAAAGTCAGTGTAGGGAAGGCATTTCTGTGGATCAATGTATTTTAATCTCATGCTTTCTCAATGTGAAGGAAATGTAATGTTGTAATGCACCAATAAAACAACACATGAATGTGGGTTTGTACATCTGTGTGTTACCATTTTTTTGAGAAGAATAAAAGTTACGAAGTTGTTAGTTTCATTAATAAACCACATGGAGTATTACAAAAAACCAAGCCCTAATGTGACTGCATTACTGATAAACAACAACAGTTCCAAAAGTCATTACTGATACCTCTAAAATGGAACAGCCTTCCTCCTTTAACCAAAATATACTATCCAACTTTCATCCAAGAAAATGTACATTGCAAGTCTGCAAGGTTGAAATTCTGAAATATTCAACCAGCTAAGCTGCACCAGATCCCTTTTATCTCTCAAGTTCTGTGTCTCAAAAAATACTAGGAGTGCCATACTTAATAAAAAATGTGGTTAGACTAGAAAAGGATAACAAAATCTAGTTGAACACAGCAGAAATCTCCTGAAACCAAGAGAAGCATGAGACTGTGAACCAGTCAGCAACATGTCCCCATAGCGAATGCGTATCTCGGGCAACGTGTTAGGAACAGAGCTGGAGTGTTTATGCTGATTCATTCTCAGATTTTGTCATGTGCAGTTTAATCTGATTTGGCCCTCAATTCTTTCCCCGTGCATACAGCAAGTTCTTTCTATTTAATGTACTTTCTATTTAACTGTACTATGGATTTCTTTTTAAAAAGAGCCTTATTTTTGTTTTATGGTACTAAAATTCCGTTGACTTCAGTGGAGCTGCCCTGGATCACTAATCGCATCACATCCAGTAGGTGGAATAAAGTCTTAAGGCTGTTTTTGCTCACACACTCTTACATTTTTAGGAGTATAATCAGCAAAATATTGCAAAAAAATTGTCTGCAGTTGTGTTTGCTGGTGATAACATATATCTCTCCTGAGTTAGAAAACTGTTGGGTTGCTCTGACCTAACGGAAGGGGAAAAGTCTTGAACACGGCAGCATCAGGATGATGGGAGTGAAAAGTTTAGACATGTTTCTGTTGCTTTTGATGTCCAGAATGTGTTCAGAATTTCTGCAAGAAATAGGTTACAATGATTATAAAATTTCTGTATTACCTACTCACCAGTGTTACCGCTTACAGTAGTGCTGTGCCAGCTGGGACAAATACAGTATGGGTCCTGTATTGAAGAGTTATGCTATGTTTGTATTAATGCAAAGAAAGCAGAAATTCTGCTCTTTGTTACACCAGAGTAAACACTGCTGTATTGGATGGAGTCACTTCACAATAATATTCTTATTTTCAAAACAAAATTTGAGGTTTTGGTCTTCTGTCACTGTAGGCTGGATCTTGCCTCCAGTAAAGTCTCATCAACTGAAACATGAAAAGGAGAGCCTATAGTTCCTTTCCAGACATATGTGTTACATTGCAGTAGTCATCCCGTTGTGGCTGTGCTCTAAACAAAGTAAAGTTTCAGGGCTTGTGTGCCTAAACATTTGGCTGGGAAGGACAGGCTAGAGATTCACAGTTACCGTTTCAATAGGGTAGGAGAAAATCAACCACACGGAAATATCATTGCTTCACCTTCAGGGTCCCTCTGTATAATAGAAAATAGAGAGGTTTAAAAGCTGTATGAATGTGTTCTTGATCCTACACACCCTCATGACAGATAATTTCTTTCCTGCAAGAGAAAATTCTAAACACTTGTTATTTTTCTCCAGAATTCTCATTGACCAAAGAGTCTAAGCATCCTCGCCAGATGTTCCAGTGTTTTTCTCTAATTTTTTTCTCCATTCTCTTAGAAAGGCAATTATACATATAGGCAGCTCCTTTTGTTAAGAACACTTTGAAAAATTAAGAACAGTATAAATGAGATTTTAAAATTGCGCATATAAATCAAAATTAACAAAATTTGCAAAATTCAGTTCTACGCAGAGAAAGCAAAAGTATCTTATGTTGATCAAATGTCATTTGTAGCTATGCATTCAGTAAGATTGGTAATCTTCAGGTGATGCTGTAAAATAAAATTCAAGGCTGTGCTTATATGCTTTAAGTCCAAAAAGAACAAAATTATATAAATAAACAACAGCACAGCTGGTGGATTAGACACAATGTAAAGATCAGTTACAAATAGTTCCAGATTAGTTAATTGAATTGACTCTATTTTAAATACAAAATTAAAGCATCTACCAGGGGTTTATTCTCACAGTTTAAAGTGTATCTTGAAATTGCTGAGCAGGATCTTATTGTTGAACAGCCAGGATTAACACCCACAGGCATACCTATAGGCATTTTCCATATTGCTCTTTCCCATCTTTAAAAGGTATATAATCTCATCTACTATTTTAGAGTACACCCCATACTCATCTGGTAAGCCGAATTTCTCCATTGCTCTCCTAAGAGGCTAAAACTAAATTAAAAGTTTCCGGTAGGATACGCTCCGTTTCATACAGTTTATTATGTAGAGAACTCACTGTTCCACAGGTGTGCAAATCATTCCCTGCTCAGGAACATGCTCTGAACAGAGAGAAAACATTATCATTTTGCCATTAAGTGAAAACTTGCTCAACTTGTATACAATTAAAATGACAAGACTGGGTGGGTAATTCCTGATACACGGAATTGACATGAGATTCCTTTTACAGATGCCTGGCACGTTGGCTGAGTGCTGCAAGATTTTTGCTTAAACTTGCAGAGGTAGCCAAGAAATCATGATTCAGACCATTCAGGCCAGATTTGGATCATGTTTAAACCCAGATAACTATACTAAAAACATCTGAGCTGCAACAGATGTACGCTGAAGTTACAGAAGTAAAGATCTGCCCATTATTATTTTGCTGCCAGCTTCTGAGAAAACTTTCCAAAGGGAAAACCAAGAGGCATTTATGGGTAGCGCACATTATGCAATCTGTATAGCAAGGTATGTTTGGGGAATGAAATAGAAAATCCTTGCTCAGGGCTTTGACTCGATAAAAACAACACACAGATGCATTCGACCAGTTCATGAGTATTGCAGAATGTCAAGCATGAAACAATTCAACCAGCTCAGTAAACCTTAAACCTTTGGACTCAGTTTCTCTGTTAGTTCTCCAAAAAAGCTCTTAATTTCACTGGCAGCTTTACAGCTGTCATCCGTTATTCTGTTGATCTACTACAATTTAACACTTGATATGAAGTCTCAATTCACATGGCCTGAAACAAGTTTATTGCCAGGAGTAGATGGGGCTGGGCACAAGGAGGCTCTTGTTTTTATTCCAATGTTTATATATGGTTTGCTCTTATTCAGCTTCTTGTTCACAGATATAACTGTGCTTTTTAACTATCCCCCATGTCCTCTGAGCTCCTTTAGGTCCTTTCCTATTCTTTTTCACCTCCAGAGCAGCTACTCTGCTGATGAAGGGAATGGGAAGAGAAGTGTTTGCTGACATCTATAGACACCTGGATGGTGTCTGTCTCCCTCCTCTCCCTCTTCCATCCTCTCTACATTAATTGGAGGATTTTAAAGTGGTCTTCTCTGTTGTTTTGCTGTATATTCTCTTGTTCCTGTTCGAAAACTGCTTTTTTTCTGATGTCACAGCTTTAGTCAGCTTGATGTGCACAACAGACCCCCCACCACCACCCCGGCTTCGGAGCACTGATTTAATTCATAGACTGGAATGGTTTGACCTAACATTTGCAACTCTCATTTCCACACTCAGAGAAAGCAGCCAGCAGTTACTTTAGGATCAACTGTTTGGGTTAACTTTCCCTCTTTGATGTAAATGAAATAAATAGGCTGTGACTGAGGGATCTGCACATGTAGATCGATGCCAGTGAAATAGCTCACGGGATCACAAACACTGCGACTTGAAAGAGTCTGCCCTGCACTTCCCTGCCCCTCCTGGGTTAAGCAATGCAGTGCTGCTCTGCGGGCGCCCAGCACGCAGAATGGAAATATCTGCCCAAGTGGCGTGAAACCCATTCCAGACCTGCTCTGTGAGTAGGAAAACAAAGTCTCCTTCACCAGCCCCTGCTGCTGCTGCCGCCCTAAGCAAGCCCGTATGAGGAAACACTATGCTTAGATCTGCGCATTGGAAAATCTCAGGAATGGAAAAATCTGGAGTGCTTGCACGTCATGTGAATAACAAATGGAGAAACTGAGACCTCTGAATAGCAGTAGTCATACTGGGACTAAACATAAATAAGTAACGGGAAACCACTGAAATAAAATAGCTTGGAATATTAAGAAATAAATACATATGTATTTAAATACATATATTTAAGCTGTCCCAGCTTAATCCCTTACACAGACACTTATCCCAGAGCGGGAGCTTTTGTATTTGGGGTTAAGAATAGTGTCAATATCTATAAGCTTCCAAATCTAATTAATGCACTTACATATTATAAACATTTACCCACAACACAGAATGCAACTCTTAAGGGACTAGATAGATCTCATTACAGAACTGCCCAACCGAATCCAAACAAGCTCCAACAGAACTCAGGTTGCCATTGTCTGGTACACAAAACCTCTCACTCTTAAGCCACAGGGCACTTCTAAGAAATGGCTTTTACAATTCTTACTGCTGCAGTGAGAAAGGGTAATAAGTAAAAAGAAGCATTCAGATGCACTTTGGCTCTCAAGTTCAAGGGAATTCTTATCCTGATCCACAGCTGGAGCCGAAGCAGATTCCTGCTCTTCACATTTTTGATGTTACAGGTTGAGCAAACGCGCATCTGATCTGCGCGATGCTCTGAGTGACTGGTGAGTGCACTGTTACGAGCGTGGTTTGGAGACAACGATTCAGGAAAATTCTCACTTCCACCATGATGCCTTCAGAAGGCAGACTGCTACGCTCACGGCAGGCTAGTGTTTCACTTTTAAGAACCTTCTGAGGTACAAGAAGCTTCTTAGTCTATCCTGTCATGGAACATCCTCAGCCTGGCACAGGTATCAGTTTATCATCCATTTAAGACAGCGTGAACCCTGATGTGGCCACTTCAAGAGGAGACAGAGCATACCAAATAAAGCTGCTGTTCTTCAGACCACTGTCTAATGAAACTACGTAAGCATTGTTCTGTGAAATACAAAAAGCTTTGTTCTGATTCCCCTTGTTCCACATTTCCAGCACTGTGACATTACTGCTGTTAGAAGCCTATTTCTATCCTCCAGCTTTTTGACGTGTGATCGCTGCGGCAGAATGGGAACAATCTGTGAAATAAAGACGACGCTAATCTGCCGTCATGGGAGCCATTGGTATGAGAACCATGGCTAAGGCCAATTTTGCCACTATTCTAGTTAGCATCACTCTCTCAAAGTGACTTTCTGACACCAGGCAGAAGATTAAGAGTGAAGAGATGCTAATTAAGATACATGCACATTACATAATTCCTGGAAGAGATCTAAACAAGGGGACTTGACGATCTTACAGGTCATTTCCAACCTTAATGATTCTGTGATCCTGTGAATGTTTGATTTATTAGTCCCAGGAGCTTTGCCCATTGACCCTCACTGGACACACAGAGTAGGTGACTCTCACTGAAGGCTCCCGGGAGTCACATTATTGTCAGAAATCTCCTTGAGCTTTGTATTCAATTCCTTGTATCACGTCATTAGGAGAAAGGAGTCCCCGCTTTATTTAGGGCAATGTTTACAAATCATTTATTGTTACTCAACAGACTGTTAAATAACTATCATCTCCCTTACCAGACAGGCTGAATTTACAATACTATTGTATTAGTCTGTATTCGGTGCACATCATTTCTTATCAGCATTACCGAGTGTTTGTGTATAAAAAACTGCATTTCATCTTCATTTCCAGTCCAGCGGATTGAAGCCACAATGAAAGATTCAGATGCGAGTTCTTATTGAGACTAATATAACACTGCAAAAAAGGAAGGGGAAAGGAACATTATGGCAATGTCACAGTGTCACTTTAATCTAAGAGGTATAAGCTTGTCTATGGAGTGAATGTGCTGGAATTCCTATCTGCAGCATTGTCCAACAAAGATAAAGCAACTTAAAACATTCTCTGTATCAGTGAGTGTGAAAAAGACTGGAACTGGCCTCTTCAAACAAATTATTTCATGAAACAAAGGGCTAGAAATCATGTTTCCAAGGCTTCTTTGGAAAACAGGAATCCCATTTCACAAACATGTGATGGGTTAGAAAATAGTTTTAATTCCATATGTTAATAAAACTCAGAATTTTAGCAATATTTTAATGGAAAAAGCTTATGATCTCTCCATACAGCTCAGTGTATAAAGCCCTCTGCCAGCATATGGAGAGAACGATTTCCACCCTTGCTCTTTTGAGGCTTCCAACCCACTCGTGTCAAGCAAATGTCCATAGTAACAGAGTTCTTCTCAAGTGGGTGATATTTTCCTTCCTAATCTGTCCCCTAATTCTATCCCCGCCTGAGAAACCTCCCCCAAAACGTTGGTGCAACTCTTCTGTTTCTGTGAATTTTTCTGATGGGAAATAGTTCCATTTTAATTTTTTACCAGTTTATTTTTAGCATCAGCTAGAGTCCCCTCTTTTTTAATACTCCAAGAAAACTCCTGTGCTACTAACCCCCAGAGAGATGAGCACAGCTGATCTGAGTCTTCAAATCAGGCTAATGAAGTACAAGCACAATCACAGACAAACCCAGCCTCCTGCAGCAGCATTTTAAGTAAGAGCTAGCAAGCTCAAGGAATGGAGGGGTTACTGGCCTATGGTGCAAGAAGAGGTGCTACAGGAATTCATAACTAGTAAGTGGCTTTACATTTTCCATGAAGAAATGAAAACAGATTCTATTCTATTTGGGAATACCCAAGGTAAATGGAAATAAATTAGTTGTGAGTGCATTTCAGCTGGGAATTTGTGAAATTTAAACACTGCATGGTTTAATGTAGTGAAATTGTAGAACAGCTTTTTGTTATGTGTAAAGTGGGTCCAGAAGAATTGACCTTGTTTCTTGATGGTCCTTAGTTTGTGGAAGGTTTCTGCAGCAGGGAGAACTGGAGCAGATCACCTAATGAACTTTTTCAGCTTCATATTTTTTCCTAACTCTTAATAAATGGAGAAGCACCAGGGTTTGTGTTCTTAAGTATATTCCTATCTGCTCTTACATAAAGCCTGGCTTCTAACTTGAAGTGACTGGTTTATAACCAATCAAGACTACTAATCCCTTCTAGCTTTACTTTTATGGAGTGATTATTCTGAAGAAGTCAACTAGCTTTTTGAACCTGCATCTATTTAATGCTTATAGGAGTTTCTAAGGAGTTATACAGAACTGTTAGGCAAGTAAGTACGTATTTTTAGCAAGGACAACATAATGGTAAAATAAGAGGAAGACTTACATTACTTCTACTATCTTCCTGCAAAACTATAGGCATGACAGGATGGTTTATTGAGTTTAATGGCACTGGTAATGGCTATACAATAAGAAGCATTTGTAAGGTAGTTAATGCTGCTATGAATTAAGGTACTTATAAGTTAAATCATAGAAAAACTGCCTGGTTGTGTTGTGATAATCCACTAATGACTAGAGTCACTGCCGTAATTAGTATAATGTTCAGAATCGTATGTGAGGTGTAACGCTCTCAGACCCTAGTGAAGTAAATAGTACATTAAGGACTGTAAGCTTGCTTTTCCTCTTCTAAATCTTTGCTGGTAGCATTGCTGACACTCACCTAGGTACACCAAGATTGTGAAGAATTTGTTTAAACACCAGAACTAACAGGCACAATATGATCTAAAACAATCCTGTGACCTGAATTTCAATGGCTTTGCTAGGAGAGACTGGGACAAAAATACATCTTCTTGTCAGCTCAACTCAACTAAAAGCTTTTCTGTCACCTCCCCATCGCGCTGAATTTTCGCTTAGTTTCAGAGGAGGGCAAGAGGTATAATTTACTCTTCTCGCCGTGTTAAAGGCATTAAGGTTAAGCTCAAAATGGGAAGCTAATCATACAATGTTCAGGTAAGTAGAGAAAGATTCACAATACCTTTCTCGCCCTGCCCTCGGTGTAGAGTCACAACTGATATTTTATGGTCCAGTGATGTGCTTTCATAAAACACACCATGTCTACCTTCTGGCTAAGTTGCGTGTTTATGTTTTGGGTCATTTCTAAATGCATTCATTAGTGCTCCCACTAACTTTTGTAAGCTAATGCTACAAAAGGAAAAAGATGCTACTTTATCATTAGCTAAAAAGATAGCTAATGCTACTACACAGGAAAAAGACGTCTAGAAGTTGAGTTTTTAGGTGCAACATTTTTTAAATGAGTTCTCAGTATCTTTTTTGTGCGATGATTGCTCACTACTATTAAGCAGTGATTCCCAAAGGTGATTATTTAAGAAACTGAGACTCTCCTGCAAAGCTCTGGCTCTTAGTATTTCAGTTAAATGATGGTTTCTTTGCTGCTTTCAGCAGTGCCAGATACACAGCTGAGCAGTTCAGATTTTATTCAGAGAAGAACTGGCTCATATAAGTGGGCTCTGAGCCAGGCTCTACCTAGCATTAGGTCCTTAAATGAGGCTTAGTGGCTTTGGGCTTTCTCTATAGTCAACAGACCATTCAGTACTTAGACTGCTCTAGAGGAGGTTTTAAACCTCCACCGGCAAGTGAATCCCTGACTCTGTTTACAGTCTATGCACTTGATAAGGAAAAGTTCATATCAAAATTAATGTCATTACTGGTCATTAAGAAATAGAACTTCCTTTGACGCCTGCTGAAATCAATGGAGGCCAAATATAGTTGAATACTAGCACTGTATTGTGTGTTATTTTCTATAAATTTGTCTGTGATAAGGTGAGATGGCAGGCGTGCGCATGCTCTTAAACAAGTCATCATAAACTCAAAATAGTTCTTTACATGAGAACTTCCCTGAAATCTAAAAGTGGGTCAGTCAAACTGCTCCATTTCAACAAATCTTAATATCAATTATTCACAGTGATACTTGAGCTCTGATACAATATCTCAGCCTTTCCTGCTACACAGCAAATGCAGATGGTGGGATGGATAGCTATCTGGGGTACACATTGGATCAATCACTTCTAATCACCTATAAAGATTTTTTTAATGCCTGATAATATCCAATGAAGGACATGAATGGGCTTGAGGGATAAAAGTAGCTCTCATTTTTCCTTTTGCTCTTGTGGCATTAAACTCCACTAGGCAGGAGCTGTTTTCCCCTTCTTCCTTTGTTCAGTGCTTGTTACAATGAAGGTCTTTGATGCTATGGAAGCAAGTCACCGTCTTGGTACTCTGAGGTCCCCCATGGCTCTAATATCTGAGCCTCAACTCTTCATCTGCAGTAGTGTAGTTGCTGAAGCAAGCAAATCGCACCAGTTAATCCCTTCCAGGGTCACAATAAGCAGATGTCAGAATGCTCCTTAGAAATTTAATATTGAAGTTATTGACTTACAAGTTTTGATCAATGAACTATAAACCCAATTTGATATGAGAGGGTTTGTGGTTTTAGACAGCAGTTCTATTTAGAGGCCACACTTGCCATCAGCAAAAGTTTGTCCACTGCTTAAGTGTGACAGAAATAATTTCTAATGCTTAGGGCTGTTCATCCCCACAGAATTGGTGTCCTGGAAGGAAGTGAATCGATGACTTTTTTTTCTATTTCTTTATGGTAAAATGAGTCCAGTGAAAATGCATTCCTCTATCATATGGTGTATTCCTAAAAAAAGATGCATGTCATACTGGGTGCACGGCAGTATTTGAGACAATATTTAGATTTGCATCAATACCATCAACTTAAAGAAGAACCACCGAATTTATTTACAAAAAGCATAGCAGCACCCTATTATTCTACAGGAAAAGCATGAAAGATCACCACTCTGACTTGCCTCCCTTCCAGAGGTACCGCTTTGATGTCCAGTGTTTCTTGCTGGAGGCCCATTCAGTGTGTTTTTATAGGCTATAAGTCTGGAATATTTCAAGTCTGTAAGTATTAATGCCTAGTTCTAGTTAGAATCGTCCACTTTTTTATTAAGTATTAGGTATTAACTAAACCTTTATTTCACATACTTAAAATCAAGTAGGTTAATAATCAATCATATGTATTATTATGCTTTTCTCTTCCTTAGGTTTTGTGCTAAGTGAAAATCCTGATTAGAATTTGGACATGAAACATAGGGTTACTCCCTGCTTTGTCTGATGGATTGTTTTATTCATGGGCTGTGGTATTTTTGGGGTTTTTTTCCTTTTCTTATTACTTTATTGGACAACTGAGGGCTTTTCATTGTTAGTTGACTGTGTGCCATGACCCTCCTGTTACCTGAGTGTGCCTGGCTTCAGGGTCACTTCTTATGTTGTTGAAATGGGATCACAACAGAGGATTGAGCTAGAGGAACGAAGTCAGCAGCTGACTGAGGTGCTTTGAGCTGAGACTTTTGCTTCTGTGCAGGTGGAAAGCAGTGGCTGCCTTAATTTTGACTGCCTTCGTTGCTAAGCAGAAAAGGGCGAGTCAGGCAATCTTTCAAGGCAAAGGCTTTATCTTTTTGAAAGTCTGAGCTGGGGAATGGCTGAGGTGAGCCCCGGAGGCTTCCCCAATGAAGGCCTATTTCATCCCTTGTGCAAGGGCACACTCCAGCAGCCTCTCCCTGAAGCAGATGGAGATTAACACCATTCATCTGACGGGGCATAGACAGTTTATTCTGGGCACAGCTAGGAATGGAGTAGAAATGGTTTGGCTCAACTCTTTTGTTCATTCCAGTTCTTGTGACTAGTGAGACTGTGATGTGGAAGGAGGACTGGTTTTTTCCTTCTAAATCTCAGTGACCATACTTCACTTGCCACGCAGTTATTTGTTATAGCTGCTTTATGGTTATACGCAGTCCCTCGGTTCTGCAATAGTCTCTCATCTCTATTTTAATGAGGGAAGCCATGGAGTATGGAAAAGAGCTGAATGCTGTGAGCTATAAACCTTGAGCCTGGGACTACAAAGCAGATGTTCCTTCTTGGGAGAAAAAGGAACAAAGGCAACTTGCACTTGAGCATGCATGCTATACAAGAAATAACTGGAAGCATTTCCATTTCCTCCACAGCAATCACTAATGACCTACTGCATTTCTGTATGGTCCAAATTAACGTCTGCTAATTGTTTTACAACTTTGCAAGTCAGGAAATTTGTTACCTGTGAATGAAGGAGAAGATTGATTTGCCACGAGACTACAATGAACTTGAGGCTACTTGCTTGGATTTGTCAGTTCCATTGGCTGTGTTTTAAATGTAAAACTAAATTGCTCCATCTAGCATTGCAAATTACCTGTGAAATCCACGGAAATGTGGCTTTGTGCTCAAAGATGAAATATTGCAAGCATCAGTGACCCATATAAGAGATTATCAGTGTCTCAGCTGGGGCGGCATCCATGGAGTGCACCTTCATTAAATGGGTGAAGGACAGCAGTGACAGCATGATTAGCCACCAGCATTATTAAACAAAGTTCTGATGTGAATGGAAGCCTGTGAGACAATGTGTTATCAACATGGTGTGTGAGACTGGGAAGCAGGTGTCTCTCCTGGGATACTGGCTGGGCATTCAGGAAGGTATCCCTCTTCCCATGGGAAAGCTTCTATGATTTTCTTTAGGTGCAATAGTGATTAGAGACCCATTCTACCTTGATATAAGCAGGAAGGACTGCAGTGATATTTTTGCCTGCCTCTGGCCTCAATCCAAAGTCATTCGTTAATTTAAGTCCCTTTTGGAGAACACACTTAACTTTTCGGGTTTTGTGCCTCCTAGCAAAAAGATGTCTCAAACCCATTTTATTGATATATTTGGGATCTTCTCTTGTGTATGTTCCAGGACAAGAACATCTGGAAAGCTGCAGACAATGACACTAATAAATTATCCTGCAAACTTTTTCAAGCCCTCAAGCCATGTAGTCTGGATTTGGGTTACTCATTTGCAAATGAATCTGTCTATCCTTGGTTAGATAGATGTACTGTAACGACTCCCTGGCACCTAGCTGCAGGCCATTTAGGATATGGTTAAGCTGGCTTCTTTTTGTGTCTCTAGCTGTTGGCCAAAATTAAACTTGGAGCATTGTGTAAAGTCTAGTAGTGTTATACAATGCGACTGCAGCAAGAGATCACACCTTGGACATTTAAAATAGTTGGCAAAGTCTGAAATGGAGAGAAAATACAAAACAAAGCAGTGCAGTGTGGGCTACCTGTCAGAGCACATCTGCACTGGGGAAGTGGTGGGTTCCTTTGAAACCCCGGTCTAATTTTCTAGAAATAGCCTAAAATGTACGTGTTGTCCTCATGTAAAAATAAAAACACATATGGGGGGGAAAGGAGTGAAGATTACCTCAATCACGCATAACACGAAAGAAAATATTTCAGGGACTTCCACTAAATACAGATTGTAACTTCCAGCAGAATGAAGATGAACGTGTGGGATTAGTTATATTTATCCTGAGCAGAACTTTAAGATCTTAAATATCATGAAGAATCATTGTAGAATATTTTTATTTCTGAAACAATACACCAAATTAATCACTATTGTATGACCTTTTGATTCCTGAACGAGACAGGTTTCTTACCTCCAAATAGTATATATACTCCAAAGGTCTATAGTATCGCTTTGGTTTTCTATCCAGGGACTCTGTGCTGTTCCTGAGTGTCAAGGAACTGCAAACCTTTTGTAATTCTCTTTCTTGAAGTGCAGCGTGGAGTGTAATGGTGATGTTCAGCTTAACCTTTCACTACCAAATCAAAGCTCAGCTCCAGTTTACCAACACCCCAAAAGGGTTTTGGAGTTGGCCTTCAACCAACCTACCCCATTTATAGTAGTAGAGATGGGTGCTTTTGAATAATCCATATTCTGAAGATAGGGAGCAGTTTAAGGCCAGGGTTTCAGGCAACAACAGTCCTCAAGTCCAGAGCTTTGCTTCAGATTAGTGTAAGCTCTTAAACAACCAGGGACCAGGAGTCTTGCAAGGAGCCGAGCCCATCTGTTGTGCCTTGTTACAGCCAAGCACGTAAATTCTTTTTGAGACTTTGGATACAGGACTAAACCAATGTTCAGGACACTCAGAAGATGCACTTGCACATCTTGAAGTAAAAAAAAAACAAGTCCACTGCAATTCAGTAGTGAATTTGCCATCCTTAGGTGACCATCCAGTTTCCTACTAATTTATTCTTGGAAGTCATCTATCACTCTGACCTTTCAATGACGGTTATCTATAATAACCTTACATAGGCATTATTATCCTACATCTACATCCTATTATATCCTATTAAAAATTACATTAATCCATATTTATGCATGATAAAAAACCACTGCTTTGACTCATAAACTATAGAATTTCTCCAAGTTAAACCACTGTTTACCTTGTCTTTAAGGGGGGAAGCTATTGCCAATACATAAGCAAGTAACTATTTGCATAAGTGTTCTCACCTTAAATAGTTATTTGCTTATCAGCTAATATTAATCTCAAAATAGGGACTGGATTTCCTGGAAAGAAACATTTGCTTCCCCAGCTCAGTCAGTTTTATGCCTTTGATATTCTACTCAGGAAATGTCTTTATTTTTTTTATTAGCACAGCTATTTTTGTAAAGATCCAGTGTTTGTAACTTATGCATCTCTAATTTATTTTTAGCTTGTATATTAAATTTCATAAGCATAGCATGTTCCATTTTTCTGGTTAACCCTCCCAGTTAACATCAATAGTACTTTGCACACGTCCATCAGAACAGCGTATTTTAAAGAGAATGTTGTTTCAGAAAACCAAAATTAATTGTTCAAAGACAGACGCTCATGTGGCAGCAAATTTTGTAGCTTGCTTGTGTAAGTTCTATTTTAATAGCATCATTAAGACTTTCACTGAATATTAGATCATCCCTATGTCTCTGGAGAAGGAAGGTTTTGCAAAACTGAAGGCCCCCCGAAGAGCAGCGTTGCCTGCACCCCCAGTGCTCCGCAGTGCAGACTGGCTGCAGACGTCCTCTGCTCGCAAGGATTCTGCCTCTTGATCAGCAAATAGCATCGGATGAGTTCTGGCAGGAGCTCTAAATTTTGTCTTCCTGAACGGTACTTCCATACCTCTTGAGTTTTTGCCAACGCTTTATGTATGAACGGCTTTTATTTCTTCTACATTAATTTGTCATGAATTATCCATTATAAATGATATATTTAAAATTAAATTCACCAAGGGATAAGTCTGAAAATCCCCAAGAAAGGCTATGGATCAATTACATGGAAAGTTGGCTAAATAACCTACATTTATCTTTACTAATGAATTTTAATGACCAATGGCATACCAATCACTATAATAGTGCAGCTTTTGCATTCCAGAGCAGGTTAAGCAACAGTTTAGCTGCAGGTATGTATCTATGCAGAAAGCTGGCAGGAAAAGCTTTCCTACCAGGGATAGCACACATTTGGCACACCACACAGTGACACCTACCTTGGTGTTGCAAGGGACGGACTTGCATGGCCACAGGCTTAAAAATAAAGAGGTCAGGGTCAATATTTAACCCTTGGCTGAAGGTCTTGGAACCTGTTACTACACTGCAGGTAGGATCTTGAAAGTAAAAATCAAAGCTTGGAACAAGAACTGGTGGTAGAAAGTCTGAGACAGAAATAATCGAACTGGAAATAAGACGCCACTTTCCCAAGTGAAAATGTGTATTCCTAATGGTTTCTGATGGTTAATTAAAAGCAGCTGTAATATTATTATTTGAAGACCATACATCAGGTCTGTGTGTCTTTCTAAAAGATATGCTCTAATTAAATCTCAGGTTAATGGGAAATGAGGCTAAAGAAAAATCATCATATTTTTTTGTTTAAAATCTATTAATCTATATAAGTGGATGATTAAACTTGCAACCAGGAAACAATCTCTGGCTTTAGAATTTGGACTCTGGCTGTGACAGGTAAAAAGGTCCAAGGGGAAAATTTCAGAGCAGTTCCTTAGGCTGGAGTTACTCCCCTTTCATCAGTTTGCAAGGGAAGTTAGCTTAGGTCTTCAGGATTTACTGGAAGAACAATAAATCATAGATTTATTTTAGCAGTCAAACTTCTTTCACCCATTTCCTTCCCCTCCTGCAATCTTTTTTGACTGACAAATACATGTTTATTTTTTTAAACATTTATTGCCAAAGCTATCAGGAAGAATTTTTATTGTATTTTTTCCTACATACTTTTTATCTACTAGGAGATAATGTTTTTTTGGGGTCTTCGCTTTATAATTCAGCACTCTTAACCTGGCAATGCACACATGCAAATAGGCATATATTTTATGTAGTAATTCTGCCAGCAAAAAGAAATTAAGTGGGTTTTGGCTCTGGATGCATGAGCTCCCAAGGGAGATCTACCCACTGCACTGAAGACTTAACAAGCTAAGTATAACTTTTCTCCATAACTTATCTAAGAGCCTACCTCCAAATTGTGGAGCAAGAATGAACCAAACTGTTAGATTTATATTAGATTTAAACTTGATAGTAATGAAAACACCTGGCATGATTAAGGTTGTCATTAAGATTTTCTGATTAAAGAAGTCTGTATGGTTTTTTTTAACTCCCCCAAAAGCAGGGATTTGCAGTAGTGATGCATCTGTTTTAGTAAGGATATTCATGTATCCTAAGCTCCTGCTGGATTGCAGCTAGATAAGGTGTTCGTGGTCATGCACTGTCCTGGTAGCTCACTGTGCTCTTGGAAAGGATGACACATCTCCCACAGGGGACAGCGGTTATCAGCAGTTCCCGTACTGATACGGATGCTTTGGCAGGAGGCAACACATGCCAAATACATAAAGGCTTGCATATTCTGCCATGTATTTATACTCCTACTTATACTTTCAATCATATTTACGCCTCGGGTTGGTGGAGAATTAGGCAAATCCTCCACATAAATAGGAGAACGTGAGGGCTAGCAGTGACCTACATGGGTAGATTTAGGCTTAGATCTTCAGCCTGGTTACATGGGTAATACCCTTCACAGTATTATTCTGTGCTGTTTTCTTTCTGAGAGTATACTCTTCAGAACATAACAAGTCTTAATTTTCTGGGTAAATAATGAATAATATATTTAAAACATCAGTTTAAGCTCCACATGGGAAATCTGGAGGAAGCCTGGTTTCACAGAGGTACAGTTCAGCTATGTTTTCTAGGGCAAGAAAAAACATTTCCAATGCGGGATGTGTCCTTGCCCTGTCAGTTCTCTGGCGCTGAAGACTTTCTAAAGTTTCGGGTAGCTCTTAAGCTGATCAGCAGTCCCTTGTTAAACGTAGTGTGCAAGTTGTCACTGATCAGTTTCCCAGCAGGAACCCCTCCAGGAGATGTCAGCCATCCGTCACCTGGCTTAGGGCACAACCCTTTAAGAAGGTACAGCACCATTTATCTTCCTTTTCAGGCAAAATATAGCAGTAAACTTCATAAAACCCAACACTCATTAAATACAGAAAGTTGGTGCCTGTAAGTATTTGCTAATATCACCTTGTTTTGTACTGATCTGTGGTTTTTGTGTTAGCAACACTGTAGTTGGGTAACAAAGTCCGTTAGTTTTGGTTATGATGACTGCAGTGCAGCTGTCCCTGCTTCTTGAAGTTCATGTTTCTCAGACTTAGTTGAAAAGCCCAGATTAGCATCTTCTGTGTCCACCTTGGGGACTGCAGATGACCTCACCTACTACACTACACATAATTTGGAGAAATAACTTCATGTAGCCATCAGGCAACTTTGGATAACCAATCCTACTGCCACTTAAGAACACAGCCACCTATTTTTGATGCATCCTGTGTTGCAGTGGTGGAGTTGTGACCCCCAAACCAAGCTGTGCTTTGCATGGTCCCTCTGCCAGCTCTCATTGCTCCCAGCATCAGTTTTGTAACAGCCCTTCCAGCTCTCAGGACCTTTCCCAGCCCAGCCGGTGCCTGAAGGACAGTGCTGCTGGCTCAGCCTGGGTCTCCTGCAGGGTTCACCCTCCCCAGATCTGCCAGGGGACTCCCCAGACAACTGGCTGAATTTAGATGTATGTGACAGTTGCATTTACTGTTGCTGTTCTTGTGTATTTAGGTCTGTGAGCGAGCTCTTCGCATAAACACCCAGCTTATCATTGAAGCATTGAGACTGGTATCAACTGTGATAAGATGCCGCAGTGCTGTTTTAAGAGCATTTTGACAACTGTCAAGAAAGTTTTCCGTTGTTGCTTTCACTTAACAGCTCAGGCCTCTTCCCAACCTTACGTTATTGGCATATTTGTTTCCTCCCCACTATTACACTACTTGACATGCTTCTTTCTGGGGTGCCAAGCATAGCTCAAATAGCTACTACAAATTTGATATATTTTTTAATTATTTTTAGGGATACCATCCATAACCCCAGCAATGTGTAGCATTTAAATACTGTAATTCTTACTTGGAATTCTTGCCTTTGTAGGCAGCAGGATGGGTTCCTCTGTATCTGTTTATCAGGAACTGCTGGGTCTATAAGTAAGGGATTAGGTTCTCTTTCCTTATGACCAGGTAACACACCACAGCAGGAGAGCCGAGGGTTATATAGTTCATGGACTGCACAGATCCTTTCAGCTCTGATCTCTGCCTTCTCTAGGAATCCATCCTTACTCTCTGTAAGGGATGTGTTATTCCCCTACTTTTCTAATTAACTCAGCCTTTTCATCCACAGAGCAGCCAACATATTTTACTAAACGTCCCCCTCGCATGCGTTTAGGTCCCACGTTTTAGTGAGAGCTCTCTCTCCATGATCCCGCTGTTTGCTTTCTAGTTCCTGAGGCATCTGCCGCCATCCTGGCACATGCGCCAGCATCCAACACCATCACACCAACAGGACACTTCTCATTTCCAACTGATAATCACTCGTATGAACAGTTTACTGCTTTTCACCAAAAATACCGCATTCATCACAGAGCAGTATCTGTTTTAATGGTTTCCTCTAAAATAAGTGCCCCCAACCCCAATCTCACTTTCTACAATTTAGCTAACTATCGCTCTACCTGCTGCTTTACAGCATACTACAGCAGATGCTTTTTGCCTTGCAGCTTTGCAAAAGCTGGTGGAAGAAGTTAGTATTTTTATTAACCCTTTTAATAGCCGGCTGTTTTGGGGATTTGTGCTTTGTCTGACTCTCTTGTCAAGTTCTTGGACTTCTATGCTTCTAGTGCTGCTTTTTTGTTGTTGTTCCTTCTGCTGTTATTAATGAGTTCTTTCCCCTGGGTGCCTGTTCAGCTTAGACCTCTTCAGTGAGTAATTTTTCTATTACATTTATAGTCCCCAATCTGCTGAGACTGACTGGGTCCCTTTGCCTTGCAGGTGCTAATTGTCTTGTCAGGGGCTAATTCTGGGCCAATTGCATTTCCGTGTGGCTTTTCTCATTTCTCATACTAGTCATAGTCCTTTCTGGGACCTTACTTGCTTAGCCAAAGTTGTAAAATTTTCCCATTCAGTCTAACTGGTAAAACGGAAGAAAATATCAGTGCTTTTTCAGCACCCTTTAAAGCACAGATTTTGTATGCTTCATGTGAGTGCATGGCTCCTCAAACTCCTGGAACACAATTGCATTATTTAAACTCATCTTCCTGAGTTAACGGAATACTGTTAAAACAGTAAGTGCCTCAAAACCAGATATTGTCAGAAACAAGTTGTCTTCTGACTAGATTTGTTAGTATCTAGCTCACAGGTGCAGGATACTTATGTCTTCTGCTATTTATATCCTCTTTCCTTCCAAGGCTTTAACTACCATCCTGCTCCTTCTACTATCTCCTACTCAAGGTGTTTTTGTTAATTTGCTTTGCTTCTGCTAGCTGTTGTTCAGGAATCACTGAAGGACAATGACAGAGGTTTCCATGCTAAAACCCTGAATACCAGCTGCTGGGATGAGGTGAATAAGGTGCTTTGAGTAAAGCTCTTGCAGTTTCTAACCCTCTTGCTTCTCAAGGTGGTTCTTCAGAGCAACCAGGATTTTTACACTGAGGATTGACTGACTTCTCTCATTACCAATAGAAAGATAAAGGCTTAGATGAATCCTTATAAAACAATCCTTTTGTGGATATCATACCTCAGAGAACTCTATTCCAGCAAGAGATAATCTGGTCCTTTGTTAAAGTCCTATTTCTTCCTGATTAATGCCAACTTGAGGTTGCTAATTGTCTCAGAAAATATGTGTACTGCAGCGATAGTGTGCCTGGCCTTTCTGACTGCACCCAACTGCAGGGATGTGTTTGTATTACCTGATGGTTGAGTGAAGTTTAATAGATACCATTACTGTGCCAGTCAATAAAGAAATGAGCAGAAAGGCTTACTGCAAATCGTGTGTTTGAGGAGAGTCAACTCATTAATCTAATTATCTACAAGCTCTCTAAAAATGTCTTATTGACTGTGGTGGTCGAAGCATCAACTCAAATATAAGGTTTTGTCAGCTCAGTGCCGTGCAATTCCCCCCTCCATTCAGGCAGCGCAGTCCTGTTGCAAATTGCCATTCTCATTGCTAAGCGGCGTTGAGCAAAGGGGACGTGCTGCCCCTTGCTGCTCTCTGTGTGACAGAACAGCAGTTCACACTACTGTGTTTCTCATGCAGGTGATGAACGATATAACTGACAAAAGAAGGAATCCCCCTCAAAGAAAAGTTATTTTGGTTTAACAGTCTGTATACAAAATGTTTGCTGATATTATTAGCCTAATACAGTCAATTGTGACCGTATTACAGTCACACTGCCTATCAAGCATTGCATGTGTGCCTTTTTTATCTCACTAAAATATAAAATACTAAATAAGAAAGCAAATACATGAAATTCATTCTGCCTCACAGCAGAAAAAAACTTGGATGGGGCAATCCTAAGGCCCATTAGCCTAGACTACTGGCTTTTAAACTACAAAGCTGTCCTTTCTGGATGAGTAACGGTGTCTCTCAGGGCAGAGGAGTGACCTTGACTCTAAGGATGAAGCCTGGAGAAGCTCCACAGCCAAAGCAGACACCAGCTGACATTTGATTTCAGTCTGCCTAAGCCCTGGGGCTGCTTTGAGCTTGATAACAATGCATGACAATTTTGGCTCTAGGTCCACGCACAGCTGAGGAAGAGCGAGAGCACAAATCCCAGTGGGAGGTGTGTCGGGTTTACTGGCAGATGGTCTGATTGCTCAGCACTCGGGAGGTTCCCTTAAAGCAAGTTTTGCTGATGTTTTCAGTGCTAGTAGGGCTCGATAAGGAGTGGCCACCGAACAGACCAATAAAGCAGTATCTCACGTGAATATGTGGGTTTTCAGTATTAGGATTTAAAAGTACCCCAAGAAGAATGGATGCTTCTTTCTTCTAGAGAAGAAAGAACACACAAAAAGTCATTAGCTTAGTAGGAACTTTATAAAAGGAACTAAACACAGATGAATAGGAAATTAAAATTTTTATATAAATGCACTGGATAATTAGCTTTATACTGGCTTAATTAGAACAAATTCTTTACCCTTGCCAATAATGGTAATTATAAAGATCTTGATGCTTTAATAAATACACTTGATAAGGAGAAGTTGGACTTAAGGAATATTGAACTATTATCACAAAATGAGGAAACAGTTGTGTGGGGAAAATGGTCGTAGGGAGAGCCCCAAACCATCATAGCGTAGTTCATAGAAGTGGTATCAAGTGAGCTCTGATGATTTGCCTGGCATGTCCAAGAGTATCTCAAGCTAATATGCTTAGCCCAAAATAAACACAGATGTCTTTAATATTCTACAAGAACATACTTAAAATTGGAAAAGGGAGATCACAAAGAGCTGAAGGCCAGTTTCATAATAGAGCTTTAAAAATGCACCTGAAGTTCTTGTGAGTGCATGAGTTAGCCCTTGTAACCCTCTGCTTAAATGTACTAAATGGATAGTTTTCCCTCTAGTGACATGCTTATAGTCAAACAGAATTAAATCCTTCTCACCTCTTGGACTTGCAGGTATGGACTCCAGTACAAAACAAACAGACAAACCTTTGATTATCAGGCTATTGAAAATTTGAACTTAAATAACAGATTTTTCACCTCTAATTTCTTACAGTCTATAAAAGTTCTGCGTTAAATAGCTAACCTTGTCCATCCTGCTAACAGAACAAACACTGTACTCTTTTTGCTTGGGAAAGTTTTCTAGTTTGAGATATCAGAGTTAGGAATATTTTCTAATATTTTATTTGAAACTGAAACCTGAGGAAGTTTTAAAAAAAAAGTCTCATGGAGTAACTTGTTTAGTTTAGACCTTAGTTCTCATTCTTTTGTTACCTTGGATGTACAGAAATTGAAAAATGTTCTGATCTTTCTTTCATCATTATCTAAGGGATGTGTAGTTCTTGTATAGTTAAATCTAACATTTCTTTTTTCTTTTAAATCTATCATTTAGGAAGGCAAAATCGCTTCATGTCATCAGTCATGTGATGTGAATTACTGTAGTTGGATGTAAACTGTTTTAACAGCTTATAGAGTTGTCTCTTATGGCCTTATCCTAATAACCTGTGTGGTACAGAGCTATGCAAGTTAAGCTTTTTACTACCTTTTTAACAAGGATCTGACTACTGTGGCTCAAAGCCTTGCACCTACAAGTTTATTTTGAAAGAAAAGAGGAACAGCCAAATCCTGAAACACCTATTGAAGTTGATAGGAAATTTGGAGTGGCCTGACATAGCTCAGAATATCTGGGTGAGCTTTGGATTTACCTTCTGTCTTCATGAAATAAGCTGTAGCTTTGTATCAGGTAATTTGATTAAAAATTTAAAACCCACAAGATGGACAAAAAGTTACTTGCAAAACCAGGTTTGATGGTATGAATAGTATATTAATGAGCACATTGAAATGAGATCTTAGGAATTTACTCAAACACTTCAGTAAGTCCACAAAGGGGAGTATCATTCTGATGTTTCCAACCTGCAGAGGTTGTGGTACTTCTGTGTAAGGGAGATAAGAGGAACTCACTAAGCTTTAATCAGACACCAATGCTGTCCCCAGAATCAAGTCAGACCTTGTCTTTTTTTCCACATTCTTGAAGTATAAAAGGTTGTGGGTGTGAGCAGCTGCAGTAGAGTCAGAGCGTAGCTCTTCAAGTGATTTTTCAAGGACACGTGTGCCATGGTCCAAATGCTGCCATTACATCTTTGTGTGCTGCCAGATCCATTGCTAAAGGCAGTGAGGCTTGGTGCCCACCGGGGTCTTTAATTTGCAAGATCTGGGCTGTCATAAAAGACAGACCATAACAAGAAGTCTGAGATCAGAACCTAATGGATTCTGATATAGGGCTTATATGGGTTCCTAAGGGCTTATATCCAAACTACCCGGAGCTTTTCAAAGACATTTGTGCTCATCGTGTTTCCATCCAGCCCGCAGCAGTTGCTACAGGTCTATCAACAGCAATCTTCACCAACACAGGCTTGCTTGGTAAACGTGTAGGAAAAACAGAGCTGTAGGTAGCTAACACACCAAATCCATGCAGGCGACTGAGGAGTGTCATGGCATTGACCACAGGTTCCATTTTGGGATCCCAGCAAGGTTGATGGGAACATCCCTGGCCTGGTCCTTCTGCCAGGGTTAAATTTCTGCAGCAAATGTCCCCACACAAACATTTCCTAACAATGAAAGACACTTGGGCACATAGTATACTTGTCTGGATACTAGTACTTCTTTCCAAAAATAGGAATATAATCTCTTTCCAAGTGATTGGAAAAGGGTGCATTTCTGTCTCGCCAGTAAATCACACAAAGGGACTTAGCGGCGGTTTTGTATCACAGAAGGTTAATGAGAGGGAAAATGGAAAGTGTTCAGATAATAGCACCACATATTTTTGCTCTGAAAGTGCTTCTGTTTATACTGTCATTATCTTGGTCTTTAAACAGACTAAGAAAAAACCCCAATATTAAAACAAGTTTATGGAGTAGGAAGCTAACCAGTGAATGGGAAACAGTTATTATGAATATTTACATAATGCGTAATGAAGACCACATGTGAGAAAGGACTTCATTGATTTAGGATGGGGGGGAGGGCCTTTTGTTAATAATTTACTAATTTGACAAGATGAAGGCTGAAATTTAGGTACAGAAAAGCGCACAGGCTCACTTGAGGCCATGCAGTGAGTCAGGGGCTAAATGTGGAATACAGCCCACGGCTCCTCAGCCTGTCGGTGCCTTGGGCTCTATAAAGGATCTCCATAGGCAGAAACACTCAGCAAATTCCCAGGCAGTTACATGCTCCAGGCTGGGATTCCTTGGATCATTTGCATCCATCACGTGCAATTTGTCGTACTAATTTCACCAGCTCAGCACAAAACCTTGAGATTTATCATAGGACTAATGCTATTGTTCTTCTCATGATCTCTCCAGTCAGAGCTGCCACCAACTTAATTGTGCTGTAAGGAGCTGCTGATGAAAAATTACAATCTGCAGAGAAGGGACAAGTGAACACCGAAACTTTGAGAGAGTCATTTCATTTTGTATAAATATCATAAGGTCTCATTGTTTATATGGAACCTCTGGAGCCTGAACAGCTGCAAGGCAATAGAAACAAATTGTCTGCAATCTGGGTTTTTTTGGCATAAACTTTAGAGAGGTAAGAGTGAGGGATGCAGATCTCTAAATCACCCTGTCATAGAGTTGTATTTGATTCCTTATCTAGATGGGGTCAACAGTCCCCCATGACTCCAGTTCTGTGCTATTTTTCAGTACTTTCTGAAATTCAGCCATGCTTAAAGCCTTACAAATCAGCTTCTAAACAATGATTTTTTTTCCTCATTTTTCATAGCTGTTTGGCTGTACTCAAATTTTTTACAATATTAGATAGCTCATTCTTTAACTTAAGTCCGCATCTTCTTTTGTGTATATGCCAAGTATATCGCTATATCCTTACAATCTGTGCATCAGTGAATTTCAGGCGTTATTTAAACTAGCAGCAGCAGTTCTGTAATTACAACCTAGCTTCGAGTGACCTGACAGAAGTAGGTAGACATCTCGGGTAAGTAAAAACTGAATTTTGTTGTCTTTACAGGCAGGAAGAGGTGGTTGTGGTCATGCTTTGCTGACAGCCCTCCTGCATATGCTCTCTCCAGGGTGGTGAGCAATGTGGTCTTTGAGAGCACAAAGGTGGAATTTTGTTAATGAATTCCAAGTCCTGTCTGGTTGCCAGCTGTACCAGTTTTGTTTGCCCACAGCACAGGGGCTACCTGGGCTGTCTGTCTGCCAGCGCACCCTCCCAATTCAATCTTGCATGGCAATCCATCTATGCGAATGGCTTTTCACAAGTTACGTTGGTTTTGCACAGCGTTTTACTTCACTTGACTTCAGCAATTAATTAAATGGGTTGATTTCATTTTGATATTAGCAAAGTACTCCTGGGTTTTGAGAGTTTCCATCTCTACAGGGGTTACCTCCAATTTCTCTGCGATGCGTGCCAGGCAAAAAAAGCTTGCAAATATATTTCCATCAGAATGGCTTTTGAACAAAAAGATTTTTCAACCAATATATTTCAATTTTCATTGAAGTAGTCACAAAGGTTTATAGATCAAAAGCTATAAATTTTAGAAAATGAACATATTTTTGATCTTGGTGATATTGTTCATAGGAGAAATACAATTCTCAGCAATGATGCAAACATCAAAAATACTCTTCCACTTGAACTTAGAGTCACAGCACCAAAACACTACATGACCTAAACTCTCAGTCGAATTTGCCTTAACCAAGTCTCCCTTCAGTGAAATCTTGGGACTATTTGTAACTTACATGATTAACAGAACAGTTCTAATACCTTTGGACTTACCACCTGCTCAGCACGTCCTGTAACAATGGGGACTTACGCTGTGTCTATTCCTCCTTCCCACTGAACGTCACTAGTGTTGCTGATGGCTAATAAAAGAACTTTTTGGTAAATGGCAATGTAAGAGAGTGTCCTCTTCTAAAACTTTTTTTAACATATAGTGACATATACTGTGTTGTTCTGTGCTATTGTTGCTGAATGCTGCATGCGTTTAAAAACAAGTTTCTAGGTATATTATGTCCTCATAGAAAATGTTCCTGAACTTATGTTAAATATAGGTGGTTCTTCTGATACGCACAGTTAAATTCTGAAAGTGAAAGCTTAGATGAGCTGATGAGAAGAGGGAATTGTTGCTTTGATTTACCAGAAACTGATTAGCCTAAAAATATTCACTGAGGATAAAACTAAAAGTAAATGGGAGGAAAATGGGGTAATCATGATCTCATAATACTGCAGGATGTGCATGGATTGAATAACAAGTTTGGCAGTCTCTGCAATTGCATAGAAAAATTGATGCTGAGGTTACTCAGTGAACGGTTATTAATTAATAATTAGGTGTGATAATACGTTTAGCCTGTACAGTACAGAAAATGGAGATGCAATCTATTTCCAGAGGTTATGGCCAAACTACATAATATTTATTAAACCATTATCTGTGAAGGGTCTGATTTCTCTTGTGTGTTTTTATGCTTTCCAAAAAAAAAAATTTTTCTTTAGCTATTTCCTATCTCAAACAGTAACTGCCAGAATAGCTGGACACAAACACTTCAAGTAGGCTGTTTGAAAAGATAAAAAGTATTTTACAAGTGAAAAGAGGGATGTAAATGAATGGGAGGGGGGAAAGGACAGTTGTTTTACAGTCCAATAATTTAATCATGATACCAAAGAAATGTAGATTAGAGAGGGGCATCAAAAGGAAAAGTATTCCTATAGTGATCTGTGCTCTACAATAAAAGCAGTACACGTCTATCTTTTGTTTAAATTTAAGTCCCTTTTCTTCCTTGGAAGATGCCCAAGATTGAGAATAAAATGAAGTTTCATAATTAACATAGCTTTGATATTAATTAAGCTGTGTATCGCTAAAATTCCTGATTTTTCACATGGATTTGAACTTGACATTCTGCTAACAAGCAGGATTCTGTGGATTAGCTAGGCAGTGCTTCATGCTAAGGCTGTCCCATGTCTTGCAGTGAAGACTAGCTTTTAAATACTGAAAATGAAAGAGGATTTCTTGATGGAAAAGCTGTTCAAGATCCATAATCTTGGAATTTGACCTTATTTAACTTGCTCTGTTCTTCTCAGTTTCTGATGGATCCATTCTGAACATTCCTCTCCTTTACTCATTTCTAGAAAAAAGCACAGGTAAAGCAAAAGGACTGTTCTTCCTCAGTTCCTCCTTACAATCTCACCTTTCACTTTAAAACCAGCTATAGCAAACTGCTGGACCCACACTGTTTCTTCCAGCCTGAGTGGAATCAGTTTAATTTGAGGGTAGGGCTGTGAGGGTCTACAAGGATATAATGAAGCCCAGGTAGGAACTGGAGGGTATCATATATGTATTAATTAATGTATGCAAAATCCTGAGAGTGGCAAATTGATGAAGTAGAGAGACCTTTATGGTGTAGAGGGAGCTGGTAACTAGTCTTCCTATTTTTTTTTTGTTTCTGAAGTATTTGTGCGTTCATTAAATGACGCAGACTGTGCAGACACAGGTTAGAGAAGAGAAATGGGTGGGGAAACCACTGACAGACGTTAAAAGCAAAACAAGATGAACAGAACATGCTAGCAAGATTTGGGCGTGCTTATTTTACGATAGCTTTCACGGCTGTCTCCCCTACATCCCGGTGCCTCCTGGTATGCCACTAGATAGGAGAGGGCTGTGACGAACTGAACCAGAGGAGACCTGGGGTACGCTCTGTCCCGTGACCTTACCCCAAGTCTGAATGCCACTTTCACAATGACATGCTTTCATTTCATCCTTACCCTTTTTGGTTTTCTCCCTGAAGGCAGCTCTGCAATCTCCACCCCTTCACCTGAATCTGATCACAATTGCCTTGAGCTCCCAGAGTTGAAGTGATTACTTCTAGAGGTTGCTTCTCCAGGCCGCCATAGCTGTCCATTAATTCTTCTTTCTTCCATTCTGGCCCTACCATCATGTTCATCAGCTCATCAGTGTTTTTCCTTTCATCTGCCTTTATCTTCTCTTTAAAAGTTAGAGCTAAAAGCTTTGATAAATCCCCGATTGCTCTTGCAAAGAATCCCCATAGCACAGTTAGCTGTGAGACATCCTTTTTACTTAGAAAAGCCGAAGTTAATCTCTTTATATTGCTGCTGATTCTTTTTTTTTTTAATAAGTTCATTCTGGGCTTGTCAGTCTTGGTGTTAAGTACAGTCCCTTTCTGGCAAAGTATTCATGGCAGTTTTTCTCCCAGTCAGGATCTGGTTGCCACAGAGGAAAACTATGTGTGATTTTTTGTGCCTTAAATTTCCTCCAGGCAGATACGCTCTATTGCTCATATAAGACAGCATGGGTAAAGTACATATAAGCTAGTGATGTGTAAATACAAGATAAATCCACATATGTGAAATGGCTTGAGGAATCCATGGGCACTTCCAAAGGCGGAACCATTTCTTGTCTGAATTTAGATACAAAACTTTCACCCTAACTGAACTGAAGGGTGTGTTGACATCTGCGTGGACTGTCATGCCAAAAAGGTACAGTGAAGGGGGTTAACCAAATAGGCCTCTGTTGAGTGACGATCCTCAAGGTGCACAAGAAACCCGTTTGTGTAAGAGTCAACGGTGCAGGTTTTAAGATTAAAAATGACAAAATTCAAATTAGTTTAACATACCCTCCCTCTTTGCAGAAGACACTTTGTTGACACACAGTTGACACACGGCAAAAGAGAATTTTCTGCATGATCGTTAGTTAATATGAAGCAAAACCCCATTAATCTCTGCAGACACACAGATAACTGTATTAACTCTGCCTTTTATTTTAAGAACAATAAAACTTTTTTTCTCTTATCCCTGAATTATAGTCTGGTCTCCGGGTTAAACTTACTTTGATTAAGTGGTTTTGTGGTTGTTGAAGTCAAAAAAGTAAATTTGGTGCAGGAGAGAATAGATCACTCCTATTACGTGAGCCACATGTTCAAGAAAAGATGCTGCAAAAGAAGCAATTTACTCATTAATCTTTGGTGACTGAATAGAAAGTGTAACCACCAGATGCATCTAGCCATCTCAAATAAGCTCATGAAGCCTTTTTCAGGAGCTAGCTCCCGTAAGATAAGTTCATGAAATTAAGTACCGTTTTGACTGAAGCTATTAAGGAAATGCAGTGCTTTGAAGGTACACCCATTATTTATTTTTTTTACTGCAGTGTAGCACATTAGGCGTACTTGCACCCTGAAGCTTAAAAGCATTCCAGAGAGGGTAAAGCTGTTTACTGCTGGTGGAGGAGAGGGTGAAATATATTTTGATTATGAAAAGTCACTGCAATGGATTATCAAAAAAATATAGAATGAATTGACTTTGGTATAAACACTGAATTGTTCTTTGGAATTATAGGTTAGGTCATGCCCAGAACACAAGAAGGAAGACTGGACACCTGCTAGTGACAGTGGGAACTCAAAACAGAGTAGGAAGCACTCTCTAAGCGCTGCCACAAAATCAAGTCTTGGTAAAATCCTACCTGAACGTCCTAGATTACCCTCACAGGTGTTCACTACATCTTCAGTATGTGCCTTCTGCAGTGATCAACATGTATATTTTCAATACGAAGGTCACAACCTGAAGGTGATGGCTCCAATGGTGGCAGTGTTGGGGTACCGCTTCTGCCCTCTGTCAATATACTGAAAAACCAGACTTGTTGCTGGGTTAGAGCAGATCTGCCACATCCTCAGCATGGAGGATGCTGAAAGTATTGTTCCAACTTGGCCACCCGGTTGCTCTGGCAGCCTTTGAAGCGCTGGATAGGAAATACTGCGTTGCTCAATTTGATCTGTTTGATTTGTATCTAAAAAAATAGGCCTTTGTACTTGTCATTTTTAATACTTTCTGCTTTATAGCACCCGATTCCATGACAGCATGGATTTTAATCCATGCGAAGACAGATGACAAGCAGGGTAGCCTTCAGTGATTTCAGACTGTACTTGGCAAGTGGGCTGGTATTCTACTTCTGTTTGGATAACTGGCTAATAAGCCAAAGAGCACAGGAAAGCCTATCAGATCCTACGTCAGTTTTAAAAAGAAGATATTTAGCAGTCTAGTTGAGTTTCTGTGCACCTCGGTTATGTGTCTGTTGTTTTATGCATGACAATTACTCTTTCAAGGAAGGTTTGTGTCACTGTGTGCAAATTTGTTTTATATAAAGCCTTTCATGAATACTTCAACTCAGAACACTTGATAGAACTGAACAATACAGGTGAAGAGCAATAATAATTGCTTTTCTTCTTTCTGTTGTTTTTGTGCATACACAAGAAAGAGATGGCAATTTACATCTGTGGGTTAAAAAAAAAAGGGAAAACAAGTGAGTTGAAGAGGTTCTAGAGGGGATTCCCTGCAGTCGAACCTCACTAACGTAAGAAATCTTGTCTTCCAGCTGCAGGGGCTGCTTGCTGTGGTGGGCAATGGTAAATGAGCAGGCTGGGTGCTGCCCCTGGGGTAGAGGGAGAAGAAATTTCAAGGATGGAGGGGCAAATTCCCTTGTAAGAATTCCACTTGTAAGAAGTGCACTTGTAAATGGTTTCCTCTGCTAGCAGCGCCCTTTTAGCATCAGAAAGCTGAGCTTTCATTAGTCCTAGTCACACTGGCATATAACTTCTAGGAGCCTGGAAAAGTGGGAAAATTCAGTGGCATAATTCTAATTTATATCTTACTCTTATAGTTTAAGATAAACTACTTTTCTTTAAGCAAACTAACCAAGTTAGCCTCAGTTGTTATTTGCTTTTTTATAAATCACTTTGAACTCTACTGGTGCAAAATATTTTGTAAGAGCTAGGTATTATCATTATTCATGAAAGAAAAATTCTGTATTCAGGACTTAGGCACAATATACTACACAGTAGTGATATGGTTTAGAGGGAGCCCTGTTACTTTATTTCTGAACCACCAGTTATTGCCCTTCCCACATCCTGCTTAATCCTTCGATGCCTCATTTTCTCCATCTTTAAAGCCAAAGGAGCCAAACTGTTATCAGCGCAAACTCCATGGAGCTGGATTTATGGTAACAATAGCAGAATATTTGCTTTCTATACTAGTTATCCTTCACTAATAACAGCTGTATTCTTTAGAAAGATGGTGCTGAAACTTCAGAGGATGGGTGCAGAGTTAAAGGTAGACCTTCTGTGTAGGAAACAGGGGCAATGCTTCACAAAAAATTAAACACAGAGGATGGAGGGAATGCAGAGAAACATCTGAAACCAGGCAGTTCTACATTTTTGAGACAGGTAAGGCATAGGAATAAGGAAGACTCAACTCTGCTTCACTAGATGCGCTGGAGACTATTCCATTTATATAGAAAGGAAAGCCAGGACTACAAATAACACTGTTAAAAATGATCCATGACAATATAGTGCTAAAGATCTGGATACATTCTAGAGGGAGCTGCGACACAAAGGAGACAGAAGTTGCAAAGTATTAAGCTGCTTATTAGAGGTCTGTAAGGAAGACAACTATAGGTAGGCTGGGAGGGAGCTATGCTCAACGCACAGTTCGTTTAGGTAGCTGGTCAAAGAACTTCCTCTGGAATTTTTTTTGGTGAAATTTTTCTTTTACTACAGTAGTATTTGGATGAATTATTTCGGGGGGGTGGGGGGTGGGGAACCTGCTTTTCATAGAAATTTAGACTTTTCATTCCACAAATGGTGCGATCCTGTCCAAAACTGGAGAGACAGGGGCTTTTAATGGGTGCCCAGGGTCTCTAAGAATTGTTTGGTTGACCTATGTCTCCCTTTTTTTTCTGTTCTGTGCTACATTATGGTTATATTCTTGTAGTTCACTCATCACCGTAGTATCTATAGGTCAGATGTATCCAGAAAGGACTTCCAGTAATAGCCCCCTGGTCTCTAACACACTGCAGCTCATTATGGGAAAGGGACTCTGGTGTGGAAGGTGCTGGGCAATCAGTGGAGGTGGAAAGCATGGGAGTCTTGGAGTGTGCTGCATTGAAGGTTATTTTAGACCTCTCTTTAACCTTGAAGTGCCTCTGCATTCCACTTCTCTGTCTGTAAATGTGTTCAGCCATTTGTCTCTTCGGATTGTAAGATCTTCAAAGCATTACTTGCTTTTACCTAAGACGACAGGGATGAACTTTCCTGTGTTTTAATCCAATAATAAATAAGCTTTCATTGGCTGTCCTTGAGTGACACAAAAAAGACCCAATTTTGCTGTCTCCTCTTAATTGATTTTGAGAAAAAAAAAGTATGTGAAACCCTGTTGGGCTTACAGAGGCCACTATTATTTTCATTTATTATCTTAACATCTGAGGAATGGAGGAGGAAAAATATAAAATTATGCAAACTAAGGGAGGAAATGTATGAATTATTACAAAACAATCTCAACAAATTCAATTTGTTTTTTCCACTGTATTATATGTAGGTAACAACATGATATTTCTTACAGCCCCCCTCCCCAGTGTTGACTAATAAAGTAGCTAATGATTTGCTATGTCTAAACAAAGTACAAATATTTCCAAAGGTCTTAATCTTTCTTGGTAAATATTACATGAAAATGGATTAATCTAAGCAGAAGTATGCTGCTTCTGATACAGAATTCATTTGCTATTTCATACTGTGACCCAATACATCAACCAAGGATGCATTAATGCCTCCTTCAAATACCTTAAAAAATGTCTGGGAAATAGATTTTATATTTCCTATTCTTCTGGAAATGTCTGCAAGCTTCTTTTCTATGAAACCATAACATGATTTTAATGTCTGGATGCTTTGACTCCTTGTAGAAAATGATAGAGCTGGTATAAACTACAGAATACAGGAGTTTTGTAGGACTAAACCATTTTCTAATGCTGGTCTGGGAGACAGAATTTGACATTTCCAGTCCATAACGAGTCAAGGGAAGTCATGGAACAGTTTTCCTCTTCCTTTCCCTGTCCTCTGAGGAGAGAAGTAATTTGCTTCTCCTTCACCCCAGCTGTTTGCCAAGGGGAAGGAATGAGTCAGTGAAGAGCATCTACTCCTTTGCCTCGGGACCCAAAGTGAGCTGGAGGTGGGAGAACAAGGGCAGAGGTGTCATTTTTCCACCCTTTCCTTCCCTTTGTGATTTGTAATCCGTTAGCCCGAGCCATTCTGTAGGTCCCTAATTCTCCCTGTGTGCAAATCAGGAGGCAGAAATACAGTAACACAGGTTGGAAAAAAGTGATTATAAAGTCTGACGCGCGTAGGAGAGAAAGTGCAATCTGTGCATCTGTAACACTGTGGATAAAACATCATTCTTAGGACAACATGGAGAAGGGAAATCTAATACCGACGCAGCAGAGAAGGGTTGTTTGGGGTTTTTAACCTCAAGCTTTGGAAAACCGTTCTAGCAACAGTGTATATGTATTACGGATTTATAATCCAACTGATCCAAGGTGTATGGTGACAAGTGACTGTTCTGCAGATCAGACAAAAGTAAATCCCTGCGGCTTCCATTCTGAAAGCTTTAACATTTTGTTCATAGGGTGCTGGGGGAAAAAGTGAGGTCTCATAATGCTCTCCTCTGGTCATAATACCCCCTGGTAAAAGGGGTACTCCTCACATCCAGAATTTACCATTTCAAGAGCAGCTTAGACCTCAGCTTGCTTGACTTGGATGAATCCCCTGCTCAAAGTGCTGGCTCTGCAATCCCTAGCAGCTAAATTTTGTCAGGGCATTGTAAACTGAGGTCAAAGTATCTAATTTAGAAATACAGATTCCTCTCCGTAGCAGGTACTAAAATTAGGGTTTGCAGTACTTGATGTAAAGCCTGCATGCCCCTTGAGAGTTTAGGATTTGACATGTTTCTATATGTTACAGTGCAAGTAAACTTGAGCTTTGATTTACCTCTGCTACCAGCAGACATGAGTAAGCTGTGATACAAAGCTGTGTTTCTGCTTTAGCAATACTAAGCCTGGCCTTAGTGCCTCCTTAACTCATACTACATTTAGTGGGCTTTGAGTGCAGGTGGAGCAAGTTCATATCCTTCCGAGAATAAACCACGTAGATGTATCTCGGTTCTCCATTAACAAGTTGTTTAATATCGTAAGCCTGATCATAGGGGTAACGTGAAGAAACATGCGATGAAATATTGAGAAAGGCTAGTATACCACATTAATGAGGTCAGAGATACAGTCTAGTTCACAGAAGATAATTAACCAGATATATGGTATTTTGGGTAAGCTTTTTTAGTTTACTCAGTGCATCAGAACAACAGTCTGTTGGAAAAGTAGCTAAGTTTCATCCCTCGAATGCACAGGTAACTTATTTATTTTTCATTAAAAATAAGAAGAAATACTTATTTCCTCTGCAATGACTCAGAATGCCTTATAACTGATAGCAACTGATAAAACAGGTACAATTTGTCTCAGTGGTAAATAAATAGCACGGAGGAGCATTATATAGCCTTAGCTATTGATAGAACCTCACATGGGCTCAGCCACTGAGCTTAGCCAGAGACTAGTGTGAAAAGCCTAGATCTGTCCATTTGTATTTGGGAAAATAGCTCTTATCCCTGTCACCATATTGTATTAGTACTAACCCCCCCAGTGATGACTATCTTGTCAAAAGAACTGCAGGACAGGCCCTAATGCAAAAACCCTACACTTACAGATGGGACTCAGATAAACGGTCAAGTTACTGAAGCTTCAATTCTCTCTCATCATTTGAGACACATTAACTGTGCAGGCGTGAAGTTTTGTAGCCTGTGATAAGTGACTCGGCTCAGCTTTCATCTGCTTCTAGACAATTATCACAGCTCACCTGATATATGTAACTCATTAAACTTCAGCTGGTTGCATGTGCCCAAGACCTCAAAACAATTTTGGTACTAGGTGAATTAAAGTCTCTTGCGGGTGTCTGAGTGCCAGGAATCTAAAAAGACGTGTCTTACGCAATAATACAACTAGCTTGAAATCAGCATAAAAAGTTTCTGACTTTACTAGCAGTGCCCATACAGATACTTCTAAGCAAGTTTATCTCTTACGCTCCCTTTGAAATAATGGCTTCTGCTTCCTTTTACAGGCAGCCATGAACTATTACTGGGTGGGGATACCGGTTTATGAGCACTTTCCAATTCATTAAAAATACATACATTGGGCTACCCAGTGCTATAAAACATAGATCAATGAGTCGCCATGCAGCTCATGAAAATACTTCTGAAGGCTATAAAAAGTACCACGTTTTACATTTTTAATTCATTTCTTTTGTGCTTAAGTGGCTATTACAGTGAGAAGGTGGCAAGTACATTTTTTTGCATGCAGGCAGAACGCAACATAGAGCATTAATAAGATAGAGGCCATTCCCTAACTGAAGAGTCTTTACTCTGTATTGCAGAAGTCTCTTTAAGCTATCTGTATGTTTACGCTAAAAAAACTCACTCGTAAGCCTCTATTGTTAAAGATGGCATGTAAGTTAGAACATAAAAGACAATTTTAACTGATTCTCAGAGGCACAAGTAAAATTGTTTTCTGAAGAAAAATTGGAAGACTCTCTTCTCTTCCTCATCATGTCATAAGAGGAAAGATAAATCACTGCAATTCTTACAGCAGAATATCTCAGTTGCAGATCCATAAACACAACACAGACATAATCATGAGAAGAATACAGAATTAGCATCCCAGGTATCAGAAACCAATAAAAATAATAATGGCAAAATGCTGTAGTGCATCACCGTGTTTTGATATATTTGAGTAAAATCTATTATTTTAAAGCTCAGGTGGATAGTATATCTATTCCTACATTTAAGTAGTTCATTGAAAAAGTATTTCTAAGACAAGTAAAAAAAATTAAATACTGCTTAAGAGTTTAATGGATCTTTTAATTACAAATGAACTGGCTATATCTGACCAGCCAGGCCCACCAAATTATCTGGTGTGCATCTGTGATTATATTGCATTTCTTCAGAAAGAATATTTAACAGAAATAAGAATGGTCCATTTCAGTATTTTGTAAACGATAACATTCCTCTAGGATGTCAGAGGACTTGGGACCTAGCGCATCAATTTTGCAAACAATTTTGGTTGACCTGACCATGCAGTATTGTAAGAAAATAAAAACTTGTCCCAGGATACTTGGGCCAAGTGTGATCATAAGCAGCGAGGGTGTGACTGTACAGGGTGCTTAACGACTCCTCTGCCTCGCTGCCTGGATTTTAGAAGCAGGGACTTAGTGATTCTGGTGTTACTTTCTAGTTCCAACTTCCTCCACCCTGTTTATGCCACCTTTTGTCTCTCCTTTAGAAATACAATATTTGGGTTAGTTTTTGCAGGAAACATTCTTGTTAAAATGCCAAAGATTAAGAGGCGATGGGCTTTCCTGAGGAATTCTGCATGCACCAGTAAATATTAAGCATCCATTGGTGAATATAATCTCTCTAGTAAATGTTTGCCTGTAATTTTCTGAGTACTACAAAATTGTATTGCCAAATTATTTAGACAGGCCAATTAACTTTCCTTCAAGCATTTACTGAGGAAAATAACCAGATGATAACCCTCCAGGTTATTTTAAATTTCATGTCCTCACAAGGATTTCCATATCCCAACATAACGCATATGGTGATTTTCATATCTCCACTCAAGCTTTCCCATTTTCAACAGATTCAGGATGGGTTACACCCTCACTGGTGACAGAATGGAGGGAAGTAGATTTGGTCCATTATCAAAAGTTTGGTACATTGAAGTGTATGATGAAGAGGGGATAAATTAGGTTCTTTCTGATAATAGTCAATAAAGGCAAAAAATATGGAATGAAAGGAAGTGGGTGCAGCATTACCTGTTACAAGCCTTGGGATACTGGGATGTAGAGGTGTATTGTTCAGGCACATCTCCTTTTCTCCAGGGTTGTGTGGTTACCCCAGATGAGAGGGCCCAGGTTGTGGAGAGAATTGCCTGATCTGTATCCTTGCCCAGTGACAATAAATCAGCTTCCAGCAAAGCTGGGCTCTCTACTTCAGCGGAAGATGCAGTTTGGTTTGGTGCCTGGCATGCCTTGCAATTATTAGCCAACAGATGCTGTGTGTTTAATGTCTTAGTCCTGAGCAGCTTATTAAAAAGTGTTGGGAAATAAATGCCAAGCAGAGTGGCTGGCAGGGGAACCTGCTCAAAGAGTGGCTAAATGGATGTGCAGTTACTCCTGCATAGCACCAAGCGCGTGGCAAATAGAAGGTATAGCTAGGAGCTTTAACATGTGGATAGCATATACAGCTACGTACATTCCTAAAGCACCTACATTTCTTCCTAATACTAGACACCTAGTCATTCTGTTCTTGAGAGTAAGGGAGCTGGAATGTAGTGTGTTTGACCCTAAATTTTAGTAAATTTAAGGAAAGTCTCTCACTTAATTGCATTTGCAATTTTTTCTTTGTAATGCTCAGATGCAAGCAAAAAAATATGCATATGCATGGACTGAAATTCAAGCTCCCAATATGTACAAACACATTCGTGATGGAGTCTGAAGATCCCGTGCTTCACGCTTTGATTGCTGTATGAGAGCTCCTGGGCCTTTGTAATGGCCCTGCATCAAATTTCCACATTCAAACGTTATAACCTCTGCTAGGCTGATGTGCATCAGCAATCCCACCGAACACTCACAAAACCCCATTTATTTTAAGTAATCTACTACAGACAAATCAATATACCTGACCTATGAGCCCTCTGTATGTAGCTAGGATACTGTGCTCTCTTTCACATAATATATGTGTTAATCAACCGTGCCTTTGGACTATGATAAGTAAAGTCTGAAAACATTCCCTGCTCGCTCCTTGCTGCAGACTGGGTTTCCTCAGACTTGTCTCCATCCATACCACAGCCAGTTCTCATGTGCCCACTCTATAATAATACTGTGATTAGGTGATGCATTTGTTCCATCTTTTCACTTCCTGGTATATTAACTGAGAACTAGAAAAAAATGTTGGGACCAAGTATTTTCTGTGGCGGCAACAACCTCCTGAGAATAGTGTGTGACAGCTGACAGATGTCAACTTACTTCTGGATTGTAGTGAGGTCCCCTGCCTCGGTAAAAAGCCAGAAGAGCAGGTTGGCCCTGTCTCCAGCCTCAGCTGGAACATCAGGAGCAGCAGGACAAATCTGAAGAGCAATCACATAACAAGAGCCCCTCTAAGACAGAAAACTTTCATGCCAGTTGAGAATATCAGAGTATCAGTCTGATGGAAATCCCACAGCGTTGCTTTTCTTTCCTAGATGCTTATTATAGAAGTATGGCTAAGTGGAGCTCTTTAAGAAAGAAAAACATCCTCACAAACATATTTGGAAAAAATAATAAAAATTCTTGGATTGTTTTTCTAAAAACTGAAAGAAATACGGACTGCAAACTTAATTTAGCTTAATACTGACAAAGGCAGATGGATAAAATAATTAAGATCAGGGATAAGAAATTGATTTGGAGAGAAAATGCTTCCATTTTGCTTATTGTATTCTCACTGATGCTGGTGAGAAAATCCAGGCAAGATATTGGCATCAGTGGAGCTGCTCTTCTTTTTAAAGAAAATCACTTTTATGCAATGGTGAGTCAGGTTGTACCAGTAAATAAAACCTGGTCCTGGGAATGAGTGCCGAAGGTAGGTGAACACAACTTCCTAACCTTTTTTTTTTTTTCAAATTTGCCTGGCCTTTTAGTCTCACTATAAACATTTTATTCAGTTCTAATTTTAACTTCTTTCCTTTTTAATGTTTCTGAGAGAAACTCTTTAAAATACATCTCTGGAGGGTCTTTCCCTTGTGATGTTATTCCATTTTGTTCTTCACAGAAATCAGGTTATATGCTTCCTAATTAGATTTTGGTAACTTTTTTCTTTTTTTTCCTTGAATATAAAATTTTGAAAGGTTAGACTTTTGCTAAAAGCCTGTTTTGAGAAACAGTCCCTCTGAAGCCTTATAGCACTTAATCTCCCAGTTTGTTATTTTTCTGGCTTCATTGTCCTCCTCCTCAACATGGTTATCAGTCTGTCAGGGTACAATATAAAAAAGTAAAAACTTTCCATACATCCAGAATTCTAGGATTGTTTTCTTGACTCTTGTAATTCTTGAACTCTTTAGAAAGGCATACGTGGAAAATTTAGGTCTAAGTACTTCACTTGATATAAGTGAAGTAAATTTTGGGTATACTGATACATGGAACTCTTCTATTGTCCAGAAAACCTCCTGGGATCTTGCTGTTTATTAGAAAGAAGAGAAAAACACTTTTTTTCTGGTTTCTATCTATATTTCTCTCAGGATGGTTTTTAGTAACGAAGTACATCATCGAGTTGCAATAGTAATATAACCATAGAAAAATGACAATGAGTGGAAACGTAAGTGTAAAAGAACCATCTGTCTCTGTGAAGAAGAATGAAATTGTTAGCCACAGCCATGTTAGAAAATGCTAAAAATTGTTTTGTAAATAGATAAAATTAACGTGTCATTCAGAGCTTTCCTAGAGCTGACGTTTCTTGTCCTTGTTTTGTCAGATGTTGTTGAAAGTACACAAAGTAATAGGCAGTAACTTGGATGGGTGATAAATGTTTCTGCTTTAGCAGTAAAAGATTTTAAACCCCGTGGTTGAGGCTCTGGTGAAGTAAGGCCATCGCTTTTATGTTAATGAATGACTTGAGAGAAATGAACTTTGGGGAAAAGTTCTGTTAGGTCCTATCTATTCTTGACCTAATCTGAAGGTGGAAGAGAGGAAGCTGTTCAGGCACAAGTGGCATTGCTTTAGTACAGGCAGACTTGCCACACAAGCAGACGTATCCCCAGCCTGTGTTTCCATTTGGAAATGTGATGCCTGTGACTGATGATTGTTCTGAATCTCCATTTCTTTAATGACTGCTCAACTGACTTGTACTAATCTTACAGTAACCTGGAATGGACTCATTGATAGGAAAAAAAAAATACATTTTGCATGTCTGGAACTCTCAAAGAAGCTCAAAGCCTGGTGACAAATAATTTCACATCCCTCTTTCTTAAAAGATCAGAAATCTAAAAATCTGAAAGGACTGGAATGTAGCGATACTAAAGCTTAAGCTAGCTGCTGGACTACTGAAATGCAGTTCAAAGCACTGAGACCTTGTATAGGCTAATACGTTTAAGAATTTTATTGACTCTGCCAGCAACTCAAGCCATCAGTGAAACATGAGTCCCTGAGGTATAGCTGGGTATTGGCTTTTGGGGGCATCCCTTCTTTTTAAAGTCTTTGATCAGAAAGGTGGTGATTCTGGGTATTTCCAGCCTTGTCGTTAGATAAGTCAGGAAATTAATACGGGAGCAGATTCTTAGTTACACTTATTCCTTCGTGGCATCCATGTAGACTCAATGTTCTTACTAACTGCTGGGTGGGTTCCTGGCAGATGAATGCAAAAATGCAACTGAGCTCCACGTTGAGTTGTATCTGAAAACATCCTCTTTACTTGAAAGCCTTACCTTTATATTATTGTTTAATTCTGGAATTGTCAAAAGCCAAAGATATCAAAGTCTTCTGAGATTTAATGAGATTTAGGCTCCTGTTTGAAAATGTCAGCTCAAGTGTCACTCAATTCTGCACAGAAGTTTTATTTATTGGTGGGATGAAAAAGCATTAGATAAGTGCAACGGTGAAGTTGTATGGCTGTGTTGTCTGCACCTCTACTCAATCCTTCTCACAGCTCTCCTTCCTTTTCAGTCGCTTTCGTTAATTCTTGGAGAGAACAGACCTTTCTGTCATGGACAGAAACGATTTTGAGACAAGTTTTCTCTTAAAATAACTTGTAACTTTAAAATAAATAATGTGCAAATTTAGATATTTATAAAATGTTTTGTTTAACACATATAGCACTTCATTATTTTCAGGAGTGTTGGTGTGAATTTTTATGAGAATTTTATTCCACTGTTCTGATTATCTTCACTTATCCCACCATTGTGAAATACTGTGTGAGCTTTCCAACATCAATGAATCCAGCTGGTTTTTAGGGATCTTAATGCGGCATGTCTGGTGCTTAAGATATAGCTTACCATTAAAAAGTTGTAATGTTACAACCAATACTGTGTCTCAGCCTAGCTTTGAGCTGCTTCCTTCCTCTTCAGTTTTCATTTCTTTATAATTCAAGCAGTGACCGACTTTGTCATTAGAACTCAGTTCTTCAAAACATGTAGACACATCCCCCCAGTTTCAATGCAGCAATTTCAGATCCTTATCACAGAACCATAGAAAAATTTAGGTTGGAATGAACATCCAGAGGATATCTGCTCCAGTCCCCCCCAAACCCAGGACAGAGCCAACTTTGAAGTTAGATCCATTTTCAAGCTTGACCCGGTAGCTCACGTCCTTGTCGAGCCAAGTTTTCAGTATTTCAAAGGCTGGAGATTTCGCAGCCTCTCTGGGCTCCATTCCAATGCTAAACCACTCACACTGTGAAGAGTTTTATCCCAATGTCTGAAGCAATTTTCCTCGCTTCAACATGTGTCCATCGCCTCCAGGCATTTTACTGTAACCTCTGAGAACAGCCTGCCTCTGTTGCCCTACACAAATCTCCTCTTGACACCCATTGCTCCGTGACTCTTCAGGCTGTGGCCCCACAGACCTTGTTTGCGGCACTCCTTATTACCTTAGCAGCCATGTTGGCAAAGATGATCTTGTCCCACTTTGTCAGATCTTCTGTTCTGTATCTAGCTATTTACAATTAAATAGCCCTTCCTTGACTCCCTCCTCTTCCTAGGAAATACCTGAACACCATTTTCCAATTTTGCTTCCATTAGGGAGGAGAGGAACAGATCGATTCCTCATATTATTTTGCAACAGGGTCTGCCTGAGAATAAAAACCTGTTCTCCAGTTGCACTGGTGAAACCTGGAATGAGCCTAGGACCTGATTTCTCAGTTCAGTGTAGGCTGACTCCTCTTCCTACATCCTACCGTGTTGTGCCTACAATCACCTGTACACAGGCACAGATCACTCAGGGATTCTTACTCTGCAGACTTTGCACAGGCAGAAGACAGTTTTAACAAATAGCAGAATTTTTTTCTGGAGGACAGTTCTTCCTTGTATTGGTAGAGTAATAAAACATAATTAATCATGGGTCCTTATCAACAAACTATTTGTTGTTAAAGTTCAGAAACACTGCACATCTCTTTTAGTCAGTTGTTTTCCCTCATGTCTCTTCTCCCGCGTTTTAATAATCTGTACTATTTTTATTTAGCATGAACAACTAGTCTCAGACTAAATTAAACAAACAGCTAGGACCTTAATTTGCCAAGCATTACCAAGGGTTTTTTTGTTTAATTAAAAATACTTGAAAGATTCTAACTAAAAAGGCCAGAGAATATTAATCAAAGGAAATGCTATCTAAAAAAGTAATTGCTCATTTGATGTGGGCAGCTCGGGTTAAATACCTCAAAGAAACAGCCACATTTTGAAATTTTAGCTGAAATACTGTTTCTAATAGGAAGAAGGATTTTTCAGTAATTGTATTCAGGAAGATCTAAATGTATTATGCATGTTGCTTTATCTGAGGTGCAATTACCACACTACCTTTTTTCTTTACATGAGCTGTTACCCAAGCATGCTTTAAGCCAAAGACTGCACAGAAACATTTCCAGGTTTATTTTTTTCAGTTATGACTTTAGTCTGCTGATAATTCAAAATTATATTTAGGGGCTAGTCTGAAAATATTCTGAAGGTATAGTTTCTAGAGTGGCAAGCAAGCAAAATGGTTTATATCTACATCTATATACCAAATATTCTCCTAGAATTTTCCAAAATACTTCAAAATATATTTAGAGTGTGTGTATAAGGATTTTGCGTCTGTGCATATTGTACAACATTTATTACAGCTCTTAATGAAATACAACTATCTCCAGTGTTGAATAAGTTGTCTGTTTAACAAGACATATAACACCTTGCTGCAGTTTAGGATGCAAAGGAGACTGTCAGTTCTTCTGAAACTTCAAGGAAATGTTAGGAAGAAGAGACGTCATTATCTGAACAGAAATCAAAAGCAAGATGAAAATTGTCATGGATATTTTTGCAGAGGAAGTTCGTGATTCCAAAGGGTCTGCCTTTTCCCATTGTTTTTAACCTCTTGTAAAACAAGATCATATCTATTAACTTAAAGCCTCAAAATATCATATGATGACAGAGCTATTTAGCAGGGAATCAAAGGGATGAACTGTCAACAACCGAAGTTAAAAATCTGTATGTCCGTGGACAGTATGTCATCTGTATCCTCAGAAAAGCAAAGTTTTACTAAGTGCTCCAGATCTGTTACCTAATACTCAGTCTTTCATCTTTTTTTTATCATGTCCCATGTTCACACACTTAGTTACAACCTATCACTTTTTAAAATGTCACGCGTGAAAGTTAACAGGGACTGCAGTATTCACTGCATAAACTGGCATTCCCATGGCCTTATGGTTTTGCCTATATGGACCTTTTATAGCAAGAAATGTGAGCGTACGGTTGGACTCGATGATCTTAAGGGTCTTTTCCAACGGAAATGATTCAGTAGCAAATAGCACAAAAACATTCAGATCACCACCCCGTGCCCTGACCCTACTGACCCAGATCAAAACCACACATTACTTGCAAAGGTAGTGCTTTCTCCTAATTCAGCAGATGACAGGATAGCCGTTCCAAGTGTGCACAGACCCAAACGAAGACTTTATCTGTATTTTGAAGTAGGCAGCGATTATTCTTATTTTAGAACCAGCAGATAAATCGCGTGACATCCATTCTGTCAAGGCTTGCCTGTAGGACGAGCAAACACACAGAAACTGTTACAAGGAAGAAATTAAGTCCAGGTAGGTGATAAGATCAGTTTTCAATATAGGCAATGTTTCTGCTTTATTTACTTCCAAAATGCTTACCTCTTAATGGAGCTATTAATAATTGCGTGAGAAACAACACTACAGTGGTGAAAGTCAAGGATCCACAGCAGATGATGTGAAAATTTCCAAAGCAAAGAGTTTAGCTGTAACATGGCTTGCTCAGCAATGATGCTTTTAGAAATAAAAGATACTTTCAGAGAAGCTAAATACCTTAATTATATAATCAGTTATCCATTCACCATGGTATATATTATTGTGCCTGACTAGAGGCCCTAGCTTGCATAAATTATCGTGGTGACGAAAATGTAAGCTACAGTAGAACTGGGCAAAAGTTGTCCTTTATATAAATACCTTTTGCAATTCTAAGTTCATTAAAACTGTACTGTTGAATGAAGTTATTACAGTTACAAATGTGGGATGATTAGTTGTTTTGGACAAATTAATTGTGGACAAGAACAGAAAATTCAGAATCTTTTATCATTCAATTTTACTTTAGTGTCTGTTTGATTCTCTATTTTTCCTGTATATGAAAAAATTAACAATCCCCTTGGTGGTGTTTCCCTTTTCACCCACTTGACCTTCAGACATTTTGAAACAGTTATAAGAAAGTTTACTTATGAGCAATTGATCTGGAGAAATTCTATTCTGTAATTCAATCAGTGGCATCAATATGTACAATTTCTAAAGGAATACTAGGTTTTACCAGATAGTAAGTTTAACTGGATTTATTGGGATCATTCCTTGAAAATGAGATACAGATTTGCAGATCAATTGTGCTGGCTCCCCTGAGGTTTGTGGGTCATGACACAGTTCCTAAGTAACTTGTATTTGCATAAGTCTCACTTTTAAATACCCAACCTTAGACATGAAGAAGCAGCATGATATTCATAAAATGCTAAGCATGGTTTCCCTAATGAGGAGCTCCGCATCTGTAATCACTTCTGAAAATGCTGGTCCATGTTTAATCAATTTTACCAGCTATTGTAAGATGTCAGGACTTACCGCTACCAGTTTTATTTCCTTAAAATGGGACATTAAACCGTTATCTCTTGATTTATAACCCATCAGATATAACTTCATTTTTAATGACAAACAAATTCAGTAAAAAACAATTTTAGCTGAAGTTATGGAAACTGATACCAATAAGCACAAAGAAATGTGATGTGTAATTAGTTACCATTTACTTCCTCAATCTTTATGGAAAACCCACAGGAGGATTATAGTTTCTTATAACTTCTTAAGAGATTCTGACCTTATTATTTGCACCCATATTTAGGATTAGAAATCTTTTCCATCTGATGGTGATTGCGGTATGAGATAAATTTCACAGGCTACTGCTGCTATGTGGTGCAGACCGTAGCTGCCTTCGGCAATTACTCATTGTGCTCACAGAATTGGTAGCATTTTTGCAAACTTCATGTCCTAGCATGTGTGTCAGCCACCCCAGACAAGACCACGCCAGATTAGGACACGGTACAGAACCGTGGCTCTGCTGAAGTCAGGGAACCCAGGGGCTGCTCTGGGTGAGCAGCTCAGTGCTGCTGCGGTAATGACTGGAGCTAGCAGGGGTTTCGGTGCTGGTCCACGTGGCAACACTGAATCTCCTCTGAAGTATTTTGTCTTCAGTCCTTAAAATAGGAGCCACGTCGACTTTACTACAGTCACAGCAGATGTTCATCTGAAAGCTGCTGGCCCAGATCTCCCTCCCAAGGCAGAACTGACTATTATGTAAACCTTTCCTGACAGACCATCATCTTCCTGGAAAATCCTCAGTGACAAAGACACCACAGCCACCTCTGGTAATCTCTTCCCATGCTCCAATATTATTAGTCTTTTCCTTTTACCCTACCTTGAACTTTCTCATCACAATTTAAAGCTATTGCTTCTTATCTTCTAGGGTCCTTAGGGAGAATCACCTCTTCTTTCAATAATGTTTTATATATTTGAAAATCTACAATGTTTACCCTCATGCTTTTCTTCTCTGAAGTAGAAAAAAAGAAAAGGAATTGCAGTTTGACAGCCAGCGAGTAAAAACATGATGCAATCAGTTAAAAGAGACTTCAGAGGAGAATTACCCATAACCAAGGATGTGAAAATCTCTGACTTTTATAGACAATTATGCCAGGTTCAAATTCCCATATGGAACTCTTGAATTACTTTCTGCAGAAACCTTAAGCACATCCTAAATCTGATATTCAACAGTCTGAAATATAGTTTAGAAATAATGAAAGCCTTCTGTAATGTTTCTAGAGCTTTTCCTTTAGTTTCACAAGCACAGTGCCATGGTATCTCAATCCATAGTCCTGACACCAAGGGAGACTAGAGAATACTTGATCAAACCTCAGGAAGTGTAGGGTTTGCATTTGGGAACAAATGGAGCCCTTTCATCCATTGCTTGGCCACACTGGTTTGGTCTTACTTATTACTGGATCTGACGTGTTGCTATAAGAAAGGACTTTTTTTTGCACTTTCCTACTTTCACGTGTCCATTAAAGCCAAAGGTTTTGATAGTTCCCTGACAGGTCAATATAACACACGGCGATGTACCACACTCCAGCTAAGGTTAAAGTAATGATCTCAAAACTATCAGCTCTGCATGTTAGTCTTCACAATAGATTTCACAATAGTCATACTTGCATCTGACAGACTTTGAAAGTCAAAGATAAACAATTATTGAGTGGAAACAGAAAACAGCTCGAATGTGGTATCAGCTCAGCCATGCACAGTGCTAAGCTCTATTTAAAACTGCCGTGCAACTGCATCTGTTGAACAAACTGGTACCGAGGAACATGTTTGTTTGGCAAAGTCAATGAGAAAAAGATAAACTACAGAGAAGATTATTCCCCCTGTAGATTCGGTTTGATAAGTAATAGTGTATTTAAGTAGGATAAAAGAAATAAAACTTCAATTGTAGGAAGTGAATGGAGGAATCCGGCTTTGCTATCTATACCTCCTCCGATCCATTTCTACCACAGACCCCTTGGCAAGCATGTAATCTCTCAGCAAACATCGCAGGATTGCTTCTCAGCGACGTTACGGGACTGACTTGCTGGCCTCTTTGCTTCAGTTTGTTCCTTCTCACAATACCAAACTTATAATACTACATATATTTAATGAAAAAGAATAATGGCAGGGAGGGGAGACTGCACGACCCCAGGCGAGTCAGGGTGACCGTGAACACTTTCTTCATCAGCGTGTCCTAACTGTTAACCTGGAATAACAGGTTAACACTACCATTCTGGCAGTGATAAAAGGTGCAGACTTATTTACTAGACACTAAGAGCAGTGATTCATTTTACCTAGGTCTTCAAAAGATGTCAGAGTTTAGGTCACTAAAGGTGTATCTAGCAGTGATGTATGATGGTGTGTATAAATACCAATTACTTGAGCTGTCAGGTCCACAGAGAGAGAGAAAGATCAGCAAAAGGGCCTGCAGGGGAAGCTGAGGAGTATGGGGAAAACAGGAAAAAAGGGAAATTATACTAAAACACAACCAGCCCTAGGCTGGTGACACCCTGGAAGAGCAGTTCTTCCCCTCGGCACGGACAGCGATCAAGGTCCCGGTACTCCCCTTCCCAACAGGCGCCTCTGCACTACTACCTCCACGCTTGCTTCTGCAGCCTCTGCTCACACAGCTCACTTAAAGTCCGGCAATTCCCCATATCTATAGACCTTGATAAGAAGAACCAGCCTATGACTCGGTGAGTATTTACCATGTTAAAAAATAATTAGACCGTGTGATTGATGCTCCTTGATTTTTCTTGTTCCTTGTCAGTGCCTTTTAAACAATTATCATATTAATAAAGAATCAATGATATGTCTGTGACTAAAATAGTGTTTGAAGAAACTAGGGCAATATACTAATCAGAACTCCATTATATTGACACTGAAAAATTATGACCAGATATAGGCCTTGAACACTTGACTTCCTCTTCTTCTGGTTTGCTTTAATTAGAAATTTAAGAAAATGGGTTTGCCTTTAGATGACATTGCTCAGATTATTTTCAGCTCTGCTTGGAGTGCCAGGTTATTTTTTTTAATTTGTAAGAGTCAAAAGCTACCCTAAGATTACAGGAAATGAGGTCTGACCTTTCTTCAAAGTCCTCATCAGGCTAATGATACTGTATGGAAAACTCTTGGCTGGGGAACAGTATAAAAATTTGGGGCAACAGACAGAGTGTATATATAAACCAGAAAAAAAGCTCACGCTTCTTGGAGGTACTAACTCTTCTCAAAGAAGAATCTCCTAAAGACATTCTTTTCTGTTAATACTATGTTATCGCGAAATCATCAAGAAGGTCACGCACTATTTTTCACATAATAAGACATTTTTAAAAATTTATACTTAATTTGAAGTTGTCTGCAAATAGTCACTTTTTGTAAAATACCCCTGAACATCATCGGGGGCGGAGGCTGCTGGTTTACAAGGCAGTTGAGTAGCAGAGTGATAGTTGCTATATGAAACACTGTTGGTTAGGAAACTAGACCTGGTACTGTGGTGAGCCTGATTTTCTATTATTTGGTTCCTCTCTCAATTTTTTTTATTGTGTAATGGATCATCAGGCAATAACACTTGTTACCTCCAATACCTGTTTCTCAGGAACATTGTTTAGGAAAGTTGCCTTTTTGACGTGTAACAGCTAGCACTCCTTATGAAAATATTCACGTGCTGTGACATACCTGGAGAGAAAAGGGCACCGGCATCTTTAAGGAGTACTCCTCTAATCAACATACACAAGAATTTGGTACCTGTGAGTGTGACAGTTGTGCGAAGAGGAGCACACAGAGGGAAGCAGAGACTCCTATTGTGATCTTGAAATGTGGTTGGTGCACTGTCTGACACATCATTTAAAAATAGATAGAAGGGAACCCTAAGGGGTCATCCAATTTACCTTCCTATCTTCTTCTATCTAAACTACGTGACCATTTTTTGATTCATCTTCTCTGAGCAACTTTCAACAATACAGATCCTGCCTTCTTTTATTTTGCCCTTTTTATTTCCACCCACCACCACTCCCCGCCAGCCCAGGCAATGTGTTTCATACCTCACCTTTGGCATGCCAGGGAATTGAAGGCTGAAAGAGGTCCTTAAGGTCACCTCGGCTGGTCTCCTTGCACATCATACGTTGCAAATTACCACCCCAGTTTACTCTGCATCCGTGCAACAAATCTGGGCCTGAAGAGCCCAAACCATACCTGATCCCATCACAAACCTGCGGGGAAAGATAATGTTCTTTTTGACAGCTGGACAGTAACTTTCACAAAACGCATTACAATGTACCCCAGCCGTTGCTTTTATTTCTCTTTAGAGCATTTGACCTTTTAAATATGCTGAAGTGCTATTGTAAAGAAAACTTTCAGAACCTATATTCTATAAGCACAGCAATACGGTCTGTGAGTTGGCGTATTGCCTAGGAGAACAGCTTGTAACTGCTCTCACGATGGGTTTTGTTCACAAGTAAGTCTTCATACGTGTTTTCAGAAAATGTCCAGGGTGCACATCGGCAGCCCAGGTAAATAATTTCTGATTAATCGCAGTTCCCTCACTCCATTCCTTGCCTCCCTCCCTCAACTCTTTCCCTGACATTTTGGTGTTTACTTCATCAGTGAACTTGGTAGGATGCAGTCTGCATTTCTAACTTGAACCTATTAAGCAGAAGTGCTTAACAGCAGCAATAATTTACAAGATGGACAGGAAGGCAGGGATTGGTGACAAGACTTTGTGAGCAAGTGCAGTATTAAACCAAGCAAAGGTTTGACCTAGAGAAAAAGGTACCACAGCTCTGAGCTGATGCAGTGTGTCGTTTCAGGTCAACATTAAGTTTTTTCAGCAGACCGTATGCAGTATGTAATTTATCTTGGAGAACTTGGGCTTGTTCTCAGTGATGATTTTGCTTTTAAACCATGTAGCATTATTCCCATTGCAAGCATATGGTTGCTTTTTGTATACGGGGAAAATACCACACACCTCATGTACATCCAATAAGGTCAAATAAGGCTAATGTAAATTGTGAATTAATACTATGCAAAGGTGAAATTTGTTTGCATGTTTAAATTAATAGCTCAATATCCAAATGTGCAACTCAGAGTGTTATCAAACACATGTTAATCTCTCAGTCACTCAACTGCCTATTTTATATCACATGGTAAAATATCCTGTTGGACATTATCCTTGCAAAACCTAAATGTTTATGCGAAGATAAGCTCGCTTTTTTCCCCACCCTGTATAGCTTCAGTAAAAGTGTGAACGCAGTTCTTATTACAGAATCTTTGTTGAACAATAGGTAAAACGTTAGCACCATGATACTGCCTGCAAAGATGGTAATTAGAAAAGAAAACCAAAACAAAATCAGGAGGTTTTGCATCAAAAGCTGAAGAAATAAAACTTACAAACAAATGCATAAAAAAAAGATAACTTCCAATATCTTTGTATGGCAGCTATTATGTATACTTTTTGAACTTCAGCAACTTTTATAAGATATTGTTTTTACAGCCCAGGTGCTCCTTTTGATCTTTGATTGACAGAAATGTGTCAGACAGACTAGAACGTTTGGCAGGTGCCACTTCAGAGCTCTAGTTCACCAAAAACTTGACCGGGGGTACTTCTTGTTTGGAAGGAAATGAGCATTTTGGTTTTAGCCACTTGGTACTCAAAACCACGTTTTAATTGCTATTTTGTCATGTTCCCTGTTATTCCATATATCTGAGGATCCAGGAATTTGCTGAAAATCGTGTGTTTATAAGAGCTGAGCATCACTTTTCTTCATATTTGGTAAATTGCCTGTGCAGTTCTCCTGTTTACTGATGTCTGGAAGCTCTTTTTTAGCAAGATGTGAAACTACTAGTTTGGAGGTTTATTAACCAATAAATCAGATACACTGGTTGAATTCATTCAACAGAATTAACTTTCAAATCTATTGTAATGCACCCCTCAAAATAAGGGTTGTGACCAGAGCTGCTGCACTCTTCCATCCTACATGGTTTCCTTCTTGCTCAGTCCTTGCAAACGTCCGACGGTAACAGTGGGTTGAAGGCTACTTCTCTAGGACCAGATGTGTGCGAAAGGGATTTTGAGAAGGTCTTACCTGACCACTGATGTGGCAGTATGGCCCGGGAGCAAAAGACTCCCTGGTTTTTTGGAAGCAAGGAAGAATCTTTCTCACTCTCACACTGAATTCTTTAAGGAATTAATTCTTTCTCTAGGTCTTTGCATGGCTGGTACGGCACATGCAAGAGTAAACCAGCCACTGATCTGTAGCCACCTTCCCTCCCCTCGTCTTTGTGGCCCAAATCTCTCCCGCATCGGCGCAGTGCCGTTGCATCGCTGCATACTTAGCAATGCCAGTGCCTCAGCCAGCTTGGTAAGGTTGAGAGAGATGCCTCATTCTGCTTCTAAAATTTTGACGAGCAAGAAATGGTTACGAGGAACCTGGAACTTCTTCATCCCAGACCAAAGCAGGTCCTGGATTTGCTACTCCCACAGTTAAGCTACAAAAATGATGGGTTCAGTAAGGGGTTTTTGCTTAGTCCATAGCTGAGGAGTAGAAATCAATTTTGTAACTGGGTTGGCTGAATAGAATAGATTTGTTAAAGATCTCTGAACACTCAGAGAATTTGATAGACTTTCTTGAAGTTATTGCTTATGCGGAATAAATGCATATCCTTTCTCCAGCATCTAAAGCTGGAATAAGTAAAGTAAAACTCAAACTCATTTGCATGCAGAGATTTGTTCATCTCTGAATCCCCTAAACGCCTTCTCTAATAAAACCCAGTCATGTGGCTGTTTGCATACACCAGCAAACAAAACAAGTTGCAAGAGGGGATCAGACCAGGATTTGGAGTTTTGCAACACAATCATGCATAATTTTTCCTCAGTTGATTGAGGCAGCTGACTAACACTGAATAAAACCATTTCCCGACTTGAAATTATAGTCTGCTTGCATTATTATCTATTTCTGCTGTTGGCCATGCCATATTGTAATTGTTCACCCCACAATTAGATGTGGCTTTGTTTTCTCCTTTATGCTATCACCTCACTGCAGATGCAGCCTTACAATGACCTAGTCCGGGGTGCTCTCAGAGTTCTTATTTCTGCTTAACATCTTGGAAAACTAAACAAACAAAATCTGTCCCTGTAAACCCCTCAAGGCTGACAGGCAAGCTGAGTATGAAATTTGCTACATCCTAGCAGTTGTGCTGTCTAATGATGAGGAATGCTGTCTGTCAGCTTTCCTTTGCAGCTAATTTCTTAAAAGTCATCCCCATGCTGCACGGAGGAGGTATGGAAGCTTTACCAAGTAAAAAGCAAAAGCCTGTGTTGTCTGGAAAATATGCTGCCATTCCTGCTTTTGTTCTTTTTCACCTGTGATAAAATAAAAGCACCTCAACTCTGAAAGAAGTGGGGAAAAAACACGAGTGGGAATCAGATCTGCCCCATGGTAGTAAGGTCATCGATTTCCTTCCCTTTGTGTGCTTTATTGAAGCACTGAAAAAAAATAGTATCTCCTCAAACTACAAAGAAGTTTCACTGATAAGTGTAATAAAGCAATTTTCAGTAGACACTGGCTTCTTGTTAGCTGTTTTTGCTTAAGACAAGAACAGAACAGCATAATCTGACCCTTTTCTTCAGTCTTTTCCATACCCTTAGTTATCTTTGGGAAAGTTTGCAGTATCAGCAGTAATTTAAAAATGAATTTTAATCACAGTATTTGCAACCTATTGGAACAGTTAGTGAGAAGCTGAAAATGGGGATGAGCTTCCAAGTGTCCATCTCTTCTAGGCAGACATCAGTGAAACATCCCGGTGACCTGCGGGCAGCCCACTACTGGAATGGCCCATAGCCGGGAGCAGAAAAGCAAGTCCTGATCACACGGAGGCACACAGATCCTGGCCTTACAGCAAACTCTTGCTCCCAGATTTGTGGTGATTGTCTCTGGCTTCTTCACAAAATTCAGCAGTTTTTCTACCAGAAAATTTAGTGCACAATGCTTTTGCTTGCCAGGGTAGATTTCACAGTGAATATAAAGCCTCCAGCAAGGTAGAAAAAAAATTATCTATAGGATAATGGGAATAGGTTGGTAAGGTCCCGGAATTGTAGCACAAAAAACTCCTTTTGCATGAGAAATAAAAAGCAAACAAAAAATGGTAATGTGCATTCTGACCTCAGGAAACCCCTGCATAAATTGCTAAAATAGAAGAGTTCCTCACTATATTCATACTTTTCTTAATCAAAGTGATTCTTTGGGCAAGGAGTGCTTTTTAATGATTAGATGAGGCTAAGGAGGACACAGAGGCTCCAGAGAATTTTGTGTCTTCACCCTTATGCAAGATGTTTTTCTGTTATGGATGTTTGCTGTTATCATGGGATGCCTGGTTTAAACACGGATTAGGGAGGCTGTACTGTGCTCGGCTAAAGCACCTCACGGAACACCATTTCCCAGATCACAGCGTACCTTCAGGTCATTCTCATTACTTCCCCATCTCTTCACCTTATACCATCATTTACGCTACCCCTGACATGTTACCTTTTCTTCCAGTGTTGAAAACAAGTGGGATGTGGTAAGCACCCCTCCTTTCGTCCCCATCCACCTTGGTATGTGCATTATTTTTGGACCTCGTTGGAGAGTCCTTTTCCCTCTTTGACTGATGACCTTCCAAAATATGTGCAATCTCTGTTTTCATTACCAAACTGTGGTATTTTACATTGTCACGTTTGGAGTGATTACACGTCTTGACTATGTGCTTTCCTGATTACAAACTTCCCTTGTGAAGAGCTCCATCAGCACCTTGATTTTCTTTCTCCTTTTTTCTAACCATCTCAAAATCTTAGCACTTCACTGGGTTTTTGTTAGCAGTGAACTTGATCTTGAGATGGTATTCGGATATAAACTTAGAGTTTCTTTTAGGTATACACCAGTTGCTCAGCAGTCTACATTTTTCACTAGTAGAAAATAAAATATCTCAATTGAAGTCTGCAGACAGAATTTTAAAAAACCGAATTCAAAAGCATTTTCTATAGTTAATTCAGTACTCCCAGTCTTTCTCAATTTCAGCCACTGGAGGAAGACTGCTTCTAACTAGAGTCTGACTCCAGAACTGAAGACCTTAGTTGCGCCAGGGGAGGTTCAGGCTAGATATTAGGAAAAAGTTCTTTACTGAGAGAGTAGTGAAACATTGGAATAGGCTGCCCAGGGAGGTGGTAGAGTCACCATCACTGGAGATATTCAAGGAGCGTGTGGATGTGGCATTGTGGCATGTAGCTTGATGGGCATGGTGCTGTGTGGTGTTGGGTGGCTTGTTGTTGTTGTGTGGGGTGGTGTTGTGGTTTTTTTTTTGTTTGTTTGTTTGTTTTTTTTTTTTTTCCCCCCAGGTTGGACTTGATGATCTTACAGGTCTTTTCCAACCGTAGTGATTCTGTGATTTTTAAGCTGTTCCCAATGCAGGCAGTGTAGATACAGCCTGCCTCTCAGGGTGCCAGGGGCTCAAGCAAGTCCATACCAGCTGGCCCTGGAGGGTGATAAATCCAAATACATTAATGTTGCAGAAAAGATTCAGGTTGGGGAGGGGGAGACTCTGCATCTTAAGAAGACACTGAGATCCCAGGGACTGTGATCTGTTTCTCACTGGGCTGTGAGAGTCTGTTTAGGTCTTAGAGTCCTCATGGAGTCATTTCCCAGCACTCCTTTGACAAGGGGCAGAAAGACCAGAGGCAGCCTACAACCAGGGAATAAAACACACACAGCGAAATCATTTTACTAAATAGATTATTGTTGGAAAATATGATTTCAGAGTGACAGGTATTTGTTGCAAATTCAGGTCTAGTGTAGATAATAGCTTCAGCAAAAGATGAAAATGGAAATATCCTTTAGAAGTTAAGATACTTTCGAGTTTAATCTTAAAGCAGGAAATTTAACAAAAAAATAAAAGGGTTAAAACAGTTGCTCTAAACCAAAGCAACATGTTTTTGCTCAGCTTTTGTACTTTGTAATGATCCCCATCTTTCAGACGCAGGACGAGGAACAGTTGGCATTTTTCATTTCTTGAGCAACTGAAGTAGGTGTGCCTACTGATTTCTGCATTTACTTCTGGCAGTCCCAGTATAGAAATTCTCTAATCCGTTTCAAGCACGTAATAATTCTGAGGAACCTACTGAGGCTAGAAATGGAAAAGCCTAAGGTATGGAGAACCTGCTGGGCTGACATTACATGCCCAGCATGCGACCAGCGTCGGGGAGACCGCAGCATTGTGGCCAGCGCAGAGAGCCCCATGGCTGCTGGCTGGGGCCCGTACACGTACATCAGGAAAGGAACAGCTGCTGCTCAGAGAAGAAAATGATTTTGAGGGCTGCATTATACGGTGTCAGCTTATAAAGTCCGTGTTTATTCAGCCCTGCTTGTAAAGTCCATGCTGGCTGTACTGGCTGTGACAGGAACCAAATGAGCACTGGCGAGGAAAGCCTTGGTCGCGGGATGTGACAGTGTTAAATTGAGCTATCAGTATTAATTTTATTCTTGATAAATGTCCTGCTCTTTTTTGAGCATTGGGAGTGACTTTGGGAGGTGGGCTTTTAAAACTTTTTCTCAAAAGCTTGTAATACAATCAGTTAAAAAAAACAACACTAGTGAAAATAATTTTAAAAATTCTCTTTTTTAAATCATATTTGCACTTCCTTGTATTACTGCTCATAAACAGCTTCTGTTCTGTTTCCCATGGATTTATAAATGCATATGTTATCCATAGGCAAGGGCAAAGATCCAGTGATTACTTACGGAAGAAACTGGATCATTAACTTAGATCACTTTAAATCCTCCCAGTCCCTCCTGGTATTAGAGGGACTTACTTGGAGGTCAGATGATGTTTCCCTGTGGCATTGTGCACTGCCCCAACAGATACACTCCACCATCCAGAACCGCTTTCCTTCCCAGCTCAGCTGAGTCACTTTAAACTAGGTTTCCTAATGCGTGGTAGCTGCTGGAGATAACTGGAAGAGGACTACAAGTCCACCTTTCAAATGGTCTGGTTCCTACAAGGCAAAGGCCATGGGATGTGATTGCTGAAGGAAAAACACGAGGCTGTAGGATTCCTTCTTCCCATGTCTGCAGTTGTCCATGATCTCAACATCTTGAATTTGTAGATTACCATGAGCAGTTCATGATGGTTTTTTTCTTGTTTTTTGGCTGATGACGGAACCTGCATGTATCCAGCCACGTAAAGCGTAGAGGTGAGGAGATCCTTATGTCTTACGGCAGGCAGCGGTGAGGCCTCGTTTGGAGTTGGCTGTGCAAATTTGGGCACACAAATGGGCAAAGGAAGATGAATATGAGTTGGAACAGGAGCAGGAATAAGGAGCTTGACTTATGGGAGAAGACTAAAAGAGCTTTCCCTTTTGAGCATAACAAAATTATTTTTGTGAGGGAAAGCAGCTCCTCACTCTAAGCACGTCTAGGTAGAATGAAACCAGTACAGAAAGCACAGGACCAGCACATGAATACCAGGGCAGAAGAAGAGGTAGAAAACACCATGCCTGAAGCTGAAGGACTGCAAGACTACTGATGCTTTCACCCAGCCTTTCCAGCAGGGACCGTGACTTCTGCAGGTAAAGGGGGAGCCTGGCACAGAGACAGCTGGTGTTGGAACCGGCTTCTCCAGGAACGGGACTTGGCAGCTCCACCTTATTGTACCCCGCACTGCGCAGGGTAGAGATCTGGAGGGTTAGCCAGGATTTTTTCATTTGTAAGCCATGGCTCCAGAGAGCTGAAATTTAGAAGCGCTGGTGATAAACATGTTGAACCTTCCAGCTGCAGATTTTTGCTAGACAAGAGCCAAGAAAAAGGAGATGAGAGAGATCATAAGCAAGGGAATCTTGTTGTGAGAAGAAAGACGCTGTCATATCCCATTTACTGTTACATGCCTATTCCTGTTAATGTGTTTCCGTTATCTTCGAAGATCAAAGTAATCGTTGCAGGGACTGGAGAATAAAAACACTTAGCAAGAACTCATCTATACGCTACTGTTACAGCCATGCTTGCGTGGCAACGTCATGTCTGCACATCAGTGCCTTTTTAGCAATGTATTTTGGGAAAAGCTAGGTAGCTTTCCCATATTGCTTCAGTGAGACAGTGAGAAAGAAAATTGTGCGTATCCAGAGAAGGAGCGAACGGAGCAGCAGCACCCAGGGGGTCCCTGCGACAGGCTCCCAGCCAGTTTTGTGGAATCGTTACGGGCTATTCGAGTTTCTGAAAGTGAAAAATCTCAGCCAGCCATATTATATTTCAGTGATCCCTGCTAGGCTACAGAGAAACATGTTACAACCTAGCTCAGTAGAGAGCATCCAAGCTAGGCAGGATGATTCGTGATTAGCTGACATACTTACTCATATAAACCATGTTGTGCATGAGCTTAAACTGTCTAGGTCCTACTCTCTCAATCAGGCAAATCAGCACCTTGTTGTTTGTGGATATGGACAGGGACATCTGTCAGTTAACTTCAGCCTTCACAATTCACAGATCTGTCCTCATATTTGAGTCTTCTTCAGTGAACAAAAGCTCTTCTTCTGGGGGGAGAGGGCCAGCGGACATTTTGTCAGGTTAATTAAATCCAACAGTGCTGCCAATGTTGCAGCTGTCAGAAATTGCAAAAGAACCAGACTTGTGTAAGCCTAGGGAATCAGTGAAGCATTTTATGGCTTATACAAACCTTTGTAAGCAAAAAAAAAAAAAAAAAAAAAAATCAAAGCAGGGGGCCAAAATGTCTAAATCAAAGCTGAATCAAAGAACATATTCTGGCTGAATCTTTCTAACATCTTCGATGTGAACCTGTTGGATATTCTTCTCCCCAGCAAAGTTTTACTGAACGTGATGAAATAACTTCCAGTACTTAGGAGCAGACTGAGGAAACTTCATAGAAAACCATTTGAAAAGTCACAGTCTCTTTGATGAGATGATGCTTAATATACTTAATGATGCTTGTGTTAAGTAACAAAATCCTTTACTGTCCCGAGGCCAAAGTTGCTTTAATAAAGGAGAGAGAAGAGGCAGAAGACCTTGAGCCATGTCTCTCCTGTCAGCCTGTTTAATTAACATTGAATATTAACTAAAATGTTAAGTAATCATCTCCAGTAAGTTATATGGAAATGAGTATGCTTCAGCTAGACAAAATTCATTGACATACATTAATATATTCATATTACATGGTAATGCTCTAGTGGCTCCATGTTTTCAAGCTTCCTTCCTTTCTTTTTTTATTCATACTGACAAAACACTTTTCCTAAACATGAAATCTGGGTTCGTCATTGTAATAGCTCTAATCCTAATAGATGTCACCTATGTTAGAGACAGCTATTTTTTTTAATAAATTCTCTTTCTTTTATTGAGTTTCCCTTGTCAGATATATTACCTCTTTTGTATTCAAAAAATCATCTTGAGCAATATTTTGATAATATATCTTTGTTGGTTTCAACCCAAAATCTCAGATTACAGGTGTTCTAAATTTTGAGTTTTATCTAAATGTTCTAATCATAAATAATATTTATACGCTTTTGTGAGACATGGAGACCAACTCCTACAAAATGCTTCTTAGGCTTTTGGCGTACATGAGAAAGTGTCATATTGGGGTTAAATATATATGGACTTAATTTTCCTGTTCTCTTAGAAACAAATGAATTTAACTCAGAAAATTTTATTTCTTGGGTAAACACTCAGAAGTAATCTGTAACATCTTATTGTTTAGAGTTGTGGAGCTGAAGCTGAACCTTCTTCAATTTATCCAGTGCCTGTTTCTATATCTTAATTGCCAAATCCTATTAAACTTTGTCAATTCAATGATACTGGGCTATTTTGGAGGGAGAGAGGTGTGATTTTCTTTTAGATTTCATTGAAAAACAGTGGGCATATTAACCTGAGATGAATTGCTAATATCTGTATTCATTCATGTTTTAACGTCCGTGACCAGAGACAAGGAATTTGCAAGTCTGCTTGGTTTTGATGAGAATTGCATATTCTCAGAAGTGCTTGAGAGGAAGAGACTGTTCCAGAGAATATTTGTGTTATCTCTTTTCTCCAGGTGTCTGATTTTTAATGTTTGTAGAAGAAACAAGAATACCATTTTGTAGGACAGACATGGGGTTTCAAAAAGTATTAATGTCTATATTTCTTAGCAATGGCATTTCTGTCCAATTATTCCTGGAGACTTTAGGGAGGATGTTAGGAGGGGAAGCACTGGAAATTCCACAGAATGACAAAATGATGAAAGCTAGATGTAATATGGGGCTGCCTTTATGTTTTCTATTGTGGAATTTCACAGCAAAAGGCAAAGAGAGAAGTGACTGCAGTTACAACAGGGCAGAGAGAGAGATGGCAAGCATGGAAAATCCAAGCTCTCTTTGAGCTGAATGTAGGAAAATAATAGAAAAGGTAAGTGAAACCTTTAAAAATCATAGGCATAACAATGTGTTCTTCAAACAGGAATGATTTAATCAGAATCTTCTGGAAATCCCTGCAAGATTCCTAGGCAGACAGGGAGAAACTTTTTACAGCTATTCCATACAAGGTACAGGTGTGATAATGTTTTATTGTCCTGCCTTATACCTACCCTTCCTCCATTCAGAACTGTGTGGTAATGGACTCCTTAAGTCTCAGCTCCGTACAGGTAAAAAAGAGATGTAGAAATATAAGTAGATATTTGAAATCCAGATCGCTGGAGATCACTTGCATCCATGGCCAAAGCTTCTACTGGCCTGTATTACATTTTCAGCACATACACAGTAGTTCCAGGGTAGAAGTTAACTCAGTGTAGGTATGTGTCTTTCAGAATGATCAGCAATAAATGCCTAGCTTAGGTCAAAAAAAGCATTTGGCACTGCAGTGTCACAGCCATGCCTTTCAGCTCCATTCAGTTGGGTGTGTATGTTGCCAGCAGGCTCCTGAAAAAGTTTCAAGCGCCTTTATCTCTATGTCAGTTCAGCAAGAAATAAAAAAGTGCTCAGACCTTTGCAAGATCAACTCTTGCCAGACCAATTAAATTAACTCTGTGCCTGGGTGCAAGTATTACAGGCTATTGAAAATGTTTGCTGCAATTTCTTTTTATTGCACAAAAATTGATGAATTTTCAAAAGTCATTATCTTCATCAAAAACAACCTGTTCTACTTAGCCATACTTCACTTCAAGAATAGTTGATGTTCATTTGTTTCTGGTGCCATCTGCTTTTACTGCTACAATACACATTTCTGGGAAATTGAATATGGTAATGCTCTTTTTTACCTCTTGTGTAAGACAAACTTATTTTAACATGTCTCTATCTGAAAAGCAGACCAAAATAAAGGAGAAAACAAACATGCAAGAAAAATTTATCTAGCTTTCACCGATCACCGGCTACTCCAAGCAGTTTGAACTTGTTTTGTATTTTATTTCCCAACTATCTTGTAGCAGTCAAAGGTCTATGAAAAATGTCAAGTTATCCATTTTTATTACTTCTAGAGGGTAAAGGCTCTACTGTCTGTGTACACTGTCAGGTTTCCTCTTTAGACTGATGAGGATCCAATGGCCTTTATGAGAATGCAATTTAAGAGTGGAACTCTTCTCATCTGCTTCCACTTGAATACATGTTCAAGCTGTTTCAGCTGAACGCCAAAAATTTTATTGTAAACTTTCATTTGGGTTATTAAACAGGGAATCTGTATTTGTCCTTTTTATTTAAAGGTATCATAATGAAGTGGCACAGCCTATCCAGTGCAGCTGAACTGTACTAACTTCCTGTAGCCAAGGTCATCAGAAGAATAATCTAACCCTTAAATATTACCATTTCCTTTTGCTCTCTGAGTAGATTTTGTGCTGTCTTCTTGAATGAGAGTGAGCTCTTTTGAATCTTCATGGCCAGACTATTTTTCATGTTTTTATCAGCATTCTCATTCTTGTGTCAAAAAGAAAACTGAACAAGGGCAAAATGTCATTGGCTTGTGACAGAAGTTATGATCAATAATAGAAAAGAGGACAGACTCATTATTTTGGAAACACTTTCCTATATTCTAAGGGGCAAGGTGAATAATGCAAACTAAATAACTGTCTATGAAAGCCCGAATAGGACTGTCTCACTTACTGTCTGTGGCGTGGCAAAATGATTATATCTGAAAATTAACTTAGTTTTAAGACAGGACTCAGTTGGCAGGCACTATGCTGAGCAAAACTACAGTTTAGTTCAGCCAGGCTCAAGGACTTGGAAAAACAGTTTCTCAATCCTTCAGATCAATGGGTGCAGAAGATACCTCCAGACGGTGATTGTTGACTAACAGCCCAATCTGACATCCTCTCAAGTCAAAGATAGCCCATATAGCCAGTCAGGGTGCATACATACCTGTTTGGAAATTACCTTATGGCAGTTCATAGGAGCTGCATGCTTCTATTACAATAGTCACATTCACTTCTAGAGCTAGCATTAGGTGCCAAGAGACTGAAAGTCACAGACGAATAAACTAGTCCTTCATTCTCTCATGAAGGAGTTCCTCACAGGTCTACATTAAGATGATCTAATCAATGGGTTTGATGACTTGGTGTTGATTTTACCCTGCTGAAGATAGATGGAGGACACCACTACAGAGTCACTGAACTCCCAGCTAGCATCAGGTATTTGTCAGCAATTCCATAAACTTCTAAAAATATTACATGTCTGTTAACTTTATCTGTCTGATAATCAACATTTAAAGAGGCATAGCTCAAAACCTCAGGACTACAGAATGAAAATAACATGAAAGGACCATCTTTTTTCCCCTTTGTAAGAGCAGAAAATATCATATTTGAAAAGATGAAAATATACATAGCAGCGCCAAACATCAGGTTGTTTCTTTGCTCAAAGACCCGTTAAAGTTCAGTGTATGATAATAATTTTACTACATTAATGAATTCCTTTGAGGAATGTACTTTTATCTCTCATAATAAATGCAGTCATTTAAATCTTTGAGTTTAGGGTTTGTTTTTTTATTCAGCACAGTATATTTACAAAAAAGATCTTGGGATGTTCTGCAGAATTAGAGGTTTAGTTTTATTAGGTTCTTAAAAATGTAAACTAAATTTGCCCATCAGTTTTTTTCAAATACCACGTAGACTGTGAACTCCATGCTTAGACACACAAATGGCTTGGCATCAAAGATGATTCCAGTAGACATCTGTGGCACCATGTTTTAGTATTTGATCACTTTTACTTAGAGTACCAAAAATGTGATTAGCAGTCTTACCCACTGATTAGTTTTGGAAACATTACCCAAGCTGTTGCAAGAGCTTTGCCTGCAGTATGCATACGACTATGTCTGCTTTCTTCAAATCACTTTCCACAAATCATGATGTCTTATTTTTCTCTAAACCGCCCCATGTTTTAAAATAATCAGAGCCAAACTCTCAGTCCTCAGTATTACTATTAGAACCTGAAATTGTATGGGTTTTGAAATCTCTGTGACTTCTCTCTCCAATTTTTGAGAGCCAGAACCAAGGTTCAGAGCAGCTGTGTTCTGTTCTGAAGGAATCACCATGATTTGTATTTTTGCTTTTCTCAAAGAAATAAATTTGCTATGGTTTTGGTGCAAACTTGGCTCCCTTTCCTTCTGTCTATACGGAAGCACGTGCAAAGTCTTTGATGTTCAGGTAAATTCTGGTTTTAGCTTGAATTCATCTAACTTTAAATCTAGCCATATAGCATTGCAATTTAAGCAAATTTTTCAAGCCAATTTAGACTGCCCTGCCTAAAATTAAGTACCTGATCCTGTACTGATACCTCCATGAATACTGGAGCCTAACTTTAAACCAAATAAAGTCTTTGAAAGTTTTAGGCAAACCTTTAAAGTGTTTTTTTTCCACAAAGCCTATATAATTTTGTCTTCTTTATGCCTTCATGCCTTCTAATGGATGTGAGGGCTCTTGTCCAGACAGCTGGTACTAGGGCTGCATCCAATGACATGTACTGAGCTGCTCTCTGCTCCAGGGTTAGGATCCTCTCCCCTCTCATCCCCCTGTGCCGGTGCATCTTCCTTTGAGAAGGCACAACCTTTCCATCTCTCACTCCTCCTCGTCACGGGAGCAGAGTTGGTTTTTTTTAAGCAAATAGTGGCAAGACAATTTTATTCTTCTGGTTGGTAGAACAAGGTTTAGCAAGCTCAGGTTGCAAATGAATTCCTCTTGCTGTCAGCTGCTGCAAAATCTTTTTATCTTTCAAACACTTTATAGCAACTCAGGACGTACACAGTCAGTTATATCCCAGTTCTGACTCGTTCTGTATTTTATCTTTTCTCTCTGGTAGTCAAGCTTGGCAGTGATGGGATTTACTAATGCAGCTGAACATGCTTTGCACTCTTTTCTTAGACTGTCTGACTTTTTAGTGCAAATATGATTAACAACATCCTGAGATCCTCCCTCTCTCCTCCATCAATTTCAACTTCTGACACAGATACCCGTGAAAAGTAATTACTTTAGTGCGTGGAGAAGAAAGGTGTCTTAAACATACACATGTGATCAAAAATTACATGTCTTCATCCAAGGAAGATCTTGTCACCCAGAGGTTGAATTGTTTTAGAGGAATTTAATTTAATTTTTCCATACCTCAGTTTCACAGCTGCAAAATGGGAATGCCATATCAAATCCTTGCTTTGTCTAAGCCACTGTGTGTCTATTATTATATGTTTGTATATGTAGATGCTGCCTTCATACCAATTCTTTTCCTGAACCTAGAACAATATATCAGGATTCCCATGTTCTTTTAATGTTGAGCTTTATAAACAGAAAACCAAATACATGATTGGATATTCTGGAGTCATTCAAAATAGAATCTCTGCCACTGAAAGAAAAAATATAAGGCCATAAAGCCAGAGTCTTTCAGCTGAATTACAATCATTAATAAAATACCAAAGTGCGTCCTTCTATTTCAGGAAATAGAGGTTCTTGATAGTCATTCTTTTAGCCGCTCCTACTTTTCATGAAATTCAGAGCTAGTTATTACAAATCATAAGGTTTTGTCCAGGTTCTGGGCTGCCTCACGAGGAGGAGGAGCTGAATGGGTAGCTAAAGGACATCTTGTGCTAGTATTAATAAGGATGATGTACTGTGCTAAAATCTAAGAATCCCAGTCATGGATCAGGACACATTTGTACTAAGTAATCTCAAAAATTGAAAGATAACAAGTTAGATGAGTTCCACAGCTGCAAAATGCACATGCAATATCCACTGCTTGCTTTGTCTAAGCTGCTGTGACTCTATTATTATGTATTTGTATAACTAGATGCTGCCTTCATACAACAAAAAATCAACTTGAAAGGCAACGAGGTAGACCTTCTGAAGGTTAGAGTCTGTTTCCCTCAAGCAGCTCTTGAACTCAGTGCACAGATTTGTCTGTAAGGTTATGAGGGCAGTAGAATAGATGAAGTATATTAAATGGGGGATGAAAATCACTACATCATACTACCTCCTCCAGTAAAAGACTTTTTTGCTTTACTAGCTGCATTAAAATGTTTTCTTCGCTCTCTTTTGTTTATTTGAGAAAATCAGTTCAGCCAGGGCAGTTCAGCAGCAACTGATAATCTTGCACCTTTATAGTTAATGAAATGTTCTGGGCTTTGCTTCAGCATCAGTTTTCACCAATGGCGAGGAAGAAAGCCAATTACATTACACCACCACCTCCCCCAAAGGAAAACAACCCAACAACAATCTTTTGTTGATTGAACCTGTTATGCGGATGTCTTTGTCTTTCGTGAAAGGCCCCCCTGAACACCTCAAGGGTGCTGGAGTTTGTCAAGGTGCAATGAAGCTTCAGCATGAGCTCCCAGAGCCGTGTTGAAGATCTCAGGCAGCACTTGGTGATTCAGGGCACGCAGGAGCCTGTGATGATGATATTTGTGCAGTGTGCAACCAGCATTGTTAATTATTGCTTGGCAAGGCAGCACTGCTAGAACAAGCCAAGGGAGGTTTCTGGCTTGGACTACTGATTTGAATTTGGCATTGGATGGTATTAACCAGCTCTCTGCTGAAGTTTGCAAGTAGGGGGTTTTTGTTTGGTTTTGGGGTTTTTTTTCTTCTTTTTTTCTTTTTCACACCTAAAACTTTACTTTCATCTCCATGTTAATTTAACCGCTAGCAGTTTTCTGCATCAGGAGTGTTTTTAATCTTTTCAAAAGCGATGCATAATTTGTGAGACTTTGCAAAAGACCACGTTATTTTTAATAGCTTCTGTTGAACACAGAGGGCAACACTACAATAATTTTGCTCACCTTATAGTAAAACATTACACTAAAAATTCATTGTCATTCCTCCCCTAGTGAGGAACCCACCAGTCAGATTGCTTGTCTATAACCTGCGTTGTTGGTAGTTTTACTGCAGGTTAGGTTTTTTATTCAAAGGTGAGTGGATGCTTCTAATATCTGTAGGCACCTGAGGAAATCATGATTCAAATTAAGAATAAACACAGTCTGATTTCCTAGGAAAAAATATGAAAGAGGTTTCGGGATCAGACCACGATGGAGACAGGCACTCATTTACCAACTGTTTACCGTTCAGCTCCGCTGCCGTCTCTCCGCATCGATTTTCTTTCACAATAACATGCATACTCCTCATCATTGACAAGTCAATTCCAAATAGCAAATCCTCCTTTCCAAGTGTTCAGCCCCTGTTCCTCCTGGGCTTCAGAAATGCCTGGTCTCGTTTAATATGAGGAACTCAGAGTTTCTCCGTGACAGACCTGTCTGATTTGCTGCTTATCTGGGATACTTTCTCAATCACCAAGAGAAAAATTAACTCCCCATTTTGACATAATACCTGATGAAAGAAATGTGGGTTAAAATTAAATGAGTTAGCTCTAAGCTTTCCCATTTCAAGGTCAATCATGAAAATACTGTTTTTCCTGCACTGCCATTGATGATGTAAATCCTTCCAAATTTTTTAGGGTAGGTTTTTCAATTCCATATTAAAAAAAAAAAAAAAAAAAGGACAAAAATACAAAAAATAATAAATATGCAGTTTCTGTCAGATGGGAAATTTTTAAATACTTTTTTCTGAAGACCTCTCCCGAATCTGGAATATTAAAATCATAATATCCAAATTTTGGATGTGGAGGAGGTTTTGCTTTTAAACTTACTTCTGTTTAAATAGGATTGTTGTCAAACAAACTGTGTGTTTCTGGTGATCATTTTCACTCCTGAGTTTTTCATATAAATGTGGCTCCAGTTCAGGAAATCTCTAAAGCATGGCTCTACTGGATCCGAGTTCGATGCAATAGCTGCAATGGATTTTGAGACAACTATTTAACTTCAGCACGTGCTTAGATATGGAATTGTTTCATTTTCTTGACCTACAGCTCCTGTTTGCAGTCTCCAGGCTAGCTCAGTGTAGAGCCACATCTGAGCCACCTGAAACAGATGTGGATTGCTGAATAATTCACTCCCAATCTAGCACACCTGTTTTTAGGACATAAAGCTTCCAAATCTGAAGCATAAAGATGGTGTGATGTATTTTGTTTAAATAAGGACTTCAGATTGGGTCCTTAAGGTGTATTTTGTGACTAGCGAGTCATGAGAATGCAGAATCGCATATGTCCCCAGGTGTATTCAGGACTATCCTCAGATTAAATCACCATGTGGCTTCAGATGGGCATACAGCAGATGGGTAAGGAACAAGAGTGTAAGACTGCCCAGATACCCCTTTTTTAATCAAAAGCTGTGGTTTCTCATAGTATGAAAAAGCAGTGCGGTGCTTCTCTCAGCAAACCTGTAGGAGAGAGCCTTCTCATGAACACACTCCTTCCTTTATTAATATAGTGAGAGCTTCTCTTCCCATTCCCTTCTGTTTTACCCATTAAACTCAGAGAGGCTGTTCTTAGCATCATGGGGGAAGACCAGTAAGAACCAGCAGGGCTTGGTGCTGGTGGAAGAGCCATCCGCTTCCCACACCATCCAACTGGGGTGCTGTCAGGGGCTTTTGGAAGTGCATCTCTAACCCTGGTAGGGCGGTCACTGACCATAACAGGCATTTGCTTTCCACTGGGCAAACTTCGGTCTTCTGTGGCTGGGACAATTTGGGTAACTGTTTCCACATTCCGCATATTTAAGTTGGATTTTCCGTGTTAGAAAGCCACTGGCACACTGAGAGCCCGTGATGACTGTCATTAGGGGACTTTTGAATGAAAAGACCATCTCAGCCCTAAACCTTGTTAAAGGCTGGAAATGGCAAGCACTCTTTCCAGCTCAAGAGAAAGAGCAATCAAGGCCCATTCTGTAGGAAAAACAGCTGCGGATTGCAAGAGAGGGTCAAAGTTAAACGCTGGATCTACACAAACCAAACTTGTGTAGTTCAAAATGGGCAAGAAGCAACCATGCAGAGCCTAACCAACCAAACCGCATAGCGACTAGTGTCAGAGAACAGGTCATGGCTGCTGTTTTCTTTACCCAGCACAGTCGCAATCATAAGATGTGTGAGAACACCCTCTGTTCATCTGAGAGATCAAGCGGTGGGTGCGGTGGGCTGGAAGCTGGTGGAGCACTTGGTGATGCAGCCCGGAGTATGCACAGCAAGTGGGAGGATGGGTCTCCTGGTACCAAACATACTGGAGTGCCTTGGGGTTTTTAAGATAGGATTTTAGTTCCTACTGTGTTCAAGGTCAGAGGACTTTGTGAAGGGGAGAGAACTGCTTAAGCTTACGTGGCGTTGACTCTCAATTTAGATAGAAAAATGCCACGTGTTTTGAGAACTCAAAAAATTATTAATACAACTGTACAATGGGAAAAACATCTTAATTTTCCCAAAGACAACAGTGCCTTAAAAGCAGGAATTAATTTTTAAATACATTTAGGTTTAAGAAACTTCATTCCAAGCAAACAAACAGGACTAAGATATTCTGGCAATGATTTATGGCCACAGAACACTTGGTCTTTGGTTAAAATCAGGAAACAAGTCGAGTTTCTCAATTCTCTGTAGCAGTTACAGGAAGAAAGATGTGACTTGCTCATTTGTCATGATTTGGCCTGACTAATGGAGAAAACCATGGCATTGCAGAGATTTAAAAGAGAAATGTTAAAATTGGTCTGGATAAAACTATGAATGGAAATGTTCATGCACGAGAGCACCAGAAGAAGCAACAGAGCAGGTTTAAAAGATTGGTATGTATTGACAAACCTTGGTCTCTGTGTCGCGTACCAGTGACCTTGGCCAGAAAATTTTGATGTGCACATTTTGGTGCTTGTGAATACATGCTTACAAGAGGAGTGTGATAACTGGGTTTGAATTAAACTAAATATTACCTTCACTTTCACAAAGTTTTGCAGCGAATTTTGTGACATCAGTTTCCTAGAGCATGTAATGCATTAGTACATTAGTAAGTTGTGGTTTAAAACAAAGTAGGCTCCTATTTATTAGGGGGTTTTTGTGTGTTAACAGTTGAATCCTGTTTGACCAGGAATCAATAATATTGACTTTTCTGAGGTCAGATTGTTTTGCTTTTTTCTTTCAGTTTCCCTATAAACTCCATCCTGGATCTGGAAAACCTTCACGATGAAAGTTTCATCAAAATTGGTTTAATCTCTAGAAAACTGTTCCGGCCGGCTCAAGTGTGAAATGTGACAAAATCAAAAACTACTTCTCACTGCTTTGCTTTTCCAAATAGAAATCACTCATCATCTGTGCCGCTGAAAAAGATTTCTGATGGCAATCTGGAGCTGTCTGAAGCAGCAAAACAGAAGACATGATATTCAAAACCGTGGTGGCTGGAGACATCGAGAAGCCAACTTTCACCTCAGGTAGCCCTGTGGAGCCAGCGGCAATGTGACTCCCACAGGAGCATCTGCCAAAGGTTTATCATCTCTGAAAGCCAAAGGTGATAGCCCTGAGTATATTCCCCATGCATCTGTATTTATTTCAGAAGAAATGGGGATTCGCCACCTTCGAACTCTAGAAGATCAAAAGGGAGTTGCACTGGAGCAAGCAGCGTTAATTTGTCGCTGCTGTAAGAATAAAGAAATTTGGTGAGAACAGGTTGTTTAATTCACTGCCTCCTGCAAGTCAGAGGAAAATGTGGCACACTATTTTCTTGAATATGCCACAGGAGCTTAGGAGAATCAGTTAACATAAATGAAAAAAAATAGTATAACTTTGGAGGTGTCTGCTGTGGGCATGCGCAGGAACAAATAGATATTGAAGAATTGCTGGCATGACTTAAGATCTGCTCGCGAGCTGGCTGATGGGATCAGTCTGCACCAGTGGCAGGGGAAAAAACCCGAATATTCTAAAAGTGTTGACAGAGCTAGTAACGAAACAAGCATTAACAACAAAATAGTACTGCCAGCAGGTGACTTTCATTTCAGGCAGGCTACAAAAGAGACTGGAAGCAAACAAATACGATGGGAACACAATCCTTTCAGAAGCCAATTTTTTTCCCCCAAATTAATCTTTTCAAAGTACCACTGATATAAAAATGTCTCTGGGTATGGTGGAAGTGAGAGGAAGCACTCTTAGCCTAGAACCACAGCTCGCTGCAATATTTGACTCTATTAGAGCAGGGGAATTGCACGAAAAGCTGAGCGCGCTGTTGCAAACCGTTCTTACCTGGCAGAGAACTGAGGAAAGAGGATCTTTCAAAGCACATATTTCTTCTGCTGGGTTATGAGGGAATCCCAGACCCTTGATGAGCTGGATAGGACTCTAAGTACTCTGGATATTTAAAGATCTGGCAGAGCTGATGAAATGAAATGTCACAGAGAAAGCTGTATGCCTTTCCTCTTCAGCCCTAAAGGTTTATTGCACACAAAGGTACGAACTGTAGCTCTCCGTGATGAGTGGTAGTGTGCTGAAAGACAAAAACCACATCCTGGAAAATTAAAAAGTCCCGGAGGCAGACAGTCAGAAGAAAATTGTATCAGATAGCCATCTGGAGATAGATACTGGCTGTGACCTGGAGGAGGAATAGCCATACGCGTGTTAAGCACATGAGCTACACACGTGACAACTGGCCAGTGATTTTTTTTTATGGAGATGAAAATTGTACTGTGTTCAATGGAAGGTCTTCTGGACAATTAGCTTCAAAATCAATTTTAGTTAATCACAGACTTGGTTCTTTCTAGAGAAATTAGTGCACTGAGCCATGTATTTCCATCAGTAATCAACTGCCAATCTTGCAGTGTCATTAAAGAAAGAGCCACAAAAATAGCGGTAAGAGCACTCCACCTTTACGCTACCCTTGATAGCAAATATTTACTAAACCAAATCTAGTCTAAGTAAAAAGTGAACTCCCTGTGAGCCAGACACATGCTGGAGAACTCCAGACAACCTACTAATCTACATCTAAAGCTATATGGCTTTGTCAGATTTCTTTTTTAAAAACATGTAATACTGTCTCTTGTTCTCCTAACACATCCAAACTGAGTGCTTCTGATTCCTTCGGAAAAGCAGGAAGCACAGGGGTAAGGTAGACCCATATTTATGCAAGCTGGAAAGTTCACTGTATTAGGGCGAGGGCTTTTGGGTTCTGGCTATGCAGCACAGCGAGTGCCTAGAAAGCTACACTTAGGTTTTCAGCTTTTTCCCCTCTGAATTTCTTACAAACGTCTCTGTATTTACCATAAACAAACATTTTCTCACTAGAGTACCTAATCCAGAAATAGGATTCCCTTTGCAGGGGTCTTCATGCCACTGTTTTGAGGACCAGTTTGAAAGGAACTTGCTCCCTGCTGCAGCAAAAGCAGAATTTCAGCCACAGAGCCACTTCAGACCATAGACTGTGCAATGCTTAAGGTCAGTGTCTGATTTAAACCCCATCTGCAGTGAGTTACTGTTAACGCTTTGCCAAAGAGTGTTTCCGTACGGTGTCTGGTCACCTCCCCTCTTTCCTCACTGCAGACCCAGACACATGAGCATAGATATTTGCCTTCCACCACTCTCCATGGCTGATCTCACACAGCTCATCATAAACCATGGCCAGGAAGGAGGCATAAAACCCCCAAAGCAGAGGCACACCTGCAATGTAGAGTGCAGGAAACAGTTGCCGTCAAAATGGGCAGCTGAAGTCAATAGGAACTCACCTGTGCCAAAGAGCATGCAGAATGGGGATAGCAAGAGCTCTTCAGCAGGTATTACTCTTACTTCAAAGACATGGTTTACACAGAAAGTGTTCTAGCTATATTTATTTGTCTATTTGGGTTTGGAGGGGGTTTTTGTGTGTTTTTTTAATTAAAACATTTTAGGGTTGTTTTGTTTTGTTTTTTGAAATATGTTCTTTTGAATAGCCTATTCATATAATAATATTGCTTATTTTGAAATCAGCACAATAGTACACCCTCCTGCTTCCTTTAAGATTGTGTCTAACAACCCAACTTTGATATGGTAGTAGAAAAAAACGTAAGTTCATTTTAATTCCTTATATACATAATCTGAAAGCAACAGGGATGGTATTTATTTTTCTACTGAGTCTGCATCTATTTTCCTATATTAAAAAAGAAAAAAAAATATTTTAGCTCAGTGGTTTTAATATCGTGCATGTTGATGCTAGCTTAAAAAAATACTGCCTTTCTGCTACTCTGTTTACAGTCTCGTGAATTTTCTGGGGGAAAGAAAAATTAATAACTAGCTTATAAAATTTAATTCCCTTTGCCCCTGACAGAACTTTTAAATATTATATTTGTGACTTGTTTAAGAACTGAACAGAAAAAAGGAAATATTTTCTTCTTTTCTTTATATAAATTCTATGGACTTGTGAAGAAATGAGCTTATGCTGCTTTTCCCCACATTCTTCACCTCAACACTTCTATCCCCACACCCCCTGAGTTTCTGTTTTCTTCAAATCAAGAAATTCTGACTTATCCTGCAAGTTTTGGGTTGCTCATTATGTGTACTGGAGTCGGCAGATACTGAATGTGATTTAAGTCTGCAGCACTTGCAACTGATAAGATCAGAAGCTGTGGAGCAAAACAGGGAAAAGCTAAAGTGAAAACCTGAGCTTGCTCAATGATGAATGAAGCTCTTCTAAGAATCCTAAGGAATGGAAAGCAGTGGAAAATTTAATTTTCTACTTGGAAAACTAGCCCTAGTTATACATTTCTTTTTAATGATTTTTCTCTCTCTGCATATTTTTTCCTTGGAGTAAGGTTAATATGTGGCTGTGGATGCTTCATGTTTCCAGGGTTTCAAGGTTTTGAGTAAATTCAACCTTAACTGTTCTGTGTCTATGTGGATGTTTAAAGTTCTTGACATGTAATACCTGTGTAACTGTTATTATTTAATGTGTGCTTAAAATCTTAGTTTCCACTGAGTATGATGAGAATAATGGAAACCTGTGAGCTGAGGTTGGTGACAGACTTGTCTGAGATTTAATATAACCAGGAAATACAGTGCTGGGTTGCGCATCTGTTTATGAGTGGGCTTGGCAATCCCTTTTAGAAATAGGCAAAGAGGTGTATGAGTTGGTTGGCGAATACTTGTTCTGGTTATAAAATGGAAAAAAAAAAAAAAAGCTTCTTAGAAAAGACACCATTGAGAATCCCAAATCTTTGGTCATACTGGTACATGTACCTATGAAGAGATTCTTCCCGAAATACATGCTATGTCATGCAATTTATCATTGCTTATGTATGGATTGCCTGTGTGCACCCACCCTTGAAGACGTGCCTTACTCACAGGAATGTTTTTAGTGTCAGGGATTATTGGACAGCCCATCTCTTCCCATAAGATATTGTGAAATTCCCTCCATCAACACGCAGACAGCAGATTTATGCCTTATTCTGTGGTCTCTGTGTTGGGCGTGTGAGTAAGATCCCACCACAGTGTTGTGTCCTGAGCTATCTCCTCTGTATATCTCAACCAGCCTGCTCTCATCTGCAAACTACGGGAGGTTGAGACACTGTACCTGCTTGCTTCTGTATTCGCAGGGAGGAATCGAATGCTTCCCAATGCTTCTTCTGGGTGGCTGCATCCTCTTTCTGAAAAGGAATCGGCTCCTGCCCCTCTGTAGCAGAGCACTTTTGAGCAAAGTCCATAGCGGCACCTGTATGCAGCTGAGATCAGAGCCTGGAGTTGGTTGTTTCTGTGTGATAAACAGTTTTCATTTAATCGGTGTTTGCTGGCAATGGCTAGTGAGACTATTGAATACGGCTGAGGTCTGCTGTTGCACATTAAAGAAGAGATTGGAAAGGGAAGTAAATATTTTTAATCAGTAGTTGACAACTGGGAGCTGCAGGAGCCTGAGCGCGTTTGTGGACAATGAAGGAGCTAGTGAGTGCCCGGTGAAAACATAGTGGCACCAATGCTATGAGCTGCCTCAAATCTCTTATTTCTAGTGGCACGAGATTATTCCGAATAGTAAAACACCAGTGTCCAGGAGGAAATCCAAGGATATCCATGCTGTCCTTGACAGAGGTCACTCAGCCTTAGCTAGGCAAATAAATACCTGGTCCTCAGCTGCCACGCTCAGTGTTATGTGCCCAAGAGCGTTTGTGTTTCTTTTGGATGTACCAGTTGGTGCAATAAAAGTTATTGCATTTTCCTACAAGCCATGCTTTGCTTTAGGATTCAAAGGACATCTGAAGAGGAGGAAAAAAAAGAAAAGTTGGCTCCTTATGTGTTTAATTAACGCACAACTTCAGGCACTACACCAAGAAATCCAGTCCCCTCTTGCTTTATTCTTGATATGCCTGTTTGAATAGAAATTACTGTAATTAAGTCCAGATTTCAAAATATCAACATGCGGAAGTGTTTATGTACCCTCTAAATGAGCGTTGCTGAAAGAACATAGACATTACAGGACGCTGAGATAATTCCCATTCACTAGGCAAAGGAAAATATTAAGGAACTAAAAATAAATGGAAAACTAGATCTGTAAAATTATCTTAAATGGGGGAAATATTGAAGTAAAATGAAACCATTATACTGAAATACAAACAATTCAGGTTAATGGGGACAGCATTATTTGATTTAAAAAGCAAGCCAAGCCCTGTTATTCATTATTGCATATGCTATTATGGTAGCAGTGAGTGTATTTACCTTGAGTGCAGGCAGAATAATGGAGCCGAGAAACTGGCCAGGTCCAAAGGACTGCTGTGTTCACCTCGGTAGAAATATGTGATTTTATAGCTGCTGTAGATTTGGATACAAAGATCCAATATGTAGCTGAATAGTGCTAGGGCAGGGGGAATAGGCAGAGATCCCAATCTCTTGCAAAGAGTCCCCGAGCCATCAGCCAGCTCAGGCTGGTCAGAAAGGGGCTCATGGTTAGTGGCTTCAATTTGCTTTGTCTTTTCTTTCTTTTTTTCTCCATCTTTCTGGGCTTTTTTCCTAGGACCCTCAAAATTGACCCTATGATTTCCCACCCTGTTGGCTGGTCCCAGCTCTTCAGGGTGTCTCTTATATAAAACTGCAGGCTTAGGGGCTTGTACAGACACGATAACATTTGAGTATACCTCACAGCGTCTTGGACACCAAAATACTCAATCCTGTCTGTGGCAGTCAGAAATAATTATAGTAGAAAATTTAATAATAGCTGTTACATAGTTGGTTTGATTCTAATCAAAATATTAGCACAGATAACACATGAAATGAAAAAACAAAGGAGAAATAGTGGGCTGAGAGAACACAGAGTTGGCTTCCATCATCGGACTTAATGGCTAACATATTTTATTAGAAATGAAAGAAAGTTAAAGCCATCTGATATTACGTGTGCTACTCATGATTGGGCATAAGGATTCCTCTGGTGTAAGGCCAAGTATCAGTTAGAGGAGCATACAATCAACTTTGCTGTTAATGGTCTGGCTAGAGTCACTGGCACAGGAGGGCTGGGGAGCTCCATACCTGAAAGGCAGCAGATGACGGCTGGATTAGCCATTACTTGGAAGGAAAATAAAATAACATAACTGAGCTACAAAAAGGATCCATCCTGTTTTGATACTGCATTCCCTTTTGGAAGGGTAAAACTCACCACACTGACGTCCTGGGTTTGACTTTAAAAAACAAAAAGAAAAAAAAAAAGGTAACTTTTTAGAAGGTAGTTTACAAGCATAAAAATAGCACTGACTGTTGCACCAAGCTTTTTACTGAGATTTACAGAGCTATTTTATCAACAGAAATGTCTGAAACCATTGTAATGGCAAGTAGACCGGTTTAGGTAAAATACTGGAATGAGGATGGAAAACAATTGCTCCGTGCCCTCATGTATCTGCTTCCCTTGGTCCTACTTTTGAGCCTGACTACTAATTCACCCGTTTCCTTCTCGTGATGATTTTCAGTATTGTCCTACCAGACATTTCCATTTCCTTTCTCATTGGAAAGTTTCTCTCTTTCCTGTGCATGCTGACTGTCTAATCCAGCAATCTGCCAGGCTAATTAAGAGGAGTGCAATGCCAGTCTGAGGCCACCTGATCTCATGGTATAGTGCCTCAGATGTGAACCAATTTATCAACTGAGCCACCACTGGCAGCTACCTGATTCTCAGCAGTCACCTCTGAGATGAGTATACAGGACATCAAAAGATTTTTGGATGCAATACAAGGGAATTACACAGTTTAACTTGCTTCAGTTGTTGTGGACAGCACGTGGCTGCGATGCTTGCACTGCATTGCACGGGAAGTTCAACCTGTGTGCCTTTTCTCTTGAGAATTGTCTAATGTAATGCTGGTGGAACCCAAGGGCCACCTGGGTCCAAGGAGGAGGAAGACTGTGTGTCTGTGTGATATGGCGTGGTAGTCATCCGATTGTCCTGTCAGTGTCTTTTGGGCACATCAGAGAGACCTGGGAACTCAATACAGGAATGGCAGATCTGAATCCTTGCTCTGCCACGGGGATGCCACGGCACCTTAACCACTTGCTGCTTCTGCTGGACACTGAGAATAGAGCCACCTTAATAATGCTGTAATGGGTTAAAAGTGCCAGTGATGTGAAGGACTTTGCTATGTCAGCTCTAAGCAGAATAAACTGAAAACCTGTGAGAACCTAGGCTGCACTTTGATATCTTCATAAATAATGGCCTCGGTTGCTTTTTCGTAATACAAAACAAACACAAGGGCAAAGTAAAGTGGCTTATGTTTTGTGTTAAGGAGAAAGATCTGACAGATAGGCCACAGTGTTTCAGTCCTCCTGTGAAAATGGTGAGAAAGAATTTGCTAAAGAAATCCTCAGCCAAACTGAAGGACCACAGAAATGTGATGTTAGAGCTCAGCGGCACTGTCTGAAGTACGTGTCAGAGAGAACGACCAGGGTGTTTGTTTAGTTGATAGTATTAAGCACGCAAGAGAATAAGTACATTTACTGCATGATAAACTTTATACCTTTACAAGAAATAAACAGAAAAGCTTTACTGTTACATATTCCTTTTGCAGCAGCTATTGCTTGTCAATAGAGCCAGTTTAAGCAGCGCTGGCTGTGACTCATGTTAGATTCCCACAAATCCTCCAAGAAGCTTTGTACAGAGTGAGTGTTGGCACCTCTGCAAATCTTGCTCCCAAGCTGAGAACCAACAAAATGAGGAGCGGACAGTGAAAATGTGGGTATGATTTGCCTAGCTTAACCTTGGAACTCTGTAGCAAAGGTGCTTGGTGGAATATGAAAATGGAACAAGTTAGGGGAAAAATGTGTTTGTCATGGCAAGTTACTCTGAATGCAAAGGGGAAAATATTGTTCTTCTAGCCATGTTAAAGAGATTAAGTTTCAGGGTATAAAAATGCAGACCAAACACTTCCAGCCTCTTAAATGAAGCTGTGCTAACACGGTTTTGGGGAGACTAAGAGTTTGTGTACCATCTGCCCAGCCGTTCTCAACAGGCAGTGTTCTACATGTGTCAAGAAACAACTGAGCATTAAAGAATGAGATTTAGCCTGGGTAATCCTATTTGAACTTCTTTTGAAGTCTTATTGTTCGATTCACATGCATAAGTTCAAGAAAACTTCAGGGTTTTAACATCCACACAAACTAAAATCATCCTAAAAAAGAAAGACGCAGAGTTTGTTTGTTTACAGCTCTACATCTAATCTTCTTAATTAACAGATAGCTCAGAAAAGTAGATTTATTCAGTGTTTTTCTGGGTCTAATGAGTTTTCTTTTCCTTGCTATAAGTGTCTCTCTGTTGCTGTAGATGTTGCGGATGCTCAATAGACGATCTAAAAGTCATGGTCTAATTAGGACAATTGCATTTGAAAATGTTGGCTGGCTCAAGGGCACATAAAAAGTTCATGGCAGAAAAGGGAAATGAGCACAGATTTCCAAGCACTTTGCCTCCTGCTTTTGGGATAGAGAATCCTTCCCTTCTTGAAATAAAAATGAATGGTTTGTATCCAAACTATTTATGTACTTTCTGTTGCCAGCCAAGTTTTGGTCAATGTTTTTCACCGGCTATTTTTTATCCAAACCATTTTACCCTACCTTATTCTTCTCAATTTTAACGTCAAATCTTTCTTCCATCCTTTTTCACCATGCCAAAAAGTTCGTCTTTAGCTTTCAGCCAAGCACTTTTTTTGCTGTTGTCTCATACCCATCTCTATAGTTAAAACACTGGACTCTTCTGTTATCCAAGTTATCCAATTGTTGTTCTGTTCTTTTCTTCTTCCACACCAGCTCTTCTCTAAACTCACTATTAATTTTCTAAATTGCTCATATTTATCACTCGATTTCTAAACGGACAAGCTTTAATTCCACCTGCTACTGCTTTCCTCAATTAAATTTCATTTTCAGTCATGAAGAGGAAAGATGCCAAGTTTTATGGCAATTCATGTCAACTACTAATTTGAACCTGTCAGTATCGCACCACATGTTGACATAGATGTACCCCTGGGAAAATCTTTTTCTGCTTCTGTACTGAAGACAAGAGATGACAAACAATAATGAAATATATACTGTTGTCAAGAGCAGTCATGGAAGATCATCTGTTAATTGTTTCCTTCCAGTACCTTCTGGAAAGCATTTTATTTTTTGTCAGACAAAATAACTGGCTGCTGGATGGAAACAACAGCCTGATAGCTGTACAGAAAGGCACTGATTAGAAAATTTAATATTCAGATATCAATATATTAAGGACAACCAGGTGAATGGAAAGTGCACTTAAGTATTAAAAAAATAAAATATTTTCTGTTCTGTTTTTTGAGCTCTCCAACTGTCCAAAAGGTTCCTTACCTTAACTTTTCTGATAACATTGCCTAGAATAGCCATGAGCTGCGGTAGGAGATATAGGCAGGGAAGACAAGAAGAAGGGAATGTCGGGGCAGCTTTCCTTCACTGCTGAAGTGCTTCTCCTGCAGTATAATGGCAATCGTCAACTGTGGGACTTAGTTCAGCAAATAGGAATGTTCAGAGCAGCTATAAAAGAAAAGCTATAAACACCTGACTGTACCAAGAGCTGCAACAAAGGTTGCAATCAAAATAATTAGTACCAAAAGAAAAGCCCCAAACCCTTGCAGCACAAAGTTTTTCATCCGCCTTAATTACTTTCCATAGGGAAGACATTAAAAATTCAAATGGTCCTTGTCAGAGGGTTACAAAATGATGGCACGAGAGCCCCAGGCAGCGATATGTGAATGGTTAGTCAAACAAACACAGAGTGATACAATGAGATGGGGCTTCTTGTCTCAAGCAGTTTTCTTTCTGCTGTAGATAGGTGTGTGCTGTTGGATTCCATCCACGCACAGCCTCGGCATTTGCTTTCTGTAACAGGCAGGTTGTAATGAATTGCATTGGTGCCGAAGAAGTGAAACTCTCACTTTGTTTAAAGTGAAAGCCCATCATCATTAACAAAAGCTATATCTTGGAGAAAATGAACCATAGAAATACATATTCTGATGAGGAGCAATCAAACAACATTCTGAAAATCTCCAAGGTGGTTGTGAGCGCGGTGTATGAAACATTGAATTTGGCTTGTTTGTTGCTGTTCAAAAAGGGAAAAGCTCTTTGTCACTGTTTCCCAGTAATCCAGATGAATGTGCCTTTTTCTGAAAAGCATATTTTACCGCATAATGACAAGGGGCATGTAAATGCATTAATTAGCCACTGGAATGGCTTCACTGCCACAGTCAGAAAGCATTGGAAGGGAAATATTCCAAATGCAATTAAAATATCAAAGTTACTTAGAGTGAGTTTATAGTTTTCCAGAGCCAAATAACTAGGGGACAGCAGGGATGGCATACGATTAAACTTTGCTGTGTTGCATCTAAATTTGGGAACTGTGGCTGTTTGAAGCAGAGGGCAATGAAGAGTGCAGGCTAGTAAGACACTGGTAGCTAAATCGGGGAAAGTAGTTTCACATGAGCTTTGAAAAATGACTGTGATGGCGTCCTTCTCGTGGGGGTACCTTAGAGAGAAGCAGAGGCCAGAGGCAACCCTTGTGCCCTTCCTCCCAATATTGCCATGGGGCACTGATGCTCAAAAGTCAGGGAGGGGATATTGAGTAATTAATTCTGTCTCTGGAAGAGTGAGGTTATAGTACAGAGGAAATGCTTCTTCTGATCTATTTTAAATTCTTGAAGTAGTCAAGATTACAGACCCATGCACTGCTCAAACCACTTTACGGTTGAAGTTCCTCCCGTGTGTCCCCCCCATGAGCTGTGAACATTGGGGTGGAGACGAGCTGAAATCTCTGAAGTCCAGAAGAGAATTCTGTTAGAGTAAATGAGCCGTCACAGGAAAATCTGTGATACCTAGAGAATAAATAAACCAAAGCCCTAATCACACATCTTTAAGAGATGATTTTTTTTTAAAAAAAAAGGATGACTGCAGGAGAGACTAAAAGCTTTAACTCTGCCATTAAACCCTATTATGGCTACCCCTCTTTTATTTTTCTTCATGATAAAGAATCAAGTAACTTATTTCCTATGAACAATGCTTTAGACACATTAATATGTTTATTGGCTTTGATGGATTTAAACTAAGTAAAAAAAAAAAAAAGAAACAAACAAAAAACCAGAAACCCTATTCATAATGAGCCTACAACCATCTGTTTGTTATTTTTGTGTGCGTTGCTGATGATTCCATTCATTTAGTAGTCCAAAATATCTCCTTGCAGAGGTGTGTGTACGTGTCTGAGGACTGAAGATGGTAAACAACTTCTGTGACACAGGATGCTATGCAAGCATGAACGTAAAATATGGCTCTGGTTTAGATCACTTATTGGATCCATTGTGTGTTGCAGCTATAAAGCAACTCATGCATTCTTTTGCTATCAATTTTAACAAGTAAATGAGTTATGAAATAATTATATTTACAGTTCTCAATCTGCCTACACCAGAGTATAAAATCCCTCAGCAGAGCACTTCTATACCTGCTTGTCTCAACTTTGGCTTCCATCAGATTTCAGCATGTTTAAATTCAGGATATGCTAAAAAGCTTCTCTATGTCAGGAATTAAACTGTTAATGATCAATGACTGCTAATTAAAACACAGCTTCCTTCTTGTTTTGGTACTTCTATGATTCTCTACCTCAGGCTTAATATCTCTGTACATTGTTGCTCCGTGAAAGAAGACTGATGTTTTTATTTTCTTGAAGAATAGAAGTGAAGAGTGAAAAAGAATATTTTAAATAAGCAAAGATACCGGTTTAAAATATTCCTTTAAAATAAATAAAATACCTTTTTAAACCTGAAGGCAAATTATTTTCATATGTCCTTGGCACTGTGTGTGGTAGTCAAGAACCAACTGCATGTGACTTTTGCTTTCAATTACTATCTGATATTGGAATAACACCACTGCAGCTACACCTGATTCTTATTAGCACCAGTGAAGGCTGAAACTTGCTTTTTAAAATTTTATTTATTGCTTAATTACAGTGACTCCACACACTAATTTGAAAATAAAATCAGGCATACACTTTATTGCTTAAAGGGCAGAAACCTAACTGAAGGTAGCAAAATGGGATCTGCAGGAGCTAGTGCTGGGAGTCAGGCGAGAAATGGATGTTCTGCTAACACCGCTATCTTGGCTGCGTTTTATCTTTGCTGTTGCCCACAAAAACGGATGCCATGAACAGCAGCTGGTGTTAGGAAGTCAGCTGCTTTGGGATTACCAGTGAGCTGGTTTTAAGGTAATGGAAAGGGGCAAGTTCTGAAAACAGAAAAACAAATAGGAGAAAGGACATCCTAATAAGACAGGAGTCCATGATCAGGCTCCAGGAAACTGCTCATACTGAGTTTAGTTTAAATCTTTTCAGACTAAGAAAGTGGGAAACCTTGAAAGTGGTAGGTATGCTCCATCCTTTCATAAAAATACAGTACACACTTTGTTCTCCCCGTCCATGTTTGTGATCTTTTTTTCTCTGCTTGAACACTTTCTGTTGTTTTGCTTTCCGATTCTCTTTTTCAGTCTAATTTCCCCCTCAGGCTCTTTTTGGTCTTACATACATTCCGTTATTTCATCATCTCTTTTCACAATCTTTCAAGTACATATGATTTCTCTTGTGATTTTCATCTCCTTTTAGCAGCTATTTTTCCTTTCAAGTATTCCCTTTTCCTTCTTTAATGAGATTTTTTTAATGGTCATTTTTAGGCTTCCAGTCTAGATCCCCTCCCTTTTCCTCTCTGCACTCTGCTAAGCGTGGTTTTGTCCATGTAACTTTTATTTCTCTCACCCCCTAACGCTAGCATCTCCCTTTTGTCCTTTTCTTCTTCCCCCCCCGTGATGAATCTTGTTTTGCCTACACCTAATTTATCTCCTTTCACTGCACTCAGGTAACTCCCATGTTCTTTATTATGCATCATGGTCATCTTAGATGGAAATTGCATTCAATAACCTAAAGATTATTTTTAATTCCCCCTCCCTTTCCTACTCTCTGTCCTTATGTTTATCCTATGCTATGATCAACAAAGAAGATAACTATTTTCTAGCCAAAGGATACTCTGGTATCCTTATAATCTAAAGCATGCTTCACCTCTGTCTCTCTCAGCCTCAAGCCCAACCATGGAGAAGCACTTGTGTCACACCTAGTTTGAGCTGTTCGTGAGATTAAGGCTTTTGAGTATCCTGGAGGGAGGGAAAAAAAGGGAAAAACAGACTGTGGAAACTGTACACAAATGACAGTTGTCTTGTCTTTTGTAAAGCTGTAAGGACTGGTTAGCCAACAGCCTGAAGCATAATGTTGCAGGTGCAGCGTGTGGAAGAAGAAATCTATTGCATTCAGTATGTTAGCCTTAATTGTAAAAAGAACAGTGTGTCTTTCTTAGAGCTAAATCCAGGTTTCTCCTGGCTGCTGTAAAATGGGGTGATGAATAAGGGTGGTTTGATACGTAACAAAAGGAGCTTAAGGATCCAGATGCAGTGATGCCCCAAAACCAAGGAAACAGTTTTGGTCTGATCTCTAAGTGATTATATGGTTATTTTGGTTTTCATTCAATGTACCAAAATCTGACCAAAGTTCTGATCTTAGCTTTGTTGAAAACAATGTCTCGGAGCAAATTTCCAAGATGGAGCATCTCAGCATTGGTTCCTCATGGTATGGCATGAGTCAGTGATGTGAAGACACGGCATCTAGTGGATGCCAGGGCTCATATCAAACCAAGAAATTTTCTCCCCCCTGCCCCGAAAATTTAATGGTCAGATTCTTCCTTTAGAGTGCTCTATCTGCTTTATAAATATCACCTTAGGCTGTGAGACATCTATGGTGATAATTTTCCTTAGTTACCCTGCAAGGATATTCCTATGCGATGAGAAAAGCCACTCCACCTCATTCTTTCTCTTTAATATATTTAATTTGGGCATCAGTCAGCCTGTCCTTCACTGTGTTATTTAAAATGTGACATGGTTGTGTCTTTACTGATGTGGCCAGGTTGTGGTGTTTGACAAGCTGCCACGGATATTCACCAGCCCACAAGGTGAACCCAGATCTTAAACCTACGGAGGCTGACGAGATCCTAAGCTTATGGCTATCTGCATGACAATTTTTATCCTCGAGCATCTTGACACCTTTTGCACTGGAAGTTCAAATTAAGCCACACTATCACAAGCATCATCAAGTTGTGTTTTCTGTGGGGACTTCTTGTGGCAAAAAATACCTATTTCAAGTGTATTCCTTGGGAATGTTTTCATGATCAAAGGAAAAATGATGGTAAATTGGCTATGCTGCTCCCTACTGAATAACCACCCATATGTTGTCCATATGGAAAGTACCCCCTTCTGAAAGGTTTGAGGCTGGGGGAGTGCTGTAACAGAAATAGCTTTTTTTACATGGGAAGGGCAACACCCACACTTTTGACTTTAGTTACCAGTAAAGGAAGAATGATTCTTGTCTGCTGGCAGACAGGCAATCTGTGTTGGTTTGCAGTGTACAGGAGCAGGATATTTGTCAAGGATAGCAGATATGGCAGTCCTCATCACTATATAGCTGGTGCACAAGATTCTTGATTTTAGTCAGAGATGAACAATGCAGAGTTGTACTGCCTGCTAGGAGGTTCGATGTTATATTGAAAGTAATGGGGCTGAAATGAGGATTGAGAATATTTTTTGCATGAAAGTCCATTTACAATAGGGTAAACATGAAGATGCTCTATTGTGTGTGGGTTGTTTTTTTTACCACTTCAGTTAAAATTACTGACAACATCTTCAAACACAACATTGGGGGATTTATCTCGCAGGAACTTTAATATTACAGAATCATTAAGGTTGGAAAAGACCCGTAAGATCATCAAGTCCAACCACCAACCCAACACCACCATGCCCACTAAACCATGTCCCGCAGTGCCACATCCACATGTTCCTTGAACACCTCTGGTGATGGTGACTCCACCACCTCCCTGGGCAGCCTGTTCCAGTGCTTCACCACTCTCTCAGCAAAGAAATTTTTCCTAATATCCAGTCTAAACCTCCCCTGACGCAACTTGAGGCCATTTCCTCTCATTCTATCGCTAGTTACATGGGAGAAGAGGCCAACACCCACCTCACCACAACCCCCTTTCAGGTAGTTGTAGAGAGCGATGAGGTCTCCCCTCAGCCTCCTCTTCTCCAGACTGAACAACCCCAGCTCCCTCAGCCGCTCCTCATAAGACTTGTGCTCCAGACCCCTCACCAGCTTCGTCGCCCTTCTCTGGACACGCTCCAGCACCTCAATGTCCTTCCTGTAGTGAGGGGCCCAAAACTGGACACAGTATTGTCTGGTTCTGTCAATGAAATGTACTGGAATCTGAATGTCCTCCATCCTAATCAGCTCTATGAAGCTCTTCTGAACAGCAATTTCTTCTTTGATTATTCTTTGCCATATAGCAAGCATTACCGCATTTTTGGTACTTACGCTTCTGCACCAGTGGTGGAAGTGCACCTTTTATATTACCTTGTGATTCTTCTTTAATATTCATATCCCTATGATATTTGCTTGTCAAGGCTTTTAGCAGAAAGCTAAGGCTGTAGTCAGGTAAGTATTGTTGTCACTTTTTTAAAAGGAAAGAAAATAAAGATACAGTCAGTGCTGATTACTCCAAGGTCAGGGAGAAAGTGAGCATGTGGTGGGGTGTGGGGGAAGTACTTAAGACATTTAAAAAAAAAATAAAATTCACTAAGCTGGAGTCAGGTTGTCCTGTTAAAATTACGAATCCGCAGCATCGCTCATGCCATTCAGCCGCTATGAAAAAGGCCACTAATAGTATCACTCACTGAAAGCTGACAGTTACACTTTGAGGCTGACCTTTTGTTAAACCAATTCTCCCTGACTCGGACTGTAATGCATCAACATGTCCCGTTTCAGAGAGGCTGATGTAGAGTAAATAGTCCAGAAAATTAGTAACAGTGGAAGAATCTCCACCAGGAAAAGGAAAACTTTCTACAGTTGCTGCTCAGGGGTTTTTTTATAGGCAGGTAAACATTATCATTTTAGTTCAGGTCAGGAGTGAGCTTTTGGAGCAACTTAGACTTATCCTGCCTCACCGCTTTTAAGTTTGTGCTGTGGTGTGGTGTGGTCTGGGAGTTCACAGCTGGATCCTTTTTGAAGAAGAAAAATCAGAAGATGCATTCCTACCACCAACGGATGTCCAGTCCACAGGACCAGACCAGTCCAAAGCACATAGTGAAGTACATAGAGTGAGTGTATCAGACCCTCAGACCAAACATTCTGCTCTGGTGATCGTCTCTCACTTCATGATACTTCTCGCTAATGAAAACACAGACTCAGTGCAAAAAGAAAGCACTTGACCTGAAACAGATATTGAGTTTACAAGTGAATGGTGTTCTTCAGGCTTCCTAGTTCAGTCTGATCTGAATTGGAACATGGTCAATGTCTTACACAGCTTGTTGGGCTGCATGGACAGTCATGTAAAGAGCAGTTTCCAGCGGAAGTTATTTCCTGAGCAACACATTTTTCTGTACAAAGTGGCTGTGAACACTCATCGCTTGGGCTTGAAGTCTCCGTACTGTTTTAAGAACTCTGCTTAGGATATCTATTATGCACAAGGCTTCATGGCATGTTCTTCATCTGGCCTGTCCAGGTTGCATGAAAGAGTGTGGAGCTGCCTCAAAAGACCTCAGATATTTGCCTTCTAGTAAGCTCAAAGGCTCAAGCAGTCTGTCGTGTGTACTTGCTACATCTGGTGTGGGTAATAAGTAGTATTTGGCTCAGGAAAGGGCTCAAACTTCCATTTAAATGACTGCAGACATTCTCTTATTAAAAACTTTTCAGTGAAGCCATTAACTAAAGTTGAACACAAGAAATATTTTGATCCAAAGAAGACGAAAATAGAGGAGCCTGCAAGTATGATTTTGACACTTCTACAATCCAGTATTTGTCCTTTGGGCTGTATCTTTGAAAAACTCATCTGACATATCTACAGGAGTTAGGCAAGAAGGACTGGTGGGGCGATCTGCTTGCCCTTCCACAGCAAACTACAACAAACCTCCCCGCCTCTTCTGTCTCTAAACCCTGCTGCCAGGAAGGTTGGCTGGCCATCGGGAATCGGCCACAGCTTTGCAGTGCTGACCGAAACGACAACACATACAGGGCATTGATGTTGTGGATGAGTTGGTACCTTTAAGTTCTCATCACAGTAGTTCTGGAGTTTTAAGAGTTATTACCTGAAAAAGCCGTTCTATCTGGAAACTGCTTTACAGCCACATAATCTCCCAAGAATCTGTAATTCAGGGAATCGTATTACAAAACACTAGATTTCATAATGATATGATGAAACAGGAAGCTTAAATAATAAATTCCTATGGGTAACCTGTTTTACATTCAGTACTTCAAAGCACAGAATTTGAACAAATATCTTGGGTGCTACTGGGAACTGCATAAATAATAACAATAATAGGGATTAAAGGAAACTATGGTAGTAAAAGTCACGTGTCTAAAATTACAAGGTAATACATCAGCCTGCAGAGCAAGACAATGTTTCAAGGTTGAAAGCATACATTGTTTTAAGCAAATTGCCCTGGAGGAAATGACAAAAATATATCATTTATGAATAACTGGTGGTATTTATAACAAATGTTGTATGTAAGAGAGCTGTCGCATGTTAAAACATTATAACAATCACGAAGTTTGGATCTGGCTTGAGACTGATGGAGTAAGGATGCTTGTAGCCAGCATACTGTTGTATGGGTCCTGATTTCTGGATGCAGATGTCTCTTTTTATTTTTTTTCCTATCTACTAAATAAGGATTTCTCAGCTCTTTTATGTATATTTACAAGCTGATCTAAAGTGCTCTAGAGTCAAAGGAAGTGTTCAGTAGGCGTCAGATGAGACTCCCTTGAGATGGGTCCTCAGCTAAATCTTTTGGGGATGAAAGTCTAATACTTTTGTGTGTTTGATTCTTAGTGGGGCTTACTCTGCAAGCCAGATTTGGGAAATCAGCCTCATTTAAAACATCAGCTGCTTAACTCTGAACTGAGACTTAAAAGTCCAACTCTGTATGCTTACATCGCTTGAGGAGGGCAGCCGCAAGGCTAGCTTTGCTGTCCATACAGCCAGCCAGGCTGACTCCAGCCACGGCCGATGGCTGTTCTCACACATAGTATGGGCTCCCAAGTGCTCATACATCAGCAACTTAATACGCTTTTAGATATCGGGCACAACTATACCTACTGCCAGTTTGCCAATGCTGACATAGCTGTGTAAAAAATCAGCTCTGCAGTCGGGAAGCGGATGAAGTGCAGAGCACCCTGTGCTTTATGAGCACTTTTAAGCCCACTCATCAGCATAGTGTTATTGGCATCCACAACCCAGCAGACATGCAAGTACTTTCGTGAAAAGGTATAACTGCAAGGGCAAGGTTAATTGTCTCGGTTGAGCATCATGCTTGTAGATATTGCAGTAGACTGAGGAGGGGTGGAATTGTACGTGTTTTCTCTCATTCTGCTACGTAATTCATTATTCAATTTCTGCCATTTCTCAGGTGTCATTTGTTCAGTCCTTGCAGTCCTTGTAGTAATCCTGAATGCAAACATTGTTGTGGATGTCTTCAAAATTTCATTATGTTGGAAGTGTCAGAATTTCTTCCCTCTCTGCGGGAAAAGAAATGTGTTGGTCAGTGTTTATCTCTGCAGTGAATATATATTCAATATTTCTGTTAAGCAGAATTTCACCAAAGATATTATTGGCATGAGCTTTGTTAATTAGAAAATGCATTGAACGTTGACCTGGCTGACAAATGATATCGACTTCTAATGTGGTTGGAAGCAAGAAATTTCATTAACTACTAACAGTTAATGATTTGAATAATTGGCCTGAGAGAGGAAAAGAGATCAGTGTTGATACACAGAGAATTGTGCTGGTGCTTGCCCTGTAAAAATGACAGCAAACAGAGCAAGTCTTTGAGGAAAAAGTCTGACCTAGGAAGGCTGTGGGGAAAGTTCTTAGGTAAAAGAAAATGTCTCTGCTTGTAATATTATTTTGGAGTATTCTGAACATTTTACTTGGAAATTTAAAATTTTGTCCAAACAGATAGGTCTGGGAGTAACGTGAGGAAATTGCAACACTATCATGGATGTTCTCTTCTTTAACTAGCTGTGGCTGTAACTTACAGCAGGGAAGTTTTTAAATTTGAACTAAAACTACATGAGAAAATAAATGAGTAGAAGTGAAGGTGGTAGATAATCCTCCCAGGTTACCATCGACTGCCAGTAGTTGGTGTGACTCCTACCATAAAAATAGTTCTGCCCCAGTACCATGGGTTTATCCCTGCGGGTTTTGTCCTGCTGTAGAATTGAAGTTGTGCAGATCTATCCAGCTCACACGTAGGTTTGTCCATTGCATGACATGCACTCGCTTGATCTTCATTCTCCTGCAGAATTCCCCAAAGATATCTCACGCTGCAGTGTCGGCCTCATGCCAGAAAGGCGACTATACAGCAGGCCATCCTCAGCCTCCAAGCTATAAAGAGAAACTGGGGGTGAGCTTGGAAGTATCTAGTCCAGAGCAAGATGCTGTGCACGCGGATAGCTTCAGGGTCAGGGAGCTTCCAGAGAGATTCTTGTTTGTTCATGGAGCACCACATCAGTTAAGAACTGGGAAATATCACTGGTGAGAAAGCACAGATCACTGGCTGAGATCATACCTACCATTCCATCAACACCGGCCACAGACCGCTTCTTACTTTCACCAAGTTCATTGCAGCAAAATTAATGATACCACTGTTATATGGATGAAATAAAGTAGACCTTTTGTGGGCTTGAGCTATGCTAGCTAACCAACGCTTAGCTTCCAACCCTTCATTACTACACACACGCACAGGCACCGATAAAATAAATCAGCAGCACTCTGGAGCAATCACCACAGACAACCCGGGACTGGAAGCAGAGTTACTTGCTCATTTTATGTAGTCCCTTTACTTGACAGCTGAGGTGTATCGGAGGAAGAATGGGATGGGTTTCACTATTAGTAGCTGTTTTGTACTTGTCTTTATGTCTTGCAAATTCTTACTTCCAAAGCTCACAGTCCAGTGCCTTTTATTAGCGATACCTCTGTGTAGGTACTTGTTAATACAAGAGACATTCTGGAGAACTGAGATCCGTAACAATCTCTGACTAATTTCCTGCATGAATGACTTTGTGTAATTTATTATAGTCACATGGAGATGGCTGAGAACTGGTTAGGATATTCGCAAGTTTTACTTCTCCATATTAAACACTTGCATACAGAGCAGTGAGCATTGATTTTGCTATAACATCTCATTTTATAATGTTCATCATATTACAAAATATAATACTATACTTATCAAAATCCCTTAACCTATAAGTATATTTTTCACTGTCTTTGTCTAGTTTATCATTCTTTTTAATGGTTTTATATTACTGTTTCGCAGTCCATGCATTCTCAGAAATTTACATCTGAAGAACACTTACATTCTTTTCATCTGCCAAGCATAAAAAGTTGATTAAAAAAATCTTGTTTATCACAGTCCAAAAAGTCTTATCAATTATTAAACCTTTCCAAATCTCTCTGCTTTACAATTAAATCAACAGAGTTCAAGTTATGCTTTTATAACTCTGTTAAATTGGAGGCTATAATTCTTGTGAACAAAGTTATTAACTAAGGCAATTTATTATGGAGTCTAAGAAGTAACTGACTTCCCTGTGAGTAGCTGTAAATATAGGTTTTCAGATCGTGTAAAAATGCAGCCAGTTTGGAAACATTAAAACACCTGGGGAGCGAAGGGCACATGTCAGGAGGTGCCCAGGCGGCGATGTAGGCACCGGGTTCAGCTTTGCCGTGCTGTTCTGCCGTGGGTTTCTCTCTGTGTAGGACTTTCCTTCTGCACAGAGGAAGGAAAAGAGACATCCAGCCTAGTGTTTCTGTAAGTGGTGAGAGGACAGACTAAGCATACAGATATGCATATGGATTTTCCACTAAAATAGTGAATAATGCTCACTAGCTTCCTCTTTTCCAAAAGCTGTCTCAATTTTTCTTGATGCTATTCACTGTCCTTTTCAGATCGTACTGCAGGAAAGCTTCCACCTTCTTCCCACACCTCCCGATACCTTTCCCTGCTCCCTAATATCCCCAGTTCCCTCCCATCTCTGAGGCCAGCTTGCTTGGCTGGTTTAGAGCTGTGCCTTTGCCCAGCTGCCTCCCTGCCTCTCGGGACAGGTAAGGGCTGACCTCCACCTTCCTTATCTCCGTGGGGCTCTAACAAGGTCTCTGCTCTCCCCAGCGCCTGGATTTCCTGCCATTTGTCCTGTCACCTATCTAGAGTTCCCCGTCCCTCTGTCACAAGCAACAGGAGAGACAACTGACCGAGAGTGCATCAGCTGGTTTGGATGCCTCAGCTTTTTGCAGACAGAGAGACGTCAGAGGGGCCTGAAGAGGTGGAAATTCATCCTCTGAAAATCAAGCTTTTTAAGCGACTTCAGGCTGGATAATCAGAAATGTCATTAGCAATTTAGAGAGTTTGGGTATACCCCCTGCCCTGAGTCCTTACAGTCGTAAATGAACAGATCTGTGTTCTGGCTTTTCCTGGGCTGGAAAAGGAAAAGCAATACAGCCTCTGCACCTCACAGACGTGGAAGTCTTCTGCGCTTTACCAGCTTTCCGACACTTCTCCTGTAGCTGCTGTTGCTCCAGGGGGTTCTCCTCCTTCTCCAAGTATTTCTGCAACTCTTCCACATGCCTTTTACTTGTGGTTCTTCATTCCCTCCACACCTCTGCTCTTGACTTTGTTATTTGCCATCTGTAGAAATGAAGAGCAAAAGACCTTGATGAACAGCAATTGGTTGTCTCCTGGTCGATAACAAAGAGTGAGTAACTTTCCATTAACTGGATCACACTTCAAACAGCATTCACGTTTCCAACGTCAAAGACACCAACTCCCAGGGCAGACCTTGAATCATGACAAACTGCAACTACCTTAACTCCTTGTCAAGCAAAGTTCTTACCACCTTTTGTTTACTACACAGATACTCATCTTTAAGATGCGTTTTTGTTGAGAGAGATTTAAGGATTCAGCTTCCTGTCATAGCTGGATCCCATTGAAGAGGGACTATTTAGAAAAACCATCCAGGCAGCAAGGGCTCATGTTTAGTGTGGCTCACAGCAGAGAAAACCCACTGTTTAGAAGTAATGTGTGATTTCAGCTGCGTAGGTTATTTTCTGTTGTCCTGTTCTGCAGTGTATTTTTGTTCGGTTGAGATATTTTATTTTATATTCCAGCATGGTCAGAGCTAACAATACACATCTTTTATTCCCTGCTGTCCTTTGCAGTTTCAGCTTTAATTCTGAAAATTTGGCTTATACGCTTCAAGACAGATAAAGAAAAGAGTCCCCAAGATCAAAGAGCTCGTAGCAGATGAAGGGAAACTGGAGAATGCCTTCAGGGATTAACAAGGAGTCTTGAGGAAAAGGCACCAAAGATCCAGTCAGTCATCACCAAACTGTGGAGAAAAATCTCTGTGAAAAAAGCAGAATTGTATGAGGAAGAATGATTGCTGTTATTTAGGCAAAAGCTGAATTTCTGATGGTGGTGTGAGAGAGAGAAAATACTTAGGAAGAAAAATGGCTTTTGCCATCATCCTAGAGACAAAACCAGAAATAGCGACATTCAGTGACCCTATGTTAGAGGATTCATTATTTATAACTCTCTTGAGACAAAATGTACAATAGTTCATGTTCTTTATTCACCCCTGTGATTTGAAGCAGAGGGAATGAGCTTCCTCTTCCGATATGTTCAGGCTCTGCTAAGAAAAGTCAATGTTTCTGTAGGAAATCAGTAGTTGCATGATCATGTGTTTCACTTAAGTATGGAAGTAACAAATCATGCTGCAAATACATAAGAATAAGAAATTCTGACCTGCAGTAAATCATCTTTCCAAACAGTAAATCTAGGTAATAAGCATATGAAAATCTTAATACGGAGCCTACTACTTAACGGAAATTCTTCCTGCTGAATTTAGTCAGCTTTAGAACAGGCTATGGAAGAGGAATAAATATCTGCTACAAAATTCTAGGTCATTATTGCATCTTTCTCTGACATATAATTAGAGAAAGTACCCACAGGAGCCAATTGCAATAACCTGTTCTGCTTTGCTGGACATGTGGAGTCTAACAACTTTGCCATGTGGCAGCATCCTTTGGCTCACTGAACACACTGAGTCAATAAAAGCTGAGTGAGAGCTAAAATTGGCTTATATTGCATGAATAACTTGGACTGTCTTAAACCATTTATATTTATGTTTGTTCTCTCCTTGAACCATCCCAGAATTTTCACGTCTGGATTACTCAGTTACTTTTTTAAACGTAAGTTAGTTCATGCAATTAAGGACTCTTTTCAAACAGTGAATGCATTCAAAGTACTCAGCCTACCTAAAAAAATGCAGCTACTATTTTTAAGTGTTCTTAATTAATTGCTATGTTCAGTATCCCGTGACCCTTGTGAAGGGCATATGAACAATTCACTGTTTCACATGCCTTGAATCACAGAAAATATTTCACTTGTTTTATTCTATCTAGCTCTAATAATTAACTCTGCTATCTACAGCTCGCAGTCAGGACATCCAAGACAGGGAGCTTTACTTAAGTCCATAAATCACAGAATCACTACAGTTGGAAAAGACCTGTAAGATCATCAAGTTCAACCATCAACCCAACCCCACCATGCCCACTAAACCATGTCCCACAATGCCTCGTCCGCACGTTCCTTGAACACCTCCAGTGATGGTGACTCCACCACCTCCCTGGGCAGCTTATTCCTAATATCCAGCCTAAACCTCTCCTGGCGCAACTTGAGGCCATTTCTTCTTGTCCTATCACTTGCCACTTGGGAGAAGAGACCAACACCCACCTCACCACAACCCCCTTTCAGGTAGTTGTAGAGAGTGATGAGGTCTCCCCTCAGCCTCCTCTTCTCCAGACTGAACAACCCCAGCTCCCTCAGCCGCTCCTCATCAGACTTGTGCTCCAGAATGAAGTGGTTTATAGAAAACTGCCGTGAAACAAGCCGAGCCTGCAGCCAGTCAAACTTGGGTATGCAAAAAGATTCAGCCTGGGCCAGAGCGTTCTGCTAAGCGGGCAGCTGGTGGGATGAGAAAACGATGGGAGGGAGCTCTGGTGACACTGCCTGTCTAACATTTTGTCTATTTTGATAAGGAAGAGAGATGTGGAGGACTGTTGGATTAGGAAGAGCAGAAAAGCTTAAAGGAAGCTTTGGCAGAGAGTATGAAGAGGTTGGTAGTTGGGAGACTTGCAGACCCTGAAGATGGGGTCGGTTACTCCTTGCTCAGCTATAGGCTTGGTGGAGATTTGGGGAAGTTGCCCTGTCTCAGTCCCTGCAGCTCAGGCTGCTTCTCTCCCTGGCTCTCCTTTACTTCAGAGGGTGTCAGGTAAGATTTAGGCTTAGCATCAGCAGGGCACATACAGCCTCTGGAAGGGCTGAGGAAAGCTAAGGATTATGGTAGGGTGAATTTCTCATGTTTCTGGAGTGCACTAGAATTTTTCCATACCTACCCACAGTCTCAGGATGCTGTAAAAGCTTTGTGTCACCCTGGTGTGTGTCTCTCAACACTCAGGAAACTGCTGACACTCAGCATCTCACAGGGTCCAGTTCTGCTGCAGCTTGTGAAGTCCACACGTAACTGGTGTGCGAAGGTCCCTTCAAGCCTCAGGCTTTTGAAAAATGGACGAGGTTTACTACCATAAATGTCATCATAACCAGCTATTTATCAAAGCACAGTACATTGCACACTGGAAAGGCAACATGCTATGGTATTTGCTTTCACTGGACATTCTGGGAGAAGAAAATAGCCTGGCAAAAATCAAAGGGGTTTAGAAATTATTTAAAGGAAATAACAAAGTGATCCAAAATATACTCTTCTTGGGTTATTAAATTACAGTAAAACCATTAGTCCTGCACGGGCCATTATTTTATCATCACCTTAATGTCATCAGTTAATGAAGACTTTCAAGAAGCATTCATGCAGCTATCATATATGATTTGTTAGGCTACACACACCCATGGATAATGGACACAATTAAAATGCTGCCAAAATAACCATCTTTGAAACAAAGCTTTGCCAGTGTGTGTCAGTGCTCCAATGGCATATGGTTTTTTGGTGGTGGAAAATAGTTTTAATTTTACCCATACGGATGTTTGTTTCCCACTAACCCTAATTTTGCCCATAGCACGAAGCTAGGAAATTTTCTGTCATAAATGATTTACCGTTGCAGTTCCACCCCCAACCCTGCCCCAACCTCCTTCCACATTTCAGGAATGTATGTTCAACATATGTCACTGATAAGGCGGAAACAAAATGGTTAGAAAAGGAATAAGCATGTAAATGGTGGTAGCCCTCTAGCAAAATTATCATGCTAATATTTCTGGGGTTTTCTTCACTTTGTAACCTCTTGGGACTACAATTTATTTCAATAGCAGCTGTCTTACTTCTGCAAAATAAACATTTAGCATCCTTCTACCAACGCTATACGTTTTAGCGAAGAATTAAGGCATAGTTTAATCTTATTACATTTTATTATAGGGAGGTTAAGACTCATAGTGGAAAAGATACGAATTAATTAAGCAGAGCTGTCTGTATTTGCTCCTTGGGACTGCTTCAGTAGATATAAAAGAGCTCCTTTCATTATTTAAAGAAAGGGTAATCCCAATGAACTGGTTAACATTTACTCTACTTTTTCATAGCACAGCATGGCATACACATTGCTGCAGCATACCTGGAAAATATTGTACATTAGCTGCAGCTTCTACACGTCTGCTACCATTTCGGGCACCATGAAGTCCCCTGAGGCAGACTGCATAAAGAAATGCTAGCTGTAGTAAATCCCCCTTGCCACCCCTGCGTTCCTGCCCACCCCATGAATTCCCGCCTAGCTAGCAGAATAAAAAAATGCTTAAGCATAAAAAAGTTGCAACTCAGTTTGAATCTGAATTGTTTCAGAAATCTAAATCTGCTGTTTGGTTTTCAGGATGGACTTTCCTTGAATATTCAGTTTGAGATGAAATTACAATGGATACAAATTCAAAATATCTGTATATCACCCATGGGTTTTAGCCAATATTTTGAATGATATTTTCACCTGTTAATCTTTTTCCTGATGTCCTCCCTTCTGCAAAGAAGTTCATGATTTTGCATTCATGTTTATGTCCTACAAATAGGTCATCCTACCTTTTAAAAGCATTTGCAAATGTTTTCAGAAAATAAGTTTCCTGGAGACCATTTAGGACCTGCTGTTCATCATGGATTGAAATTAGAGGTTTTAAATTCATACTCTTGATATGTAAATTATTGAGTCACCATTTTAAAACTGAATCCTTGATGATTGTTTAGCAAAAAACTAGCGCTATACACAGTGAGTATGTGTTGTCTTCAGCTTATTGAGATTAAACAGGAGACTTCCCCCATCTCTACCAGTGCTTCCAGCACAAAGCTGAGACAGGACAGAGCAGAGAACCTCACAAGGTCATTGGCCAAATTGTCAATGCAGTATCTTTCAGAAGGAATAGAGTGATTTTTTCAAAACTTCAACCAAGCAATTTAATGAAGAATCCTGTGCTGCTTGGGGATGTACAACTGTTCTTTTGCTGAAAGGTTACGAAGCATTTCCAGAGAACTTAAAAGATTTATTTGCACATTGTTGCTCATGCCTTATAAAACAAAATGCTGGGGTTTTGGAGTTGTCAGTTTAGAGAGCTGTTCCTTGAGCTGTGCTATCAATTTGCAGGAGAGGAAACAGAGAGGGATGGGGACTTCATATGCCCACCCCTATGTAGAGTGTGGGTTACTGTTCACAGGTAATTTATCAGCATCATCTCTCCCTCCTCTGTTCCCTGTTTGCACAGACCTCGAGTAAGGGAAACTGTAGGCTGTCGCTATTACCTGTGCCATTGCCTTCTCAGTCTTTCCTGCCCTCAGTGCCGGAGTGGGGTCCTGGGGAGCGAGGCCACCGATGGCTTTGATCATCAGAAGTGGCAGAAGACAAACTGCAGAGGCAGCCAGCCTAGAGTGGTCGTCACTCATCCTACCTGCCGGCTGGGAACCTGCCGGCTGGTAGCGAGAAAGGTGGGAAATCTTAGCCAGCTCACCTGATTCACCCTCTGTGTCTCGCAGATAATGTCCTGAGACATTCAGCAGCTCATCTCAGAAAGAAAAAGAGAGGATTTTTCTTGAAATCTTTATATATAATTAAATAACTTTTTTCCCTAGTGTTATTCCTACTTTAAATTGTTGGATTTTATGTCTTTAATGGCATGCATGCCACGTGGCCAGGACTACTGAATTGTGCTCTCAAGATTGGCAGATGCTTCTCATAATTAACCCAGTTTTCAGCCAAAGAAAGAAGCCAACGTTTTTCAGACTTGTGTACTGAAGACCTCTAAATACACGCCGTGCCAGGATGCTCTGCTTTCCAAAGGCACTAAGCAAACCCAGTATCTTTTAATGTGGGGGAAAATCAGGTCATCTGAACTCCGGAATCAGGTGTGGATTCGAGCACTTAACCACGCAAACCTGCCTGAACTGCTGCTCTTTCAGTTAGTAGCAAAGGGGAGAGGAAAAGATAAAACAGGAACAAAATCACCCGGGTGCACGCTGCAGCAGCACAGCGGTCAGCGGGACCGTGGTCATCCTCACTTGCAAGGTTTGTTCATGCTGTAATCGGTGTCCAGGCTGACGGTCCTGAGCTGTACAAAATTATGAAGGTCTTACAGGAGACCTTGGTTGAAATGGAAGGCAGCAGTTTTGAATACAGTTTCTTCACCCAAATTTTAAGTTCAGCAAATTGCATGGACTAGGAACTCATACGCTGTTATAAAGTTCATGCTTGATTTTGTTTGAAAATCACAACAACAAAAAAGCATTGTGCACCAGCTGAATTTCTATGAGCATACTAAAACAAACTTGATGAGCTATAGCAATGTATTTTGATTTAGGTCAGCTTATTTTCTGAACCAAAATTCTGTTTTCTACCAACAATGTCTCTGAGTAGATTTGTATTGGTGGATTGCAACTGGGGAGCAACTGCTCCTCAGGAAGAGTAATAAATGCAAATGCAGTGCAAAACATCTCAAAAATTATTGAAATTAGTTAGTTTTCTGAGATGATTGAAGTCTGCAGTAGGAATCCTGCTTTTATTTATTATTTTGGAGGAGTTTCAGATCTTCATCTGTAAGAGAAGGGGCTTGCGAGGTTTTGGTGCTGGCTGTTGGGAGTTCTTTGCACTTTCTGTAATTTACTCCCCACTGTAATACGGTTTCAGCAGTCTGAGGAGAGAACTGGGTTCTTGAAAGGAAACTGGGATGTTTCAACTGAATTTGCCAGACAGGCATGAGTTGTTTTTCAGCTCTGTGGTGAAAGTTAAAAAATTTTGCCCAACATAAATGAAGATAATGGCAGTGTTTGCACGGGTGAACGTACTTGTACACCTTAAGAGAGCCAGTAAGGAATGACATTTTAATGAACTAATCTGTGACTATATACAGATATAAATACATATCTGTATATGTAAATATAATCCAGTTGATGTCTCTCTTCATTGTGGGTGTTTAAGAAATGACAAATACAAACATGAGTATACAGACTGCCATTTCACAGGGGATTCTTTAAGGTAAATAAGGAAGTTTGGGAACACTTGGAAAGCAAAAGGAAAATCTACTTCTGTTCCAGTCAAGGGCCTTCTGCTGTGTCTCACAACAATGGGAAATTCCGGTTTTTACCTAAAGGGGGTTAGAGGGTTGGCTGTAGTCCTCATTAGCACCGTGAGCTCTGCCTGCAGAGGAGAAGAGGATGCAGGTGGAGAGCGTGTCTCACTGAGCAAATGTCCTGGGAAGGGATTTGCTTTCTAGGCAAAAAAATGTGGTTTTCAAGATATCCTGAGTTTGTGTCTCTTACAGCTCTCCAGTAGTACCTAGTGATCCCTAACCGAGAAGGCTATAAACACCCCTACTTAAAAGACCATCTCAACCCCAAAAGTGCTATTTGCCTGGCAGAGTGAGGCATTTGCAGCCACTTTCTGAAGTGTAAATGCGATGGGTGACTTCTGGGGAAATATACTGTAATTAATACTGGGGTCAAGTCTGGGGCAGTACCCTTCACACTCCTTCCCACTCCGAGAGAATGATTTCACATGGTTTAGCAAGTATCTTCATTTGTGTGAGGCATCAGTCAAGTTCGTGAGGGGCTGTGGTTAAGAAAGATTGGTTTTCACTTTTTGCACACGCTGGAATATTAAACTTAGCACTGCTCAAGTCTGAGCAATTTCTGTCTGTCCAAAACACCACTGTCGTTTCTCTTTTCCCAATCTCTCAATAGTCAGCTAATTTATACTCCACATATGACTCAGCAGAGCTGCATTCATGTTGGTACAGAAGCATCATTTTATGCTATTTAAGTATCAGTTCATCAAATTCTCTCTGACTGAAAAGACTTATTACATACATTATTATTACAACAGTAATATTAATGAAGAAATTGCAGGGTACTGTTACAGTGAGCTGCAGGTTGTTTGCCTGATCATTTTGGTGAGAAGACAGTCATTTCTTCCTACAATTTCATTTCTTGCACCCTCTAGGGTCTGTAGAATTAAGGCACTTTCTTTTACTGACAGTAAGAATAAGTATGTTCTGTATTTTTTTCATAATAGATAATAAGTAATATATTCTCCTCACTCTCCTTAAAAAACGATAGGTTTTATTAGTCCAAACTGACAGAGAGCCAAACTACTCAGAAAGCCTCTGGAATGTGCAATACATTACTATATAACCTGCCTACGATCTGAAAGATTGATTGCTCAATCCTATCAATCATCGTTTTACACTGTTGATCAGTTTAGATGCATGTATCATCCCCACAGTATCATTAATTCCTTCTCACAAGCTGCTTATGGAAACACTATCCCAGTATTAGGCAATAGCAGGTTATATATGAATGGGTCAACAAACGAACGCACATTTGCTGCACTATGGATCAGGAGCCTGAGCTCCTCTGTCCCTGAAGTCCATAGAGTGACACCTGAGAACTGCCAGAGACCTACCATTAGGTCATTGATTACATTCCACTAGAAATGAGTAGGTCACATTTTGGTTGTTATCTTTTATGCATCCCTGCAAATATATGAAATCATGCTAAGCCAAAAAGAAAATAAAGTCATGCTTCATGCTGATTGCATCCTTCTTTTACAGCTAGACTAGAATTTTTTATTAAACCTAGTGCTTTTACATATCTCTCAAATATAAAGTTGTCAGAAGTTTGAAATTACTGGCATAACTTCTGATTTTTGGGAACTGTGACAATGATAGGTGTTAATCTAAATGTTATATTTTTCAGTGTAATGAAATGGAGAAATTGGTTAAAATTAATCAAAGATGCTCTTTAATCCAGAGGGGAGCCTTTACCATTAGTGCTTTGGGCAATGTTAGAATGAGATTTTCTAAAATAATTCATGCTGAAGGCTATCCTGACCACTTTTCCATCGTTTCAAAGAAAACTCTCTTCTGAGGTACAAAGAAAAGAGCTGTTTAGTTTGCATTCAAAACAAAGTCTGGAGTCTCCATTGTTCTGACTTGTGACTTTATCCAGTCTTTAGCCTTAGGGCTAAGACGTCCTGTGGCTTGAGAGTGTCACAAAGCAGCAGATCCCCTCGTCCCTCAAAATAGGAGAAATTTGGGGAATCTGCTAATTGCCCTTTAAAACAGCAACTATTTCAAAGACCGAGTTAAAAGGGCCATTACTAAAAAAGTTCTCTATGGAACACAGAAAATGAATAAAAATCATGAATACAAAATTAACATTTTGCAGCATGTGTTGCAAAATAGATAAGAAAAGTATATATTTAAACTGAACAGAAAGAAGAGACTTCTAATATCCAAACTTTTCAATTCTAAGGTATTAAGAAACAGTGACGAATGGGTAGTCCACAAAACAGGACTTTTACCCAAATGATTTACACTGATTACACAGACAAATAGTTAGCCACTTGCTGAGCGTATGGGTAAAATACAGCAGGGGAAAACAACAGACATATTCAACCTACCTTTTTGGAAACCTTTGATTTATCACTATTAGATGTGACTGAAATCTCATTCTCTAGTCCTTTCTCTTCTTTTTCTTTCTATTTCTACTTTGCTTCCAATTTCTGGTCTTTCTTTTCCCTATTCTTTGACTTTTGGAAAAGACCTACTATATAAAAACATGAAAGCAATAAAGCGTAACAAAAACCAAGTCAAGCTAATTTCTAAATCTTTTTTTTCTCAACCATGAACTTGTGGGGATACATTTTTAATATACTCAGAGTCGTTTGTTAATTAGATGTCATTGCCTTTGAGGACTCCAGGTGGTGCAATCAAAATTCCAAAAGTCTTTGCATACTTTTAGACAGCTTTGAGAATGTATCTCTACAGTGACCAAATGCATCAAAATATGTAAAAATAGAAAAGCTACAAGGGGGTTCAATTGTTTAATCAAAGAGATGGATAGGAATTGCAAATGTATGAGCAACTGCCTTTGGGAAAGGTTATAATAAATGCAAATACACTGGCAAAATCCACTTTCCTATAAGAGACAGGTCATCCCACTGGTGCAATCAGTTATCTTTATAAAGGCTGTAGGGTTGATTTTTTTTATATTGTACTTCTCCGAAATTAAATCTCCATTTTAAATCTTAACTCATGCCATCTTAGTAATTAGTTCCAGCATCTATCTGTGCCAGCCACTGCCACCATAATTTTTGTTAATTAAAACCAGTCATAGCAAGGGAAAATTGAAAATGTAGATGCTTGAAGTTTCATACCAGTTGCTGTTGTAGAAATTTGAAAGCTTTCTTGAAAAGGCAAAATTTTTCACTGAAATAATTAATTTGCTGCTGTTGTACTTTTTCAGCAGAATACCAAGGCTGAGATTACTTAATACGATAAATATTAACATGCAGGCTGCATTTCGGTAAGCCACGAGCAAATGAATCAAATGCTGGTTCCAGGCAGCATCCCTTTCGCCGAGAGCGGTTGGCCAAACGTGCATGGCAAGAGCATTCACATCCCAGTCTGTGCACAGCATTGCCTCCACTTCCATGGTCTGTGCAAAAAACCAGAAGAGCTAGAACAGCTTGTTTGCTTTCACGTGTCTTTTGCAACTATTTCTTCTCATTGCACCTGCTTTCTTCATTGCTGTTAAGAGAGAAAAGGATGGATCAAATTCATCCTTGCAGTAAATCCACTGATGTGAGCTCACATTAGAAAACGTCGTTCTTTTCAAAGGCAAAATTATCACAAGCGGTGAGAAGGGGTTTTGTGTCACATTAAGGCTTTGTAAAAGAGCCAGAATTCTCATACTTTATTAATGAGGATTTTCTTTTGACAGATGTGCTTTGTATCCCAGTAGCTGCAAGTGGTTTCAGTGTTACAAGCACTTTTATGGGAAATGCCTGGGTTACTTACGGCTAAACAGTGATTTTCAAAGAAGAGTTGATACGAAACTCACAATGCATCAGTTAATGAGGAGGTTTTGCTATGCAGCCTCCTGTTGCTCATGAATCTTTTTAATTGAGGGAACACGGATAGGGCATCAGCCTGGGACATGAGAGACTCACTTTCTTCCTAGCTGTGCCACCAGTTTGTTGGATGACCTGGATGAGCCTCTTCATCTTCCTGTGAGACCGTTTTTCCTAAAGCAAAATAAGCATCATGATACTTCTGTCCTTTAGAAGGTGTGTGGTAAGGAATGTTAAGTGCACTACAACATACAAGCATTCTTATTTCAGTTATAAGAAAACAAACCTTTTCTTTTTAAAGCAGATGTCCACTGTTGATCCCTTCCGTGAATGCCTTTGCCAGGCCACTAACACTGATGGACATCAGCAGCAAACACTTAACAGGGCTATTTTACCACTGTGGCTACCACTTTGTATCATGTGAGGAATCACAATTAAACAAAGGCAAACTTTTTGGTATCTGGGGTACTGCTGAGTTTTGACCAGTAAAGGCTTCCTTTATGCAACCGGAAAACGCAGTGTATGGGTAGCACAGTTTTTCTATTCCTGCTTCAGAGCTACTTACAAACAAACCCATCGTTTTCCCACCCCTCACAAATTTACTAGTATTTTGTGACCTATCTGCATTCCAACAGCGTTGCCTATTACTAAATCTTCTTGTACACTAAGGTGTCTCAGACAGTGACTCACTCAACTGAATAGAACAGATATTGAAAAATGCAAATCAGATTGCTTTCAACCTAATCAAAGATGCAAGAACTCATTTTGCCCAGTAGCCCTTCTGAGGACGGAGGAGATCAACGTGAAAATTGGAAAAAAAAAGGTTGCTGACTGTTAAGAATAATGCAGTTGTTCTTTTCACTGAACTTTGTAATGAAATGAGGAATGCACTTAATTATATGATCCCAATGGTAATATCTGAAATAATCAGGTTTCTGTTTGGTTGTCTTCTTATTCCTCCCTGCCACCATCCTTGCGTAATTTCTAATCTTGCTAAAATAATTGTTAAATTACTGTCCAACGTTTAATGCATACATAAGGATATGAAGAGGGCTAGAACAGTGTAAATATTCACACTGCCAGCATAATTAGTCTCATCTGTTGCAAAAATACTTTCTTGAGTCGCATAACTAGTCCTTCCAAGTTTTAAAACCATGGAAAATAAAGCAAAAATTGAAGAAATGTGATATCATTTAGAGGGGGGAAAAATGACTATTTTTTTTTTTGTGTTTTTTTCTCTGTAAATGAGCAATTATCCCTTAGTAAATTGTAGCACAATGGATTAGACATGCCTGTCGATACCATGTAAAAATCAAGTCTTTGAGACGACTTGTGTTTAAATTACTTTACAAAGGACTACAAAATACAAGATTATGTTTCAAAACTGTCTTTATTCCTTAAAATTGTGCAAGAAATTGTGACTGTTGGCCACGCAAATCATCTGCATCTATCCCGTTTGTTGACTTTTACATACCAATCAGCACTTCTATACCTTGGAAAGTCAGGGGACTTAAAATCTTCTGGAATTGAAGACTTCACACTTAAAACAATTTTGACAAATACAAAACCTTATGGATCTATGTCTGCCTAATTTCTATAGCACACTTTGTGTGTTCAACAATATTGCGTGTATAGTGTGCACGAAAGGTTCTTATATTCAGGCCAAATAAGAGGAAGATTAACTTGTACGTTCTCTCTTTCTGGAACCTGCCTTGGCTGCCTTTCCTCTTGCGGGGAGAAAGCAACTCTTGTTCTGCTGAAGAGATAATGGAGCCAATGGTCTTTGCAACTGAGCGGAAACCTCAGGATCCACTGGTGCGCAAGTAAGCGTTGAGAAGTTGATTGCTAGGGACAGGAGGATTGCGCCTCCCACTAGACTAAAAATGACCCTGCAAGAATTATCAGTATTATATTTGATATAACAAAAAAAGTTTATTATTAGAAAGCCTTAAAAAGTCAGAATACTCATATTTATGAAGCAAAAGAAACTTCAATGTAAAACGTGCTTTTAACCTGTCCAAATGCAAGGCAGAAGTTTTGAGCAGTACGTGTTAAAATTTCAGAGATACAGTCTACAAAAATTTGTACATTCTGTACATTCTACAATAGGAACTTGTGGTTTTATTTGAGAAATTATTTGTTAACAGGTTAAACATTTTTTGGTATCAAAATCAAGAATGCTTTGTTAATATCACCACTCTGACTTCAAATCTCCTTTGGTTTCAATACTGTATAACTCATGCTAAATATTTAAATTTTTTATATATTTTCTGCTCTGAAGCTTGTCTGTCTGGGATGTGATTCAGATTGATTATTCTGTCTTCAAATCAGGGATATTTTATTCAAAATTCTGTGGAGAATAGGGAGCTAGAGAGCTGTTTTATCATGGAAAACTCATCTACAATAACCCACTGTATGAAAAACACCTGTATTCCCCAGTATGTGCAAAATGTAGCAAAGAAAGCCCAAAAGAAGGAACATGAAAATACAAGATGGAACAGAATTGATAAGCAGGGAAAAGATGCTTTGGGCTTACAGTTTTAGATCTGTTGACCTTGTCAGTGAAAAAGTGGCTGTTTAATTTGTATTAAAACTGAATATCAGATCTTCTCTTCTCAGAGCAGAAATTCCAAAATTGCTGGAAGAGCTTTCAGGGGAATAGGAAATAAAATGAAGGAATAAAATAAGGCTGAAGACTTAGCCTGTGAAAGTTAGGTTTACCACACGCTGATGTTTCCCCTGGTTTGGTAGCATGTTGATCATGTCATGTTGTTCAGCATTGCTTCATTGTCTTCTTGTAGTCCTTCATCTTTCGAATTTCCCTGCTGTCTCTTTTCTGATACTTCAGTAACTTCTCAGGAGCTTGGGTTGTGGAGCTTGGCTTTTGAGCTCCAAGTGCAAAGTTCTAACCATGGGCCATGACATCAGTCTCTTTTGGTAATGAAATGATGATTGAAGGGAAATGTTAGGCTATAGGGAACTAGATCGCTATTGAAATGAGAATGATAGCTTCCTCGGCAGAGAGAGTGCATAAGTGTTTCTCCACACTAGCGAATCCTATCTTTATTCTGATACTGCAATAATCTGCTTTTTACTTTGTCAAAAAATTCATACAACTGATCTTTGCTTAAAACAGGGTTGATGCCATTTCTTTGGCCGGGAGTACATTCAGAGAGAAATGCAAGCCATTGACTTTGAAGAGTTACGGCATGCCATGAATCCCAAACAACACCATGTGAAGAAATATGATCCCAGGACTGGAGAGAACTCGTCATCTTCCCACAGTATGTAGGAGGCACTAGCATTCTGATATGCACGTCATTTATTTTAATTTATCAAATATTTTTTAGATCGTTGATAATGCGTGATAAAATATGAACAGATTTTATTTTTCACTTGAACGCCCTGCAGATTGGTGCTTCTCAAATCCACTGAGCTTCCTTTCTTTCATGCTTTGTACACATTGTCAAAGAGGAGAAGGGATTGACGTAGTCTCTGCTTCTTAAAAGTATGTGAGAAATGCTTCATGTGTTAAGCCTTGCATCACAGGCAGCGTGCAGAAACGTAATTCTCTCCATTGCTACCAGGGGCAGCCACCTGCTCTTTACATCTGCTGCACATTAAGGTTTTGAAGATGGGAACTTTGATGACATCACATGCTGTGCTTTTAGTACAGACAAGCCTTGAAACTCGCTGCCTTTTCCTAAAGTGGGTTCAAGAAATACTCTTCTTCCAACAACCATCAAGAGCACTAACAGTCTTAGAAAAGTAATTTCTCCCATCCTGAAACCCTCAAGTATACTGATGCTACATGGTCATCAGTACATACACTTATCAAATGATATCCATTAAGAATTAAGGAACAGATAGTCCTTAAACTATACTAATTTTGGCAGCAGTTATTTTCAATTACTTCCTTCTCGAGGGAAGATGCATATATGTCATGACCCTAGTAAAAGAATATTCTTGCTTCCTATATTGCAGATACTGTGAAAATACCATTATAAAGGATCTGGGGAGCTTTAGCATAATGACATATCAAAATATTTTATCTAAACTTGCCAAGTCTGGTAAAGTTTGCAGACAAATGCATCACAAAGTGAGATGAAAACTGACATAAGTGAATGGTGTATTTGTTGATTTAGGGAATATCTCCCCTTACTCCATAGAGGAAGATAAACAGTTTTGCTTTGTCTTCCACCTACTGTCAGCACTTTCATAATTTAGGAAAACCAGCTGGAAGCTGGATGGGCGTGCTCCAGTGTTATGGACCTCGGGAGTCGGATGCTTCTTTGTGCCAGCCCGAGCGTGCAGCACAAAGAGTATTTTCTCTAGGATGTAGATACAGAAATTATCAATACAGAAGCAAAAGTTCAGGTGTAATTTTAATGGAAAGAAGTACTTTCATTATCACTCAGCACTGTCAGAATTGAAGAATTGGCTTAGAGTGAAATTTGTTTTATAGGAAAAAAAATAAAAGTATTTGGAAATAAAGGTTTCTTACTCTCACAGTTTATGTCCCATAAAGAATGCCAGTCATCAAGTATATTATTTTAAATAAGGCCTGAGAGAACTGGCTTCAAACTGAGTATATTCCTTCCTTTTTCGTTTAATGGGAGTCCTACTTTGGAGAGGAGAAACAACAGAAAATGGAAATCATCCCCAGTATTTGCAGCACAGGAATACATCAACTCCTTTATGGGAGAGTTTCAAGACAACAGTCTGGAAATGTTTTGCAAGAAAGAGATAGAGGTACATTTTCACGAGTAACAAAATCCCACTTAATGCCATAGATTTTAAATTCCCCAGCCACATGCCACTCTGGAAAAACCTGACTTCTTAAATTACCTTATGCAGTGTTGCTTTTAAAGGCTATTTCCACATAAGTTTGTCTTGAAAAAGCAGTTGTCCGATGCTTCCAAATATTACTTGTGTGAAAACATCACCACACATTTGTGCATTCCTGTATAAATTGCCCTGTAAATTTAAGTTCCCACATGCATTTCTTATAGCTCTGCTCTATGACCCTACAATGAGTGAGGTTAAAAAAAAATATAAATTCTCAAGTAGTTTATCTTTTCTGAACTTCTTCAACACTGACTGGGTCATTTCAGGCAAGCTTAATGAGACGTGGAAGAACATCCTCGTAGAAGTCCTAGATTTCAGAGATTTCTTAGTCTTGCATTTCATCATAATTCCCACTTGAACAGAGATCATACTTCTGAGGCATGAGATGTCTTTAACTGATAAAGCTCCTAAGAAGAATTTCATGCCAACCCCTGAAGGCCTGGGCTCTTTTTTTTTGGGTCTTTTTCTGTCTGTGTGGTTTTGGTTTGGTTTTTTGTTTTTTTTTTTTTTAATCTGCCTTTGTTTTTCTTTTGTGCTGAAGAGAGAAAAGTCAGAAATGGAAAGGTAAATAAAATCAAGGATGGGAATATTGCCACAGTATGGAGGGCCTTAAAGTCAATTTATCACATGGCTGAAGCCAGTCAAACTGTCTCTTGCATATATGAGAATGAACTAAACCAACAGCTATTATTATTTCTTTGACATCCACTGCATGTTGGGAGAACAATTTTACATTGTAAAGAATCTTCTTTAAAGAAGAGGATGTGAATGTTTTAGATAATCACCAATAAAGCAAAGAGACAACTTTCTCTCCTACTTTCACTGAAGGGGAAAAATAGATTAATACACTGATGCCACAGAATATAAACCAACACATACAGCTCAAACAGGACTGTGAAGGCATACATTTTATTCATAGCTGCTGAGGCAGGGGTCTGATCTCTACTACAATGACAGTATTTTTTTTAAACGGATGATTTTCATATATATGAATACATGGTATTTGTCTATTAATAGATACAATATTTCAGCCAAGTCATTTCCTACCCTGCAGCCATTTATAAGAACAGGACACTATATATGTGAAATGTGATGGGTCTTGTGAGGATCTCTACCTCTACATTACCTTTATCAGTGATCATAAAACTTGCTTTTTCAGCACTATTTCAAAGTCAGATGAAATAATTACAATACTTATGGGAAACCTTTATATAAGCTCTTTGAAATCTGAACAGTGACACACCACCATAGAAAAAGTACTAAGAATAACTTGATTTCTTTCAGTAACTTAATGCCACATGAGAAAGCAGTTAAAGTGTGGAAAACAGCCACTGCAGGAGTCAGCCGTACTGAAGAAAAAGCTCTTGCGACCTGCCTTCACTCCACTGACCACATATTTCTCCCCTTCCCATGGCTCCATGGCTGCCAGACTCTAAAGTAATTGCTATCAGCTTCCACTTCTTTCCACGTGTGATGTTTCTGCAGAGCTGCCTTCTACCTGCCCTGGCCAGTCTGCCCCACAGACAGACACGTTCCCCTCTGATGAGGTGGAGGCCATCCAAACCGCACAGCTTCCCATAGCCACGCTTCTGGGCTGTTCACCATGCTGGTTTGCTTTCAGAGCCTTTTCCAGAGTCTTCTTTCATCCTTTAAGCAAACCTCAAAGGACATTTGCTATGCCTTCCTCCAGGATGCACCAGGGTCCTTCCCCTGCATGCCCAAGAGCCACAACCTGTGAAGGAGCCTGTAAAGCATCATCAGTGAACCAACCTCAGAAGCTGATTTTTTGAACGTGTTTATTTAATATTTGGATTCCAGCAGCTGTGTAGAATTACTGTCTCTCTTACTGTCACAAATCTGGATATTTTGTTCTGCAACCAATATACAGATCGCATAGTTTATAATTTTGTTCTGCCAGACTGATGCATGATTTTCTGATTCTTACAGCCTGGTTCCTAGGTGATCATTCTTCACTTTATTTAAACTGGAAAAGTGACAAATCCCAAATCAAGTTGACTAGGAACTCTGGTGCACTTACACCTTGTGTTCCAAAACCTGCATCTTTCTTATTGCCTGTGATCAATTTATAATTACTCCAGAGGAAAAAGAACTCATAGCACAGCTAGAGAGAATTCACTGGTCATCACTGTGCCGAGTAAGAAGGAAAGCAAGCTTTGTGCGTCATAGTTCCAGAATTTTCCTGGAACTTCCATTTTTTGCTTCTGTTTACCCACAAGGCTTTGTCCTCCACTTAATATATATCAGTATATCAAAGAGATCAGAGCATTTTCCAGGACACTTTTCAAAAAAGAGCAGTAAGGTTCACCAAAGAACCCCAATCCCATAGCAAAACATTGTGTAACACTCTTAAAAGTTATTTTATTAGGAAAAAATGAGCAATTACAAATTACAACGAGATTGAATACGTAATGCCTTATCAGAAACCACTACCTAAAGCCGCTGATACCTCTCAGAGGAACTGGAGGGAATACATCCATAACCTGTAATAGCAGTGGTTATCCATAGTATCAACTGATAGTTGAGTAACTGCCCTGAGGACTGGAGACCCATCAAATGTGAACAAAATCTTACTTTAAATAATGTCGCTGTCTGCTTGCTAATGCTGTTTGTGTTTAAACAGGGACTTTATCCTTCACAGGCCATCTTAGCCTTTTATTTGATTCTTTATATTGTATTATCTTACCAAGCTTTAAGCATCCTTAATTTCCCTTAAGCTTATAAGAGGTTCAGAGGCTCAAAGCTCCACAGTATCACTTAGTCATAAACCAGTCCAGCCTATGGAATTCATATCCCGTTTTGTGGAGAAGAGACACTGGTGAACATCATGGTTCAAGTGGCTGATATGCTAGGCTGTTTCCTTGCTACATGCAGATTGCACTGCCACATATTGAATTATACACAGTTATTTTGCACCATATTGGGATTTTCCATGGATATCTTCCACCTAAACCATTGAAGCACAGCCATACTTTGCCATTGATTGCCAAACTTCACTGGACATTGGAATCAGACAAGTCCTAATATATAATTTTCAGAAGAACGTGAAAACCATTTAATCAAAATGTTATACATTATGAACTACATTATGAAATAAGAACAACTGAAGGTTTATGCACTCATAAGAATAATTTGTGGGCTTTATCCCACCTAAATATCGGTGTGTAGGATATATTACATGCAGCAATTAATAACACTTTACTTGATATACATGGTTACTGTGGTTTCTGGACATTTGAATTTCTGAACTTAGTTTAAAAAAACCCACACAACCCAAAACATTAATAACATGGATTGAAACTTTTCCCACCCATTTAATATGCAATTTATACGAGGACACTTTTATTTCTCAATATACACTTTAACACATTCAATAAATTACTACATTCACATTTTCATTAGCTGTAGTCATGGAGTTGCAGATGGCTCTTAAAGTCAGTCTTTACTCCATTTTCCATGATTTTTTCATTAAGCATGTCTTCTTAGAGTTTTCTTCTTCCTTAAACATTTATGTCTTGGAACACCAGGTTGTCAGGATCACTGATTAATTTATCAGTCTTGAGTATACTGCATTGTTTTACATAGATTTCAAATCCCAACTTCACATCACTGTTACTGTTATCCTATATCTTAGACTAAAAGGCACTGATGCTGATAAAATGCTTATTAGCTACAGAAAATATTACTTTATGTATATACCTAATAAAATAGTAAACAAATGCTTTCTAAGATTGCTAGGACATTTCCAAAGCTCTGAAGTACTCCGAGCTTCTCTCCATTTACCCATTCACTGTATCATTTAGTGGCATGAATATCTATCGCATAGCACCTGGCATCCCAGGCACAAAACTCCTGTGCTTAGCTACAGCAGGCATACGTGCACAAGAGCCAGTGTCTGAACTTTAGCAATAGTCACCACTAAAAAAGCTCAGGGTTACGTCAGTGGAAATTTTGATTTCCCTTCTTAGGAAAAACCCTATTTTTTTGAAGTCCAAATCAATCAAATGGGCATTGGATGTGGGTATCTGGGATTAGCATTCTCATTCCCTCTTTGTGTCTGTGAGTGATGACACCCATATTTCAGATCTATGTCTGTTTATCTGATGTATTTCTCAGGAGATTATTCACACTGTCAGTGTACAGGATATTACAGGATTGATGGGTACACTGTTACTCTATTGCCTTACTATTTTCATGTAGGGCCTCTAGGTTGCAACTTCCATGAGTTCTGAGCACATGAGATGCTGTACAAATGCAGAGTAACAGACAAACCCCGTCTCAAGACCTCATAAACTGAACGGACAAGAGAAAAGCGGAAGAAAAAAAGTCCTTCCTCATCTTGTACTGGGTGGGAAATGAGACAAAGAGACGTAGATTCTGATAAACTCACTCTCCCTGGGTACTGTTTAATGCATGGGACTGCCTCAGCCAGCATTAGATAAGGTGGCATAATTTAGAGATTGGCAAGTTTGTGGTAGAACTAGACTGAGCTCTCTGTCCTATTCATTAGCTCTCTTTTATTTATGACTTCTCTGATGCTGTGTTTCAAAGTATTTAACAAACTATTATGACAGTCAAGGTTGATGCAGCAGTAATTTACCTGGTCAGGATTATTCCAGTTAATTACTTCATGGCACCAATACTTGGAAGAGATGTTGCCTGGGTAACAAAATAATCCTCTCTTCTTTTTACAAAAGCTTTAAATCTTTTATGATTCATTTCATCCCTCATTCAGAGGATTAAGCCACCCCAATATTGTCATCTAGCATCATTACACCGTATGGTTCCAACTCCTAAATAGTTTTTGAGTTTCCCTTCACAGAAGTCTGCCAAAGCCAGACAGAAGAGGAAAATACACGTCCACATTTAAAAGAGATAGAGGACACAATCTGTTGCTGTTACACACAGGATCTCCAGCAACCCCAGGCAGTATGAGTCACACAGAACCACCAGCAATACAGCAGGAGGAAGCTCATCCTGCCCTCTGCTCAACATGCTCTTCTTATGCTGGCCAGATGCCTGCTCTCATTCTATGTCTCCTCAGACACTCCTGAGCTGCACACTAAGAACAGACACCAGTGGGGTGAAATTTCTGCCCCCAAAAGAGCTAAAAGAAGCCTTGACAGAGGCTGCCAGCCTCACTCTTACCAGACACAAGAAGCGCATTGCTGGTCAAAGGACTGTTCTCTTAATAGCTGTCCCTAAATGAGATTTCCTGAAATCACACCTGAAACCCAAACAGTTAAATTTAATGAAAATGCTTTTTAACAATGGCAGATTGCAAATCTACCCCAGCTGTGAACTCAGTTATAGCAATATATTTCAGGGAGGTGGGCAAATGTTCATCAGCAGAAGTATTCAAAGAAAGGACACAAAAGGAAACATAAGGGCCAGAGTCTCTCAGTGATTGTGTTAGAGCAGTCAGGGATACTTGAGGCTAGGATGAAATCAGAAAGAAACAGAACAAAACTGGCACCATGGAAATTAAATTTAATTTGTGAATAAAATAATTATTTGTTCTACATTTCATCATCTTTTTGGACCCTTAGAAAAAGAGAAATGCTTAAGGCTAAGGAAAATATTTTGGGGGGAAAAATAGCAGACCACTTGGCAAGTTTTTCCTTTGACGACACTCAGTCAAAACAAAGTGAGACTGCAGGCAGTCATTAGAGCTCTCTGCATAGTTTGCTCCACTACCTTTCAAGGTTTACATTGACATGCCCAGCAAGTTCAGTGGAACTGGATCAGACCATACATGCTCACTTGGAGTAGAATTTCTGGGTAATTTTTGAGCTGAAAGCATTTGGGAAGGGAAAAAAGTGTTTGAGCCTTTGGCCAGAAACATCTGGTTTTGTAAAAAGCTGATAGGGTTCTAGGTGCCAAATATTTCACATTCTGAAATTCATACATTTATTTTATTTTTATGTTAATTTTAGCAGAACTCTGAAGTCCCAGAAATAGCATCTCTTTCATCAATACATTTTATTTAATCTTTTTCTGAAAATACAACATGAAATACAAAGATCCTTATCAGGATTATAAAGTCAGGCTGTGATCAAATGAATCTTGACTTCAGATACATTCCCTTTCCAAAAAAATCCCATTTGCTTTATTTTAAATAACAAAATTATCCACACTAACACTCAAAACAAGGGAAGACACATTGAATAAACTGGAATAAACTGCCCAGGGAAGTGGTGGAGTCACCCTCCCTGGAGGTATTCAAGGAACGTGTGGACGTGGCATTGTGGGACATGGCTTAATGGGCATGGTGGTGTTTTTCTGGTGGGTTTTTGGTTTGGTTTTTTTTTTTTTTTGTTATGGTTGGACTTGATGATCTTACAGGTCTTTTCCAACCTTAGTGATTCCGTGATTCTGTAATTCCATCGGTATTCAGGGATGCCTTGAGATGTTTCCATCCCTGTTCTTTAGTGCAGCTTTAGAAATACCTGAAGCATTTCGTTGCACAGCATGCTTTGCTGAATAAGGATGTGATTGCTCACACTTATTTGTTAGAGAGGAGTGCTTCGCTGAAAGAGGACCTAATTCTCTGCTGATTCTGAATGCAGACCTCTCAGTTGTCTTCTTGAGAAAAGACGGTGTCATGTCAGGTCAAGTGATGGGGAACATGTCTTCTCAAGGGAACTACCTTCCTGTATGGCTCTCTTGAACACAGAGCCTGTGATATGACATGGCTGTACCATACCTGCCTTTCCACTCAGTCATCTCAAGATGCAGGTGCAGAGGGGCAGCTTGTTTCTGATGAGCTGTCTGCCATTTGAGGAGGTTCCAGTCACGGGGGCAGAGGACATGGCACGACGCTGGGGATATGTGAGGTATACACATAGCTGTGGAGCTGTACGAGGCAACGGACAACTGTGCGAGTCTCGTGCTCTTTGCATGAGTCCTGATAGAGAGAATAGCATCAGTTCTGTGCATAGTTTTCACTGTTGGCTCCCATTTAACAAGGGACACTTAACTAGAAGAGAATTTAAGAAGCTTTAAATGCATGGAGTAGAAATGATAACACGAAAGCAACTTCAACATAATTTGTAAGGCAAATATAACCCTGCCCCATAGCATATATGAATTAGTTACATATCCTAATTTCAAACTGGGTTTTGTATAATGGAATGCAACAGCGCACAGTCTCTAATCATGGTGGTTCAATGGTGGATCCCAGAAACTCCTGGAGCTCTACCTTAAGGTCATGGAAATTAAAGAAGTCCCAGAAGCTTTCACAGGATTATTCCTGCAGTAATTATTATTACATAAAAGAGAAACCTAAAAGAGAGAGACTGTGCACATATCTCTACCTTGGTCCCACTTTTTCATGTTCAAACTCACAGAAGAATTATTTAGAATCATGAGCCGAAAGCTATGTAAAATCATAGTTCTCATTTATTTAATCTGAAGGTTTTTTGCTCTATTGGTTTTTATGATCATCCACAATCTCATTCTCCATACGTACTTTGTGAGGACAATTGGAGTTGAAGCTGTCTGGAATGAAGTCTCTCCCCCTGGGTATCATATCTTGGACATTTGCTAGTCCCAGAGGTTTTAGCGGGTCTAATAGTATTACTGACTATGCAGTTAAACACCTTTAAGTTTGAAGTTTATTGTTTGTATAGCAATCAAAAGCGTATCACTGTATTTACAGATGAATGAGAGGACTAAGTGCCTTGATGTGAGTATTTTGCATTCTCGCTTAGCAATGATTTAAATGAAAATTAAGATATTAAAGAGCTTATACTGTTAACCACCTCAAAGAAAAAGTGAGCATCTCTGGTTTTAGTTCACATCCATTTGCTGTGCATCAGTCTCTGTGTTGGTGAGTAGCTATGGATGGACCCCAGGAATCACACGCAGTTCATCCAGTGCACAGCTCTTCTTCCCCTCTGACATCTCACAACATTCCTATTCCTTTCAGCTCTTCCAATGATCCTTATCATTGTTCACAAACCTCTTCCTCATCTCCTCTCTACCCCTCTGACAAAGCTTCAGTACGTATTCGTCTGGCTGATACACCCTGATTTTCAGCCTGCGATCTGACCCTGAAAACCACTCTTCTTAGATTCTTAATTTTTCAACCAATTTGGTGGCACGGCCCTCATTTCCTCTTTTGTTTCCCTTTTTCTGGTACCTTTGTCCTTATCTTCAACTACCTTAAAGGATCTGTTTCTTTTAAGCATTTCATTTGTCCCTTGGTTTTCTGATGTCAAGAAAATGGACAGAAAACTGCCAAGAAGAGCCTCTGTTTCTCTTGTGCAAAAAAAGTTTCAAAGCACCCTTCTCACGAAACCCCAATCCAACATACCAAGCAAACAACCAAAACCCTCCAAAAACGTGAGTAGCAGCAGGATCTCCAAGGACACAGAGTGAAACCCCAGAATTAGCAAAAAATAACTAAAATTAATGAGTCTAGTGGCTGCTCAGGCTCCCGCAAAATTGATCTCTGGAGGCATAGATCATGTTGTCCTCAAATGGTAGCAAAGAAAAAGGAAAGGAAAACTCCTCTACTTCTTGAAAAAATTGATTTTTCAGCTTTCAAGGGTAAGGAGAGAGATTTTGGGAGAAGGAGTAATAAAGTGACCTGAAAATGGTATTGAGCAATGTACTTTGTTTCACAAGCAGATTTCTTTAGAAGAGAGTTGGAAAGACATCAGCTGAAGGTTGTTTCTCGAGTTCCCACTTGCAGAAATTCAACTGTGATTAAAAAGAAAAGAAAAAAAAAGGAAGAGGAACAGCACTTATCGCATCTTCTGTGACAATGTGACGCTGCGGCATTGCAAAAACGTGTAGCTGGCATTACGATCTCGCCAACCTTGGCCATCTAGTGGCATCTTTTTCACTACAAAAAATAAGAAATAAGCAATTACGGGCCACCTCTGCTTTGAAGAGAAACAAACCCCAAAACAGTGCGCGTATGTTAGAATTGTGCCTGGAGCTACGTGATTTTGGCCATCTTCTTAAGATGCTGTAGCACAGAAAAACTTCTGGCTCTTTCAAAGCTCTGCAGCCTGTTGTGCTCCAGTGCAAATGCACAGCGTTCTTGCAGGTGGACGTGACAGCCTGGGTGGCTTGGCCAAGCATGAGTGACAGCGTGGGGGATGGCTGGAGGACAGGTTGCATTAGGTAGGACTCGGCGCCTGATGGTACAAGGGCATATGGCGCGGTGGTTATAGAATCATAGAAGCTTTTAGGTTGGAAAGGACCTTTACCACAAGAGGGCTGACACTTGCATTTTGCCGTTTAAGAGGTAACTTTGGAGCAGAAATGACTATGGTGAAAGAAAATCGCCGCATCTAGTAGCGGGTCCTGCAGCATCCGTGCACCTGGAGATGAGACAGGGAGCCCTCTGCGCGCTGAGGTGACTTCAGGTGCCCCAGTCGCAGACTGGCAACAGGCACAAGTTTCCCCGGAGCTGTTCAGCCAAGGCAGACGGGGCCTCCGGCATCCCCACGGCCTCTTTTCCTTCCAGGCTCTGCGATTTAAAGCCTGAGAGGCAGAATCCGTGTCTCCAGGCCCGGGTGGCAGTTCCGGGGTTGCCCGGAGGCACCCTGGGGCGGGCGGGAAACCAGACACCCCGGGCCGGTGCCTGAGACGGCGGGGAGCGACCCGCCGCCGCGCTGAGGGGCTCGGGCCGGGGGAGGGCGGTCGCCGCGGCCCCGTTGGGCCCTCCGAGCGGCGGCGGGTGGGGCCGGCCCCGGAACTGCCGTTCCCGAGCCGCGGGGCCCCGGCGGACCCCGGCGGCACGGACCGGCGGCACCGCCGAGGCGGCGCTTCCTGCGCGGCGGCGGTGGCGCTGGGCAGGGCCGCGGTGTGCTGGGCTACCGGCTGCCCGGGCTCGGGCCGCCCCGCCGGGCCCGGCGCTCCCCGGCCTCGCCATGCAGCGCTTCACGGTGAACATCAAGCTGCCGGCGCGGACCCTGACGGGCGCCCTCAGCGCGCCGAACAGGGGGGCGGCGGACTGGTGAGGGGCCGCGCCGCGGGAGAGCGGGGGCGGTCTGCCGGGCTCGGGGGGGGAGAGGGGCGGCCGAGGTGTCCCGGGCCTCTCCCGCGGCGCCCCCCGGGCCGCCCCGTGGGTCCTTCGCCTCAGCCGCGGCTTGGGCTTCGCTTCCCGCTGCCTGCCCGGGGTCTGCCTCCTCCCGCTCTCCGCCAGGCAAGGCGGGCCGCGCTTTTAGCCGGGACGTTCATGCAGTCCCGGTGTCGAGGTTCGGCCAGCACCGAGAGCTGCCGGGCGTGCAGTAAAGCGGCGGTAGCGGTCCCTGTGGAGAGCGGGCTGTGCCCTCCTGCGGGGGAATCGTGTCCTGCCGTCTTGGTCAAGGTGGTCACCGCAAATACTCGGGTCCTTTTGTGTTCCTGGAAATGGGCAGGCTGTGCTGGTGTGTCCAAGGCAAGCCCTCTTCTGCTAGACCCTGTGCAAGCTGCTGACACTCCCGTGCTCTCCCCGAGCCTCGCTGGAGGGGCTGGCAGAGCGCGGGCGGGGAGCCCGGAGGAGTTGCTGTTCTCCACCTCTGAGCAAGAACAAAGCCATGGCCACAGGCGAGCGTGGCCCAGTCCCTTCTGGCAATGACATTTGCTTCTCTGGGCAGAGGTCTTGTTGGTGCAACGAACTGTAGAGATTAGAGCAGCTTCTTCTGGTTTCTATGTTATTTTTGAGACTTGATGTACAAAGCCAGTACATACGCTGGTTTTTTGTATTCATAGCTCTGAACAATGAATTCACCCAGTTGTGCTCTAAAGCGTTACCCTAATGTCGCTGAGTCTTAGGGAGAGAAAATGAATGAGCTGAACCAAGTAATTTTTTAAAACTGTGTCCTTTAGGCTTGTCAGCTTGCAAAGCAAGTGAACACTGAGGCACTCAGAAGTTCTTAGTTTGAAACTTTGTTTTTCTGCTTTGAATGTTCTCACTTGCTTGGTGTTCACCATAGCTTTGTAATTGTCATCGGTGGCTGCATTAACTTCTCCTGAAGTCAGACAGGCCTCAGCAGATTTTCACTGTTACTGTAATCATTGTTCACATTGTTCACAAGATGCAATTAATTATATAATTGCAAAGATATTGCTTACCTGCCTGCTTATATATAAAATCTGGGAATGCTCTTCATGAATTCCTATGTGATGTCTTAAATTTACGGAAGAGGATTTTTATAGATGGACACAAAGAGATGTCTTAGGGTTCCATTAGCAAACGCTTCAGCAGATAGTACAGCAGTGGCATTTTATAATGCTTTTGAGTTTTACGTTATTAATTAATTTTTACGTTTGATGTTTGTATCTAGTAGCATGCATTCAACTTACCCAAAAGAAGCCTCATTCTTGGTGTGAAGTGCTTTTTGTTCTTTTATACTTGTTTGATGATGATATGTGCTTTTCTAGGGGCTGGCAAGGTTTGATTGCGTATGGATGTCATTCTCTTGTGCTGATAGTTGATGCCAATACTGCTCAGACTTTACAGGTCTTGGAAAGACACAAAGCTAGTGTTGTCAAGGTGAGATGTACATGTTTTAAGGTATATTACTTGATTCTGGTGTATATATTATTTTTCTAAATCACTGTAAATACTTGACATTATATTGCACTTGATTTTCACATAAAATTTGTTATAAAATACCCGTGTTTTACATGATCTCTTTTACAGCTAAATCAAACCATACATGCTGAAATTTGAGCTGAGGTTGATGGTATACCTCTATAGAAGGTATAGAATACATAGAAGGTATAGAATATATAAAAACATTTGATAGTGTTATAGAACACAGACAGAAATGTTTCTAAGAAAGCTCTTAACATGACAATTTCAAATGAACAGTACAAAATATCAAATGAATCTCTTTGCTGATGCCCTTGCTGATCTTTCCTGTTGTGGGGGTAACCAGCGCACCATTCGACTAGAAAGTTACTTTTAAGTTTTTACTTCTGTTCTTACCTATAGAAAAGGAACAATAGCAGACAAAACCAAACATCTATTTTAGCAAAAAAAATGGCTAAAATTCAAACTTGAGTGTAGGGTACCTGTACTTTCCTTTGAAGGTCCTTGACTTGAAATTGCAGAGAGTTTGACTTCGGGTCAAGTGTAGAACACGATGTATTTCTTTGATACATCATTTTTTTGACTGTGGAGAATGGCAGATTCAGTCAGGGTTTAGAGGAATGTTTGGCTGGCAGATGTGATGTTTGATCGTCCTTAGCTCAAACGCTGTATTAGAAGGCTGTCAGTAATTTATGAAGAAAACCAGATTTTTAGATAGGGGAATTTTGGTGGTTTTTGTAGTAAACAGATAATGACATTGTAGCTTTTAAAAATGGTTGTAAAGTTTAGGAATTAGTTTTGCTTGATTAGAGAGAATATTGAAACTGACTGGAAAAAAGGAAGGTGGAAGGGGTAGGTTTCAAAATAGGTACTTTTATGTCGTTTTTTGAGACTTTTGTGCAGTGATATATTTAAAAATAATGCTAAAATGTCACAAAGGACCGAAAACTGATTTGTTCCAGCATGTTTGTATACTTGCCCAAATCTTTCAGTGAATTTTGAGGATTCTCAGGGTTGCCCAAACATTGCTGTCAACTTAGATCTTGTGCTGCTGTTATGAATAGTCTCTCTGGTGACAAATGCAAGGCAACTTATCAAAGGTTATTTCTCAGTTATCTCAGAGCAAAGGTGTGGACACGACGGCAACCACAGAGTAAGCGTCATTCTGTGAATCAATACCTTTGCTTGCCTTTTGGCAACTTGTTTGGGTAAGCATACCCGTAGCCTCAGTTGCCTTCAGGCTATCCTTTAAAGTGAACAAATCAATTCCTATGTCTATAATTGTGTAAAAAATAGAAAATGTAAGTGGTACAGAGGTAGCAGCTATAATGATGACTCTGCTTTAAAATTTCCACTTAGCTTAGATAGTAAGTGGTAGCAAAATCAGTTTTTGATCCATGTCGTGATAGCATTTTAATGTGCTTCAGTTATATTCACCAGCTTTGAGAAGTAACGTTATTTCACTAGGAAACCAAATGCTGAAGTCCAAATAGTTTTTATATCATTTATAAGATAATTTTTCAAAACCACTATCTGGTGCTTTGTTAACAGAAATAGACCGTAAAAAAATGACTAATTCATGAGGAGGAAGAATGAAGAGAAATTCTGTTCTGCTGTAGGAAGTAGCCATTATATGAGAAATTATTATGAGGCCATGATCATTGCAGATACCTTTATGTGCATTTGTAAGAAATTTTCTTCAATTCCTAACTGACTTCTTTTTTTGTTTGTAAATGCTAAGAGCGTAAATAAGCTGGAGGGGATTTGTAAGAAGTCTGCTGTGTGCGTTTGACTTAAACTCTTTGCAGTAGAGGTTCACACCAGTGAACTCAGTCTACAGGGGATCTTCTCCCTCAAAACCCGTGCTTCGGATTTGAAACATTTCAAACCACACCACTATCTGCAATAAAAAAGCAAAGAGAAAAGTGATTGTTTCATAAATCCTTCTGCAGTCTGTTTAACTATTTTTCTTGAAATACTTCCTGGCCTTTGGCTGTTATAACTGTGTCTGGAAGAGGTAATGGTTTCAGTGAAAATGGATCCATGTTGTCCGTATGTCCATATGGTGTTTGTGGGATACTGGTAACTTTGTACGGAGTGGATTAGATCTGATTTTTTTTTTTTGTACCTTTATAAAGATTACTTGAAAGAGTACTTTTACAAAAGAAAATGTAATTACAGGAACAATTTTTTGACTGAGGATGGACATTTCATTTGTGTCTATTCTGATATATTAATGAACAGTCATAATAAGGTTCTTTAAATCAGGTGAGATAGATTGTGAAAATTAAAAAAAACTTCACCTCTGGTTCCTGTTTCTGACCAATGCTGCTGTATTTTGAAGTCAGGGTAGAGTGGCAGTGACCAGTACAATAAGAAAATAATTTCTTTTAGCAGAGGGATCAGGTCACGTGTGGGGACTTTGTTGGAGCAGTGTGACTACAATGGGAAAAGAAGGCTTATGGTGTGAGAGCGCCACATGAGCTCTGGCTGAGACCGATCTCCTTTTTGTTGTTCATAACTTGGTGATAGCTCCTCCCTTGGAAAATGTTTTCCAGACTTGGAATTTGCTTCAAAGCAATATATATTTAACTGTGGAAGAAATAGCTTTGCAGGTTTCTGTAATTACTTTTTGTAATAGCTACATGCAGGTATCCTCATGGGTAGGTTTTTTGAACTGCAGGGAATCAAGAATTGCAAAACTGGAATTTGCAGGTAAAGGAGAGTCTCCTAAAAATTCTTTGTTATTTTGGTAGAAACACACTGGGTTTATAGCTAGAGCTCTTTGAAGATTGCTTGCTGTGCATGTGTAATGTTTGTTTAGTTTATTCAGCTAGGCTTATGAGATACATCCTGGTCACACCTCTGAGAGGGGTAGCACAAAGGTGGCTATAGTGCCCTGAATGCTGTTATAAATCTAATTCATGTTGCAAAGTTAGTGGTGCCTAATGATAATTCTATTTTTTTAATGTCATGCTTTCAATATCTACAAAAAGTGTTGTGTTTGGCCTCACCCTTCCTCTGTCGGGTACTGTGACAGCACACAGCTGTCATTTTTGTAATAGGTAAACTCCCATTAGTTTAGCATTAAGATTTCTTTATTCTGTTAGTGTCTTCAGTCTCTCTTAAGGGCAGAAGTTTGCCTTTAAAGTAGATAGCAAAACAAGTCCATATTGAATACATAAGGAAGGAGTCAGTGTTATCTCCGTATAATCCTGGGAGACTTGCAGACAGGATGTTTCAAATTTCAAGACACATAATTTTCATAAGTATTGCCAACTTGCAAGCCCATGCAGCTTGAAATCCCAAACCAGAAAGTGGTATGTGGAAATCATTGGTGGCAACATGCTGAAAAGGACCAAAAAGATCGCAAATGTCAGCAATAGCTTGTCATGAGACAACATATAGATGAAAGACTAACCTTCCTTCCTCCCCAATACCGTAATGTACTTATATTTGACAGATTAGGAAAATGACATGGTTTAGGATGTATATAAAAGTTGGATGGTAAATTTTCAACTTTCATGTTTGGAAATCAGTGGGTATAGTTTGTAGATGTGCACAGAACCTTAAACATTGCCATTTAGTTTCTTCTAAATATTTGAGTAAACTTTTTATATACATAGCATATATTTATGGATTGTTGTAGTCACCTTCAGAAATAAGGATTGTTGATTTATGTAGTTTGAAAATATCAACCATGCAGTCATGCAGCACAGTTGCAACATACCTTAAATTTGGACACCTGATGGTAGCTTAAAGGTATGCTTACACAGCTGCTATTAACGTTAACTATTACTATGCTTTTTTGTTGAGTTGCTTATTGTTTGTTTATCCATCTGAAAAATATGAAGTATGGTGTCTTTGTTATATGTGTTTGCCTTCTTTGACAAGTTTTCATCTGTACCTTCAGGTTAAGTGGGCTAAAGAAAATTACCATCACAATATTGGCTCTCCATATTCTTTACGTTTAGCTTCTGCTGACGTTACTGGAAAAATAATTGTATGGGATGTGGCAACAGGAACAGCTCGTTGTGAAATACAAGAACATACGAAACCAATTCAAGGTAATGATAGTGCATGATGTTTGTGTGGAAGTTATTTTATGGAGCATTGTGTACAAATTCATCACTTAGGTTTTGCAAACTATTCTCAGTTCTGCCATTGATTTTTACTGTTGGGATTACTAGCCTTCTCTATGTTTGTCTGCTCATTTTCTGTATAAAAGTAAGATTTGCTGTCTCGCAGAGGGATGCTGTGAGGTTTAATTCATTATGGTAATATTTTCCAAGATCTTCTGAAAAAAAGTTACAATCTATTTTTATTAATGTTATTGATTGAAATAATAATATTTGCGGTGTCAAGTACATCTTCCTGCTTTTGAATTGGGGATGTAGTGCAGTTTGCATTGCACCTGAATGTTAATGTCATCTATGGTGGTGTAGTACTTTAACAGTACTACGTTGCTGTAAGTTAAGAGTTTCGATTGTGCACATATAAGTTGACAGTTATTTAGATAGTTCATTATATAGCTACTTCTGATCAAATATAGTAGAATGATAACATACATTTGCAATGTAACTAGAGAGAGAAGATTTTTTTGAGCATCTGTGTAGTTGTCCGATTCATAGGAGCAGGGATGCTTTTCTCTGCGTAGATAGCAATATTAAGATGTGAAAAGTGAAATGGAGAAAGGGCAAGATACTGGGTAAATCTTAGCATAAAAGACAGTTGTAAATAAGGTAGGTTTCGCATATAGATGGAGTTAGCGGTAGGAAGTCTTGAAACTGAGTATCCCACATTTGAATTAGGTTTCAAGTGTAGTTAAGTGGACATAAATGATAGGGATTAACACAAACAGTCAAGAGAAAGAGGAAATTTTGACATGGTGTAAATACCTGGGTTTGGCTGTTATTTGAGAAGACAGTTTAGCTGTGGTATTTGCTGCTCTTGGTTCTCTTCTGTGGGTGTTAGCCCAGTGCAGCTGGGAAGGTCTGAAAAATATCCAATAAGCTCTACCCGAACAGTTCTGGGCAGCTGGATGTTTGAAGATTCTTTATCCCATTTCCAGAAAAAAAATCATGATCTCATTCAGGGATTTCACAAGGGGGAAGTAGAAAACAAAAGCAAAAACCAACCAACAAAAATCCCACAAAAAAACCCAAACAAACAAACAAAAAGCCTGGAGAAAGGAGCTACACATTCATGATGTTGTAAGCCACAGAAGATTTATGTTTGCTTGTGCTGGAGGCAGAAATGTCTAGAAGCCTGGCATAGAGGTCAGTAGCTATCTTCATTGGTCTGAAGAAGGATAGAGAACAGAAAATGCAGCCACTGGCCAGGTATAACACAATTAAGAGAATATATTGGAAAGGAATAATTAAGTGTCTTTTTCCTTGTTTCCTTCTGTTAGTAAGGTGTCATCTACCAGATGCTCCCTTTCATTAGTTAGTGTCTTGTAACTTCATCAGTGAAAAAGTTAATGTAATGGTTAGAACTTAGAAAAGGGAATCAAAAGATCTAGACTTCATTCCTTAGTGCATCACACGCTCAATATAATTTTTACTATTGCTTTAATTGTTGCAGTTTGTAGTTGATAGTAGTACTCTCCTACTATTGTAAAACTTGGTTTTTTGGTTCTAATTACTTGTGGTAGGCACTTTTCTGTCTATTGGAACCACTCCTAACAGAGCTACCGGGAGCTGGCTGGAGCACTGGAATCTGGTTAGCTTTGTGGCAGCACTACTGTGGCTGGTCTGCTTCCAGTACCTGAGCTGATGCTGCGAGTGGACTGCTTCCAGCATCAGACTGGCTCTTTCAGAATTAGCTGGGAGGGATAACTGCAAGTACAGCAGTGTTTACATGCTCTGCTGCATGTTCTCGTTTTCTGTTTATTGCTACTGCTGCCCATACTAGCAATATGTCTACAAATTATTTCTGAAGTAAAATGTAGAAGACTTTTTTTCTTTTTCTTCTTTTTTCCCCTCCCAGAGAAACTACCATAATGAATTTCTAAGAATAATTTATAGTTTATTTGGAGTGTTTTAAAAACTTGTGATGATGCTTGTATTATACCTGCTTTTTATTTTTAATTCTATTATTTGAAAACCCACTTATGAAATTAAGTTGTTTGTTTTTTGTTATACTTCTGTTTTTTATAAGTTCTATGAAAGTAGGTGCAATATTGTAAGTCTGATAGTGGGACACTGAAAATGTATTCTATTGACTACAACTAATTTTGTTAGTTTTGTTTCTTTTTTTGTGTGTGTTATTTACTCCTGACACCTATTCACTGAATGCCTGGTGGAGTTTCAACCATGTCACTTGAAGATTTTTCCAGGTTTTCAGACTCAGTGAAGGCTTTCCAATCTGCTGGGTGAGAAAAAAAGTTAAGGAGCAACAGAACTAAAATTCTGTTCTTTCCTCAGTCCCTGGTTTGATTCAGCAATAGCCTCTAACAAAACCATCTTCTTTTCCTTTCCATCTGTTTCTGAGGCCTCTGGCTGTTTTTTACAAGCCTGTAGAAAATGGTGCAAATACGGAGATTGAGCACTGGAGTGATCTGCTGGTTCTCTGGGTGTTATCTGCAAGAGCTTTGTAGGGTAACAGCTGGAGCCTCCTTGTTTCAATGAGGAGAAAAGTGATGCTTCAGTGGCACTCATCTTATTTGATCCAAACTCTGCATTCACCTGGGAAGGAGTTAACCATTTGTTAACTTACAGTGTAACTGATTAGGACACACATGACTGCATTTTTTTTTCTTTGAAACCCAGTGAGAAGCCCTTATCAGCTCTGAAAAAGCTGGGTTGATAAAACAGAAGAATGGCTGAGGAGGGAAGTTTTTTCAACATCTTAATATATATGAACATGCTGTAGAGAAGCTGTGACTTGGTGAGGTCATGCAGTGAGCGGTAGGAGCTGGCCTGGGGGGACTTCATCCGTTGCCTGCCTGACTCATTCTGTTGTCTAAAACACTGCCCCCATGGAGTGTATAGGTAGCTCTAATACAGCTCCTTTCTAGTAATTGAGGGGGCTGTCTGTTCTTACTGACACAAAACATAGACTTTTGTGTCCATTTATCTTGAATGTTTAAATGATGCCCAGCTGTGGTGATTGGCAGCCATACCTCTTCAGATTTACCTTAGCATTTAAGTACTGTACTTGTATTCTTGAATGTGTGTTACAGTCAGTTTCATTTTACTCTTAAACAGACTCTCTGTTAAAAAGTATTTGAAGTGGAGAAGACATTTCTTTCCAGATCTGATACTGATACCATCATAAATATTAATTTGGGATGCTGTATGGTTCATGGTGTCATCCCAACTATTAATTGGGATGTTGTATGGTTCTTTTCAGTTTGACTCTGTAGTGGTTCTGTACAATACAGTATGTTGTTTCAGGTAGGAATTCACTGGATGAAAAGGTCTGACTTCTTCAGATTGGGTGTGGGTTGTGTGCATGTGTGTGGACATGTGTAACCCACTGTATTGCTGCTTGCTAAAAACATAAATTTAGGCTGTAAAAGGAACTTATTTTTTAGAATTGTGAAATAGAAACATCTTGTTACTAACAAGTCACTACTGATTTCTTTAAAGACGAGGTATTACAGAAGAAAAACAGTTTTAAAATAGAACACTTTTTTTGAAAATTAATGTCACTGTTTGTTGTTCCTTCTTTCTTTTGACAGACATGCAGTGGTTGTGGAATCAAGATGCTTCTAGAGATTTACTGCTTGCCGTTCATCCACCTAACTATATTGTACTGTGGAATGCAGACACAGGCACCAAACTTTGGAAGAAAAGTTATGCTGAAAATATTCTGTCTTTTTCATTTGACCCCTTTGATCCATCACACTTAGCTTGTAAGTTTGCATGTATAAAATAGTGTGACATGAATAAGGGCGACCGGGAAAAATGTTAAACTAAAATATTGAGATTAAAGTAATGGGTTGGAGGTAATAATGCCGTTAATGCCAAGAAGTCTCAAAACAAAGACAGGGGAGTCTTTGGTTAACGTGGAATCTTTGAAAATAAGATGCCATTGTGTGAGGGGAGGGGAAAAGTAGGCATGAGTAGAGAAGTTAGAGATCTGAAAATAAATGTTTGAGACTTTATGAAGAAGGTGGAAAGCATGTAAATAGGGGGCTGGAGGAAGCCAAGTATAGAGCGCCCAGTTAAACTGACATATAAAGCTATAAAAGGATGGATGGTGAGGGAGAATCCAGTGAGATGAGTAGACCAAGAATAAATGGTATTTTCAACAGAAAGGATTTATTTTAAAGGAATAGAGTGTGAGCATCAGTTTTAGAAGCATTTCAAATGTCAAGAGGATGTAGTGCAGATTTATTGACATTTTAGCAGAAAGAAACTAGGAGAAATAAGAGAGTCACCATTTTATTCTTTAGTTTAGCTTGATCAGTCCTGATCTATAATACGACAGTACAGTTTCCAGGCTTTGCGGTTGTCTTTTTTTTTTTTTTTTATCTGCCATAGCATTCAAACTAAAAAAAGACTTTATTTTTTTTTTTTAGAAACACGTAGTAAAATCTTAGGTACATCTTTACATCTTAGCTGAATCTGTATGCTGCAACATAAATAATGTGAGTTAATGATTCTTTGAGCCATGCTCTGCTTGAGAACAAAAAATGGTGAAATAGCCAATGTGGGCAACCCTGTCTTCTATTTGCATTGTGAAGCTTAAAGAAAAATAGTTGATGAGAGAGAATAACTGTACTGAAGAAATAAGGTTTCTGCCAGTAATGCCCACAATTTTCTTTTAGTATGGACTTAATTTTAAAAAATTGAGTTTTGTAGATATAATTAATTTTAATGGACCATCTGCAGCTCTTTCAGTAGAAGGTGCCTGTTGTGTAGAGTTTTCTCCTAATACAGTATTATTAGTTACTAGCTTTTCTCCCCATCAAAATTTCATTAAAATGGAACACCATAATCAAATTGTAGATTGTATTTTGCTATAATAAAAATTGTTTTTCTTTGTACAGTGCTCACCAGTGAAGGAATAGTGTTCATCTCTGACTTCTCTCCTTCCAAAGCTCCTGCCAGCTCAGGGAAGAAAGTTTATATCTCTAGTCCCCATTCCAGTCCTTCTCACAACAAGCTGGCTGCTGCTACAGGGGCCAAAAAGGCCCTTGATAAAGTAAAAATCTTAATCAGTAATGAAAAACCAAGGTAGGTTGCAAATAATTCTTCTCAGATAATGCTTTGTATGCCTGTATATTTTATAGATATAATCAGATTAAAGACTATAAGATAATTAGTTTTAAAAAATAAAATTCATTGGGGTAGGCAGATGGTCGGATGTTCTATATGAGGATGTTATGTAAGGGTATAACATTGACAGTCATTCATCCAGTTCTGTTCATAAAAACAGCCGTATCATCCCAGCATGTTTTACAAAAGTTAATGACATAATGTTCTCCCTTCACTAACAGATTTTCATGCAGGTGTAAATTCAGAAACATCTATCTTAGGGGAAAAAAAAAGATGAAAATGGGCTAACGTAATTCATTTCAGTTGTGGAATGAGAAGGGATATAATAAGAGAATAAAAATTCTGTAAGCACTGATACCTGAGAAGAGTTGTCATTCTGATGTTGTACATGATACTGCAGTAGGAGGCATTTTTAAAATTAATAATGTATAAATAAAACTAGAATTTATACATTTGTCTATTTTCTGACCTTTTAAAACTAAAGTTGTTGCATTTTGAGATTATTTTTTTTGTTAGAAATTCTCAAGACCACTTTCTATTGTGTGTTGTAATTCTTTTTTTCCTTTTGTACTTCCTATTAGAGTAATAAAAGTATTTCTCGAGCCTCTAGCAAATTTGAGAACAAACTAATCAGACAGCACTTGATACCAAAATTTAGTGCAGATATGAAATTTACACTCTGCTTTAATAAGGTGTTTAAATTGCAAACTGGGGAGAAGACTTGATGATACTTCCTCTGGTAATAATTTAAGAAATTGTGATTTTTTTTTTTTTTTTTTTTTTTTTTTGGTATGAAGTTAAAGGGCACAATCTTGTAATTTTGTGTTCTATAATGCTTGATTTGTGCTGCATCGGACAGAACACCTGATTTGCAAATACTGAGACAGCACATATGCTGCTGCAGCCTTATGTATGCTCTGTAATAATAGCAAATCAGCAAAGATACCATATTTCTGCATTCTCCTGATTGCATTTTAAGTTGTATATGAATATTGCTAAGGGTATGATAGTCTTCTCTTTTCTCCCTCCTTTTCCATCCAGAACAGCTGAAAAGAGTAGAATGGGAAGAAAAAATTGTAGCAGCAATGGTTTATCTGGTTTTGTATTAGTTTGGGGAAACTTGGAGGGAAGAGGAGCAGGAGATTGTCAGGGAAGTGCAGAGAAAAGGTGACTAATACTCCTGAAGCAAGGAATGAGATGCCAGAAGGGGTGTTTAGTGTGTGGTAGAACAAGGAGATTAAAAGCATACAAAACCCCTCAAAAGGATGATACATTAAATCAATTAAGTGACCTTCAAACCTGATCACAGTATAAGGATTATTTTCTTCAATGTGACGTAAATACAGTTCATTGGATTGCATATACCTAATAAAACTCTTTACCTTGCAGCCAATCTTCTGTTAACAGTCAACAAAATGACAAACGTTCCTGCTCTTTGCTACTTTCTTTGAGTTTGAAGACTGGTATTCTTGATAGGCTAGTTCTGTTCATTTCAAAATAAAGTAATATGCATAATAATATAAAAATTGAAGCAAGCAGTATGTTTGAGAGTAATTTCCCATGAATACCAGTAAATGTCATGGCAGATAGCACTGTTCATAATTGAATTGCTTTGTATTTGAGATATGCAAGTATTACGCATACGTATGAATTACATATTCTTTTAAAAATCACTCTGTAATCTTATTTAGACAAAAGTCAACAGAGTGTGTGTCTTTTAAAGGTCAGTGGTGCTTTGCACTGCTGTAGCAATTAAATGGAAATATGCAGTTCCCTAGCGATGAAAATAGGGAATACTTGAAAAAATGCAGCTGCAGGAAAATTTGTACTGTTAATTTTATTTTGAACTTGAAGTATTTGTTGATACTGAACTTGATTAAAGATTGTATCTGATGTTTTACAGTGCTGAATCTGTAACACTCAATGACTGTCTTCAGTTGTCGTATTTGCCTTCCAAAAGAAATTACATGCTGTTATTGTATCCCAGAGAAATTTTAATTCTTGACTTGGAAGTGAATCAGACGGTGGGTGTGATTGCAATTGAAAGAACAGGTGTGCCTTTCCTACAGGTAATGAAAATTTGATTGGTTTCTATCATTGTAGTTGTTTATTAAGATTATATGTAAGTTCATGACCCACTGATAGTTGTGTTTGGTTAGTTCTAGAGGGTGTAAAGAAGTCAGCTTACCAGGGGGAAAAATGTCCTCTGAACCAAGCATTGTTTAATTTAGTTTTCTGAAGTCTGCAGCAAACCCACTTCATTTTGTGGTGTTACAGAATTTACCAGTGTGGAAATAGTGCTGTGGAAAACGGACATTAGTTTTCTGGTAGTTAAGCTTCTTACACACAAGTTAATACTAGTTCTCTGAGCATCTACCTTTGCTTAATTAGACAGCTAAATCTAGTCTGAGGTCTTATTGAAGGATCTTTATTCTCTTGGAATCATGAATTCTGATACCAAAAAGGAAAGTTTGCTGTTTGCTGTTTTTTTTTTTTTTAAAAAAAGTGATAGCTAAAAAGAATATGTATGTGTACATTAATGTTTAAAATAAAACCCAACAAACCCAAACCAGCAAACAATACAAACAAAATCTTTCAATGAATTTCTCAAATGACTTGATTTCCTTAGTCACAAGTACTGTAGCTAAAGAAATTCATTGAGTTGTTACTTTAATGGTAATGTTTTTAGTGACTTGTGTGTAAATCAGGATACATCAGTGTACTTTGCAAAGGATAAAATTTTAATAACCCAGTGTAATGTGGTATCTCTTTACCTAGGTAATTCCATGTTTTCAGCGTGATGGGTTATTTTGCCTACATGAAAATGGTTGTATAACTTTAAGAGTTCGCAGATCTAACTGCAGTATAACTGGAACTCCAAATGAAGAGCCAGGTAAGTTATGTGTCAAAAATGTCCAGAAATTAACTTTGAGGTATTTTAATTAATACTTTAACAACAATATTAAACATCACGCCTCATACAGGATGGTGAATTACAGCCCTTCTAGTAGTTTTTTTTCTTATACATTAGATTTAAAATTTAAATTTATGCTGCATTCTCCCAAAATTGTTTTTGACTTCCCTGAAATTTAGTGCAAAATAAGATATTCATATCCTGCAAATCCTTTTGACACTAAATAATATTTTAATTATGAAGTGGCTTAACAGTCACATATACAAGAAAGTTTTACATAAAAGATGATTAGTTTGTTCTTTTTTATCTTTAAGAAAAAACATTTTTCAGGCAAACATGTTTTTGAAAGTCATTTGGTCAATTGAAAGAATTGATTTTAGAACTAAGACATGGGCTTAAATTTAAATTAAAATCTAAATTATTAAACCCTTGTCTCTTTTGTGAAATGTTACTAAGAATGGCCCTTTAAATGTAATGGAGGAGACTGGAAAAAAGAAGGGAAAACATAGTTCTGTAAATAAGTTATTTTTTTGTTTAGAGTTTGTTGGTTTGGTTTGGTTTGGTTTGGTTTGGTTTTGGCAGTTTGGTAATTTCTAGTGAGCTTCTCTCCTTCTCCCTCCCCCATTACTTGCTACCAGGTTTACCAATAAACCAAATGAGTTTTGGATTGTGAAGAGCAGATGCACTTTCTGCCCAGACATGAAACAGAGTGGTTGGTTTTTTTTTTAGATTTTGCAAGATTCATGTGGAATAAGATATTTTAAAGACAAAGTTACATTTTGGAGAACTTTTCAAAGCTGTATTATGCACAGCAAGATCAACAGTACATAGTTTTTGATTATTTTTCCTAATTGTTGCACAGGAAGCATGTGGATTTCAACCAAAGAGCTCAGTCATTCTGCAAATTTACCTCTGTTGGTTGATCACATCATATGTTTTTCATTCTAATTGTTTGTCCTTTGTGGGACATTGATGTTACAGATCCAGATCCAGTTCAGGAGCTGATTTATGATTTAAGAAGTCAGTGTGATGCAATCAGGGTAACAAAAACAGTTCGACCCTTCAGTATGGTGTGTTGCCCAGTGAATGAGAATTCTGCAGCTCTCATCGTCAGTGATGGCAGGGTAATGATCTGGGAATTAAAATGCAGTATTTCTGGCAGAAATATGCGTAACAGGTAATGGAATTTATTTTTCTTATCAAATCTTCTATCAGTTACATTTACAAGTGGCATGTAGTATTTAATTATATTCTGAAAGCAACAGTGATGTCCTTGTGTGTATGGTAGTGTGACATGTGCTATACATGTGTATGAACGAAAGGAAGAGGAACAAAATACATCATCCACATAGATTAGTTTCCTTGCTTTGGGGAAGTGAAGGAACTGTATTAACTCTTCTTTCTTTAAAAAAGTAATTCCATACTAAGTGATTGCATTAAGGGAACAAAAGATAGGAATGACTATTGACATTATTTTGCGGGAACATTTTCTTCTCATTTGGCTTTCTTCAGACTATATAATTTTCTTCAGGAATGAATCCCTCACTTTCAATCACATGAAAGGACTGCAAAATGAGTCTGGAGAGAACTACGTTTTTAGTAGGGGGAAGTTTTTCTGCTAGATTTGTGTGAATTTGACACAGAGCAATATAAGGCTGCACAGCAGGTGGCTGGAATACGGTGGTATAAACAATACTTTTATATACAAAGCCTTTAGAGTTCTAGGTTTTGAGCAGTCTCTAGAAATACTATGTGAAGTAGTATAGTTCTTTAAACATTCAGTGTATTGAGGTCATTCTGCTGCAATAAACCTTTAAAGTACTATTGAATAAAATAAATAACGTACTGCCATAAAAGAATTACAGAATTCTTGGTACACTTTTAAATGTCAGAAGTATCAGATTTTCAATGTAGATCCTTTTGTTGCTCACCGGTGATATAATGTTTTTATTCTTGGTGTTCTCAAAAATACTGTTAGATGGATTCTTTGTGATGCATATCCAAGAGAGCTATTTAGGATCTATATGTTGCTGGCTTTTACTTATTGGATTCTTAGGGTCATTTCTGTAACATTGATTTTTGTCATGATTATATAACCAGGAAAAATGTAATAATAATATAAGAACCACTGAGCTTAGAGGATTCCGGATATGGTTGGATTGTACTGTAAAGTAAAGCGTATTTCTAATTGGCACAGAGTCTTTAATGGATTTTGAAGGAGTCTTCCTCCATTAGCTCTTGATCTTGCTGGATTTGATGGTCTTAATTAAAATTTGAACTCAAAGTCTGATAAATTGAGATTTTAAAGAAAAAGGCTTTGTATGTGCCTTAAACTGCGATTTTGCATACAGCTAGGTGCAGTCAGTAGTCTTTGGTCTTTACTTATGACATAGACCCGTCCTCAGCCCAGCATTGCCAAGGCTGCAGGGGGTGTTTGAGTCCCTTTTAGATGGAGATTGCACTGGAACCCAGTCATAGTCATTGGGGAAAAAATAATACAAAAACCTGATGCATAGCTATCTCACAGGACTGTAAACATAGGTATTACTGTAAGTTTCTGTTGTAGCTCTGTATATACAGAGGCAATCCTGTTTCACATGCTTAGGTGAAAGGCATTGCTTCAGTTACGGGTTTTGTCATCTGGAACCTATGTAAGAAGTTTATACAGACTAACAGAAACCAATCTAGTTTGTATTAGGAACTTGTTTTCATTTCTTTTACAGCAGTTCAAGTGCATCACCTTTGTATTCCCCAGTCTCATTCTGTGGAATTCCTGTAGGAGCATTCCAAAATAAACTTCCAGACCTCTCATTAGACAACATGATTGGTAAGAATTTCTTTCACTGATACTACTGCTACTCATTTCTAGAATTTTTGAATCATTGTACATCTTAGCTTACTTGAGAACTACATATGTTAGAATTATTTTCTATGCAATTTAAATAGTAATTCTGAAAGAAAAGAATGTCTGTTTGCTAAAGAAATTATCAAATTAATCTTTTTGGGGATTTTATGTTGAGGACCAATGTTCAAACTTCATTGTCACTAAGGGAAAAAAAAAAAAAATTAAAATGGAATTTGGCCAAAACGCCTTAATTTTTTAAAAGTAATCTTAAAAAGATGAAGACAGTTTAAACTACCCTTGAATTCTGGAAGACAACTGAAATGGTCGCACTTAATTTTTTTCCCCCTCTTTCTTCCCTTTTCCCCCTGCCCCACCCCCCCCCACCCCCCCTTCTTAGTATTAGGAAAGAAAACTAGTATTGGAGAAATTACCTGATGTGCAGTCTTCTAAAAAGTTTTGTCATACAGAGTTCAACAGGAAGGAATGCCTCTTTAAATAAACATTGTTAATATGTATGTTAGTTTATTTGTGATTTTTATTTTATAAACTCCTGTTTCTGATAACTTCCCATAACATCTCGGTTTAAAATTTAATACTAACAAGAGCTTTAATTTTTAAGCAGGGCAAGGCACAGTTGCTGGAGAAGAACAGTTAAAAAGTACTTTTCTGCAGGAAGTGCACCTCAAATTTCTCCTGACTGGGCTTCTTTCAGGACTTCCTTTGCCTCCGTTTGCTATCCGCATGTGCCCACCTCTTACGACAAAAAATATTAAACAGTATGAGCCAATCCTTGCTGTTGGTAAGTATCTTCAATAGTTTATTGGTTGCTCTTAAAATAATATACTCTAGATTAAATACAAATATAGTTACTAATACAGAAAAATTTTCCATTTTTCAATCCTGTGTAACTAATCACAAATAGCGATTGTGTATTAGTATTGATGCATTAGTTTGCATCCATGATAGTCTTCGGATTCTTTTTTTCCTGCCTTGGGTTTAAGTAATACTACCTGAAAAACTGCAATGTATTAGCAAGTTTGTATTTATCCTTTCATTTACTATGATACTGATCCGTTCATACAGTCAGCATTTTAGATGCTGCTCTCGCTTCATTCTAAACATCAATAAATATGGAATTCTGCAGCACTGCATTCCTAGAATAGTAAATGAACTTAACAGAGACTGCACTTTAGTTGTGATGTAAGTACCTAAAAATACACTTAAAGAATCTCATTTTTCCTGAATGAATCTATTCTGTCTTATTACAAATGTAGTTAAACTCCTCTAGGTATTAGAATAGGTGCCAGTGAGCACCTGATTTGTTAACTGAGCTCTCCGTATTTAAATCTGATTTTTGTGGCATGCTCTTTCAGACCACATCAGGAATTTCACAGTGTATCTATGCAGGCTGCTGTCTTTCTCTGCAGTCAGCAGGCTGGAACAGTAGACACAGAGATGCTTTAATTTAAAGATTGTAGAAGGTTGTAAAATTAGACCTCTGGATTTGGGTTGTTCAAATGTGCTGGTGATATATCTAAAGTATCAGTTGATTCTCGTCTGCTCTGTCAAGGCTGTGCCTGTTGCAAGTCAGACTTGGGAGATTTTTGTTGTTCTTAAGGTTGCCTGTGCTATAGAGCCTTCTTAGGTTTTTGGATGGGGTGGGGGAGTATTGTGCAGGTGAATGTTACACAGGAGCTTACAAAGAGGCTCTCGCTCCAGTAATGAAAACACCATAATAATGCATGTATGTATGCAGTTCTCTTCTGCTATTACAGAGCTACAAGTACCATCAATAGTTGTGCTCTAAAATGTAGGCAAGCTATCATTACGTGACTTAGAAAATGTAACTTTTGATTTTATATAAGCTGTAGTTGTTAAAACAGGTGAAATATAAAGATTAGGAAACTAATAGGTAGGTATGAAGTGCATTTACAGCAAGGTCTGCAGCACCCTAGACTTAAGGTACCTGAATGGCTCTTTAGGTATCCATTCTTGTATTTAATAAAGTTGATATGAGTATAAAGAAAAAGGAGAAGAACAAGTAAGTCTTCCCAGTGTCTAATAGAAAATGGTAACTTTCAGTGTTTCAGAAGGTTTTTGATCTAATTGAAGCTAATAGCTGCTAAGTTATTGATTTGTAATTTGAAAGAGATCATTATTTCAGGGATGAGAAAGCAGAATTGCTTTAATGATTCAGTAAAATCTACTTATGATTCTCCCCTAGGGTTATTGGTAGATAACAGTTAATACTCTTCCTTGAGGCTTTTACTCATCTTGAGTAATCAAAACAAAAAGAAACATTCCTTTCTCCTGTAACTGGGTATGTTGTGGAAATGCAAGAAGAATGAACAGATTTTCTGTAGGCTCTACAAATAGGTTCAGGAAAATGGATTTTCTAAAATTGTAAAATATAATAGTTACAGGTGGGGGGGAGAGAAAAAAGAGAAATAGCTGTAAATCCTGCTTTTTCACTGAAGTATGGAAGAGAAAAATAAATTTTTTTTTAAATCACTTTTTATAGGTACAAGTAATGGCTCTGTCCTGGTGTTTCATCTTACAAGTGGACTTTTGCACAAAGAGTTAAGCATCCATTCCTGTGAAGTCAAGTAAGATTTTAATTCCCACTATAATCCTTCTGGGAGACAAATACTAAAACATCTAACTAACGTTGTACCAGCAATGTGGGTGTCTTGTTTCATTGTTAATGACACTCAAGAAAATTGCCTGTTGAGTAGTCTACCCTAACAGTATCTTTGCTATGTATAAGCAGCAACACACTGACAAAATTAGAGTGAAAATTGCATTGAACTAAATATTTGAATTGTATCTCTGCCTGCTGATCTAGGATGCATATCAGCTGCTTCCAGTTTCTTTAGTATATTGTAGTACAAAGAAGTCTTTTTAGCACAGGAAACTTTATTACAGTGTTGTGACTCACAGATTGTGTCCTTTGAAATAATTCTGGTTTGTACGCCAAGGTTTGTTTCCTCTGCTCCTTGTGGCTGAAATTGCTGTTGAGACAATTCTAGCCTTAACTGAAGTAAAAATTTTTCATTTTACCTTTAAAAGATTTTTAAAGACCGAATACAGGACTCAGTATTTATCCATTCTAGGTAAGGAATAGAGTAAGTTTTAAAGCTGTTACTGTGTGTTCGGTGTACACAATGGCATAAATTTTTGGGTAACTAATGGAAAAGGTACTCAAGATGGTGCTTGATGGATACATAGTTCCAGACAGATGGAAAATAAAACATTTATTTTTAGCAGTAATAGTAGTGAAGATTTGTATCAGAGTTGTGGCATGAAGCCTTCATCAGGGTAAGGTCTTCGTTTTACTGTTCATTCTACAAAAAGGTAAGAAAAGTACAGGTCTCTGAGAATAGATAGCTTTAAGAATTCATTATACAAACCTGCTTTGAATCTACCACCAAAATCACATAAGTGTATTTACGTTTGTGGTGTGATTAGTAGGCACTGTAAGAACGTAATTTCCCTTTCTGTTCTAAACCATTCGAGCTTTTTGTTTCACACCATTAACTACTTAGAAAATTATTTTCATTTTATGTTCTGTTATGTAGCACAGGAGAATACTGCATTTTTTCTCATTAAGGTGATTATAGAGTTCAAAATTAAAATGACTGCTAACATTTCACAGATTAAAGAAACACACACACAAAAAAAAGAAGATGGGGATGCAGGAGGAAATACGCTTTTGAAAAAATATTTCTTTATCTTTTGTTTAGGCTTCATGTATTATTGGAAGTATTGTTAGTTTGGGGTTTTCACTTTGCAAAGGTTTTGTGACTTTTTAAAAACTTTAAGAATACATTGTGTTTCTAGGAACTGTCCTTCCACAAATGGTATTTTTAGAACAAAATTAAAATGATTGTGAATTTTGTTTAGTCATAAGCTGTTATCTTAGGTAAGTCTTCTAAATATTTGTTTTAATTTCCTGAGTCCCACTCTTAATGGTCTGAGTGACTTTCTACATAATTTTTACAAGTTTAAGGGATTGCTTTAAGCAATGTAGAATAAGGCAGAGGGATTTTTTTTTTAATGAATATTCATGGAGTGCAACAGTTTCTTTCAGTGGGAATTCTTACATTACCTCTAAAATGCAGATAGATTGGATAATGCCTCTATTTCAGTTTTATCTCAAATTACACCTTCAGGGAACACTATTATTTAAGTATGTAATTGAGAATACCCTGAAATGGTAACTCAAGGCCAGCAGAGTTTTCAGTGTCTTGTAGTTCAAGAGGAGAGTGTAATAAAGGTAAGGTCTTTGGGATGGCAACTGTTCTTTACATGTCAACTGTGCTAAAATAATGAGTTGTCTAGGTGCTAGCAACTGACTTTTTTTTTGAGATTAAAGTGTTCTTTTTTAGAAGCAACATATGCAGTCACGTGCTGGTTTTTTTTTTTTTAATTATTTTTAAACTTTGCAGTTCTATATTGTGATTAGGAGTAAGGTGAATTGTTTTTCTGTCCTCTATTTAAGATAGTTTATACTCGTGAGTAACCTTGAATATTCATTTTTTCCATGATCATTACTTAGCTGTTTCACTATTTATTTAGAATTATGTGAGTAAATACTTTTCCTTCGAGATTAATTTGGTTTTTATTAGGAGACTGAGGCAAGAAGCAGCAGAAATGCTTCAGAGCACACAGAGAGGAAAAGTCAATCAGGCTACTGCTAGGAGCATAAGTGAGGGAAGAAACAGAGGGAGACTATAGCGTGTGTGCTGGCTGAAAGATGCTGTGAGCAGGAGGTTAGTTTTTCTTCCTTCAGGATACAGAGAAATGCAATTAATTTTTATTACTAAGAGGAATTAGAAGAATCATGAAATAACTAAGTCTGATACCTGTTGTGTCTTTTAGGTGGAGCAATCTAAACTATTGTGATAAGATAGGAGATAATCATACATCTTCAATGCAGAGGAGAATATATTTGAGACATGTAAATAAAATGCCTGCAATGTAGCTTCTAGTTCAGTGAAAGTGGTGTGTTTGCAGTGCCCCTCACTGTTGCTTTTGCTTATTCTGATAGATAGATAACTATGACTAGAGCAGCACTTCTCATTGTTTTTCACTGAAGCTCAGCAAGTTCAAGGTTGCAACAGCTTTAATTTTTAAAATTAAAATCTCACTGACTGTAACAAGAATGTGTATGGCCTGCAGGCAAAATTTGAAAATTACTGCATTACATCTGAGTTTTAGCAGTTGAATTTAAGCTGACTCCACTTTGGGAGACTGCTTTGCAAACATTCGTCACCACCTTAAAAAAACTTGCCTCACGTAGAGAAAGATGAATGAGAAAGAGTTCCCACTTCTGTCATACAGGTGTTGGTGTGCTAGATTTATTTCTGTGCTTTAGTAAATGTGAGTTGCCTGACAAGCATAAGCAGTGTCGCAATGAAATCCTGTGTATTCAGAATTGAATTCTGAACTCTCCATTACAGGATATACAATTATCTGACGTACCGTGTTCAGCACTTAATTATAATTTCTTTTTCTTAACCTTCCTCTTCTTAAAAAGGAAAAACTTGTTCCATTGCTGACGTTCACGTTTGGACATGTAGACCATACAAATACTTTTGAAGTGCAAGGAAAATTCTTTTTAAATAATAAAATTTGAGGCTAAGAGTATTTTCTGATAATACGATTGAGATTTTAATACAGTTTTCTTTAAGATATGGTTTTATTTCCAATTTTACCTTTCTCTTTTTCTTATAATTAATTTGAGTAGCAGCTGCCTTGTCAAAAAGTCACAACAATCCATTCCCAACTAGAAAAGTAATTTGTGTTTTTATCCATTTAAGTACCTTCTGTAATTTTTTTGCATTGGAAACATTAATCAAAACAACTGAATCTTACCCCTGAAGTAACTGAGACAAGTTGAATGTATAGAAACCCTGAATTTCCTATTTTAAAAGAGTGGATCCAGTCTGAGAAATAGTTTACAGCTGAATGTAACCCTCAATTCTAGTAGACAAAGATGTCTTTTATTAGGAAGTTTTGCAAATGGAGATGTTTCAGTGGGGAAGGCATTACTTGTTTCCTTCTTAAAACTTGAACCACTGTCTTCAGATTCTCAGTTTACATGTATGACAATAAAAAAATTGTACTGTTTCAGGTGCAAACATTTAGCTAAGCTAAGGTTTCCTTTTGATTATAAGTGTCTTGGGGTTCTGTAGATTTTTATTGGTATTGACAGATGGTCAGCCGGCGGCAAAGAAAAAGGACTTCTCCTGTTAAATCTGAGCTGATGAAAGAAATATAGAAAATGCCTCAGGTCTTTGAACAAGAATAGTGAATAACTAGTGGCAATAACAATGCATTACAAGTATTCTGTGCTTTTTCAAAAAAACATAGTAGAATAATAGATAAAAATTAGAAAGATGTCAGAATTCATATTTCTTCCATTTCGGAAAGCTCCCTGTATTTGTGACCTTTCAGAGACTTACAATGTCACACATTATTGCAGTTGCAGGTTTCTATTCAATCATTCCTGTAATGTTTCAATTAATAATTGAATAGTTCTCATTTTGATTGAAATTATTGGTTGAACTTTCATAGGTCCTGGTGGGAAAAGGACTGGGTCCTAAATTTTTAACGTTACTTAAGGATTTAGGAATAAAGCTTCCCATTTTTTTTTAAAGCTTGAACTAAGAAAATAAAGGAAAATATGGCCTTAACTTGTATGTGCAAACTATTACGGGAGTGTTTTTTGCTTTCACCCATCTACATGGCATTTAGGAAACTTCTACTTAGTACAAAGTGGGTTGGATTTACTGACAGTAAATCATAAATACTGTTATTTATCTTTCTTATATTTCATATATATTCTTGTGACATGTGACGTGAAACAGACCATGATTTTACAATAGATACAACAGAAGACTGACTTAGTTGTCCTGGAAATAGTTCTTAAGTAATCTGTGTTTGAAGAATTTGAGGAAAACCTAAATCCTTTTACCCGTGTTAAAATGAACTTCTGCATATGTATGTATTAGAACAGTCTCAGTTTTCTTTTAGAGTAGTTCCTTGGTTTATTTTTGTAGATAAAGCACTCAACTATTTGTGCTGGCACAAAGTGCATGGGGGAAACGGGGATGGGGAGGACTATCTCGTTTTGGAACAGTACCACCTAGTGCTGCTTTCTATCCTTTTGCGGCCTGTGGTATATCTCAAGAATTTGGTTAGAATGTGCTGACTTTGTTATATACAGCGTAGCTTTACATCCTTGCAACACTTCAAGGTAATTTGGCTTGTGGCTGCCTTGGCATGATCTAAAACAGCAGATAATCAGGTTTTCAGTTTTGTGATAGCCATTGAAATCTGTTCAGGGACTCTCTTATTTTATCATCTTTGTTTCTCCTCTCTCTGTACTGAAAGAATCACGTCTCCCCACCCTGCTATCCATATGAATATTTTTCTCTTTCTGTATGCTGGCAAATTTGAGTTATTTGATAGTTCTTCCCATCTGTTTGGTGAACCACTGATTTAATCAGAGCAGTGCTTTTAGTCCACTCTGGTGTTGAGTATCTGTGAAGGATTTTCTCAAAAGTTGCCAGTGTTTCTAACTGAAATATGTGTTTTAACTAAACAAGAACTAGCGTTGTTTGAAAAGAAAGCTCTTCTTTAATTTCATTTGGTAACTTTATATTTACATCGTAGTTGTAAATGTGTAGCTTCTTTTTATGCTTAAATATAGTGTTTCCATAAAGTGTAGAAAATTACTTCAGGGCTGTTTTCAAATTGAAGAATATGCATGAAAAAAATTATTGTACTTCAGGCTATTTTCTAGCCATTCAAACGTTTTGGCTAATATGCTCCACATACTCTCTTCTGATGACAGGGGAATCGAGTGGATAAGCTTGACTGGGTTCATTTCCTTTGCCACATCAACACCTAACAATCTGGGGCTAGTAAGGAATGAGCTGCAGCTGGTGGACCTACCAACAGGTTAGTATTTCCTGAGAAATCTGTATGAGAGGCTGACAGATTTGCTGGGGAGTGACAAACAGAAGTTTTTAGTACTTTTTTCTTTCTTCTGTTGTCCTGACAAAATAAAATAATAAAGAGGAGTTTTAACTGGTTCTGCTCTTCTGTCCTTCTGGTACCACGTAATGTTTTCCATCTGGTACCCTACAGACAGACTTGAAACAATACCTTTGTAGAGATGTTTTTGCCTTGGGCTTATTAAAAGAATGAGTATATGTCAGCAGGAGGTTTAGGAGCATTCACACAGCATGGGTATTAGTGGTGTGTCTTGTTCACAAAATGCATGTATTTCAAATGTGTTTTGTCACAGTCTACACCCATTGTTTCATGACCACCTGAAATAGTGTTGAACAATTTATTGTGGTTTGTATCAGTAACAGATAATTTTTCAAGGTAGGCCAGATGTGTGGCCAGAATTTGACTCTGTGTATGAATGTAAAATGGATATTTTAATAATGAAATTGGATACTTTTATGAAGAATTGGAAGGGTTAAAAAACAAAAAACTTCTTAAAGGGTACAGTTCATAACAAAATTAACAGTCAGATTATGTGTGGTTTTCAACTACTCCAGCCTTACAGTGGATCACAAATATATTTGTGACTGAGTTCAATATTTGCATAATACTAGGAGGTATAATTTGGAAGATCAGACAGCCCAAAAGAAGAAGCACTTCAATAATTTAATATTATTTTTGAATGGGAAAACTTGGAGCCATTTAATTTCTAATTGAAGAGCCTGAATCTTGTAACACATGGCTAATTCTGAATTGCTCTATGTAGCATAAAGTGATTTTTTTTTTTTTTTTTTTTTAAGCTTACGGAAAAGACTCAAATTTTTGTATTTACAGGGTGCTGCACAAAGAGGCTATTCTTTTAACCTAACACTATTGTAATCTTTTTCCTGATGATGTCTTTTGTTCATTTGTTTAAAATCAAAACAGAAAAGATATGTACTTTGTAAAATTGGATTTTGATTTTTCACTCAGCTTGTAAATCGGTATTGAAACATTTATATTTGTAAGTGAAAAAAGGCTCAGTATTTCTGCAGGCAACCAAGTTCCAAGTAAATGTGAATACCTGACACCTTAGCATATGTTTTGCTTAAAAAATATTACTTTTCCTCTTTTAAAACTTACAAGAAAGGCATAGCTGTTTAACTGTTTGATCATTGGGTCTTCTATCACTAATTAGCCCAACTTTCTATGCTAGTTCTAGGAAAGCTGTGCTGATTTGTATTTACCTCATGAACACTTTGACAAAATTCTCATTTACGTTTCTGAACAACAATAAGGAAGACAATTCCTAGGGTGTTTGATCACTAAAGAAGAAAATAGAGCTGAAAGGTTTCCTGTAGCTTGGCCTCTGACATGAGAGCTCTAACTAGCATTGTTGATAACTAGGTTTATTCACATAATTGTCATAAGATAAGTAATTTAGCTTGAGCAGCCACAAGATTGGCTAAAGTTTGAAAACTTGAATTGTCCTTGAAAGCTAAGGAGAATGAAACTTGGATGGGAGATGCTGTGATACCCCGGTGTTTGTTGACCATTAATGTAATTCTGCCACACTTTGTACAGGTGGGCAAAAATTTTGTTGGGGATAAGATTGTAAGTTCTTAGGGTTTATTCTTTTAGCTGGAAAGAAAGAGAGAGGGGTTCTGCTAAGTGTAGAATGAGTTAGTACTTCACCGTGGAAATACTTTCAGACTTAGTTTATGGCAGAATTAATTTCCCTTACAAAACTTGAAATCTACTCATGAATTTCCTTCTTGGGGAATTGAGAGTATATCTCATTGGCTTTGAGTGGAAAATAATAACTCTCTGAACTCTCTTTCTATATTTATGTAATGCTGATGATGAATCAATTTTAGTAGTTGTGCTCTGGAATTGAGTCAGGTATTATATTAGTAGAATTTACGTTACATTTAGTCCTTTGAAATGCAGTAAAACTTCGACAATGACAAGAGTAATGTAAGATAGGTCAGGTTACGTGGAGATGTTCTACCTTATTTGTAAACTCTTTCTGTTTACAAACAGAATGGTTTATAAATGATTTCTGTATTTATGTTTAGTTTAGTAACTATTTCTGTTTTCCCTGGTGTCATTTTTGTGTTCCAGGCAGGAGCATCGCATTTCGTGGGGAACGAGGCAATGACGAGCCAGCTATTGAAATGATAAAGGTGTCTCATTTGAAGTAAGTAGATTAGCCTTGTGAGGTTTATAAATTTTACTGTACTGCATGAAGATCCTCATGCAGTAATAGACTCAGTAGAAATAATAGAAATTTTGGGAAAAAAGACTCCAGAGAGTATAGAAAAATGTGCAACAGCATCAAGAGAAAAATACTTCAGAATATTAGTTCAGAGTGCAAAAGTTGTGAATGTTTCTGTGGTTGACTTTGTCGCTTCAGGATCCAGTCACATTGCAAGGTCAGTCAATATTTTAGTTCTGTTAAGAATTGTGTTCACCGAACAGGCATTTTGATAATATTAGGGAGAATAAAAGTGCTGAACAATTTTTGTCAACTTTGATTACGTTATGAGTTAATTCCCTTTTCTGTAACTTAAGCCTAGAACGTTGACATTAAAGGCGGGATGATTTTTCATGTGTTTATTAATTTTTCTAAGTATGTATCTCTCACCTTTATAATAATTGTCTACTGGAAAACCAGATGTGAGGTATAGTTGTTTGAGAAGTCAGCGGGTAAACGACCACGTTGTTTACCATCAAATCCTGTGTCTTTTGGGATCAGGCCTGCGAGAGGATACCCTGTTCTTTATAGTATCAAAAATAATAACAGTAGTGAGAGTAATCCCTGTGAGATTACTTTACCTTCCTGTGTAAATGAAATTAAAGTAGTGTTGAATTTAATAAGGCATTGTCTCTAAATTTTAAAAGGTTTTTTTTCTTTACAGTAGAGGAAAAAAAATAATGTTCTCTAGCTTGGATAGGAATATTTTCTGAAGTATGTATGTGTTCCAGAGGATTTGGAAGAGTTCAACCATATAATGGTCTTATTAGTACATTAAAAATTAAGAACAACTGTGGGCTTAGATGACAAGACTAGAATGTTAAGCGAGAACAAGAAAGGATAGTTAATTTGAATAGAGATTAATGCAGTTGAGTAGAGTACATATAGCTGCAGAACCTTTCTGTATTTTCAAGTTACATGTAAAAAGTGGTAGATTGAAGGTGTTTTACTCATCCAGCTCCACAGATGAAAGGTCTGAAGACATGACTGGCAAGTGGTTCAGTGTAAGAAGATTTTATGTTCATTTATCACTGGATTAGGGAAGTGGCATGTGTCTGGAGTAGAGAAAAAAATCTGTCCAACCTACAGTTTTGCTATGTCTTTCTGGTATCTTGTGCAGTCATCAACTCGGGCTGAATATGTCTAAATTAGAGGTGCTGCTGCTTTCTCTGAATTACTTCCCATGTATCCTTTACAGTAATTGAGCAGTACCACCTGACAGAAATTTTTAATTCTTTTAGCTTTGAAGGAGGATTCCTTTCCAGATGCTGTTTTGCACCTCAGTAACTCAAGAAATCGGAAGCTTCAAGTGGGATTTGAGCCAAATCAGTCTGCGCTTCTTCCTCTTATTTTTTTGAGGGTTTCCAGAGTGCTGATACGAACAACACGTGTGAAGTAAAATGCTCAAATTAAAATGGAATGATTACTTTTGATGTAGAAAATTCTTATTTGTTTTAGGCAGTATCTAGCTGTAGTATTTAAAGACAAGCCACTGGAGATCTGGGATGTCAGAACATGCACTCTGCTCAGAGAAATGTCTAAAAACTTCCCTACAGTGACCGCTTTGGTAAGGAGTAAAATCTGTTACTTAGTGTGTATTAAATGCAATATGTTGAGATAGTATAAAAATCTATGAACAAATTTGCAGCAAAATGTTACTGTATCTGTTACATACAGATAAGTGCTTTCACTCTTCCATTTTCATCTGTCATCAAATAGAGGCAAGAAAAAAGGAGGTGCTGGTGGAAGAATCTTGGGTGATGGGGGGAGGTATCATAGAAAGCAATCTTCATTGTAGTAATTACAATGAACAGAAAAATCCCCAGTAAATTCAGGGAGTAAACATTTGTCTTTTCCATTTTTCCTGGACAATTTTTCGCAGGAGTGGTCCCCTTCTCATAACTTAAAAAGCCTGAGGAAGAAGCAGTTAGCAGCCCGTGAGGCCATGGCCCGGCAGACGGTTGCGTCAGATACTGAAGTTAGCAGCGTAGAATCTTCTGTTATCAGGTATTTCTGATTCTGATTTAATGCTATTCTGCATCAGTTGTTTTTCCACTATGTGTCATTGTTCTACAGAACAGAATATTTTGGAACGGATTCTTGAGTACATACCGGGCAAACAACTTTATGGGCCTCCCTTTAGCTTTTAGATGTCAAAGCTTACTGCTGAATGAGAGAAACAGTGTACCTGTTTCTCTCAGGTGTGTCTGTAGCAGTCCATTAGTTACCTGGTTCTTGAAGTAAAACTCTTACTTGTCCCCTGAACATTGCCACAAGTATATAAATGAGTTAACTGTTCCTTCTGGTAAACTGTTTTGAAGGAAACATACATTTTTGTGCTGCTCCTGTGCATTAGTTAGGGAGAAATTGCCTTGCAATTCTAATTTCAAGAAAGAAGTACTTATGTCTCATTGTGTTCTCTTTAAAGCTTGTTACAGGAAGCTGAAAGTAAATCAGAGCTGAGCCAGAACATTTCTGCCAGAGAGCACTTTGTGTTTACAGGTGCCGATGGCCAGGTTTATCATCTCACAGTAGAAGGAAACTCAGTAAAAGACAGTGCAAGAATTCCTCCTGATGTGAGTTCCAATTTTCTGTATCATTGATGCTTTAATTTTTTTCTTAGCTATGATTGCCAGAAAAAAAAATCAGGGATATGCCTTGTAGTGGCCAAGTGGTCATTAATGCAGTAGTTTGAAATATGAAATAAAAGTTCCAACTTCAAAAACTGTAGCAATTCTCTTTTCACATTCTTACGGTTTTTCTACTGAAAACAACATTGAAATAAAACATTTTTTTACAAGTTAGAATCTTCATAGGCCCTGACTTGCTTTTTGAATAAATTACATGACATATTTTTAAGAATTTTAGTAAAGTGTATACAAAAAGCATGAATAACAAAGAGGGTGTTACTGAAACATGTTTATGCGCTGTTAATGGATTTTGTCTTGCATCGTAAGGAGGACTTGAGTAGGCCAGAGCACTCTCTTGTGAGTTTTAAGTTTGTTGGGGTTTTTTTCCAGTTACTCTGAAGAACAGTCTTTCTCTTTTTCAGTTGTTCTTCAAGGGTTTGATAAACTGAACTTACAAATAAGAATTCTTTTATTTTTGTTTTCTACTTTAGTATATACTAGTGTTGTGTTTAATGAGGTCTGTCATGTTGGTGTTTCCTTGCCACAAAAGACAGAGAAGTGATTTCCATTGCTTTAAACCCAAAATTTCTTACGAGGAAATGTCTTTTGAAGCCTATTGAAGCAAATATGACTGACTTGATAAATGCTTATATTCAATAGAATTGTTTCTGTTTTAACTGAGCAGAATTTGGTCTATCATGTCATATAATATTTTAAAAAAATGAAATATAATGCTGAAATGTTTGTTCCTATGTTTGGCTCTATTAATCACAAGTTTTTATTCTGCTGCTTAAATATTTCCAGGGAAGTATGGGTAGCATTACATGTATTGCCTGGAAAGGGGATATTCTGGTTCTTGGAGACGTTGATGGAAACTTAAACTTCTGGGATTTGAAAGCTAGAGTATCCAGGTAGGAATGCAAATTAAGTCTGATAAACACGAGATAATGAGTGTTAGAATGTTTTTTCCCCCTTCATTTTTGTTCTTCACTATAGCAGGTCACCTGTGGTGTTTGAGGGGAAAAATGCAAGTATTTTGAAATAAAATTTCAGAAAATGCCTACTGTGTTATAATTCTCTACATTTCATCTTTCACGTTTTCAGATGGAGTAACATTTTGTCAAATTTTTAAAACAACTAGCTCTCTTTCTTATGTTAAACCTGCAACGGCTTCCTATAAAACGTTAAGTATTACAGTATTTATTTCAAGCATTTAATCTTTTTAGCTTTCATGATAATTTGGATAGCCATTTGTGTGTGTGTATATATATTGTCCTCTTTCTCAATCTGTACAATATGATCTGCAACATTCATGAAAAGGATTTAACTACCCACAATATTAGGTATAGAATGATTGATACTAATCTTGTGCTTTGCTTTCCTTAGGGGGATTCCTACGCACCGAAGCTGGGTGAAAAAGATACGTTTTGCCCCAGGGAAAGGAAATCAAAAACTTCTTGCAATGTACAACGATGGAGCAGAAATTTGGGATTCAAAAGAGGTAAGCATCCATTGTTTTGATACGTGCTTCTTTGCAAAATACACATATTACTTCTGAAAATCAGGACGAGTCAGGCATTAAGTTTTACTTAGTCATGATTCCTTGCTGACAGTTGTATAATAAAGTTGTATGGCTTTTCTCAGAAGACTTTTAGTTCCTATAAAGCATTTTTAAGCTGTCATCAATAAAAAGTACCTTTCACTCATAAAGCTGACTGTGTCTCTGAGATACTCTATCATTTCATTCTCTTGTAACGTTTTTGAGGCAGACATTGAAAATTTAAGGGGGAGTCCTCAATCTTAGAATTTAATCTGTGGACAAGAGAGTATTTTTACTACAGGTTTCTTAACTTCCGTGCATATTCAAGAGTATGTATTCTTCGGTGCATGGATTTAATTTGTTAGGGAATACCAGAAAGCTAGACACTTGTTAATTAATGATGTCTAGCTTCTCATCTTATTAAAAAATTCTGTAGTAATGCTCAGAAATCTTCTGGGGTTTGCTTCATGGGTCTTTCAGGGGATTATAGTACCATGGGGAAAGAAACATAATTGTACTGTTTTAACTTGGAGGCCCTCGGAGTAAGTTCAGGTTATGAGGGTATGAAACAGGAATTTTAATTTTTTTCTGTTCACTTTGTAGCAAGCACCAGGTCCAAAACCAGACACTTAATTTGAGCAATATGAAACGCTTCGTTGAGGATAGGAGTAGGACAGAGATATGACCAACAACTGTGAATTACATGGGCAGAGTAGAATATTATCCCATGAGTCTCTCCTTGAAGAATATTTGAATAGTTTTGATGCCATGGGATACTCCTCCTGTAGCTGTTCCCTCTCTTTTTCTGGGACAAGGGAAAGAGTTTCCTACATGAAAGTATTTAAAATTAATTCACATTTTCAGCCAAAAATCTTTCAGAATATCTATAGAAATATTTTATAATCTCAGTCCTATTGTCCATATAATCCTCTCACCTTTGCCTACAACCACTTATCCCATATTTCTATATTTTTCTCTAATTCTCTCAGTGCTAAGAGTAATCATGCTCTAGAGCTGTTGTACATTACATCTCTCTAACTCCATGCTTTGCTCTAGAACAAGTGAAAGCAAACAGCAGAATGTTGATTGCAGTGGAGGCTTTGTTAATATTTCCTTATATTAACAATTGTAATGTTCTGTGATGCTACAGAAGGGTTACAAAATGTCTATCTACTGACCTGTGGTTAAAAGTGCAGTTTAGAAGGTTTTGTTTATCTGTGTTTTCTTTGTGGACAACAAATCATCCTGTTCGCATAATGTTGCGTTAATAGTATGTCTAACTGTATTTCTAGACAAGTTCAGTATTTATCAAGAAAGTATATGTTTATGAAGAGCATGAGTTAATTAATGAGAACCTCACTTCTGCCTTGATGCACATATGCTAGATCAGGGACTGGAATTAGAGAGGGAATGTAAATTTCCACCAGTTTACTGTGGAAATTTTATGTTCAGAAAAGATAACGAAAAGGCAGCTGTACAGCTGTGCTCAAAAGGATGTTTTCTCAGCTCTCAATTGGCAAGAAGTATTGTTTCAGCGCAACCATGTGCCCTACTCCAAGGTTTCTAAATTCCCTAGTCTCCAGAAGAGACCATCATTAAAATGATTTATGACTAACTTCACCTTTTATTGCAAATTTTGTGGTATGCCTCTTGGGTGTGTGCCAGAGTCTTACACTGTGTGATGGAGAGCCTACTAAAAATGAAAAATAACTCAACTTTTCAAGGTACAAATGGTGAGCAGTTTAAGAAGTGGAAGAAATGTTAATTTCCGAATCCTGGATGTGGACTGGTGCACATCAGACAAAGTGGTCTTGGCATCAGATGATGGGTGCATTAGAGTTCTAGACTTGTCCATGAAACCATCATGTTTTAGAATGGATGAACAGGAGTTAATAGGTATGTTGATTTCTTTTTTGCTGTTGGTTGCTAGATATTCCATTTTCAAAGTGGACCATAAAAATGCTCAACACTTCTGTTAGAACAGAGAATTGTTGTATGTAGAGGGTTAGGTGTCCCCATAGTGGTCTTCATAGATGCAGATAAACTTTTTAGGCTTAGGGCATATGGATGGTTTTTTGGTACAAATTTAATCTCCTAAATAAACTACACTTTTTAATATCTTAATACAAATTAATAAAATAAGAGCTTTTTGTACAGATGTCTAGCAGGTTGACCTAAAAAGCATCAGTACATCAACTTGGTATCAGTTCCTGCATCACTGCTGTTCATTACCTAATTCTAAAACATTTGTTAATGTGTCAAAATGTCTTTTCTGATATTTCCAGATATCAAAGGCAGTTTGTAGACTGATTCATTGCTTTTCAAAGTAGATTTTCCCATTGAACTCTAAAATAGCAGTGTTAGTGCTGTTTGACTTTTTTTGCCATATGTTTAAGAAGGGAATTTAAATAGTTAACTAAGCTGCGTTTTTCTGGGGTTTTTTTATTACTGGTGTTCCAAATAACTGCTTTTGTTTTGATCTTTTTTTGTCAATCCTGCCTTTACTCATACAATTTCCTTAAAACATGTGGATTCTGACTAAGACGTAGGTAATAAAAAAATAGTGATGTGGGGAGCTGTGGTGTAGGATCCTTGAGGAAACACATAATTTATCGCAGCTATCTTTACTATCAAATGAATTTTCTGTAATATTAAGCTATGAAAATTAATGTTCTAAAACCAAGCACACTGAAATTAGGATATACCAGGGTTAAGGTTGCCTGTGATTTAGCTGTCCTTCTGCCTCTACACTGTGATAATCTTTTAATTACAAAACCACGTTTACAAGATTCCTACATCATTCAGTGCATATGAAATACAGGGCATTGCTGAATATTTAATAATGTGGCTGGTTGGTACTTGTTTTACTCCGAAGTCACTGCGTAGCATTTACTGCATATCATCCAAACCTTGTAGTGAATACAGACTTACTGACTTGTAAATTGGTATGACAACAGATAGTACTATAATTTTCATCTTATTTCTTTGCTAATATAGACATGTATTAAGCGTCACAACATCCTTTTGGGATGATGGTATTAATCCTTGTATTATGGTGTAGAAACTACGATTGCAAAGTAAAACTAAAGCATACATTATGGGTACATGTACATGCTGTACATACTTTCCAGCATGTCCTTGTAGTAGCAATAATCATCATATACAGCTCTACTTAATGCCAGTATAATGTATTCCAGGAGTCTATGGCTAAATTCAACATGGAATGTCCTGAAATTCTCATTTGAGCATGGTTGATAACCCTGTACCTTCTATGAAATGTTTTTGCTTGAGTGTAAAGATTAGCTTTTATGTCTAGTAACCCATGCTGTGTATATGAAAAGCCTGTGATTTATGGTTTTCTTCTGGTGCTTGCAAACAAGGTGGTACATTTTCTGGTTACTGAACACAGTGTTATTGCACATTAGCCACTCAACAATGAATCTTTTCCTTTTGTTTCAGAACCTGCATGGTGTCCCTATCTGCTTGTTCCAAGGGCTTCATTAGCTTTAAAAGCATTCTTGTTGCATCAGCCATGGAATGAGAAATATTCTCTAGATGTTGTAAACATGTAAGGAGAAATATATATTTATATATAAAATAGTATCATTTTTTAAAATTCTACATCTTTTATTAGTCTTTCTGTGCAAATAACTGTTAGATGTGTAAGTTTCCTCACTCTTTGGGACAGGCAGAAAGATAATAGCTTCAGTATTTATTACTAAAAGTAATAAATGGAAAAGGCTTTAAGGTCAAGTATTTTGTTTCTTTTGACTTTCAGTAGCCCTTGGCTATTGAAAACTGCTGTCTACTTTAAGATACTGGCAATATTTTGATGTCATTTACAGGTTATATTACTTCAGAGGACAACTGTGTGTTCTCTTTTTTGAGGAAGTTAATGTAAGAATAGTCAGAGTTGGTTCCTAAAGTGTAATTGAAAGTGATACTCTAACTGAGAGTCTAACAGGCATATCTTTACTTTTAGTGAGCCATACTTCACATGATAGTAGGAGCACCTTCCTGTATCCTTTATTGTGTTTGTGCACTGTTAGTGGTCACATAATAATGGGCTAGGCATTGTCATTTTCATTCATTTCGAGGTTTATGAATAAAAGAAAAGTGGGAAAAGAAAGATTGGTGGCACCGACTCTGAGGTTGAGAGAAAGCAAAACCAATCTTTCATTACTATTTTGGAGCTAGTAACTAGACAAAGAATCTTGCACGAATGGCTTTCCATAAGAATATGAAAGGTTGTTTCCATATATGTTCTTGTGTTTTTCTACTACCAGTAATACTCTTCCATTTCAGATAATTCTGTCATTTTGGTAATATAGGAAACCTTTTCTTTTTTTTTTCTTTTTTTTTTTTTTATCCAGTGATTATCCAGAGAATGAAAATATTAAAAACCTTCTTCAAGAGCAGTTGAATTCATTGTCCAAGTAAGAATTTTTCTATTAGTAGTTGAGTAAGCTAGTGAATTTGGAGAAGGAAAAAAAAAAAAAAAGGCATTTGTGGCAATTCACAACTTAATGAAGAAAGAATGCTTTTTGCCTCTTTAAAGATAAGCTTGAGTAATGACAGCTTTTATTTTAAACACAGTTAATTTTTTTTTAAATGTAACTCTTAAAGGTGCTGCTTTATTCATTTTATTGAAGATTTTAATTTTTTGTTTTTGATTTTTTTGTAATTAATAATACAGTCTTAGAAATTTTTTTTTAAATAAGAAAAGTATCTCAAAGTAGTTTGTTAAATATTGACTCAACAATAAAAATGTACTGTTCTGAATATATAAAGTGTGATGGAAGTCAGTATTGAATTTTTAACATTGACTTATCATAGTAGTGCCTGACAACAAGAGTTTCAAAGATACTGATTAGGCTTAGTATATAATTTGTCCAGACTGTATTGGACACTGCTTCTTAAATACTGCAATGTTTGTTAAGATATTTAACCTCTGAGGAAGAAAAGACAAACAATTCTAAAAGCCTTTTGTTGATAATATACTTTCAGAGTAATGTTCATGCACATTGCTCTGCTTACACAGAAAACAGATTTTGACATTCCATTTAAACTATAAAAATAATGTTTGAAGCTAATAAACAAAAGTTTTTCCTTTTGTCCTTTCACTTAGTAGGATAGAAAAGATAACTTAGCATATTCTTATCCAGTCTGAAACGTATGTAGAAAACCTAAATTTATGCATGTGGATCTCTTAATGCTGTGGCACTGCATAGTTGCAAAATTATTTGTAATTAAATTAATCTTGTAATTTATCGAATCACTGCAGTCTAATTTATAGCTTTGTATACACCCTTGTGGTTGTTCCCTTTATTACAAGCATAAGGGGTTCCTGACAGACTCACTATTTGTATTTAAACTGGTAGAGTGACTTGCTCCTTGACATCAATTATATTTCAAATTATGTATACTTCCTGTTATGGTTTTGATAGGTGCATTTTTTTCAGCTCAGAAAAGAAATTGTGTAATTTTTGTTTTGATTTTTTTCAAATTTTAAGTGATATATCCTATTTGTGTTCAAAAACAAACTAGCACAGCATTTTACAGGTTATTTATGGCTTTCTCTTTTTGCAGTGACATAAAGAAACTTTTGCTTGATCCGGACTTTACTCTCTTGCAAAGATGTCTCCTAGTTGCCAGGTAGTAGAGACTCAGATAACTATATCAAATGTTTCCTAATAAAATCTTGATGCTATTAGTGCATATGAATGTGCTGAAGTTTTACTCAACTAATTCTCCTTTAACTCAGTGCAACTCCTAAAGTACTTTGTTACCCACGTATTAGAGCATTTTTGGGGCTGATAATGGAAATGTTACCTTACTGAAACACTTGGTTTTATTTGCTTGCTGGATGTAGAGAACTTCCTTCAGTCTTGGTGGTACTTTCATAAATGCAGTTCTGCTAACTACATTGCATTTAGTTGTACAGCACCCAAAAACGTAATTCAGAGCTTCACAACACACAGTAGATTATATGCAAATAGGGGAAGGCCTGTTTTTATGTGAATTGTATTTGTTCTGTGTTGTTCTTCTACCTAAACTATAGCTAATTTTAGTCTGTCTATATTCAGAGATGTTTTTTAAACTTAGTCACTTTCTTGTAGTTGAAAGAGGATGTTAGTGATTAAGTGTAAAATAATAATAAAATACCAATTTCCACATATTTATATGCTGAACCTTCACTGAGTTTAACTGCTATTGTAACAGTCTTCTGGCCAACCTCTTTCTTACCTACCTTGCTGAATGTCATTCCTTAATCTTTTCTTGTAGTTTGTCCCATTGATAATGCAAACTACTTTTGGTGCCCACAATAGTGCATGGTCTTTGTAAAAAGATATTTTAAATGTGTAATATTTTTACGTGACATATGAAAAAATACAAACATATTTCACATCCCAATTTGTATCTTCTCAGACTGTATGGGGATGAATCTGAACTGCATTTCTGGACTATTGCTGCCCACTATTTGCACACTTTATCCCAGGAAAAGCCTGCAAAACCGACAGACACAGCTATCCTTCAAGAACAGTTGGTTAATCCATTGGATATATGCTATGATATACTGTGTGAAAATTATTACTTCCAGGTATTTCAAGGAGTTAAAAAATATATTTAATAAGAATGTTATTAGAACATTAAAAGCTCAGCATTGTAAACTTATTATCTTAGAGCTTTTTCACGGCACATATGTCACTTTTACTAGTAACATACAACTCTGGATTAAATAACTCCCTATTATTTAAACATAGGGAGATTTTTGGAACTCCCAAAATACTTCCATACTTTTTAAAATTCTTATTTTTATTTCTTATGGTAGTCTTATGTTTACAATATTTTTCCTTCTTCATGCAGAAATTCCAACTTGAAAGGGTAAATCTCCAGGAGGTGAAGAGATCGACGTATGATCACACCAGGAAATGTGCTGATCAGCTTCTTCTCTTGGGCCAGGTTTGTGGGTAATATTTTAATTTTTTGTTCTTCCTTCTGCATTTTTGTACTTACCCTATTCAGTTAAAGGTCTGTCTAACTCGTATGTGCTGTTTCATACTTTTAGTCACCCAGTGGATAGTAATAATAACATATTTATTATGTTATTACACTGCAGACTCAGCGTAATGACATGGAATACTAATGTTTGGTATTATCTGCTTCAGAATGTATGATTTTTCTGTGAACCCTATAAAAATCTTTCTTTCTATATGGTGACTAGAAAAGAAAAAATACATTTTGAGTTTCCCAGAAATAACGTAAAAACATCTTTGGGATAACTCAGTCTGCACTTAGTACTCTTGTTTTAGGCAGCAAAGGACATGTCTAAGCTTTTGGTAGATCTGTACTGAGCAGTGAAACACTGTACAGAGCTGCTCACTAACACCTTGGTAAGAATATTGTTGCATTTGTACAGTACATATTATGAACTCTTCACTACCAATGCAGTTGTGCTACATCTGTTTCCAAAAATAGCTTTGGTGATACTAGCTCGAACTTAAATTATTTCTATACCACTGTGCATTTGAGCATGTCGACAAATGTTACCAGTAAAAAATGCCAGAAATATTTAATCTGTAGACAGTCTGTTTAAAATGCCAGTTTATAGAAGTTTAAAAATACCAGTTTATTGAATCACTGTATTTTAATATGTATTTAATGTGGCTTTTCATTATTTCTGTGATTATCTAAGCCATCAGTTGACTGACCTCACCAAATTGGCCTCTCTGAAAGTTAGGCATCTCATTTTAATAACAGGCAGAGATGACATGCCTGCAGTAATTCATTTTATTTGGAGACCAGTGTCTGCAGCCAGTGTAATGAGCCCCACTGTTTAGGTGCTCAGCTGTAGCTAACATTTTAAATGGATGAATTCTACCTTTGCTTTAAAATATCAGGTATTTAATCAGTCCTTGAGATCCTGGCCAGTTTCTGCATCTTTACAATTTTATTTCTTCTCTGCTTACTTTAAATGCTTCTCTTCCTTCTATAACTCTGCAAAAGATTATGTAAACAAGGAAATAAATGTTCTGAATTAAACTTTTCTTTGGCTTCTTCAGGAAATTTTAGGCTGTGATTGAACATTATATTCATGATGGATGCTTAAATGCTATCCTTACTAAGGATACTTTACTGAAATAAGACCTTAGTTATTACTATGCTGGTAGATATTTTTGTATTCTGTTTTAGAATAGCTTTCACTGTTATTTGTTCCATGTCTTAAAAAGGGTATAAAATGTAAAGACTTTTATTTAAAAGTGAGTATGTTATGGTCAAATTTTATGTGGTGGTTTTTTTTTTCTCTTGCCAGACTGACAGAGCAGTACAACTATTGTTAGAAACAAGTTCAGAGAATGCACATTATTACTGCGATTCACTCAAAGCTTGCTTGGTCACAACTGTCACCTCATCAGGTCCATCTCAAAGTACCATTAAACTGGTAGCAACCAACATGATAGCCAATGGAAAGCTCGCAGGTAAAATGTGACTTTAATTTTACGTTTGCTTATAAACTAGTAATTCTGATTTTACTAGGGCAGCTGATAGAGATGGGAGAGCAGAAAATTGTAGTAGATCTTATATGTTGCATATGTTATGGTACGCGCTATCTACAGTAGTTAAAACAAAAATGATCAGTAACTCCGTTACAAAGCTCAACTTGTTTTGATTCATTTTCATTGGAAAACATATTTCTGGAGTAATTCTCTTAGCAGTGGTTTGCCCTAAAAGAGGCCAAGCATGTAAAGCTACATCTTTTCCACTTTCCTAATTAAAGAATTAATTTTAAAATGGTTTCTTATTACTGAAATGGAAATACAGACTTAGTTTCCTTTCCAGTTCAGAACTTGTTTCAAAAAGTGTGTTTTCTTACATGCACAGGTTAATTTTGCTTAATGCAAAAGATGTTCACAATATGGTGATTGACTGAAATACTCAAAGACATGCAGAGAAAGTACAGATGTCTGTACTTGCCTCGAAAAAATACTTTCCACTCTGTGGACAATTAACACTTCGCTGTTACTAATTACACTATGGACAACATTAAAATAAAGGATTATTCATTAAATCTGCTTATTTGGCTTACAAAGTTCAGTATGTCTTTATGATGAGAAGTCCAGTGAGCTCCTTGTCATATGTATTTAGGACAAAGATAAATGAGAGCTTTGTGAGGTCCTTCTGAGCTCTGTAGCCCAGGAAAACGAGATGATAACTGACACCCAGGTTACATGGAGAGTGAGGTGGTAGAAATTACGGTTTTTCAACATCTTCGTATGCGAAGAAGGATATAAGAGAGATCATTTTTCTGGGGATGAATGATCCGCTCACACTCTACATAGCAACTCTTTTTTCCCTTAACTTACTAGGTAGTGTGCTTTTTATTTTCCAGAGGGTGTACAGTTACTGTGTCTGATCGATAAGGCTGCTGATGCCTGTCGCTACTTGCAAACTTACGGTGAATGGAATCGTGCAGCATGGCTTGCAAAGGTAGGTAATTTCTCATTTTTCAGTTTGGTAACGTAAATGACCTACTTAGTATATGTAGGTATGAAGGCTGATGAGGGTGTTAAAGTTCTCCAAAGTTAAAAAAACTGAAACATCAATTTGAAATATCATCATCAGTTCTTTCCATGTGTTAAGCTATAACAAGCCAGTTCGTTCAGTCAGTGTTGACAGGTTCATCTTCAGCCTTTTGACTACAAAGGTCTGCCCCGGTCGTCCAAATGACAGGATTGGGGCCTAAAAATGGTTAGAGTACTCAATTTTCTAATTTTTGAGCAGTGATTTGTGAAGTTACATGTAGCTGCAGCAGTACAGAGTTCATAATAAACTATAAAAAAACACTCCTGGAAGTGGATAAGTAATTAGGCAATTAAGTGACTTTGAGCTGCGCTCCATGTAGCTTGTGTGCTGATTTTAAAGTTAGCACCAACCACATAAATTTGCACCGACTTCTGTTTTGGTACACAGACTTTATTACGGTAAAAGTAACTAGAAACAGCATTAATTCTCCGTATTATAATGGACAGGAGTCAGTAAGGATAATCTTTCAGTGTCACCAAATAAAGTTTCTGTTATGTTTCCTGCAGAAAGTATGGAAAAAAGTCATACTCAGATTTTCTAAATGGATGAAACACACTCTTAAGGACAAAACATCTCTATTTTTCATAAGTTTTCAGCAAAGGATAAAGATTTTGAACTTCTTGATACTTGAGGTTTTACTAAAGCCTTCTTGGGGTAAATGTAATGTTAATCACATGTACGTGTGGAGTGACCACAGCGGAGTTTTTTTATATCTATGTAATTCTTCTTTTTCTTTATATTGTATTCGTTCAAGGTGTACTTTTTATAATAAAATTGGTAATTTCAGATGCTCTTACTTCTGCCCAAAGTTTCTCATCAAAAAAAATGAAGTAGACGCAGAATGCTCTCTTTAGCTAGCAGCTGAGAATTCATAACTGGCTTTCCCATCTCTTCAAGGTTCGTTTGAACTCAGAGGAGTGTGCTGATGTGTTAAAGCGTTGGGTAGATCACCTTTGCTCTCCACAAGTCAACCAGAAGTCCAAAGCCATTCTTGTTCTCTTGTCACTTGGATGCTTTACAAAAGTTGCAGAGATGTTGCACAGGTAAAGCTGAAACAGCACAATTTGTATTTTGTCTTGTCCAAAATTGTTATTTGAGACTCAGAAGTCAAGGAGGAGGGAGGAGGTCTGCAGTTTGATTTCTGACAGTTGTTTCTATTAGCATGTTTTTCTTTAAATAACTTTAATCCCAGCAGTGCGTCATTTCTGTGTGCTGGAACTTATGTTTTTGTTGCAATTTCAGGAAATATACTGGCACTTAAATTTACTGCAGGCTTTAAGATTGCTAGCACCCATTGACCAAGCGGTAACAATCTATAGTAGCTATGATTATTTCTGACTAAGTTGAGCCTTGATCTTTCAAAAATTTTCATCAAATGTCAGTTCTTTGAGTGCAAGGAGGGATGTTAGAAGCTTGGGGACAGGGCAGTGCCAGACTAGCGGGTGCAAGAGGAGCACGAGGCAGTATGTGGGAAGAGTATGACCTGTTCCTACCTACTGCCTGGGAGCAGGGTAGCAACATTCTCTGCCATGAGGAAAGCACTTGGCGCTGTCATGATGTCGTGAAGGCTCAAGGCCTATGAAGCATGAAGGCGCAGAGAGTAAGGTAGAGCAGAGCAGTGTGTGATGTGAGAGTGCGAATATGTGCCGTAGTGGCAGCTAAATGATCATACCGTTTAACCTTGGCCATGTTTGGAACCCTTGTTCAGCCCTCAGTGCAGAAGAGATTTGCCACTCCAGACCTAGGTACAAAATTTTAGAAAGCCTGTGTGCAAGTGTTTTGATGCAATGTCCTGGAATACTTTTCTGTTTTCCTGTCCTAACAAATTACTCTCTTTTTTTTTCCATTTAACAGTATGAGGTACTTCGATAGAGCGGCTTTATTTGTTGAAGCTTGTCTGAAGTATGGGGTGTTTGAAGTTAACGATGATACAAATATCCTTTTTCTGAAATCCTGTTTTCGCATCTGTGTACTCGTACACAGTGAGTATGTGTGAACCAATGTTAGATGAACTAGTCTGCACAGGAACAGGAGTTCCTATATTTATTTTCCAGGTTGTGTAGTTTGAAGGAAGTATGAGGAAACAAAAGAAAAAGAGTAATTTGCATAAATCCATAACCTTACCTCCTCCTGATGCTTTGTGAGGCCGGTAGAACTGGAAAACAAACTAAAAGTGAAAAAAAATAAACATAGGAGGGAAAAGAACAGATGATAAAAATGTTCTTTGCAGAACTTGGAAATTATTACTGCAAGCTGTGTAGTGAGATCAGTGGTTCAGTTATCTTTTAAACACTGGATCTCAGGGAAAAAAAATCGTGCATTGAACCCCTCTACACAGCAGCACACTGTTTTAGTGATTGAAGTCCTTTATGAAGGAGTCAGTTTTGAGACAGTGAAAACAAAGAAAATTAAAGGTCAAGATCAGATGAGCTGAAAATGTAATAAGTATTCTAAAAGTACAGTCTGCACATCTAAGCTGGTGTTCTGGAAACTCTGAACAGTTGCTCTAACTTTGGTATTATATGTAATAAATAATAGTGCATATGTAAATAATACCTGATTGTGTTTTATGGAGTCATCACTGATGTCAGCTTGTAAATAAAAAAAGCCACTAATAAGTCATGTAGATAACTCCAGAGCTAATTAATGAACAAATCTTGTAGTATGACCTTACAGTTTCTTAATTTCTTTTGCAAGTTATGACATGGTATTGTGGTAGGTACTTACGCATGTGTAAAATGTATCTGTTTTAGTTTATAGCACTCTGCATTTTGCCTGATAAATGCTTATGTGCATTCAATAGTAGAATTTAAAGCAACTTTTTTCTCTTTATTTGTGCTGAAAAATACTGGATTAGCACAATTGGCAGCAGTGTTCAGCATTTTTAGCTTGGGAGAGCTAAAGAGTGAGGAGAAAGAAAAAAGATTCTGAGTTTTTTCATTTTGCTATTCATTTGTGTTTTCCTTAATGCTTCATTTACATAAATTGATCCATGCTGTATATGCAGATTATGCCAGAAGCTTGAAGCTCCTGGGCTTTAAACAGGGGGCTATTCTCTTTGCCTCAAAAGCAGGAGAAACTGGTAAAGAGTTACTGATGGAGCTCAAACAGCCTAACGAGGTAGTGACACAAGAGTAAGAACTTTGTTTCTGAGATTTGAGTTGTCTGTCAGACTGAGATTCCACTGCGTGAAAAACATTTTTCTTTTGAATCACTGTAATAGCTGATATATGTGATTTGAGCAAATATTGTTAAATGCGTGTGGAGGCAAGATTAAGAACTGTTTCATGTTTATTTTTATGTTAAAATTGTCTTCACTTTCACAAGAGGGGGAAGAAGCCTATGATAAAATTACACAAGAATATTTCCAGCTACTTCGACTGTAGCAGAAATCAAATTTAAAAATGTGCTGAAAGAGTTCTATACCTGTGTAAAAGTTTACTCCATTTACTTCAAAAACTCAAATCTATACCTGTGTAAAAGTTTACTCCATTTACTTCAAAAACTCAAATCTTTATGTTTGTATTTATATGTATAAATGACTCAATCTGTACTATAAAAATATAAGTATATTGAAAGAATAAATATAGATCACAAAACACACGATTCTTTCCTGGAACATCGTGTTTTCTGAATCGAATTTTTCTGTTTAAAATTACTGTTATTTTAAATCAGTTCACTGTATTGTCATTTTCATAAGTGTCTGGAATGGAATCTTTAACAGGCTTACTTATGAAAGTCTCCTAACATTCCAAAAATCCATGAAACATTGTTTTTTTCAATTAAGGTATTGTTATATTCCATATTATTCTTAAGTGTGCACTCCCTGCACACCTTAGGGACTAAATTTTGCCTTGTGTTGTCTGGTTCATGGGATCAAAGGATGGGAGAAGCTCCTACCTCAAAAGCAGCAAGGTAGGCTCCTGCAGAATATTCAGGGGACTGCTAACGCTGTCTCCATAGTTGTTTTGTTTGTTATTTGAATATATGAGTAACAATAGGTAGAAAAAGCATTGTGCAAAGCCAAAATGTTGCCTTTTTAATTAGATACTTTTTATGCTAACACATCTTATGGTCCAGATACTTAAGGATGACACCGATAACATCTTTTCTCATTTTTGTGCCAGTATTTCAGTATTTAAGTACGTGTTTTCATTATTGTTTCTTATGTCAGATATATCTTTTCTATTTATTACTGATTGACTGAGAAATTTTACAGCTGAGGAGTGGATGCTGATGTTAAATTGCCCCTGCAAACTGAAGACTCTGGCATGTGAAAATTAGTCTTGGCTAAAAAATAAAATTACTCTTTTTACCAAGTTGTTGGAGCTACTGAAGTTTAGTATGCAGTAGTGAAAAGGATCATATTGTGTAAAAGGTCTCTCATTTGAATGTGATTCTTGGCTTGTCTCCTTAAAGTAATGGTGCATTGGATTCTCCTTATGTTCGAATATTTGTGGATACGTATTCTATATTCCTTCCTAGAGGAGCACCAGCTTCAGGACTTCTCTTTAACTCCATAAACCTTGTAATTCAAATCCAAAAATAGCATTTCTGATAAAATTTGAAAGGTTAGCCTTTTCAATAATGATGTTTTTTATACAAATTGAAAATGAGAGTTTCGTTGCTCTAAATAGAAAAGTGAATGTTTTAACTTCAATGTATCTTACCTTTTCTCGCTACATCTTATATACACCATAAAATACTTTCTGTTCAATGTATTACAAACAATGCTTATATCGTTACTTTAGCGTGGGAAAGTAAGTATACAATGAAATTTGCCTTAAGCTTTAACTGGCGAGCAACAGAGTTGAGCAAAATTAACTGTCGTTAACAATGGCCTAATTCTGGCTCACATTGAGTACTACAACACTCCTCAATTTCTACTCTTGTTTTTGGTAGCAGTACTCATAGACAAGGTTACTACAGAGTTAACGTAAGCACACACAAACTTGTTCTTTGACAGATCACGTAGAATTATTTGTCAGTGGGTCTCTGGAAAAAAAATCTGCTTTAATGCACACTTGGATTTATAAATCTAATGTTTTTCAAAGAAACACATTGCAAAGGCCTTTTAATACTGAATGTTTCTATATACTTTTAAGTGTGAAGGTTGCAGAATACTGTGTGGCATTCCCTGTTGAAACGGTTATGATGAAAATAGAGTGTAAAAGCGATTGAAAAGTTTATTTAGATAATAATGCAGTCTCACTACAATAATAAAAAGAAACTTTTAAAAGCTCTGTGTGTCTTTATTTAATACAAAAATGTCATCTGATGCACTGGGGTTGAATGCTGGTTTTGTGATTGCTGTCATTTTTCCTTCTGGACCAGCACAATGCTCGGGGCTGGTTTTAGTAGAGGGAGTGATTATCCTTTGTACATATTAGTCATGTTTCCCATGTTAGTACTAATGAAATGTTGGGTTTGAGTAGTATTAAGTCCTAACCTTTACTAGAAAGCATAAAATTTGTATAGGTTATTAGGTCAGGACATGGCCTGCGCTTTCTGATTTTTAAAAGCACGGAAATAAGTGAGGAAAGAAAAACACATCCTTTCTGTTTTCATGCTACCCGCAGACAATAATACAAGACTTTTCCTTGCTTCTCAGCTGATGCCAGCGAGCATTGCACAGCTTGGTGTTGTCTGGGAGGCAGGTACGCTTACATCAATGCAGGTAATCAACTTCTCAAAAATATGAAATGCATTCAGCGATGCTCTTGGCTCTTACGATGCTTTTGCAACTTTGGCTTAGAAGTTGTTTGAAAAGATACGCAGATTATATCGGACGTGTAATTGGCTTGTACGGAAAGATGCGAGAAGCTTCTCACTTGTGTGTTTGAAGGACAAGCCTGAGAGTTTGGAACATACAAAGAAAGTGAACTGAATGAATTTTAAAAAGTTTCCAATAAATATGATTTTAACTCCTTTAAATCCTTTTGAGAATTCCTTCCTCAAAACACTGTGAATAGTTCAAATAGCTGCTGAAGTTTGTAATCTGTATTTGCCAGGTTTTGTATTTTGAAGCTTCTGTCGGCAGCGAGGTATGTAACGCAGCCATAATTCAGGAACCTGTGTTTGACCATTCTTGGCAATGAAGAAGCGGTAGAGGAATTGGGTTTGCAAGCCAACATATGGAGATTCTTTATTCATCTGTCTTTGAACATGAGTCATATTAATTAAGTGTGATGTTTGATTATTGGAGCAGATTATTCCGTATTTTAAGGTTCATTTGCAAGAGGCCAGGACCTGTGTCCATAAACAAGGAGTTTGTTGGACGTTTGGGTTGTCTAGATGGAGAACATCTTACCGCATAACTAGTGATGATTACCCCTTTCATTGTATGATATGAATCATTTTGGACTTGTATGACCAACAAAAAACCATGCATACGATTGAGTCTCGGGATGCATAAGTTGTCTTCATTTCAGTGGAGCATTCTGAAATTTCTACATCTGCTGTGTGAAGCTCATTCAGTCCTGCAGACAGCTTCTTTCTAGATCTGTGTGCTCACATTCAACTAGTGGTTTTACAACCTGAGAGAAGCTTATGGTAAATATTATCATAGGATTTTTGTGGTGGTACTTAATTATAGAAAAGGGGTTATTTTTGTTCAATTCCTGATGTGATTCTTAAAGTAAGTCCAAATTATTCCAGTTTTATCATAATGGTTGTACTTGATCTAGCTATAAATAAAAAGTCTAGAAAATAGTCTAGCAGCTTAGTTTCAGTATAAGCAAGCCCTAATTAGAGTTCAGAGCATGGTGTGCCTCACAATAAAGGCAGTCTCTGTAAATTAATCATATTGATTAACAGTGTCTAAAATTACCTAACTTGGATCAGTTTCTGAAGTACTTCTCCAAAAATTTAGTTATATATTTTGTGTGTGTGTATATGTGCACACACACACAGATACACATATATTTGATTCAGGGGGAATAATTATGGAAAATTACAAAATAAATTATTTTATTGCAGTGTAAAAAATGATTAGTACTATATTGCAAATTATTTATAATTTACTTTCATTAAAATGCAAACGGTCTGCCAATTTAGAGACTTTGCAGCCAGATAGAGGCATATATTATACATCAAGGAAACCCGGTCCAGAATGTTGATGTGTTCAGTGTCTGACTAAATAATCTAAGAGATGATGTTTTGCAGAAGTTGACCCTAGAGACAGAAAACAAGGACGATCACAGATTCTTTAATGGGAAATGGGTTTGGTTTGGGTGACCACTAGCTGCCCAAAATTGTATTCTAAAAGCTCAACTAAAAATTTAATTGATGGTGAACAATAAAATAGGAACAGCTTGGCAAAGAGTAAGGGCTTTTTTTTTTTTTAATAATTAGTTTATTTATTACTTTCTCAGAAGAATTCAGCACAACTTTGGTATTAATGTGAACATGGTAAAAGAATTCATTCATGAGTTCAGGGTAAGAATTTTGTACGCATCGATTTAAGTAGTGGCATAAAATTCTTTAATGCGATTGATACTGACCCATTAGTATTTTTGAATTGGGGCTTCTTGACAGTAAGTTGTTCGGTTTCTACTTAAACACTGAAGATACAAGCCACAGCTGTGATAGTTTCTCAGTATCTCGTCTGGTTTTGCTGGAAGGCAGCAATGTTAAGCAGAATTAAAAAGGAAAGAGACAAGATTAGAAAGTGTTGGCATGTAACGTAGTTTCCTTAAGATGGCATGTCTTACTGTTTCATCATTCCACTGTATAAGGACTAGTGAAAACTGGTGCTGAAAATTCCTGTATTAAGTCAGAAAAATCAGAGAGGAGGAAAACAGACAGGCTTGAATTGGTTGTGCTTAGGCCTTATTGAAATTTTTCACACATTGAGCTGTATTCATAAGTGAGAGAATATCGCAGCAATTACCTTGCAGAGACAATGTTGTAGAAAGAACAGTCTCTGCCTCCTTGTCCAATAAAGGCAGGTGGTGACAGATATCAAAGCTCAGCATAAGTTTCCAAGAAGAATGAGAAAAAGTAACAGAAATTGGAAAGGGAGGAGAACTTGACAATTCTGAAATTGAACTGGAGAGGAAAAGTCTTTGCAAGTCCTTCTTCTATTGTCTGGGGGAAAGAGTGTTTTAAAAGGCTTTTGTTCAAACGCAGGAATGGGAGAATGGCAGAACAAAATCAGGGGATGGACGTTGATGGATGTATTTGCAGATACTCAAGGCATAAACGTTTTGCTTAAAAGTGACAGATTTAATACAGCATTATTCATAAAGAGATTCAGCAGAACTGTGTGCTGACCTCTCCAAAGGCTGTAGTACTAAAAAATGAAATAGCAAATATGTTCATTTCCCAAAAAGAAGCCACAAAAATACTTACAGAGTCTTTTCCAACTTCATCCCTACTTGCATGAGTTGCTGGCATGACGTATGTCGCTTTGTGTAGGTGGGATCTCATAGAAATAGGAAGTTAACCCATGGGCAAAATGTCTTTTGTCCATATCTGTTGATTCAAAGGGAGAAGAGGGACCTTAATAAGATCTGAAATTAATTAAGACTGGTGGATTTGGACACACTGAAGTTATTTTCCATGGAACCCATGTACAAACTGTCTTTGCAGATCTGAAAGCTAGCTCCCCTCAAGGATGGGCAGATGTTGGCAATACATACAGTTCCACTTTGCTGTCCATGTGCCCAGTATTGTATTTTTCTCCTTCGATTAAAAGATAAGGTCTACCTCTTTAAAAATGACTTGCTTCTGACAAGTATTTATTATGTGTAGTGAATTAAGGGATCCTACACAAGTACATGCTGACAATTTAAATGGAAGACACTAATTTACTTCCTGCCAATTTTAACAGTAACAAACAATGAAGAGAAACTGGAGTTGCATAGATATGGTCTGTTTTAAAGAATCAACTACCAGAAGGCTTCCAACCTCCTGTAATAGAGAATGTCGACCTTCGCAGAGCTCTCTGTTACTTTGCTGTCTCCTCAGTCCATCTGAACAAAGTAAGTTGTAATGAGTTGGGGACAGAATGACCAGACAACTAAAATGTGAAATACTGAAAAGGGTAAAATGTAACATATTGGCGTAGGTTGTAGGTACACCTTATGAGGGATTACAACTGGTACCTCATCCGTCTGATTCCATCTGCTCCAGCAGCATAACAATAGAAAACATGTAAATATATCTGAATTAGAGCATCTGGATTTTTTTCTTTTTAATTCTTTGAATATTCTAAATTTATTTGTGTTTAACTTGCTATTAATCTGTTTTGTTTGTGTTAGATGGCTTTCCAGCTTGGACACAATAATTCTGGAAGAAAAGGAAAAACATGTTTACCCAGAGAAGGGAACCAACTAACATATTGGACTTGATGATCTTAAAGGTCTTTTCCAACCTAAACGATTCTGTGATTCTATATCCAAATGCAATTACAGAAGGTAAGTGGTGCCCCCCTATGCCTGCTGGAGGAAGGGAAGTTGGAGTTTGATTTCAGGCTTGAAAACTTGAGATAATCAGTTACATGACACTAGGTTTATTTCCACGGTATTCATTGAAATTGTAATGCATCTTCACTTCCCCCTTCGCTTTCTTATTTTCTCCTCCTTACCTATTAATGCAGCAGCAGAAGGCGGAATTGTGGATGATAGGAGTGGATTGCAATCACCCGCGTTATGGAAGGGCTCATAAGCGGGGCAGCGGATGCTAGAGGTAAAGCGAGGGTTGTCTGTTAGACTCCAAACTCAGCAGGTGGTAAAGGCATGAACATTTACATACTTCTTCAGAGTGGCTTTATTGGCCCAATTTAATGGTTTTCTTTCTGGGGTTCAGGTCCGTAAGTTGAAAATACTTTTTTTTCCATGTCATTGTCGCCAGTACGTCATTTAGCAAATACTGACTGTAGCTCAGTGCGGTTTCTGCTGACAAACCTCATTTCAGTGACTGCTTTCCAGAGGGTTATTGAGTGATAGTGTTACATATTGCTCAAACCAGATGCCAACAGGTGCTTTAAAAAAAAGGCAGTGCTTTGTCATTACTTCTCACCTTACAGTAGCAGGAGATAACAGAGTTGTATTAGACTTGTCTGGCTCCTGTTTCACCTGCTGTAACTAATAAAAAGCTATAGGCAACGTATTTCAGTTGCAAAAAGAAGGTCGTCTTTGTGCTTTTTTTGTGAGTGGTCATTTTTTTCAAGCACTTGTTTCATAGTTCTGGCCTTAGTGAGTCAATCTTTCATTGCTGTGAGGCCTGCTTTTTCAATCCAACCGTAGATTCATGAATAATATTATTTTGATGTCCCTTCGAAAACATTTTTTCCAGTGTTTGTGAATGAAATTTTACAGTAGCCTGAAACCAGCAGTCACAGATCTTGACTCAAATAATGTGTGCAGTGTATGTCTTCACAGATCACTGTTCCTTGGTAGTATAATGCATAATATTCATAATCCCCTCTTGGTGAAGCTGCTAGCCTATTCACAGGGATGCTCTCTCGTCACTGATGATTGCAGGGTCTAGAGGCTCACTGACATGAAGGCAAAGGTGACCATGTTTCTACACACCTGTGTCTTTTGAGTATCTTTTTCAGTTGTTGTCTTCCAGGTTGTTCCAGTATGCTGGGCTATTAAGACTTTTGGATTCTCCTCTTCATTCTGGCGTGGCATCCCAAATTTCAGCCTGTAGTGAAGGTGTGAGTTGTCCCTCCAGCACATCAGCTGGATCTCAGAGAATCTGTATACACGGTCGCTACATCATCTGGGAGTTGGAGCAAGCTTTCAAACATATTTTCACTGCAAAGTGCAGTACAACACATGCAGGTTTGGAGGCATAATACTTAAATACAAATAAAATATTAACTCATTTCAGCACATTTCCAAATACTCAGGGTATTCTACTGCTGAGACAGGTTATTTTTTATTTTTAATATGCCAGATAACAGTGATTGTCAAGTACCTGTGGTCTCTCCTTCTAAGTTTCTAAATCTGCCACTTATTTAGACACATCTCATTTTACCCTTTTTGGTTTCTGTCTCTAGTAATGCTTTATATAAGCAGGAAATTAATCTGGTGTTTTATATTACTTGCAGGACTAGTGTCTAGTCTTTATATCCAAGCTATGTCAGAAAGTTTTGTTGATGGTTTCCATATAACGCATCTTCTCCAGGCTCTGTATCTCTTGTCTGGCTTTACTGTGTAATTCTTTTCTTTTGCTTCAGCCCCAGTATTATCTTGTGTTATGGAAAACTAGTAAGATTGCTGCTGCGGGTGTCATTTTCCAAGACCACAGCTTTGATCGCATCACTGTGCTCTTGTGCTGCTTATTCACCATGTCAAAAAGTTGGTCTTATCTTCCAGTCTCAGTTCCCAGGATTCTACCTCTGAACACTTGTTTGATTTTTGTGGTTTTTTATGTTGTTTTCTTATGTTCAGGAGAAAGTATTTTTTTCTCTTTTTTCCCCCTTTTTTTACAAAGGAGTTGTTTTTCAGATGAAGAGCAAAGTACAAAGTCAGGGACAGGTGAATGGCAGCAAGACGACCTTGGGAACAGGCTGTTCTGTCTTAGCTCTGCCTCTGTGCTACCCTCCCATTTTTGCTTTCTTTCCTATTACTAAGCCAGATACAGAAGCACAGAAATGGCAGCAGTAAATGAAACAAAGCAACCACCTCCTAAGCCAAGTTGGAGCCATGGCACGGTGCTATGACAATAAAAGCTCCAGTCCTGTGCTGGGGAAATGAAGGGGAAGAGAAGGAGGAGATGCAAACCTGGCTCTGCCCAGGACCACCACTAGCTGCTTTGTCTCTCTCCCCGCCTCGACATGCTCTGTTTCTGCTGAGGAAGCTGCTCTGCAGCTAGCACAGTGTTTAATTTTGTACATACATGAGGGGGTGGTTCAGGACTCTAACCTCCAGCTATAAAATACAAGACTTCTTCAAGCACATTGACTTACTCCTTCAGTCAAGTTCCACGCTGTCCATGGCACTGTAGATCTGCAAGTTTTCATAAAACTCATAATCTGGGCTAAAAGAAACTTGTTACCCTTTTTTTGTTAGAAGAGGTTTTATGCAATCTTCTTCATCAAATTTCTTCTCCTGTGGCTCCTAGATGAACTTTTTCCTTGTGTACTACGTGGTGCTTTGATAACCAGCCACCTTTCTGTTGCAGAAGAAAATGGCCCTGGGAATGAGAGGACACGTATTAAAGCAATGGAGCTAACATCTGAAGAACAACTAGGGATGGAAAGTACGGTTTATTAAATAATAAGTTATTTGTCTGCTTTAACAGAATTCCATTTGCCTGAGAAAACACTTGTGAGGAAGCTGTTTCAAATTCACTTCTGGGTGATAAGGGCATCCTGGGCACTGGTTCGCAGCTATGAATACAGCAGCTTTACGCTCCCTTTGGCACAGGATTTCCATTCCTTGCCCTGCCAGAGGAAGTAGCTTTGAAACCAGAGAATTATGCATGTCGAGAGTCATATGAACACAAGTTCATATTTTAAGAATAATCTGATCTTTCCCCATAATCAGAAGCACCCTTACAACTTCTGAATTGTTTTTGGCCTTTGCTGACTGAAAACAAAATCAGACAGACTTTTCTTGGCCTCTCAGGACAACAAGGCAGGGGTTTTCTAATTAAAGAAGTCAGTGGCTTTTGACACTTCTCTTGCTACGTATCCGTTGCTCTGCTCCCTAGTTTGGGACCGAAGACAAAGAGGGCTGAGCTGTGAGCTGTGCTGTTAGCACACGCTTTTTGGCTGGAGAGAGGAGACTTGGCAGAACCGCCTTGGCTGGAAGGGTTTCAACCTAAAGCCAGAGCCACGTGCTGAATAAAGGTTTCTCTGAGGATCTACATCTCCTCTGAGCCAAGAACACCCTGTCATTACTCTGCAGTTTCTCCTGAACAAGTTGAGATAAGCCAGTGCTCTTGAATATACATAGTATTAATTAGTCTCTTTCTCTTGACTGATAGGAGAATTCCCCCAAACGCCTTTTCTATGTTCTCTTCTTAATTCTTTGAATAATCTGGCTTATCTTTACAGCACTTTGGCTATATCCAATGTCTTTTTCAGGAATAAAGGAGTGTGCACTGTCCCTCCTCTCAGCTAGGACCCACGTAGTCGCACAAGCACGGGGCTACGTCAGTCCCTGCTGAGCTGGATCGGTAAATGATGTCCTCGCGTGCCCGTGTTCACTTCCCTCACACCCACGCTCCTCTCCGCATGTTCTCGCTCACGTTGCGCTGGTGCTGGTGTGGCAGAGTCACGAGAGAGGTCTGGAGGCTGAACTGGCTGGAAAATAATGGGGTTTGTTTGTTGTAAGGTCTTTGTGGGTTTTTCAGATGAACGTTTTGCTGGATCGGTTCCCTGGCCTGGTTCACCACATACTTATTAAGGCACAGGGAGGTGGATGCAGATGTGAGGGTCTGGAGTAGGGTAGTCTGGGTTCAGGTTGCCTGTGCAGACATGAAACCGAGCTCTTGATTTGAAACCTCTGGGGAGAGAGAAATATGTGAGGGTTTTATTTTTTATTTTTAATTACAAAATTTGACTTGCAACATGTGTATTTGAAGTTACCAACACAATCATTTGCATTGGAGGCGGCATACGTTGGATGTTCATAGTGTGTACCGTCAGTAGCTGGAAATCGTTAAAAGGAAAAAAAAACCCACAAACAAAAAAACAAGGTATGAAGTTGCAAATATGGGTCTCTTTTACCTTACCGTGTTCTTATTTCAGTAATTTCTTGCATCTGAAATTTTAACTGGCACCTACAGTAGTTGAAGTATTGTATCATGACTTTTCGTTTCTTGCATACAATCCCTCTCTAGCACAAGAACAACTGATTAATTTGGACTACTTGTTTGCTTGTTTTTTAATTCCTGACAACCCAAAAAATTTATTTCCATAATCTGAGAGGACTGTTTTGCGAATTATCAACATAGGTTTTTTGCTTTTTGTATGTTACACAACTAAATAGGAAGAATTGCCGCAGGCAAAATGCTGTACAAACCAGCTCATTCTTCCTGCCTTTGGGAAAAGAAGGCAGGCATAGCCATTTTTCCAAACGGGAACAAAATGGAGTATTTTCTTTCTCCCTTCCCTCTAGAAAACTATTTCTTGAATACTTATCAAGCCAAAGAGACTTTTCTTTCTGACTGTTTCTTCCAGCTCTACCCTGTGGTTTACCTCAGCATCTGCTTTCTTTTTCCACTCTGCAAAGTTAAGCCTGGTTTTGATTGAAAGCAAGCTGAAAGGCAGATTAATGCATTGCAAGAAAAAGCAGCCTTGCTAATATGAAAAGAGAGCAGGAAGGTGATTTGTCAGTGATCGCCTGGTCCTGGATGTGATATTTTCTGGTAGCAGCTTTTTCTCCCAGTAGGACTAAGCCAATGCGTAGGGGGTTTTATTATTATTTTACGCCACAACCATCTCATCAAAAAGCCAAGACACATTCTTTGAACTGAACTGAAATCATCTGTTTGTCCTTTCTGACTGCTTTGCAGGCAAATTCCTCAGCCACGAAATTATTTGCGAAGTACATTTTTCTCTTTCTTGTTCCACCACATTTTCATTTTTGATGAACTTTTAAAATGCTTGTGTTTCTGTGAAATTCCAGTGCTTTTTGACAATATCTTATGTGACTTCAGCTTTCAAACCTAAGAGGTATTGTGAAATCAGAGTCTTACAAATTATTAACCCAAGCAGATCCCATAGGCAATCTAGTTCTTCAGCTTTTATTCCTCAGCTTTTGTTCAAAGAAATGCTGAATGAGTTAAATAATGATAGAAAAGGTAGACAGAATCAAAAAAACCCCAAACCCACAGTACGTAGAGTGCAAGTCAGTGACTGATGAAATGCTGAGACTGGAGGGACAAATAAAGGAGAAGATCAGAATCTGCAGGAGAGGAGAGAGATGTACGCAGATTCTGTATGCAGAATAAGATGGACCTTTTTTCTACAAACTGAAGGAGCCACAGAACTCATTTTCTACCACCTGAAGGCAGCGTGAAGGCTGGGCTGCTTCATTTCTGAGCAGTGGCTGGAGGAGCTCCGAGGCAGTGGCCGTCGCTGGACCGATGGGAAGCACAGCACCGCGGAGCATCCCGCTCCCGAAGCACCGGACTGCCTTGGCAGGCCAGGGAACGGCACCGGTCTGTGCCTCCGCCTGACTCTGTGGCTACAGTAGAAAGTCAAAGCAGAAAAACAGCTACTCTGCTTCTCATGTGAGCAACAGAGCATTTACCTCCTTCTTAGACACACATAATAGATAAGTTTACCACTTTTGAAATTTTCTATTCTTTTGCTGGATATCTCCCTAAAAGAACCTTCAAATACACATCAATATCTCCACGTATTTATTCTTCTATTATTATTATTATTATTATTATTATTATTATTATTATTATTAAAGTCAAAGCAGAAAAACAGCTACTCTGCTTCTCATGTGAGCAACAGAGTGTTTACCTCCTTATACACACATAATAGATAAGTTTACCACTTTTGAAATTTTCTGTTCTTTTGCTGGATATCTCCCTAGCAGAGCCTTCAAATACACATCAATATCTCCATGTATTTTTATTATTATTATTATTATTATTATTTTATTTTGTCCCTTACGCCATTAAGTAAGCTGTCATGAGCACTTTCCCTTTTCAGCTTCAGTTTTCCCTAATGCTAAAACTCCTGCCCCATCCCCTCGGTGTTTAAACAAAGTCACCATTAACAGCATTAATAACATGTTAACTTCATCCAAATCCTGGAAGGCGAGTTTCCAGCTCCTGCAGGAGAGGGCAGCAGAGCTCAGCAAATGCAGAGGCTGGGGGGACAGTCACCAGCACGGTGCAATAACGTGAACCAAAGGGTTGGGGTTTTCCTTTCCTTGTATTCGGTTTTAAAGAGTGGCAGCTCCATGGCACCAGCCAAGCAGGAGCCATCTCGGTTGTGGATTTTAGTGTCATTTATAAATAGCTGCAGGCTGTTTGGAAAGGAAAGAAGGACATCGAGACTATCCAGTTTTCTTACAAGGCAAGAAGAAGTAGGAGGAAGGTTGTTATTGAACACGAGGCCACGCCTCGCTTGAAATCTGGTTTGATTTGGCAAATAAGAAATGCTTGAAAACGCATTAAGAAGTACGATTTAAACCATTATTTTGCATCTAATGCAGGAAGGGTAGGGTTTGTTTAAAACTTGGTGGCTGGTTGTGGTCAAGTCTAGTTCAGTTTATTTCTGTGTTGAAGGATTCCTCTTAATTATTCACAATAAAGGGGAGATTCGCTTTCTAGAAAACACAGGGAGCAGATCTGATGCACACAGAAATTGCAGCAAGTGTATCCTACATTCAAGTGACAAAAGTGAACTGTCTCTGCATTTACCTGGAGGATCAGTGGATGCTCGTGCCAGCAAGTCGCTGGCAACGTTCCTGCATACCAGCAGAGACCACAGTAGCTTATTTTGTGTGTGCGTGTGTGTGTAGGAAGAAGAAAGGAGCAGAGAAAATTTACGACGGGAAAAGTTCTCCCTGATGGTTTTCAAAGATATATACCTCAGCACTTGCTGTTATGGATGTTCCTGGTGAGCAGCGAATTGTTGCCTGTGAATTTTAGTAGGAATTTAGCATATTTCAGTACACTAAAAAGTACTGGGAGCACAACCGACCAGAGGCACCGGTGTGTTTTGGACAACAAACATACTGAAATACTCTTTTATTATTGTTATTAAAGCTTATTAACTCTTGCATCACACACTGCACACTCTTATTGGCTTCACGGCATCCCCTTTGAAGGGAAACCAAACTGAATGATTCCTCTTTCAACATGTAGACTTGTCATGGTGCTTAAAGCCCTGCATGAGATAATTCTGAGCCCAGAGCAGTTTGAGTTCAGCAGGAAGCAATCCCTGCATTTTCAGCTGGAAAACCAACACATAAATAGGTTTATTATCTGGTAGAAGCATCTAATATTCATGACTAGTGATAAGAGTCCGTAATGGTGCTGATTCTTGAGGCCCAGCTCCACAAAGGCTATGGTCTCATTCGAACGGTGTGCGTGTCCCCGAGGAGCTTTGGGTGGTGACAGGTACGGGGAGGTTTGCTCTTGTGCTTAGCACAAAGCATCTCACTCGCTAGATACAGTTCTTCAGCTAACATGGTGAAAAGTGGTAGGAAAACAAGTGCAGCGATGAATCTGATACTGAAAGGACTCTCACCTTTACCCTGACAGCATCTCTGAGGAGCTTGTGCCATCCTCCCACCCCTCCAGAACCCCTTCGTTTCCTTGCGGTTTCCGTATTGCAGGTTCATGAACTACACGGGTTGGGGAACCAGGACGGCGTATTTGTACCTTGCACGTCGTTCACACCATTCCCCAGAAAAGAGCATAACTTACCGGGAAGAAAACGCACCAAAAAGCCTGAAGACACATACTGTGAGATGCCTTTACGCAAGAAGGGTTTGTGACGAATGTGAAGGTAAGTATTGGCTAATGCTTTCTTTGAATACAGATGATTTATTTTATGAAGCCAGTAATTCTATTTTAAAGCACGGAGCTGCTCATGCTCACACCCTGAATCTAGGGATTTAAGAAATGATTATATATATACGGAGCTCGTAGTCCTTATTGAATTGGCCTCCTCCCAGCTTTTAAGTCACTCTGGGGTCCTGTTTAGTGTCTGCCCGAGGGAGCCGGGGATGGCAGTGTGTAAGAGCATCACTGGGCTGCGGGAGGCTGGTTTCTGCGGCTGTTGGCTGGAGCTGGCCCCACCGCAGCCTGGGGAGGGAGGAAAGGTGCCCCATTGCCCCACGGGTTTGGGGCTGCTTTCCCCAGGCTCTTGGGAGCTGGGCTGACTTTGGACTTGTTCGCCCAGGAGTTTTAGGAGGTAGTGAGATGCTCTGAGTAACGAGCGTTACTGAATCTTTCACTTGCAGGTCTAGTTGGAAGCCAGCTCAGACTGACAGCAGTTGCACCCCAGGAGAGTGATAAATTGCTTACATCAATAAAGATGATGTAAACACTGGCAGCGTCAGAGGAGCTGCCTCCCAACAGCAGTTCTGGGTTCACTGATGCAGTCTGTGCTTAGCTCTCCTGTTATGAGAGATCTGAGAAATGAATTTCCCTCTCTCAGCCCAGCAGCAATGTTGGGGCACCGCTGGCAGGGCGACGTCTGTTCCCCTGATCTGTCTGGCTGCGTCTGGGTTTTTGTCATTTATCCTCATATGAATCAGGAATATCTGCTCTGAAAGAGTCCGTTTCATTTTCTTTTTAAAATGTATATTTCTGATGGCTTCTTGCTCTGCTGATGAGAACTTCCAAAGAGTCCTTTCAGCAGATTTATTCACAGGTAAGTATAAAAGTCACGCTTCATCCTTGGCTGCTGGAAAGGCCAGGATGCTCATGAAGACAAGCAGCCTGATTAAAAACCCCTTTACTGAGACTTCCACAAAACTAATTAAACCAAGTTTGAACACCATATCTAATGCCTGATGCATGGACACTGGAACACTGCTTGTCCAATGCATGCACACCTTGAATGGGGCTGCAACTCATGCCTCTGCAGAACAGCCCGGACAATGAAACGCTTGGGGAGCTGTGGTTAGCAGAAGCAGGGCTGCCTGCAGATAGGCAATCAGGGCGATTCCCCAGCATCAGCAGCAGTAAGACATGAAAGTTAAGGAACCGTTTTGCCTCCTGATTTTTCCCTGCTTGGTCTCTGCGTCTCTAAGTGTCTCTAAGCCTCCTAAGGCAGAGGAAGATGAAGCAATTTTCTCTAGGGCTTAAAGTAACTTCTGTCTTTGTTCTCCAACCCTGATCGTGATGGATATTCAGAGCACTAACGGTAGTTGAACATCTTGTCTCTTTAGGTAGGCTTCTGAAAGGGTCTATGCATGTACGATGTACGCAATTTTTTGTTACAGCGTGTGGTGCAGCTATGTGGTGCTTTGCATTAAATTCATGGGGATGACTACCAAATTCTGGACCCACCCAAATACCTTGGCATAATATTCGGAATACTGAGTGTCAGCAAAATGAAAAAAAGGGAAAAAAAAAAAAACCCTAACATTTTTGATATTGTATGTATTTTTGGCCTTACTAGAGTAAGAATATTTTTCACCGTAACTAAATGTAACTTTTAGAGGCCTACCTCTCTGTATATCAAGTAGACATCTGTCTTCCACAATATAAAAATAAACTTAATGAGAAAAAAGGGAAAAACGCCCAAATTGTTTTGTTTTGAAATTTCAACTATATTACATTTGTTTGTAGAGATGTTTGACTAGCTGTGCAACAGTTAAAAACATTTAAAAATACATCAACAAAATTATCAATGATGAGTATATCCCTTTGCCATATAGAATTTTCAGTAAAAACTTATGTCAAAGCCACCTTTATCTGAACATATATGGGAGTAAGTAATCAGTAGGAAAGGACCATAATGCATGGACTGGAGCATTTTCCTGGGACAGCTGTTGGCACAACGTAGAGTACCGATGGATACCGCTCTTTGGGGGCTTGTAGCAATATTGCTATTGAGGAAAAGAGCACTTTGGAGATCTTTGCAAGTGTATTTGTCAGTCTAAAGCTTCTTAGCCAGTACATAGAGAGTGAGAAAGTGATTTAAGGTGTTGTCCAGCCCTGTTTGTATTAAAAAGCACGTGTCATTTCCCCACGAATACAAACCAAACCCAACATTTACGAAGTATGGCTATGGCAGGGACTGAACATTGCTTTGCTCCAAGAGTTGTTATCATCCTTGGGTAAGTGCCAAAATAAGCATGACTGGAGCAAAGGACAGCGACAGTTTTAATGTTGTCCATCTCAGAAACTATTGTAGCTGGAAAGAATGGAGGAATTCCAATAGCAGTAGACCTTCCTTTTTTTTTCCTTTTTTTAGATTATAGCACTTCATGCGCCATAAGTATGGTTGGACTTGATCTTACAGGTCTTTTCCAACCTTAATGATTCTGTGATTCTGAGTAAGAAATTGTATAATTTCAGTTTTAGTCACCTGTATTGCCAACCGTTGAGTCAACTGTTTTTCAAGATCCAGTTTGTTGCTATTCATTTTCTTTACCCACTGGTTTCTTATTTATCAGAGGAACTGGCTTTCTGCTAGCAAATCTTCCCCATCCTTTTCCTGTGTCAGTGTCTTCTAAATGATAACATGTTTTCACTTATGCTGAAGGGCTCAATTCCCTCCAAAATCTTTCCTTCTTTTCACATCTCTGTAGGGTTTCATCCTTGTCAACTCTTTTTTCAAGTTCCATGCTGCTTATGTATGTAACTTTTGAAGATGGTATTCTTGTCAGAGTCTCTGTGGCAGAGGATTTTATGGCAATAATTATCTCAGAATGAATACTTTGTTGGGATTAAAGGTTTCAATTAATGTCCTTTTAGTTTTACCCTTTTTAAAAATGTTCTATGTGCAAATCATGGGCTGCTGTTTAATTTTGTCTTCCCAACTTTTAATTATTTAAAATTTTGCTCTCTCTGCTTTGACTAACAGTGTTACAGGTTCGCTGTGGGAGTCCAGTTCAGGATTCAGTACTAAAGCTGAGTGAAGAGTTAATTGCTTAGGCTCAATCCCATGCTATTGTCTGTCCTCTGACTCAATAGCTAAAATCCTTAAAATGAGAGAGCTGATGGGAACAGTTGTATTCACATGAGGTGAATAATCTCCAAGAGAGCTTTTCACATTCACTGTGATGCATCTTCAGGATGTAACTGAGCATAGCATTTCTGAACTTTTCTGAAACAATTGTATACCAGCTGAGGATCTGCCCAAAGATTTCTTATGTACCATGCCTTCACTAAATTCATTCATCATTCATGCTAAGTTATTCAAAGAGAATCAAATGACAGTGCATATAAAAAAAAACCCAAAAAACCAAACAAAAAAAACCAAAAAAACAAAACCAAAAAACCCCCCAACCTAAAACCCCAAAAAAACCCCTGCAAAGCAAATTCATATTTGCTTTGAAAGTTTGTAGAAAAGGGTTGGATTCTTTTCTGCAACTTTGGCAGGTTCTGATTCAGCTCTGGCAGTAATTATTCAGAGCAAAGAAGGATTCTGTATGAGAGAGAAAGAGAAAATACACATAATTCCCAGGGAGTCTTGACAGTCTATGCAATTAAACTGATTTCTGACATCTCTGGACAGTGGGAAAGGATAAAAATGAAGTTCCTATTTGATATACATGAATTCTTAAGGTAGAAAAGCCAGCTTGTCTTCCAAGATGCCACGTGATTCTGCATCTGCCCCAGGGTTGCCGGTTAGGCAGGAGGTCATCTCTTAGATGCCCTCTCCAGATTTAGAGGTTCATTTAAAATTACAGCTTCTGCTAAAAAACCGTGTGCTGTATTCCCAGGTTGAATTAGTCTAGCTTCAGCTTCTAGCCATTCATCATGAAGTCAAGCGGAGGGCGTTTCTGTATGTCGAAGCCGGAGAGCCGCTGGATGCCAGCCAGCTCCGACCCCCTTAGCAAGGCTGATTGCTTCAGACGTAGCGTTGCACTGTCTGTCACCCAGCTCCCGACTCAGAGCAGGCTTGTGTGGGCACAGTGGGACTTACACATGCCCCAGGGTTTTCACTTCTCTCTCCCCCCGTTACACAGTTTAATCATTGTCCACTGCAGTTCTTTTCAAAGGGCTGTTTTCTAAGACAATGGAATTCAGCATTTCTGGTGCCTTTGTGTAACGAACTTATTCTGTTTCTTCCGAAGACCCCTGCTGAAACACTGCATGTGACTTTTGCCGAATGGCTTGCTGATCTCCTTCCCACTCAGAAGCGCTTTGACGAAGGCATCGTTTTACCGCTGTCTGTCTGAGAGCTGAACGCAGATTTTCATTGTGATCAGATTTCAGTTTCTGAAAATCATTTCTGAACTTCCCAGCGGTAGCGATTCCTGCAGTAAAGAATTTCATCAAGCAGTCTTTTGTAATATCAGGCAACTTACCTACCCAAAGCAGAAAAATCCAGACATGGATACACTAAAAATATTTCCCATGTGGCTAATTGATAGAAAGTGATCGCTCTAATGTGTCCTTAGTCACACATTCTGGTGACATTTCTAGATGTAAATAGTAACTTGATCTGTTGTTTGTTTTTTTTTTTTTTTTTTGAAGGGGATCAGTGGTTAAAAAGAAAGCTAAATTCATGTCTATAATGTTGCTCTCCATCCCTGCATGGTCTTCTAGCACGATGTTCAGAAGCAAGGAACCTTCACTGCTCCCCTTCTATGAGGCAGCAAATTACTTGCACATTGCAAGGACTCGCTTTATCCTGTGCTATCAAGTGAAATCCAGAGCATGAATTCAAATTGAATGGAAATGGCGTGGAATCATTACCGTTTGTTGGTGGATTTGGTTGGTTCTTTTGGTTTGTTTCTTTTAAAGCAGAAGCTGTCATCTCTTCTTGCTGGTAAATCAGCATCTTCTATTAGCTATCATATCATCACATTATGTACCCAGCAGAATCCTTTTACTGTGACCGCCTTCCACATTAAACTTTAAGATTCCAGGAAAATTGTAAGAAACGTTTTAAGTCAGTCAGACGTGAAGGTAACGAAGGAGGCTGGAGGAGCGCTCCTGGTGCGGTGCTTAGTTTCTGCCTAGAGCACAGGGCGATTTCATCTGAAAGGCTGGACTAACTTCTCTAGCTTACGTGTGACACGATAGGAGTTTAAGTAAGGTAAAGTTGAGCAAATATCAATAAACAGCTCACCGTAGGATGGTTTCTCTTTAGGGCAGTTGACTGCATAATCTCAAAAGCAATGCCCCAGCCTTTCCTGGCAGGAGCAGGAGGAGGCAGGAGGTTTGGATTCCACACCTTGCTCTGCCCCTGAGCTGCCGTGTGGCCAAGACACTTGCTTTTTTCCCCTGTGCTTACCTGTCTGTAAAGTGAGGGTGATTTCCATCTTCCTAGAGCAAATTCTCTGAAATCTATAAGTTAAAAAGCGCTACGTAACAGACTAGGAGTTTACAGGGTCCTAGTGGCAGATTAAGCACTGAAAAGACAAAATAGATGGAAAACCGTATAATGTACTTTATTGTATAATCGGTTGTTACTATTGCAAAATCATGAGATGATAAAATACTGCAGTGGTCGTATTTACTGAACCGTTTCTGTATCCTGCAGTGGACGCCTCTTGTGAACACGACGTGTTTGCCACTGTTGATTCATACACAGGTTGCAACACAGAAACCTAAATGCTGCCTAAGACATCCCAAGGTGAAGAAATTAAGGTTCCATAACAAACTAGTAACATAAGAAAGCAATGTCAACAGCCTCCGAATATATGAGCTGTTTCTGATCTGTTAGTGGCAGAGAAGCGTTCTTGCGACTGAAACACCCGAAGCTGCTCGGATGAGCTTTCCAAAGCAGGACAGACTTCCTTCTGAGAAGACCAGTCAGGCTCTTCCAAACAGACATAAAGTAGGTTGGCTTCCTGAAAAACAGGACAATTTCACTAAAAATAAGCAACAGGGATCATCTTAGGGCAAGGCAAATTAAGTAGTTGGAAGAACTTGTACCCATAAAACTGTCCTTGCCCTGACTCTTCCAGTGTTGTCTGGCTCAACTTTGATGAAAAAATGCACTAAATTCACCAAAATGGACTGTGCAGTGAAAGCAGCAAGACACTTTTCCAGTAAAAACTTTCACGTAGACAGGTCAGTGGGCCTGGTGAATTTTTTTGGTGTGTAGGATTTTGAAGCTTGCTGAATACTGCCTTGGTATTTTGCTGTTCAGAGATTATCTACCCCTCTAAAGCTTTTGAGGCTTTTGTTTAAAGGCAGGCAGTTAACCTGTGTTCATCATCATTAATTCTGGTGCACACAAATGCATAACAGATTAGTCATCCTTATTTTAATATTGATGAAAAGCAAAGATTGCATTTAGTAAAACACCTTATCCACTAGAACAAGTTATCCTAAACCAAATCTGGTTTCCTCTGTTAACTTCCGTTTTTTTCTGCTGTATGTGAAATTGTTCTCATAAGAAACAAATTATGAGTGGAATATATTACAGTTGCCATGGACGTTCTTTATAAATTTAAGTTTATTTAGGATTACTGCTTATTTTTTTTCTCTGGCAGAACCTTGAGCCCAAATTTAAAATCCTCTAAACAAAGCCAAACCATGAACTACTTGAGGTGACAATTGCTTTAGATTCCCTTTCATCCCTCTGCAGACCCAGGCATAATTTAGAGAATCAGTTCATACATTCTGATTTTTATTTTTTTTAAAAAAGGTAATAAATCAGAATCTCAATTAAAAAAAAAAAAATTAAAGGGAAAAAAAGAAGCCATGCTGCTATTTTTTCCCCTTATAAATCCATTCAGATATACAGCAGTATCACAAAATTAACAGGCACAAAAAGATGAATTAGTCCTTGTTGAGGTATTTGGTGATCTCATTTCTGGTCATCTGAAGTCAACGAAACTTTTTTGTATGCCAGCAGGGAAAGAAATCGTAAGAGCTGCTCTTTACTAAGCCTTCACTCCAGAATTTTACCCTGTCACAAGAGGAAACAGAAATAATCTCTCCTGTCAGGGATGTTTGTAATGTACTGTGAGGTTTCCCATTTATTATTGTAGCTGCAATATTGAGGAACGATGTTTGCCATCCACAGGTGTTTGATTTACAGTGCTTCTTTATACTTTGTCTCCTAAGTTTAAGCAGGACAGAAGTTGCATGACCTTCAGACAGCTCCTGGCCCATAGCACACTAAGAGTTTTGTACAGGTCTATTTGACCAAGAAGTGACTCTTCCATTTCCAGTTTGCTGAAGTCCCACATATTTCCTTACCATCTTCTAAAATCAAGTTATTACCTCTTACATTATGTCCTGGGAAGTAGTCATAACTTCTGATCAGTCCATGAGCCTGCATTTCTCTTGACAGATGCTTGTTTGATGCTGGGGCCTGGGTAAAGCAGTCGTCTTCCCTGGAACCAGACTTCACCTGGAGCCGGTCAGAAGGTGAGAGCTGGATAGAAGCTTTTCACTAGAAAATGCGGTTTGTTTGGACTGAAATTTTCATAGCAATGCATCTGATTCCAAAACCAAAACAGCTAAGATTGTCATGGCTAGGCTAGAACTGGATCAAATGAGGACATCAGAGTCAAGTCAGCAGCGCGGAGGTCACACGTACCTGTGAGCAGCTGCCCACCAGGCTATTAAATCTCCGGAATTATTTACTTTCCCATTGTATTTTTGGGGGGCAAAAATCCACAGATAACCTTTTGTTTTTCCAAACCTTTTGTTTTTCCAAAACTTTTGTTTTTCCAAACTGTTGCAGAATGAATTCCTGTTGTCTTGCCACTCCTAATTCAAAATCCCTTCCCTGACCTCTCGCTCCCCCCCCTCCCATTTCCTCCAACAGCCTCTCTGTAGCTGGGATGGAGACTCAGGCTTGAACCCTGTCACATCTTTGCTGACTCAGTATCTCACAAAAGACCTTTGCAATGTCTGCTTATGATCATGCAATAAGGTAACCAGATCAACAGACTTTGAGCCAGCGTCGGGACATGAAGTTAAGGTAGGGAGTACAAGGCATTAGCCAATACTATTCTCATAATCTCCAGAAAAGCTTTCTCTGAAGTGGTTTATTCGTACTCCAAATTGGATGAAGCCGAAAGGGAGCACTAGCTTTAAGGCATATACAGTGTATACTTAATAAAAGGAAGCTTTCAAGAGAGGAATGTGTGAGCTAATGCCATCCTAGAGCAAGCATAATTCATGCTTCAACAAGTTATACGCATTTTTGTGTCTGTGGCTGATAACTTGCCCCTACTTGTCAATGCTAATTATCTCCCACTAAATGAATGTTCAGCTCTTAGTGGTCAAGAGATTCAACGCTTAAATGAACAACTCCTAAGTTGTCAGAGAAAAGGTTTCCTCACATGTATGGGTTAGTGAGGTAGCACGTAAACACGTCTATTTAGCACAAGGTCAGTTGGTGTACAAGCTCCAGTTGGATAATGTATACGTGACAAAAAAAAATCAGACTGAAAACAAGACACATTTCAAATAACACTGAGAGCCAAAACCATCAGAGCATGTGATAATATCCTTGTCATTGAGCATCTTGAAGTAAAAATTGCTAAGGGAGATTTTGGAATCTATACCAGGGAAGGTTTGTTTTTAAGGAAACCGAGGTACACATATGCTAGGAACAGCACGGGTTGATTGTCCAAGAGCAGAAGATAAAGTAACTGGCTTCTCATGATCTCTTACACTCTAGTTTTCTGTCTGCATAAAATATTTTCACCATCTATGTAAAATACATTCTTTAGTTTAGCTTAAAAGACATTGCCTTTTGAGTTTCAATTGACATCCAGGTATCCCAGTGTGTTCAGCCATAAACTCCTCCACACAGATTACACATTTGAACTATTAAAAGCTTTTGTTAAGAGGCAAAAAGTATGTTCCTGAGCTATTGGAAAGTTCAGGAGGTGAAAAACATTTCCTGCTTCTATAAATGACACGTTTGAAAATAAAGCGTTTCATTACAACAGTCGTTTGGAAGCCGCAGCTGGCAGCTATCACTTTGGGGGGAAAAGTGGTTGTGGCTTTGACAGTAGCAAAATAACAGTGTACGTACGAGCTAGCTAACAGTATTCATAAAGGTATAATTCTGTCTGAAGTTGAGCTTTCCTCTGGTGTCAGCAGGCTTTCTGAAAAAAATGTGAAGTGTAAATTTTCCTAGATAAAGCTTAATTTTGGGGGCCCAGGGAGGACAAGGGAGGGAGGGAGGGAGAATGAATTGTTAGCACTCCAGGGTAATTCAGGCTGGAAGGGACCTCGAGAGAACTCTAGTCCAACCTCCTGCTCTGAGAAGGGTCAGCTCTGGGATCACACCAGGTTGTGCAGTCTGGTCTTGGAAACCTCTAAGGATGGAGACCTCACAGCCTCTTGGGGCAACCTGCTCCACCGGCCTCACAAGGGAAAGATTTCCTATCAGCATGTGAAGCCACTTGACTCTAGATACTTGAAATCATGAGACAAATGTGATCACTAATGGCCTTTGAGACACTTCTCCTTCTGCGAGAAGACGGGAATGTACACTGTACACCATTCTTCTTTGGAGGCAGAGCTTTGGCAGTGGACCACTCTATTTTGGGACAGTATTTGTCCAATCTGTCCTGATGGAGCTATTCCAACTAATATATTTCTGGGAGGTAAAGCGAGTCAGACTCTGTTGGTTGGACCCTTGTTGAAGAGAGCAGACAGGAATTCTTGCTGGTGTTTTGTTTTGCATTATTCCACATGCAGTCTTACCTGGCAGGGCTGCTCTGCTACTGCCTGTTAGATGGTGTCCATCAGGTAGGGCAGGAAAAAAAGAGAAGCTGATTCATAGTGCCAGATGGAGCTTTTGCAGTCTAGTCCCTGTCTAGACTCAAGGAGCTTTCCTAGGGGCTCCAGGTGCCTTCACCATCGCAGAACGGATGATCAGGGTTTCAGAGGCTTTAAGCCTGTGCTTTCCGTGAGCTACCAGCTGCGGGTTTTCGGGCTAGGTCATGGACCTCACTGCCTGGTCTGCACGGGGGACAGCAGAGGAGAGCGTTGCTGTTTGTTTCACCCCCCCTGCTGCAAAGATGCAGCCAAGGACAGAAACTGCACTTGAGTTTCAACTTTAAACACTGAAAATAGCTGAAGAGCAGCAAAAGCATGCTCTGGTGTAGCAGTCTATAGAGCTGAAGTGTTTGGCATGCAGTTATGTGATGTTTCAGTATGACTCCTCACACACTCCACTTTAAGCATCTGTTTAACTATTTGGCTGACTAGAGCCAAGAACGCTGAATATGGTATAATCACATCTCATGTTGATACCTGTTAAAGTATGTATATATCATCGATACTGGATGTTGGGAAGTAATTCAAGCTCTGTTGATAAGTCCCTAGGGTTTGTTTTCTTTCCCTCTCTCTCTTTCTCTTTCTTTCCTTCTTTCTCTTTCTTTCCTTTTTTCTCTTTCTTTCCTTCTTTCTCTTTCTTTCCTTCTTTCTCTTTCTTTCCTTCTTTCTCTCTTTCCTTCTTTCTCTTTCTTTCCTTCTTTCTCTTTCTTTCCTTCTTTCTCTTTCTTTCCTTCTTTCTCTTTCTTTCCTTCTTTCTCTCTTTCCTTCTTTCTCTTTCTTTCCTTCTTTCTCTTTCTTTCCTTCTTTCTCTTTCTTTCCTTCTTTCTCTTTCTTTCCTTCTTTCTCTTTCTTTCCTTCTTTCTCTTTCTTTCCTTCTTTCTCTTTCTTTCCTTCTTTCTCTTTCTTTCCTTCTTTCTCTTTCTTTCCTTCTTTCTCTTTCTTTCCTTCTTTCTCTTTCTTTCCTTCTTTCTCTTTCTTTCCTTCTTCTTTTAGAATTTAGGTTAATAGATTGTATACAAATATCAGTGTCTATTTGTCAGTAGGAATGTAGGCAGTAGGAATTTTGAGTTTATTTGCTTGTTGTTACTGACCTCTTTTGTGGCTTTAGAAATGGCATGTATGTATCCAAAATATGATTTGCTTTTTAACACCTACCAGTCATTAGGCTTTATGGCTATTGATTAATAAATTCTTTGAGGAGGAGGTATTTTTAATATAAAGTGTCACAATGTAATGGTATATTTTGATGCTCTTTTCTCTGCATAGTAGATACAAATTTTTATTATTGTTTAGATGCAAAAATTAAATTAATTGCTTTGTTTTCTGGCACTTGAAGAAAGACTATTGAAAAATCTAAATGTTAACCAAGGTTAATAGCTACGTTTATGACTGATTTTAGATGTAAAGTTTGACCAGCTTGGAATGGAGACTGATGTTTAAAAAAACTATTTTTCATATCAAATGCTATTGTAAATGGGAAATTTTAGTTTTAAAGCATTTAAGGGAATATCAGCAGGCTCTAAAAATGTGTACTCAAGTGAGCGGTCTTTACCTTCGCAATCCTGTTACTATGGATGAGACTAGTCACATAACTGAAGCTTGCAAGACTGGATCCAGTGTAAATACTTGATTTAGTGGGATAATTTTCTGAGTGCTTTGAAATGTTATTCAGGATACTCTAAAGCATATTTATAATTTACTGGAAATGTTTGCTGTGTCCGTCTTATTTTTCTTTCTCTATTGGTAGTATTTGATGTATACTTACTCTAGCTTGTAATAGCCCAGTGTATAACAGATATTTTCCACTCATTTTGAACACTTTCAAGTTAAGTAACCATAGGTTAGAACATACTCTTTTTTTAAAAAAAAATCAAAACAAAACCCAAACCTTTTCAATTTCTTTCATCAGAAAGAAAAGGCTAAGATCTCAAGATAAAAAGTAAAATAAAAATACTGTACGTTAGTCTGAGCCATGAAATGGATTCTGATATGTTTACGTCTGTATTTCCAGAGTCATTTTGAAGACCCTCATGGCAAAATCTAGGGGAAAATTTACTTACTTAAAATGGCATTTTGCTGGAATTTAGACACCTTTACCAAGAAAGCGATCCAGATAGTTTGGTTTTGTATCTTGTGTCTTGCCCAGGTTTTGAAACTTAAGTGCCCGGCACCTGGCCAGGCTGCCTCCATGGAGCTCTTGCCACCTCCCGGGCTGGCACCGCGTCTGCTATAGCTGTGGCCGGCGTGACTAATGCTCACCTTTTCCATGGCTGACTCATGACCACTGCATCAGCTGAGAGGTAGGTGAACTGGTCTTTCTTGCCTCCTTAGCCCCTAGTTCTCCCAAAATTGTGCAGATCACTCCAGGCTCTTGACTATTCTGTGCTGAGGTATCGTCCATCTCTCTTGTTGAAGCTGAATAGTTGTACAGCCAGGAACACAAGCCTTGTAGAGCTGAAGGGAAAGGGGGAGGCAGTTAGGCTTGTGTCAAGGACACTTTGGGGATACTCGTTTGGTCCCCATCACTGTTTCTGTCAGGTGGAGTCAGCAGTTTTAGGACTCTTCCAAAAGACGCAACCATTGTGAGTTTGGCGATTTTGGCAACAGCAGTTTAGATATGACATGGCGATCTCTCTACCATGCATTCCATCATTAAGTAATGACCTGACTTCTGCAAATATATCTCCTAAATGTTGTGCTTGCTGTCAGGAGTAGTCCCACTGAAAGATCTTACTAGTGAGTATAGCATATATATTTATATTTTCTAATAGCATATTAGCACAACCTACTTGCTGCTTGGTTTCCTAAAAAAGTGTTTAAGAAACTCATTCTTTACAAATCCATTTTAGGACACTTCACTTAACTATTTACTTCTTCAATAATATTTAAATTCCTATCTAAAGGACATCAGTTCTTGAGAGAGCTGCTTAACAACCAGCATTGCATTGCTGTGTCCATGCATGGATACAAACACATGTGCCCAGCCAGCATTTTTGTATGTATGCATGTGGTTAATGTACATGGGATAATTCTGCTTTTAACTGGACTGATCCTGAGCTGACATATATTTCAAGCATACTTCTCAAAGAGAAGAGCAGCCTGGTATGGGGAGGAAAGCCCAGAATCAGTCCCTTTACCTTCATCTAACTTACAGAAGCCTCCAGAGATTTATTTTATTTTGACTGTGATGGTGAAAACAAATTCACTGCTCATGCAGGTTGAGATCTTATCAGACAAATTTTAGTACAAAGCACATTTTACATTCGAGCTATGAGCCCTTGAAAACAGAGGCTTATAAGGACATTACTGACAATGTTTAACATTGCAGCAGAGTTGATGCCAGCATGGTTGGTTAAAATGATCTTGGTTTTAAGGTAAAGAGTTGGATCTGTTTTTACACAGTGGTGCCTTCAAAAAAGAGGGAAAACATTACTTAGGATGACTCATAAAAGGACTCTAAAAATGCTATTTAAGATTTAAGGCATAATGTAGAACCTATAAATCTACTCTGCATTCTTTCACTGGGAATGACTGACTTTTATGAAAACTAGGGATTGTAAATCAGGAACCTAAATAAGGGGTTTTTTTGACATGTAAATACAGATTATACATTAGCTGAGCCCTGACTTGGCTGCCGCCTGGTTCCACGGGGGGCACACGGAGTAGGCGTTTATTCCCCTGAGCAACAGTTCTGCCTTGTAAAAGCTGGTAAGCCAAAGTATAGTTTATCGTTCCTCTGGGGAGAAACTTTTTTCCTGGTGATTCTGGAAGGGGATTTGCTTGCTCTCTCGCTCAGTTCTGCTATTCTGCCTCCCCGTTCATTCATCTCTTGTTTAGGATTGTGTGTGTGTTTTTGAGGAGATGGCATTACTTCTGAAAGCAATCCTGAAGCTCTCTAGACACAATGTTAAGTAGAAGGATAAACACCCCCTCCACATGTAAGCAAGCACACTCGGTCACACACGTACACAGATGCACACGCCCTTTTCAGTGGTCATGGGGAGAGTTTGCTCTGTTGCTGAAGTTGTAAGAAGCAGCTTCCACGCCGAACTGTCTTTCAAAACCCATTAAACGTCCTTAGGAAATGCCAACAGCCTTCCATCGTGTTATCACAAATATATTTGACCATTGGCATCTTTGGCCTCAGCTTAATTTGTTTTCGCCTCGTACCCTTGTCTCCACGCTGTAACTCATACGGTGCAGTATCTTGCACAGCGAATACTCCCCTGCCCCTCCAGCCGCTTATCTGAGCCGCGAGCAGACCTGGCGCTCTCGCAGCAGCCAGCTTGCTTAACCTTATCTGCTTTCAGCTTCTATATTTAAACAAGGAGGGCTCTTTGTCGCTGAACTAATATAAAACATAACCTGACTAGATGCCTGACTTTTAAAGAAAGGGCATCTATCACTTTTATGTGGCATTTCAAAGAAGGCATTTAATGACGCTGAGAGACAAAGAAGGGAGTCTGTCTTAATGTACAACTAGCCGTCTAATGATTAACTTCTCTTCATACTTAATCGGTTTATGGTAGAAAAAAGCCACAGTGCCACGGCATGGTTCAGCGTTGTGTTAAGGAGCTTGCTGCGCCGTCTAAAGTGATACAAAAACTGTATGCAGCTGGTGTACAAGAGTATATGATACTCTTCAAAAAAATACATGCAAGCAATACTCAAAAGCATTTAAAACAGGAGGATGAGGAGGGCAGCAGTGACCTTCCACCCTGCAGGAGAGAGCCGTGGATGCAGACCACGATGTCCTTGTGCACCGGAGGTGTTTGCATCAGGCTGTGCCACCTCCCTGGACCCCGCTCCCTCCGTCTCAAGGCCAGTGTCCCGCTCGTCCCAGCCCCGCTGCAGACCCCCGGGAGAGCTCCTGCTCGGCGGAGTAGGGACAGTCAGGCAGCTGCCAACAGTTATACCCTGTCCCGCTGGCATGAGGCACTACCTGTGTGGGGAACTTCTAATGAGAATAGAATGGGAATTCAAGACTTTTCCAACATGACTCTCTAAGCCAGCCTTACTGCAGATACTTCCTCGCATATATGTTGATTTGTGCAGGGTAATAGTCTCTTTCCTTTTCATGCCTACTTCCTGGAAAGCCGAGAAGTGTATTTATCTTCTCTCTAACTACTGCAGAAGTTGCAGAGAAGCTCACCTTCAGCCACCCGAGGTTGGTTTGGTAATTTCTATCTCATAAGAGGAGAAAAATCCTGTCTAAGGTTTTTACATAATAAAAAAACATTTTGCAATTGTAGTCTTAAGGTACACCAGCCAAAACTAGGGAAAAAAACCCTAGGAAATTGTTACACTGGGTGTGAATTTTTCATTTATGGTGATTTTAAACTTTTTGTCTCCTAAGAATAAAAGTTTACATAAGGCAGCTCTCCCATTGCCTCTATTTACATAAAATAGAAATCACCTTTTCCTTTCTTTTGGCAAAAATTTTTTCTTTTTTTTTTTGGTGAGTTTCCCAGCTTGATTGCTATGCCATAACAGTCCATATAGTGTAATAGCATGGAATACAGTGTCCATTTCATTACTATCCCACTGGACCAGAGCACTGCCTTTGTCTATATTTGTGAGAAGAACCTGCTGAATCTGTTCCACCCTCAGATTAGAAGAGAGAGAGGCGAAGCCTTCATCCTCACTCCTCCTCCTCCTCCAGAGGACAAATGCCTTCGTATGTCCAGTTTCTTTTTGAGAGCATGCTGCAAATGAGGAAGAACAGGGTGCTTTGACTTGCCAATGCATTTCCAGTTAGTTGAAAGACCCTATGCAGATTTCTTATGAGGATGGTCATTATATGTATTTTCAACTGAAATTATTTAAAAGTGAAGTAGTTGCGATTAAAAGTATTTTTTGTCAACTGTAAGCACCCACGCACGGTAACTTTGTGCCTGCAGTTTATAATAGCTGTATAGCTTACGATAATAGCTTACAATGTAGTCATGAACCTGAAAATTCAGTATGCGCTCTCCCTTCAAAACAAAGTGAGAACCTCCAGCTGAGTGCCCCTGGACAGAGATCGCTTAGTGGTGATTTGAATGGGTGTTTCTCTGGGTGGAGGGTGTTGGGCACCTTCTGAGATCCGTTCACATCTCAAGGGCGTTGCATGGGTCACCCCAAAGGGCAGTCTGGACATACTCGCTGTGATTTTCCTGGGAGGGAGTCTCAGCAGTGTGCAGTCCCTGCTGCCATCTGAACTTGCAGCTTGACTCTGGCCCGCTTACGTTTTGGCCTAAACCTCCTAAGAGGTGTGTGAACTTCTGTGAACCCAGCCTGCGCTCAGGACATGGGGCTCTGATTATTAAACACTTTTTCAATGTCTGTAACAGCTTTCACCCAAAGACCTTCGGACACTTGAATGCACTCATGATTAACTGCACACTCTGCACTCCGTCCCAGTAGAAAACACCTGGGAAAGCCATGTCAGCTCTGAATATACTTTCCCAACATGAGGACATGGTAGAGAGGGACCTGGACCGAAATCTCATTTAAAATACCTCAGACGGCTCAGCAGTTCCGCTTTCCAGTTCTACATTTTGAGTGGCCCTTTTCTATAGCAGGATTTAAACCATGCTATAGAACAACCACTTCCAAATTCCAGAAAAATACAGGTGCCATATACCTATATACAGTATACAACCAAATCTGTTTGATGATTATACAGTAAGATGAAGGACGGTCCCAGGTTTAGAGTACTGGTGTATGATTTGAAGACCTGGTTTCCAGCATTTTCTTTTCCCATGACAGGATTTTTGAGAGGGAGAGGCAAACAGTTCTGCCTCTGTGTTTCATACATATTTTTATTGCTTTATTAAACTGTTATTGTGCTTGAAACAAAGAAACTTTCCTACAGCAGCATATTATGCAGAAAAACGTACTAAAGAGGGAGATCTGCCCCCGTGTTAGGGTAGCGGTGGCCGGGTAGGTGTCATGGATAACCCACGTTCCATCACTTCCATTGACTTACGTGGCCACCTCTCAGCAGAGAGCCAGCAATGGGTAGAGTGTCTGCGTTGGCTCCCTTGCCTTGCTCTCGGGACTTCCTGCAATGCAGAGGAGTCCTTGCCAACCTTTTGAACACCAAAGCCGTATCAGTCTCTCCTCCCTACAGGTGGTGTTTAGAGGGAGTTTGCTTTATTTTTCTTTTTCCTTTATTGTTTTTTCAAAGTTGTGTCTGTCCTACGGCCCAAACTGCAGGTGAGTTTGCTGTCTATGTAACTGGGTTTTGCAACTTTGAATATATCTGAAGGCAACCGTCATCGCTGATCGTCAAAAGTCTTCTACCTCCTTTCAGTCTTTCGGACACAGCTAAGCATAAAACCACAGAATTGCACAGCCAGAGACTTCTGCCAGCTTTCTTACGTGGCTGGGGTTTTATAGCGATATCACGCTTAGGTGTGACTGACAATTCATAAAACCCCAGAAGTTAGAGGTGGAAAAGACCGTTAGGTCACCAGCTCCATTTCCCTGCCAGGGTGGGATATGCTGCAGGTGTTTCTGCTCTAAGACTTACAGAAGTACCCTTCCAGCAGTGGTTGCCATTAATTACTGTATTTATGAGCCTAAGACTAAATCCTGGTGGTTCTGAGCACCACCTTCTTACAGCAGTGGGAGTCCCAATAGCTCAGTTCTTTCTAGATTTGGGACATCACAGTTTGAAACATGATCTCCTGTGATCTTTTGTCCGGAAGAGTAGAGGACAATAAAGCACATGGATGAACTGGGTTATTCCACAGGGCATAGTTTCTATAGCTGGTGAGATTCAGACAGCTAGCTGTACCCACTCTGTATGATAACTTAGTCTGGCCTTGCCTGTTTTTAAGTCAGGGAGGAATTTCCTTTTGCTACAGGGTAGTTCATTCACAGTTAAGTGTGCTCTTTCCCTCCTTAATAATTTAGTACTGTGCAAATCACTGGAGTCTTTTGTTATGATATTATTTTCTGCAAAGGATGTTTCAAGCTATTCATTACTAGCTAGTAATATTACAATATTTTGCTTGAACTTGTAGAAGTAAATACTTATTTTTCTTTTTTATTTTTTCAAGTAAGAATGAAATTCTTTTACTATTTTATGAGACTCTTAATGTATCTGACACAAAGAAAATAGAATTAAAGCAAATAGTAACCCAGTTTTTACCACAATATGAAATCCTGTTTGCTCTCTGATTGCACATCAAATGCTGACATTAACTAGCAGATATGCCACTTCCATGCCAGAGTTTCATTCTTGGAACATGAGATCAGGCTGATTCTGTGAAAATAAATATTAAAGAAAACATGCTCAGTAAAGCGCTCAGCTCATAAAGGCCCAGTGCTAAGAAATCGGGGCAGCTGCTGCCACCCCCACCGAGGCTCGCTCAGCCGCAGCTCTCACTTTCCGAGATTTGCATTACAGTTGTATTTCTGCAGGTAGCCAACGTGATCCCATTTCTGTTTCGAGTTACATGACTTCGGTTTCCAGTTTCCCCCCAACACTGTATTTGGAATGAGCTATTGTCTCGATACTGCAAGTGTCAGTTCTTGTACTATTTTTCAGCTACTTCCATTTCACAATAACCTGGCACTTCCTTGGCTTGTTTTGTTACAAAGCAGGAGACTTGGTTTTTTAAGTGTTGTTTCCTTCTCTTTTTGAGCTTCTTCAAATTCCAGCAATGACCCTACAATCAGGCCCAGCACACTGTGTGCCTACTCTTCCTTCACAGCTGCACAGAAGTTAAACGTGGCATACGCTGACCTTGCCTGGTCTTCAGAAGATGGTAGGACATAAGAAATTAATGTGTTAGCAGGACACTGCCAGTGTTTCCCCTGAGCTGACACTCCTGGCTATAGAGGAAAGATGGGTTCTAGGTGAGGAAAGTAGTAACCAAATGCCGCCTTTGGCTCTAGGTGGGGACAGTAACAGCCAAGTTCCTTCAGTCTTCGGTTATCACCTTCGAATACGTCTAGTCTGATGGAGTGGACCCACTTTCTATTGCCCCCTTCTCATCTCTCCAACCCCTCCCCAAAAAGGCGGAAAAAGCCACGAAGTTACAGAGAACTGAGAAGGTTAGGGGACCCTAAGCAGCTACTGAGGACTTCTGCCCGACAGCCATGTAGTAAACACCATGTAACGAGTTTTCAATTTTATATTCCTATAGCAACAAGTGATCCTGGACAGGCAGAAGCTCCATAACGCCAGTGTGCTATATGTGTGTGTATCCACTCCATCCTTTCTTTGAAGATTTCCCAAAGGTAGACCTACCCTTCAAGGAGCTTCCCTGCAGGTAGACCCTCCTCCCTTTCAGTGATGCTCTGTGGCGGTCCTGTGAACCAGCTCCTTTCAGGATCAGGGTCTGAGGAAAGACTAGATGAAAATAGGTAAGTGAGTAAATATCTAATATGAAGAAAAAGGAGAGGGAAATCCTCTTCCCTAGGGTTACGTTTAAAGCTGAATAGGGATTTCTGCGTTGAAAGGTTAGGGAGAGAAATTATTTTTGTTTCAGATGGAGCTCTTGTAGGAGGGAAGTGTTGAAATGAGAGTGCTTTGGGGTTAAACAAGTTTCTATACTCAAGTAAGTGGTAGTTGAGAAATTACTTTAAATAATTTCAGTAAAACTAGTGAGCAAGGAAATTAATTCCCTTTGCAAAATGATGTGGCAGAAAGGCAAAGCCTTGGGTTACAGCTCAGACAAAAGGAAAAGGTAAATGCTTCACATTAAATTCCTTGTGCATTTCATACTTTTACAAACATCTTTGAAATTTATAGCGTAGGTGCACTGGTTTGAAGTACAAGCTCACCTTGCCTGACCTCCCCCATAACACAGGCCTTTGAATCGGACCCTGTAATTTCTGCATCAGGCACCTCTCTCTCTTTTTGAGCTATAACATGTCTCTTAGATATCCATCTGGATATCTATCTTGACTGGAAGACTGCAAATAAAGGAAATCCATCACATCCTTAGGTAGCTGTGTTTAAATCACTAAGATAAGCCTGTACATCTAAAGCTTTCCCTGAAGACAAGACAGCAACAAGAATTTGCTGAAGAGGCCAGCACTCGTGGGAGGGTAAAAGTCTGCAGATCCAGCCGTTATTTTCATAAAGCTCAGAAATGGGAGAAAAGCAAAGAGTTGCTCTAGTTCCAATGCAACATAAGTGCAACATCATTCTGCAGGAGATTTAATCTGAAATGTATTCTTCTTAAAGTTAAAGGGCCTTGAAAGATCAACGGACATTGGTTTATGAATTATTTGGTTTTCAAGGCTGATGTTGGTTGGGTGACTAGGTGGTAATGCTATAGTGAGAAAAAATTAAAAACTCATTGGGAAAAGGGAGGTGATGCTACCTGTGAAAACAATTCTATTTGGTTTTGTGCTGTCTGATTACAGGTCATCTTCTGTCCCAATTGTTTCAAAAACTGTTTTGAAAATATTTCACTTATGGTTTTGGCATTTGGAGAGCCAAATTTGGTGTCTATACCAAAGACTTAGGTGAAATTTAAGCCACATTAAAAAAGAACAAAGTTGTCTGAGGTGACATCACATGGAATATTTGTATTTCATGCTGATGATCTCCAAGTGATGTTACTCTCTAGTAGTGATAAACATCAACCCAGATTTCAGGGTTTTTGTTCTTTCTTATCAATATTTGTCAAAAACTATATTCACAGTTTCTCAAACCTGAGCATGAAGTTTCAGCTGGACTGATTTTGGTAACATTAGACAATACACTTTCTACATTATTCAGTGATATATTTCTTACCAAAGTTTGAACAAAGGTGCCAGCTTGAACCATCCGATAGCTCTATATCTTTTTTATATAGATCTTTTGGTACTTTTTAACATACTGAGGAGTTTTCTCGTCTTTCTGTGGGGTTTTTTCCCCCCTCTTATCTACTAAATCTTTATTGTAATCCTCTAATGTTCTTATATTTTTCCTTCATTCCTTTTCTGTCTCCCACTTTCCTTAATACAGACCTCCTGTTCCTAGTGCCACCAACCAAACTGTAAACCCCAGACAAAAATAATCAGTGTGGGTGGCTCCTGGGTGCAGGTGGAGCTGGGTGGCAGCCGCCCAGAGCTGAAACTGCCTTGTGCAGGGGTGGACCTCAGCTGGTGTCCATCAGCGCTCCTTTGGTGGAGCACTTAGTTCTATTTTCATTGCATTTCACTGGGAAGGGTTTCTGTAAGATATGTGATCATTCTGTGAAACAAGTCCTGGATGCCTCAGAAATAACAACAGGATTTCCTTTGAGGTGACACGTGTGTAAAAATGCCCTTTTCAATGACAGCACTGCCTTTGGATGCCTGATTTCACTTCCTATTCAAACAGCATTAACTTGTGTATTTCCCATTCAATTTTTTCATGTCGTTTATTTTGTTGTTCCACCTGTGAGATCTGTGGAGTTTAAAGCACAAGATATAAATCATCGGGCTTTAGAGTGAAGTGCATTCCATCTTCTCTTATTATATTCGTTTTTACCTGGTTTAGCCTTCCCACTGATAGTTCTTTAGTTTCTTTGTCTTCTGCTCTTCTTCCAATCACAGACATCCAGAAGAGATTTTGCAGTATTTACGACGACTGAGGTAACCCCCGGCTTATATTGTTCCATGTGTTTCTCTGTTCACCTAGACTGCTTGAGCATTACGTTTGCTTTCATGCTGTAGAAAGAGCCATTCTACATTTTTAGTGCATCTTAGGACAGTACGACGAGTATTGTTCATAAATGACTGCACAGGCATGTGAAAGCTATTCTGATTAATTTAACTACAGCAGTATAATGAATCTGAAAAATATGAAGGAGCCTTTCTTAGATTTGGGAAAATCTCCTTCAAGGTTAATGAGATTCCCTCTGCCTCTCCTCAGAAAACTACCCAAACAAGCACTCTAGTGGTTTGGTTTTTTTTTTTCTCATATAAACCTCTTAAGAAGGGGAGCGAGTGGGTCATCATCAGGTCAAGAGCCTTTGGTTATGAACGCTACCTTTCATTTGCTTGAATAGGTAACCACATGGCCCTCCATAACATTTGGTACAGCATTGTGTCACCGGTTGTTAGAAATGAGGTAACGTATTTATGGATGGAGTCGTCACATGTGTGGTTCTGTAGTTCAAAATTTTATGTAGTGCATTATTTCTCCCTGCCCATCCAAAATTTCATTAACAATTATAAAGAACAACTTTGTTAAGCAAGTAGAACATGCTGGATTTGTTTAAGGGCAATTATTTCAAATGCAGGTGACCTGTACTTTGTGGGTAAAAGGACATTTAAATAAGCTGCTAAATAAGGGACTAGAACAGAGTATCTTATCCTTAAAACACTTACCATGCCTGAGGTAAAATTATAGAAGAAAGATGAATACTTCTTGGGTACCTGCGGCATGAAGACCAAGGTAGTTAGGGGAAAAAGATGAGTAAGAAAGATTGGAAAGTAGAGTGTCATTCATTAATCTATCACCATACGCCAATTGTTTTGGGCTTTCTTAAGAGAAATTACATAGGAAGTTATCCGACAATACAAAAAATACTAAAATACATAAGAATGTATATGTTTCAGCCACATAATGTAATTAAGTAAATACATTTAGTTAGTAACCTAGTTTCAGGAATATGGACTAGTCTGTGGTAGCTGCCTACACCAATTTAGCAGAACTGGAAGAATTTTGTCTGCTTAGAATTGCTCATATGCAACTCTTCTGAAACTTCTATTATTACCACTACAATACTGGAAATCATAAAAGACTTAGGGAATTTAGGACTGCTATGCACAACCAACCAGTACATTAAAAGTCATCATTCTTAGGTCTTACTGCTGCTTAGAACTAACCGAACTGGAAGCAAATGAAATATATTTTTTGCACAGAATAACAGGGATGTGCTCTACAGAGCATTTGGCTGCAAAGACGTACACTTCAAGGAATCTATTGTACCAAAAATATAAAGCGTTTCCTTTTTTTAGCAGGCAAGGAGGAAAAAAAATGTGTAGATTACTGTCCTATGGAAACTTTACAGAATTGCTCTTCTAGGTCAGGAGCATGCTGGTAGACTTCTACAGTTATCAGTACTCTTCTGTGCAAAACTTTACTGTGAAAAAACTTTTTAAACGACACAGTAGAGACAGGATTTATTGCACCAGCCATTAACTGTTTAAAAGTCAGTATTCTGTACCAAACTGTCTAGTCTAGGCAAAGGAAAGAGGTAGACACCAGGTAGCAGCTCTCCCCACCTATTCATAGATGGCTCTCTGAAGAGGGTGTGGGTACTCAAGTCCTCATTAATCTTTCTTCATGCATGAGAAGCAGAGGACCTACCATGTTGCTAGGCAGAGCATTGGAAATATGAAGTAAAATGTTTATTTTTCAAAAGCAATTAGGTGCTAGTGAGGTCCTGCCTGTTTTGGGCACTGCTTCTAAAGGAACTGGCTAGAATTTGGCAAGTGCTGGCCTATCCAGTAAATGACGATATTAAAAAATAAAACCATTGAATTTGGACGGCAGCATCCAAATAACTCCCAGTGGTTTCTAAACCGTATCTTGAAAAAAAAACCCAACAACCTTATGCTGCTTTTATAATAAAATTAACAGAGCAAAGTAGATTAGTACTGTCCAGTATAACTCTCTGACTTCCAGGTCCCTTCCAGACCACTTTGCAACTCCAACTTAGTTATTAGCTCATGTTAAGAATTCAGAAGCAAATTGTGTACAGCCTCCATCTACATTAGGCTAGATGTATTTTGGGTCTGTTTGCCCAATGCCCTACTTTGAGCGCTTGTTTTATTTTGATCGCTTCACAGGATATCAGTAATTATTACTGAAGCAAAATGAAATTAAATCAAAGTTTTTCCAAAAGGTGATAGGAAGTATGGACCCATAGCCTAGGAAACCTTACCAAATTCAAGTCAGCTATACAGCCTGTGACCACAGAAGTGTTTTAGGAAATTTTCTTTCATTTGTCTTAATTTTATGTATCACGAGGTGCTTAATAAGATGCCATGTGTAATGCTGAAGTGACCTGCTTCTACTTTACAAGTGCAATTACCTAAAGACAAGCTGGGTTTTGTGCAGTTTTCTGCTGGGACGTTGAGGAGACGGCAGGTGGTAAAGCAGTCGGTGCCAACTATTACAGCGCTGCCCTTCTGGAAAGTGAAATCGAGGTGAAAAATGTTACCACATCTCTGGGTCACCTTTCCCCTTCGAGCCTCCCACTCTGGAGGGAAGCCTCGCTGTTCAAAGGCTCGCATTGTACCCGTGGCCTTTCTAAATAACATAAAACGCACTCCGCTTCAGTGTGGGTGGGCAGTTAAAGCTAAGGTAAACAACCCGCATTGCCGAGCAATATTTTTTTAAGCAGTAGGCAAGATGCATTTCAACAGATGCGTTTCAAAAGGAATAACCACAAAGATATGGGAAACACCTGCAAGCCTTTGTTGTATGGGACTCTCTGCAGTGGGACCCAATGGGAATGCAAAGCCCACCTGTAACTTCTCTGCAAAGCAGTTGCAACAACATCTGCAAGGCAGGAAAAAAAAATGCACCTATTGATCTGGGGTATGTTTTGTTTGTGAAAACGAGCATGGGTCCGCACAATAGTCACTGCAAATGTGAGTGCAGATTGCCTCCCCCTTAGCCCTGGGGGAGGAAGGGTAGAGAAAGGGCCAAAGGGGGTGGTTGCCGGTCCAGAACAGCCCAGGATGGCACACCTGCACCCAGTTGTGGCTGTTTACCTGGTGTCTTTTAAGATCTCAGCCTCAAGATTTACTTACTAACAACCCCACAGGTATAGCTGTGATTCACAGATGTCAAGTTAACAGCACCTTTTTGTCAAACGCACCTTGTCTTGGCTAGTTTCTTCTGATGTCTTGAAAATATCATCACCTTGAATAGGGAGGAGACAAGCATCTCTTGCAGGAACAAGTAACTTCATATAACAGGTTTATAATCATTCGTAGATTAAGGCCAGAAGGTAATATTCGATGTCCTACATAGTACAGGGTGGACTGCATTATTCCACAAAAGGATATATTTTAGAAAGACATCCACTTTTGTTTAAAAAAAAAATTAAGTGATGGGGAAACCATGTATGAGAGGTTTTTGCAGTGATTGACTGCTATCAAGTAAAAGTCATCACCTTTTTTCCAGTTTGAATTTATGTAGCTTCAGCTTCCAGTTCCTCAATCTTAGTATGGCTTTGCCTGACATGTTTTAAAAAAACCCTCTAACATCAGGAGTTTTTTTATCCATTTCACTCTAGATTAGGCTCTGGATAGTGGCAGGTCGCCTTTGGAAGTTTAAATAGATCTAGCTTCTAAAATTATTCCAAATTTTCCAGAGGTCATTTTCGTCTTTTGGCCTGTCTCCAGTGTTTCAGTAACAGAAACAGTACACACAATTCTTCCAGATTAGGTCTTTCAATTTCTTATTCCCTTTAGATTTCTTTATAAACTTGCCCCCTGATTATAACACAGTTGACACCCTCCCAGCTGATGAGCTGCCATGAGGAGCAGCACGCGTGGCGAGGCAGGACGGCTTCTGCTGCAGCCCCAGGCTCAAGGAGAAAAAGGAAAACAGGGCAGCCCCTTCTCCCTGAGCCCCTGGGTGTCCCGATCCTCATGAACACAGCCAAAAGTACAGTAAATTAGAATAAATGGGATCGCATTGAAGGAGTCCTGTGCCCACAAAGCAGGTCGGGTGGTATGAGAAGGTTTGACTTAACTCATCTACATCTGTAACAACTTAGGAAAATACCATGGTTATGTACAATCCTAGTTAACGTCATTGCGTCCCTGTAAAACCCATCGCAGCAGTGGTCTGAAGTCGTGGCAATAACACAGTCTTGGACCACATAGTGTGTTTGTTTTGTCAAAAGCCTTTTCCTGGACTCTATCTGCAGGCTCTAGCACGTATTTGCATCACATTCTATTAGCATACACGGCCTCTCTCTCTCCCCCTGATCCAAGCAAACTGGAGGTCGTGTAGCCATGATTGGTATGGGAGTAATTCTAAGGGAAAAAAACCTGCAGATATACTGGGATAGGGATGGAATTGGGTTATATTTGCCTACAAACCCACTATATAGTCATGTGTCGTGTCCCGTCCCCCCCAACAAGAAAAGATTCTAGGATATACAAAAATACATCACTGCCATGTGTTGGCTGCAGCTAATGTGTATCTTCATAGGCTTAAACAAACACCCAGCGGAAAGACTCTTGTTGGATGAGACCCAGCTTGGGGCTCTTGTCAAAAACGTACTGTACAGATATCACTATCATGAGACACTGATCTGTTTCCTGTATCTACTTAGACTCAGATCTATTTCCTTTGGTCTTTAAATAACCTATTGTTACTCTTTAGGGGGTTTTCTCAGTCCTGGAGAAGTGGAAGGTAACTGGGGTTCTGGCTTGCAGACTGTGAGTGAGATTTTTCAACATTCTCATTATAAGATCTTTTCAGAGAGTATGACCCAGAAAATATCAGGTTTTACCTTTGTTGAGCTCTCAGTGACAGGCAGTAGCATATGTGTCCTTTCAGTGCTAAACTGGACAGGTTTGATTGAGAAATAATAGCAAGGTAATAAATAGGGAATCCCAAGATGCAATTTTTACAAGTTTGCTTTTCACAGAAGCACACTGTAACACACGTCATTGAGCATCTACTGTTTTACATCTGTTTTCTCAGCAAAAGAAAGATCTCCTCCCGTTATTGGAGTGATATGAAAAATGCAGAATTGAAAAGTCTAAAGAGACCATCTGAGGCTGAGGGACACTTACAAACCCTGGGATTTTGATAGGTTTAAAAAAATGAAGATCAAATGTCAAACCATTTGAAGTTTTCTGCTATGGGTTGTTTTCATAGTGAAAAGTCACATATGGTTCTACATTGCTATTTCATTGTAAGAAAGAAGAGAGAAGGCAGGGTGTATGTCTGTCTCCCATTCTGGGACACGGCTCCAAGTCATATATTGTGGTTTGTTCAAATATTTTCACTGTCCTACAGGAGTTGGAGAATTTTTCTTCTCAAAGTTTGCTCTCTCGGGTAACCTTCCCACTTCTGTTATATTGCAAAGAAGAGGTGTGCAGTGCTACGCATCTGTGTCCCGTGAAACACTGCTGGATTTGCAGTCCAGAGACTAATCTCTCAGGTGGCAGAGGCGAATTAAGAGTCCCAGCAGTAATGGGACATTACTCCCTTCTTGCCCTCGCTCCTGGGATGATGTGACTATAGGCAATATTACAGTCAGTACTATATGCCACAACAAAGGCAAATCAGAAAAGAAAAATAATTATAAAAGTATGATGAAAAGGAAATAAGAGGATTAAACAATTTCTTTGTCTCCTTACGTTCACCAGATTGTTCTCAAACTGTACCCAGTGACACGATAAAGATCCACTCTGTCAGGGAGAAGAAAGAGTTGCAGGGGACGGTGCTCTGGGGAAATGTTGCTTTGCTTAAGGAGCACTGATGTTGTATTAACACAATCCTGAAAGTTTAATGGCTGTTCTCCTGCTTTAAGTGCAGAGGACTTTGGTTTAGAAGACTGCAGAAAATGGCAAATTTGTGGTCATTACGCTATTGATAAGCAGGGAAGCTACTTAAAATGTTTTCTAAATTCTTTTTGTCTGACAGGTAACTGATTGCTCTTTTTGGATTAACGGATCATTAATACAGTCTGTCCCTGCAGGCTCAGGTTCTGCTCCTTTCCTACTGGCAAGTTATAGCATGATACAAGTATGCAAGTGCCAAAAGCTTCTTTTCCATCTTGTTTGGTGTCACACGGTAAAGTACTGGAATGCCAAACAAATAAAACCCTTCCCGTTGCCATCAAAAGCCTGTCATGCTGGTACTAAAAACTGGAACTATAAAAGGAAAGGTCATTTCTATCCCTTTGCAAAGAAACTGATGTTTTTGTTATGTTTATCAAATACATGGAAGGATCCTGATACGTAACTGGAGCCAAAATACAAAAAAAAATTACTGTAGATGACAGCAGCACTGATGTAAAATAGCCAACTAACTTCACACTGGATTTTGAATCCTGTTTGGTGGAGGTCTAGCTTTCAAATAACCTGTGTCTGGGTCTCATTGGAAGTCACGCATGGAGACCACTTGCCTTTTTCCCTACCAGCAATACTTCTCTCCTTTCAAGGATGACAGGCCAATAGCATCCCAGGGCGTGCTGAGCTAATGCCAGCAGTATTTCTCCTTTGTGGATCAAATAGCAGGAGTTGGAATGAACCTTCCTCAAATTCTCTTTCAGGATCTCCTCCAGGCAAAACTTTGAGGTTTGCATAACTCTGAAAAGTAATCTGACTTTACTTTGGCAATGAAAAAGAAGCCTCTTATTTGTGCCAAGCAAAAATATATTTCTTCTTAGTAGCATTTTTCATTGCTAATATGTAATTTCTATCTTCCCCCTCTTTTTTTTTCTCCCTCTTGCTGTGATTTTCCCCTCTTTTAAGGACATTTTTACATATACTGTTTCAGGCGTGCTGAGACAAGAGTGAGACATTTGCAGTACTTTATCATAATGCATGAATTTGATGTGGTCAAACAAAACATTTCAGTTAGTGGTCTGAATGTGTTGTTGAAAACTGAAGGATGATGTGAATAAATGGAAAAATCAATTTTCCTTTCTTTCTTGAAATACTCCCAGAAGCCTCAATAAGGACAATCCAAAAAAGAAAAAAGAAAATAAAAATGTCACTTTGCAATTAATAGATGATAGAAATGTGTTTTTAATACAATATGTAATGCATTGCCAGAATACAAGTAAAGCAGCTATCATCTTCATTTTTGATCAAGGCAAAGAATTTTTGTGACGCTTTTCATTTTCTCATATGAAATATTATTTTTAGTTTGGAGCCAACTACAGCCACAGAGATGTCAAGACGTGGTGCCTTCTGCCATTAGAAGTGTCTGCTAACAGTTACAAGAAAGCTTAGTTCAGGACCTACACCATCCTTTGGGCGGTTTCAGGAGATGTCTTGTGTCTCAAAGGTGGGTATTTATTTACTCAAAAAAAAAAAATAGAAAAAAGAACAAAAAAAAGATGCACGTATGTCTTCTCAGTGATACAGCTGTGGCTGCTTCTTGCAACAGCTCTTGTGATGGGTTCTTTTGAAATTCCAGAATGTAGCAACTCTGTAATGATAATCTCAAATTCCTGGTGATTTTCTAATGTCCTGGTGTGTTTCAAAATACCCCAGATATGCCCTACCTTTAAACGATCATGCTCTCCTCATTCACGCTTTAATCTTTTTGGAAGAGGAAAGAGAAAACAGTCTACCCGTACATTATGTATTTAAATCAAGAAATGTCAGAGGGGCCATATGAAGGGGGGGAGCTGCTAAGACGGGTTGGAAAGAGGTCAGGCTGGATCACATGGATCACTAGTTACAGCTTTAACCATATAGAGGAAAGTCACTAAGGCACACCATCAGCAATGCACAGCTTTCATCGCACCTTTGTCAGCTCTGTGGGTGATGGAGTACAGGTTGTAAGTCCTCGATGTTAAATACGGTAATGCCCCGTGGAGTTGAAGTTAATAATAAAGAGAGGAGCAAGGGAACACAATGTTGAACAAAAGGGGCAGGCTGAAGTGATTTATGGGGAGGGCTGAACTTCTCATTACTATGTAATGGAGAAAAAGTTTTTAAAACACCAGAAGTTTTTAGGCTTTCTATGGCTAGAGATGAGTACTTTGCAGTTAAGATGAGCAGGCAGAGGCTGTCCTTGTCTTACATTGCATAATTATTCTCTGGTGAAAAGCACTTATGCTATTCTGTGTGCTCTCTTCAAGCTCTTACTCTCTAATCCTTCTCATAAATTAAGAGACAACAATCACCTACTGCTTTTCAAAAAGTTTCCTGTTCCTGTTTGATGTCATTGTGCTTAACTCATCCTTTACACCAGGGTTAAGCCTGGCTTGCTTTTTTTAGTGCTGCCCCTATTTAATTTTCTTAATTTATGTGATGTGCTGATATTTGTTTAGAACTTTTAAATAGATATAAATAGTAAAATGGAGACATCACTGAAACAAAGAGAAACTCTGTTGATAAGAACTGGTAAGTCATCTTCTTTCTGTCTTCTCCAAAAAAGATCACGTTCATGAAGAGAAACTGTGTAAAGAGGAAAGGGTTCATTTTGCGATAGATTGTTTTTTAAAGAGAAAATAGAACCCAGGAACAGATTTTTTGGTGTCTTTTTTTGGTATTACATCACAAATACAAAGCATAAGACTCCATACAAAGAGATTACATGATCTAGGACATCTCTGTACTATTAAATTCCATTAATTACTTTTAATGAAAAAGACTATGTTTTCAGAGGCAAAAGATGCATCATTTATTGACTACACAAGACGAAATCATCTATCATTGTTAACTCTCCAGCCCATAACAACGTTAACTGAATTAAAGAGATCACTTAAAAATAACTTCTCTTTATTTTCCTGCAACCTGACAAACGTTAGGATGGGCAGCTGTATCCATTTTTGAGAAGATGGTGGCAGAAGATACATTGACAACCCATTCAAAGGTCAATCCTGTCAACTCTCATTGCTGATCAGACTAAAATGCTCATCTGCATAGCAGGCAGTGTAATCCTGGTTTATGACAGACCCAACAGGACTTCTCTAGAACCTAACTGAAGTATAACGTTACGGAATGGTGACAGTGGAAGAAAATGGTGTAAGAGGTTTGACCTTGACCATGAAATGGACTTCTGCTGGTGTCTAGAAACTTCCAGCTTAGTCTTCTGATTTAAATGATCCTCTCTACCATACAGAAGTTGTTGTCGGTTGTACCAGTGGCTGTTTGTCTTGCTATACCTGTGCGGTCATTATATAGCAACATGCCTGCATTCCTGAAATTAATTCCTTTTTGCTTACTCAGCGCCTGTTTATATACCTTTGGTCATTTAATAAGACCAAAGGAGCCGTTTTGTCACCTACCTAGCATCACCTCAGCTGAGTTTACAGTTGTGGGTAAGACTTATCAGTTGCCATTTCTCAGCAGGGCTTCCTCATTTGAATGGCTAAAAAACCTCAGGCTAAACAAGTCATTTTATGGGAGTTATAAAACTCTGTCCCAGTAAAGCAGGCTAATTGTTCCATCTCTTCTAGACCATGATTGCCAACTAAATTTATGTAACTGTTCAGATTAAGGAGATGTTATTTAGATTAACAGTATATGAGGTTTTTTGGGTGGAAGGATTGTTCACTGTTGTGCCTTCACATAACAATAAATGAGAAAGGATGTATCAGTTAAGTTTATCAGCAGCATTGCTGGGAGAGGCGGAACCTAAAATGGCAAAATAACATCCCTCTCTACAGGATCCTCTAAGGAAATAAATTAAAACTGCTAAAAGTGTGGGGTTTGCTGCAATGATTACACTGATTTTAGGTTGTTAGTCAGCTGAGCTTTGCTGGTTAGGCAGGGATTTCTTTTCTGTCTTCCTAACCAATAAAATTATGTCAGCAAAACTTTTAGGTTTTAGACAGAATGTAAGTGACACATTTCAGTTGAATGACCTCAAAATTTTTTGTGTCTCAATCTCACAAATGTCCTTTTCAACACCAGTTTACTAAAGCTGGTTTTGTAAGTGCATTAGATGTACAGTTGCTTTTATATATAATTTTGTAGAACAGCAGCCGCATAACATACACGGGGAACCTTATTTCTCTAAGTAATTCTTTGTGTCTTTCAAATACTCAGCATTTCTCAAATAATCCTCTAACACTCTGTATTTCTCAAATAACCATTCTTATTTGTAATTATCAGTTCTGGAAAACACCAGGAATTACAGACTTCTAGGTTCAAGTCCTGTGCAGCAGAAATGGAATTCTTAGAGATCAGCATAAAGGCAGAATTATGGGATCTTCAGAAAATAATTAGATGGTTGGTTGATGATGATTTACTGAAATGGTTTAATTTTGTCACATAGAGGAGACATACGTTTCAAGGACTAATTAGAAAAAGAGATGCCCATCATTTATCTCAGTGGATCCAGTTTAGTTGGCCGGCATTTTCAGCTTTCTGTATTCCTCTGGTCCAAACTTTGCATGTGTTTTCCTGTGACTGATTACACACGAAAGCAGACACTGATGTTTCTTTGGATGCTTAGTTACCCTGAATTTCAAATTTTCCTGTGTTCTAAGTCACATTTAAATAATCCAGGACTGTGATTCAGCTGTTTCAGGTCTATCACACACTCCAAGTGGAAAAGCCTCTCACAGCCTTCTGTCAAAACCAAATGGAGATAATATGGTGGGAAGTGGAACAATTAGCAGTAATCAGCCCGTTTCAGCTTCTCCAAGAGTGGTACCAGATTCGTCTCCCACTGGAGCTACTCAGATCACGATAGACAGAGCACCTGACTCTCACAGTGCTGAGCATCTGCGGTCCCATTGACTCACTTGGAAACGTAAGTCCTCAGCTGTCATGAAGTCAGCTAAGTTTTGCAGTTGTTTGGATGGTAAATTCCTCATGCATAGTTTATGTGCCTGGCTTTGTTCTCCAAAGAGGCCACTCTTTGGGAAGTCAAAGGCTCAGGTCCATACTCATGTAGCATAAGCCATCTTGCCCATTAACTCAGCTTCTTTTGTTTGGAAGATTCTTCCCTTTCCTATGATCCCAGTAGGTTTTCTCTTGTCTTCTTAATATCAGCTTTCTCACATTCAATAACCAGAGCACACTAGGACCTTCTTTCCTCTCCTAACACTAAAAATGAGCTGTCATTCCCAAAGCTTTCCCAGCTCACCTGTGTTTTCTCAAAGCCATGTCTCCATCTGTAAACTGCCCTTTGCACTTGAATTTGCTCAAAGCTTGGGAGCTCTTACCTGGGCACTGTGTTGCTGCCTCTTACATGAGGAACCAGTCCTTGTGCTTCTGAGCAGAAATTTATGCTAGGAATGGAAAAACACACCAGGGCCTGAAGAGCAAGCCTCTTCTGCTGGTTGGCTCCAGAAACCCCCACTGAGCTGGCGTCCCCAGGCCCGGTCACCTTGGGATAACGATATTTCTAGGCAGACCATGACCTTGTGTCCACTCCTCCCCTGTTTTACATACAGGGACCATTGCCAGGGCCAAAGGGGCTGGTCAGCTCCTGGCTCGTCCCTGGTGCGAGCCCCTCGGGGCTGCTGAAACAGGCCAAGACTGCATTGGCTTTACCACCGTCTTCACTGTGAGCGTCTCAGCCACAGCTAACAGCTATGATTGCTTCCTCTGGGCATTTTGTGCCTAACACGTTGTTATAGCAAGTCCTCAGTAAAGGCTTAAATTAGCATGTCTAGTGTTAGAATGAGTGTATTTATCTTAGGCTGACATGACCACAGTTAATAATCATGCTGTAATTGAAATTTGCCTTCAACATCACTGCCCGACTGACTAATTGGATTGTGTCCAGTTATTCTCTCTCACTATTTTTTCTGTCTCTTCTGATCAGCCTGAAAGGTAACTCCCCAGCAGTATTAAACCAAACCCACACTGACCTGTCACAGAAACCAAGGCATGAGTTCATTTTTTACACCAGAGACCTTCCTGAACATGTTAAGCAAACGAGGTGAATGTTTGTGCTTTGGTGCATGGTGGAGCTCAGTGACTTCTTGTGTCACCCAGGATTTTGGAAGTCAGTTTTGCTGTTGCTGTGCTTTCATCATAATTATTTCCATCAGGACAATATGGGTTTTAGAGGCTTCCAAATCTGTATGTTAATGTTATATTCTCTCACCATATGTAAATGAACAAATGAATTGTGGAATATTAAAATTATGTTCAAGGGGTAGTTTAGAGCATATAACACACCCTTCATAATGCTATTTATAAACATGGAGAGAGAAGTGAATGTCTCAGTTAAAACAGCCAGCTGACTATGTGGCTTACAACATATAAAGCACTTCCCTCATAATGTTTGCATTTGTGGGAATATTTCTTTTTCCTACACTTTGTCATGCACTGATTTTAAATGACTGATCTCTTGCACGATAGCCTGTGTGGCTGTGATACAGCTGGCAGGCAACCTAAGGCATTCTTTAATTTTTAAATAAATAAGTTAAAATAACAGGGATTGAAACTGTGGCTATATTAAACTTGATACAAATAACCTGACTTACATAAAGACAGCTATAACTTTATAACTTGATTTCACCTACAGATTCTGTATCACCTTATCTGTTATTCTAAAAGCATTTCTGGGGAAAACGTACCAGCTGACTACCCATGATTTTTCTTGGAGGGACAGAAGGGACCTGTTAATTTCTTAAAAATGTAAAGAGCAACAGGACATCATGTTACTCTATATACACACAGACTCACTGAATAATACAGAGATCACTTTCAATGCTGAGTTTATTTTTCCACTGCAAGAAGTGTGTGATATTTCTACTAAATGCCTGCATGAATTCACAGCTGGTGTAAATCAGCAGATTTCCATTGACTCCTTTCTTGATGCAGTGTAACTTCAGGAAATGCTTGGCATCGTTCTCAAAAGGATAAACAACAAGAGATCAGCCAGGATCCTCAGACACAACTAATTCCCTGTAACTTTGATGGGGAAGCATCATACACACTATGCAGAAATTTTGTGTGAATTTATCTTAAACAACTCGAAGTGTGTTTTTTTCCTTACTCCAGAAATGGGATAGCCATGTCACATATGCCAGAGAAAAAAAAAAAATTATAATTTAAGTAATATATATTACTTAACGCAAGTGCTATTCCAAACATGCTGCATAAATCCATGCTCCTCGTCGTAGCAGCTGAAGCAATCCCAGTCCTCTTGGGAGAAATGGAAGTCTTGGCTAACCCTACCACGTCCTGCGCCTCCCACTCCCACCCTTAGAGTGGGGTGAAAGGATTTAGGAGAGATTTACTGTGGCAACAAGCCTAAACCCATCCATTTAATTCCAAAGCTATTTTCCCTTTTTGCAAAAGGAAAGCACACAGCCTTTCTTTGTGCACCACTTTGTGGTGTAAAACTTTCCTTGATTAAAGCACTGTAAAAATACAAGACTTTTGTACACATGTCATTGACTGGTTATGCTGTTGGTCCATCTGCTTCATCTGCTCCCGTTCATGCTGTGATCTTAAAGGCTTTCCATCATGTGATATGATGGGTGCTGTTAGATTTATATCTGAGTTCGTTTCAGGTTGAGATTTTTCATACTGTTTAAGGGAGTAGGGTGCCAAATTCCCACCACACTGATGAGAAAGTAACCTTTCCCATTCAAAAAGGGTTCTTGTGTCTTGGCTGAAGGATTTCACTCACACTAGCTAAAAACTTTCCAGTACGGATGCTGTTAACGTATTTACAGGTGATGGTTACTGATCAGATGCCGCTCTCAAAGGTGAACAGGAAATGGGTGATAAAATTCTTTTCACTAAAATCAGTATGTGAGGAATAGCTTGACTTTGCAACTTTTGAGAAGGAATGATAGATTCCTTTGAGTCCTGTAGTGCCCTTACCAGCACCACCTGCCCTTCTATATGTAAGAAGCTACACAATAAAGGTCCATGGGCTCTATCTTGTAAATCATGATGATTTCTGTCTCCTAAAACAAGCTTAATACTTGGCTGAAAAATCACCTCTGTTAATAATATTCTTTGTAAAAAAACCCCTGGGCTTACGTGTATGCTCTCTTGTTTAAGTGGAAAACTATAAAGATGGTCTGACTGATTTTCTTTCCATGAAAGTTATTTATTTCTTCTCTCCTCCATGTTTTCATGCAGTGTTTGGAATACCTAAAGACTCTGTATCTAAGTGCAGCAGGCAAATACAATTTCTTCCCCTGATCCCCGAAGCTCAGCAACTATTTCAAGCACCTGGAAGGCAAGAACAGGTGGTGTCATTTTTCTTCAGCACAATTTAATTTTTTCAGAGTTATTAATAACTAGAATGGTAGATTTCCATCCTTGTGTTCTGCTTTGTTTCAGAGCTTCCAAAAGGTCCCAAATTATGTAAAGTTTCAGGAGGGACTCTTGTCTCTTCCACAAAGGCAGCGCTGGAGACATATAAAAGCAACTCCAGAAACTGTAAGATTGGACTTGTAGACAGAAGGGATGCCAGATGGCTATTTTTTTTAAAGTTGTCATGAGTAAAAGACAGGAAAGGCTGAGAACTAAAGCTCAGCTTCAGACACATCTTCAACCTGCTGCGTATGAGGCTTTGAAAAGTATGATTTACTGACCTCGTTGTAAGAACCTGCACTAACTTTTGCTCCTGTATAGCAGAACTAATATGTGCATAAGCAAAGCAGCTACTTTCATCATCTAACAAGACTAATTTATAGATTAGGACCTGTAGATGACTTTATTATTCAGTCACCAGCTTCATTAAGTAGAACCTGCTTTGAATAACCATCATCATCCCATGGAGTCATCTCACAGAGTGATCATTAAAACTCCTGGTCACTTGCCAGTGCCATAGAAGTTCTTTGTCACACAGTAGGACTATGGTGCTGTGTACCTAAGCAGACAAGGGTTTGTTTTCAATATTATTTTCCCATTTTTGTTGCCTTTGGCAAATGCATTGCTGTTGAATGCAACCTACAATCTTTAGTAGAACTTGATATGCTAAATCTGTTTCATGTTCATCTAATCTATGCCATGATTAGTATTTGCAAGAACAGTATATGCCAGGATTGAGTTAATGTTTACATAAAAGATATAAGTTTATAAGAACTAGGCAAGCTCAAGGCTACCAAACTGACTTGGCTTATTGACAGCCTGTTAATGTAAAATGTAGACCATGTTAATTGTTAAATATGCTGATCATTCTTTCCAATTCATATCAAACTACATCCAACTTTAGAGTAAAAGAATTAATTCAACTTCATCTTAAATGTGATACTCCTGTTTTAATGTGTGGGTATTCCTAATCTTCCTCTCTCCCTTCTTATCATTTGTACATACTCTTCCATTCTTCTTGAGATAGAAATGCTGTATGAAGCATCATAACAGGACACGCTGACTACTGCTCCTGCTTTGCTCGAGACGAGTTGTATGATCTTAGCGTGTTTCCCTAGAACTGTATAGAGATATCCCATTTCTGCAGTACTTCTGAGAAGTGATTCTCTAATTCTCATTGCCGTTTGGGAATTAATACTTAAAGGATCACAAAGTTCATTGCACTGAACATGGCAGCCTAAATAGTTACAAATCCTATGAACTTCACAAGGATAACATCAGACCCAGTTGAATGTTTGGATGCCTCACAACTTACTACATCCAAGTTTAGGGCATGTTCTTTGGTGCAAATCCATTAATGTAATGATAGGAACTTATTTAGTTATAGGTATCTAGAGCTATTTCCTTTTTGGACTACAGATGCTAATAGTGATTGCAAAAAACTAAGTCATGTCTTTAATTTGTTTTAAAAATAAAACACTCCTCCCTACCTTTTAATAACATGATACCCTGTGCTCTTTCCAAAGTTCTATAAATGGTCTTAAAAAGAAAACGCTGAATCCATTAAATGTGGCGGGTTGTTCTAACATCTGGAAGTACTTTCACAGCTGTCTTCACTTGCTTTCAAGACAGTGAAAAACTATGCTGTATGATTTCTTGATATTCATACAAGGGGTGCCTAGTAGCATCATTGCTAGTAAATAAAAGATTAAATTTTCTACACTGGAGATTGATGTTTTAAAGTTTGCGTTTGGGCATTTCCTGAGGCCCTGTTGCTAATGCATAATGTTAGGAGCTATTTGTTTTTACTGTGTAACTAGAGGAGGCAATCTAATGCTCATTAGGTAATCTTTATTGGACCATCTCTGCTGTATTTATACTAAACAGTACCCTTATTACATGCTTAGTTCCATTTATTTCATCTGTTAAAATTAGATATTTTCACTGTATTCAAAAAGCATCCCTATTCTTGGCTAGCAGGCCCAGAATTTGAAGCTAACCGTTAGAAACTGTTTCTAAAGCAACTTTTTATATAGTTTAGTATTCCCATCTCTTCTGTTCAGGAGCAAGTGTTCACAATGCCTGTGGTACCAGTCCCCCACGTGGAAAATCAAGGGAAAGAACACAGTGACAACTGTGATTTTAAATAAGGTAAAAAAAAAATCCCAAAAACCCAAGTAAGAAAGTAAACATTCAAACATTTCATTTTATGTAATAAAATATGAAGATTTAAGAGCTCCATGTTTAAAGGGCCCTTTGCATGTTCCCTCTGATATTGTTGGGGGTTTTTTTGCTGGCTCTGGGCACTTTTTGGATCTTCCCTAATTGACTTAAAAAAAAAAAAAAAAAAAAAGTTGGGGAGAGAAAGAAAAAGAAAGGAAGCAGTTCTGGGCATTTTTAAGAGTTTAATACCTTCTTTTGACATTTGCCATGTAGTTCCTGGATTTACAGTCTACTGTTTCAGCGTGCTGTAGTGAAATACCAGCTATACAGAAGAAATAGGATATTAGTGTGGTCACAGCTATGTGACTTGAAGAAATGGCTGGAAAAAGTAAAGCACTTTCAATTAAATATGTGAAGAAAACAAACAATTGTTCAGATACCTTCATATAGAAAATGTCCAGAGGCTTACACAGAAGGCACTGAAAGACACTGCTTGTGTCCTTTTTGTTAAATTCAGGTTTTAAATGTCTTCTTTGCATTTCTTCAGCTAAACCAAAAAATACAGAATGAAAGTGAAGACATTCTTTCTCTGCAGGTACTTCAGGGGAGAAATCTCCTCTGCATTTTAATAGATGTGCTGCATTCACACAGCGCGCAGCCTACAATGTTGGCACTGGCACTGCGGCAGTGACTGGCATCTTCTAGGAGCACTTTTTAAAAACATCATTCAGGTAACTATCAAGTCTACGTGTCACAGACAAAAGTTTGATAGAAAACTCTGGCTTTTTGCTAGATCCTGCTAGAACAAATTCAAGAGTACAGTGTTTAATAATGATGTACTCTTGGAAAAAATACTAAGATTAAATCAGTGAACTAGAGGATGTTGAAGCATAGGAAAAAATACCATGGGCATAAAGCAAGCTTCCAGATGGACTTGACCTTCACAGCTGTGTGCCGAACCTCCCACTGAGGCAGGCTGCTGGCCACGTTAGAAGCAGGGCGATGACCCTCAGTTGATTTCACAACGGCCATCAGATCCAGCTGATGTTCTGGTGTTATAGTTTAGTGACCTGAAGATGGCAGTCTCCATGTTGCATGACCAATATCTAAAATAACAGAGACTTCCTATTTATCTGTGATGAGCTACAGCTTTCTGTGTTGAGATTGTTTGCTCCTCAAGAAACTACAATAAGCAGATACGGTGGTGGTGTGTGTTAATCCTATAGTCAGCTGGAGACCTGGCCACACTGTCAACTACAACAGACTTCTCCAGGCTTATGAGGAATTTCTTCCAGTAATTTTCTTCCTCCCGAAATGGAAGTAACGGTTCAGGATCTCATGACCTATGTCGTGAACTTAACTCATATCATTACTGAAAGAAGTTTGTTTGTAGAGATTTTCTTTGTATTTACTATTCCAAACAAAGGAAATGCTTTGTCATTTTCTTTCATTGCAACATTTTCTTGGAAGATTCATTTGTATATTTTTACTTTCTTTTTGTTTGTATGTTCTCTACGAGGCACGGAAGAAATTTCAAAACAATGTATGAACCAGGCTTTTCCTGCTCAATGTGACACGCTAGTCTTCAAAGGACTCGCATGTATGTGCACTTGGGACTGTACTGCTAAGCTGGAATTCTTTGGAAGAGGCCACAGATTCAGGGCTCCTGAGTTTTGGCATGTCCCATTTGATACAAATGGCTTGGGTTATCAGATGATACAGCAACTATTCATGCCCTTAACTTTTTTTTGCTAAAACCTTGTGAAGACAACTATTTCAAACTGAAAAATCTCAATAAATGCATCACTTGAAAATACTGACTTAGGAATATAGTTTTGTCCTTTCCAGCTGCAATATGCTATATTGTCTCAAAAGTGAGCGGTTTATTAGTTATTTTGACATGTTCTCATGGCAGTTCTGTATTTTTATATTCCAGTGAGGGCTTACAGTGTGAACCTAACAGAAGCTTTCCTAAACATTCAGAAAAAAAGCCTGGCAAGGAGCTCCTAGCGATTGCTCTATTTGTTCTTGAATATGGCATAGTGAATATTTCATAGCAGAGCATGGGATATGTATGTGATAAGGAAGTTTTTCCTGAGGCTCCCAGCTCGCTGTGTGTGTCATACAGTGGTACAGAAGGGATTTGGATCCTTTATCACAGGCAGCCACTACAGGGTTTTGTGAAGCAGTTCAATTTTGACTATGGACGTAAATGTTCTCCCCAAATTCTTTTGTAAATTAAGATTTTGGATGGAAATTAGATGAGCTAATCCTTATAAGTTATAACATATGCCATACCAAGTAGAATGTAACATATTAAAACTTTGAAAGCCCATTAAGATCCATGACATTTAACCCAGTTTAATTTTTTGAAACAGGATTCCTTTTTTATGAAATAACAGTCAATTCAGCTTTTCCAACGTTATGCCTATATGTAATGGAATCATCCATCAGCGTGACTGTTGATTGTCCAGGGCTTAACGAAGGAGGTTCTAGCAGTTATAAATCCTGACTGGTAAGCAAACAGGCATACTTCAGGAGAGCCCTGCTCTAGCTTTGTACCACATCGGGTATCCTTACACATAGAGATATAATTTAACAACCCAGAGCCAGAGACTATGGTGCACAGATACCTGAGCTGACACTAGTCAGATAGCTCCTTTCATCTGGCATCTAAGGCTTCATGTCTCCTGTGAGCATTACCTTAGGGTTTGCTGCACACTTCTCAACTGCATAGTGTGGTTGGGCCTCGTTAATTCCTGGAAATAATACCAGCCAGAGAGCAGAGCTTAAAGAATACCTTTTTCTAGGTTTCAGAGACTGAATTCAGTCTGGATTTGTGGCAGAAGTAGCAGAAGAATAGCAAGAATTTTATTCAGTCTAGAAAAATGGTTGTTCTTAACCAGTGGCATACTGCTGTACTTAGAACCGATGTCATTATGACAGTGTAACAGGGATTGCTGTTCCATTTTATTCCACACTGACCCGCTAATTAAAGGCTGACAAAGGAACCAAGAAATTCTTTGTGAAAAAAGGGGGTGGCTATCTCTTAAAGTATTTTTTTTAAAAAAAACCTCTTATGTGGTAAAATGGAAGGGTACTGTACACTGGAAAGGTGATGAAGAAAAAGGATCCTTGAAAGACATGGACCAAAGTGAAAAGAGGAATTTGGGTAGAAGCAGCTTGACCATGCTACTGTTTTGCTGTATCTACAGATCCCTTACGCTGATGTAAGTAGAATGCAGTTGGCTGTGGAGCCTTCTCACAGCTGGTGTCTCTGAAGGGCTTAACTAGAGCTGTTAAACAGGATAACCCAATAGGTAGAAATATGGGACAAGGTTCTCTGATGTAATAGTGGGATCTTGGCTTTGGTTATTTTTTTTTTCCCCTCCCCCCCAGTCCTGAAGCCCTAGAGCATCGGGGTGAGATCTCTGAGGAAAGGATACTGAACCGAGGAGGATGATCGCAAGGATGTATGGCTGCAAGCGTGTGCCAGAGAAATGGAAGAGAGTGCTGGAGCCTACGAGTGTTCAGGAAGACGAAATCACAAGAGCCTACCATGGTGGACCACAGACACAGCATCCTGGTTTGTGACATTTGTTCCAGGTATAATACAACCTCCTGTTTTCCCTAATATTGCTATCTTCCAAGTGAATAACGTTGAGCAGCTTTTTAAGGTGTGTGTAACAGCATAGTAGAGTCAGACACAAGTGAAACCATTCTCAGCTCACCATCTAATCTAGCTTGATGAACAGACTCAGTTTCTGTATACTCACTAGGCTGTGAACAGGTTTAAACTCGCTCATGTATAACTTTGAATTTGTCAATAGAATCCTCCAAATTAACAGATATGTTCATTGTAAGTGTATCCTATTTAACTGAACTATTCATTATTACATAAAATATATATTAAATAAATTTATTATTTATATGGCATCATTCAGGAATTCCAATATTCCCCATTCTACTGAATTTTCCCTTGTGTTGGAAATAGGACCAGCTTACCCCAGCACTGCACTAGATAATCCTGACAGTTCAGAGTGACCTTCCAGAGGGCCTCACCATGACTCACTTTGGCTGCTGAGGCACCATCACAAAATCCCTTGCCATTTCCCACCTGCTGTAAATGGCACTAAAGATAGAGCTGAGACAACAGTTTACTAGAAAACATAATTACAGGTCCATTTTTCTTCATTAAATTAATGTTAAACATAATCTATTACAGAGGTTCCATTCAAGGAACAGATGGTGAATACAAGGTAATACAGAGACAGATTAAACAATATTGGCAACAGCTGATACATTTGAACAAAGCACAAAGCCTGTAGGTATTCTTTAAAACTATGCTTAAACCATGGAAAACAAAATCCTTTCATAGATTTGTTTTTAAATTTGTTCAGATGCAAAGTACTTCACTGAAGCTACAGGGTAAAGGGCTCCCAAGGTCTCCATCTATGAAACTTCAAAATCCACTCTACTAAATGTTTTGAAGATTTTATTGTAATTTCTGTTTTTACTAAGTTACAATATCAAACAAATGAATTGCTTGAGCAGGGAAGCCAAGTGGTTAGATCACAAGAATTAGAGCTGAGGTGTCTGGGCTTTTCCAGTGGGAGGAACTGCTGTCTTAAGAATAGTACAGCAAGATTTTGTTTGCCTAACAAAAAACCCCAAAGAATTCAGCTTCCGCATGATAAAGTGCGAACTGCTGTGTGAAGCAACACATTCCCCACACCGCAGCTAAACGTCGAAACACAGCCTGCATCAAAATCCTTTCTTCTTCACATTGCTGATATCTGCTGAAGAGCCATTTAGTTTCCTACGGTACCCACAGCCTCCATCAATGTAAGATCAACCAAAACTCTTTTGCCTGCATGACTGTTACTTTCCGTGGTAAGGATCCAGTCCCTGGGGTTTGAGCAAACAGTTCAGGACCACCCTGTGAGAGAATTTCTAGAAAAAGGGCAACAGAAAAGTATCGCCCCCTTCCTTGTTTGCCTTGACAAGAAAGTGACAGAAATACTCTTGCTAAAAACTTGATTTTTCCTTTACGTTGAAACGCTATCCAATGGAATTTCCACATTTATTTACTGTAAAAAAAACCCCAGACCCTGGCGACCTACGCACAGCAAGACCCAAGACCCTACCTCTGTGCTCGCCAGTGGCTGTGGGCAGGCGAGGGAGACAGAGGGAGACAGGCTGGCTGGGACTGGACCACGATGTCCACAAAATCATCTGCTAGGGACTCAGACCTTCCCAAGTACTATTTGAGAACCATGATCTCAAGCTGCCTTGAAACCATCACAAATGCAAGTCAAGGAGCAGCAGTGACTCGAAGGGGGAAAGCTTGTCTTTTCTGGTTTTTTCTCCTTTAGTCTGCTCCCCTCGTTTTCTCTTTGCGCTCTCTCTCTCAGTCTCTCATCTCCCTGTCTTTCATTTTGAGGTATGCAAATTTATACAAATATATTTATACTTAAGCAAACAAATCCTCCTGCTTTGAAAATATTAAGTATTCAAATATCTGGTGAAGAAAAGGCAGTGAGTGGATGTTATGCACTGAAACAAAATAAAGCAAGACAAAGAAACTCTAGATTTATTACAAAACTAAAAACCCAGTGCCTGCAAAACAATTTGCTTTAAGTACGATAATAATTCCTTGAGGCAGATGATATGAGCCCCTTACACATGAGTTACACTTCAATAGTGAAATGTAACTCAGTCTAGCAAGGAGACACAGCTCCAATGTTTAGAGCGAGTAGGCTCTGGCTAGAAAATGTGCCTTTCTGAGTGACTGCAGAATCTAGCAGTATTACTCTGCAACTTTTCAAATGCACAAGATGATGGAGTTTTCAGTTATGTATTTTTTGGAGTTAAGGACGAGATGCCACATTCTTAGAGGAATATATAGATATTATTTTCCAAAATACCTACAAACTTGCGGTCCATTGATTCAGGGAATTCAGCTGGGTGAAATCTCATCCACAAGAAAAAATATCTGGAGTTTAGCTAGGTTGGCTCTGTGATCCCGGTTGCACAGCGTGACCACAGGCGTGCAAGGACAGAGGTACCCGTAGTGCTGGAAAGAGAGGGAGGGTGAGACTGCCGTGTAGCCGCCATGGGAGCATGCCTCACCGTAGTGCCCAACTGCTGGGTCACACTGAATCATTGTTGAGTTTCTGTGAAGTAAGAGTCTGACGCTAAGTATTTTCCTACACACACCCCCCGCCCCCCCGGCTTTTTCCTCTCCCCTATTCCTGCTCCAGTTTGTGAAAGCCCGGCTTGAAATGTCTTATAATCCATTTTTCTTAGGTGGGTTTTTTTATATATATAACATTGCACTGTTACAAATAATAAATTCTTTCCCTTCCTTAACAGCCTCTAGCACATATAATTTTGGCTAGAAGCTTGAATAAATACGTCCCTTCCCATCAAGGCTGCATAAACATATTGGGTGCTGCCTGATCCAAGACACCTTTACTCTTTCTTAGGCATTTGTACAGTCTACTGCAAGATGCCTTGGAAACTTTGGAGTTTCCAGCAAAACTGAAAGTGCTAATTCCAGATATTTAATGTATAAGTTCTCTTTCTTTCGCAATCTCTCTCTCTCTCATGTTCCACTTGGAAAGCAATGTCATAACCATTTATTTTATGTAAGCCCCACTTCAGAATGAAATAGGACTATCATTCTTCTCATTTATTTTTTCCTCTCTCATCTTTATTTTCTGCGCTCTTGGAAGGCTGTTTGTCCTGTTTTCCACTTGGCATGGATTCAGTAATTTTTTTTCGTTGTCTCCAAGGCTACAATGCTAAAAGGCCCCAGAGGAGTTGGGTTCTTGACTGGAAAGACACCAGCAATGTGGAGGCCCTACTCCTCTTTCTTAGAGAGTTAGCAGAAATACTTTTTGCTGGGATTTTCAAGGGAAACTACATGGCCTTAGGCACCAGCTTCCTATGAGCTATCTCTAATCCCTTCACCTCCTTTGAAAACCCTCATGTATGCATTCATCTAGTGCAGATTTTGCCGTAAGTACTTCATGACTAATTGTAAAGGTCTAAAACACAGCTTGTGCTAGAGGTTTGCTCGTAAGACGTAAGACGTGATGCTGCTCACTCTGCTCACTAGTCCTGCTGTGCTCATGAGCTGTGGGAATAGGGACACTTCATGTTGCCAATCTCTTCTAACAACCGTCAGCAGGAATGTGAAATGGTGCTCTGGGACATAGAGTCTCAAACGGAAGAACTGTTATTATTTAAATTATACTAGAATTAACCAAATCAATGGGCCAGATGTTTTATCCGGTCTAGACTCTTTGTGCCATAGGTGTAGTTTACAAATGTTACAGTAATTTAGCTGATGATTATTTCTGCATTTCAAAGCTGTTTTGAAATTTTCTCATTGCTAGGTTTAAATCAAAATTTTGGGAACGAAAAATAAGTTTTTGAAAACCTCTCCTGAGGAAAAAATGTTCAGTTCAGGCTTGAGATTTTGCTAGTGGTAAAAGAGGCCAGACTAACCAATACCACCCCTGGTTAGGTCATGAGGGTGAGGGACCCAGGTTTTGTTGCATAATTATTTATAGAAAGTAGAACAGACCCCAAAGAAAAAAGTACCAATCCAATAATCTAATGGTTGAATACCAAAATAGCAATCAAAGGACTTGAAGCCATCTTATTTACAAGAATAATATAACAATGGGGCAATCGTCATCCCTTTTTGATAATTTAAACCGTTAAACTATCTCAGTTTAATCCCAGAAGCTCCTCTGTTCCTGCAGATGTGTGTTATCCCACGGATAGAAGAAGCAGAGTCCCCAAAGAAACAGAAGTGACTGCTCCTTTATGGCAATCCTACGTGGAGCATATTGGAGATGGGACCCAGACACTTCTAATACCTCACATGCCAATAGGTCAGATAAAATAAGCTTTAAAACATTTAAAACATCTTAGCACTGTATTGCCTCGGAAGTGTAAAGAAACCAAAACTAGAATTTAGGGCAGAATTGCTTAAGAACTTAGCCAACAACTTATTTATATTATTATTAACGATACCTTTAAAAGGACAGTCACACCCAAAACGAGCTTTGCACTGTACACACACACGTAGAAAGGCAAAGTCCCTGCCCAAATAGCAAACAATTGAAAAGTATTTATTTCCTTGTCTCTTTGTTTTTGACAATGAACATTTCAAAAGGAGACACTAAAGATTTAATTCCAGTCTCCAGTGCTACCTACAATATTGAGATGTACTTTTCTGTATAATTCCACATTCTTGGAACACAAGGAAGCATTTTAGATTTATAGTCACCTGAAAAACTACTGATGGCACATTGACACAAGTAATTCCTTTTACTATCTGTCCTAATAACTTTTCTCAATTTTTTCTGTCAATAGTTTTCTTTCTGGTTGGACCATTATTTGAACTTATATGTTGCAGTGATTAATTAATACGTGTTTCATTCAGTTTGAGCCATGAAAATTTCTGGCTATATGGAAACTCTTCCCATTGTCCTGATTTTCATTAATCTACTCCAGTTTGTACATTTCAGTAGATTTTATTAAAATAAAATCTCATATTGGAGATAATCTTTTTCTTATCAGAAAAGGAGAATCTGATGGTTTTTAAGTATTCCAAGAATAGAGGAAGTCCTTAAATTCTAGACATCTCCAATCATCATATCACCTTGGTCAGATCCACTCCAGGATTTAGACACCCAAATGGGATTTAGGCAGAATTTAGGTGCCTAATTCCAAGAATAGGTTGCTCTACCTCTTGCATGGACCTCCAGGTGTCCAGAATTATTTACATTTTGGCAACTGGCCCATCATTTTGGCCCTGTCGTTGTTTTGTGAAAATGAAGAGTAGAGCTCTGTCCTGCTTGGAAGCAGACATGCTTGATCAGCTGTGGCAGAGCTGCAAGAACATCCCAAAAGATCCTATTTTAGAGGATAACAGTGTCAAATGCTGTGCTGGATAGGATGGGTGTATACTGTGGACTTTTCCAGTCAAACTCCAGTTATGGCTCTGACCAAGTTTTTGGACCTAAATGTTCTAGCGTTCACTAATTTTGGGGTATGTCAGATTTCTGACCAACTGCCCTGGGGATATACCAGTTTGAGTTACAGAATTACAAAAAATATACTCTACAGCTTCACCTGAAGGTGGCAAGAACTGCAGCTCCCTATTTCGTAGCCCCAGACCTGTTGCCAGCTCTTGAAAGTACCTTAGCTGCCTCCTGCCTCTGAGGCACAGTTTGTTCCAAGGCTTTGGCTGGACAATGTTTATGTTATTATCTGTAAGAGCAAAACGTTGATTATATCATGTGTTAGAAAAAAACTGTAATGAGGCTACAAATCCCTTTCAACTAAGCACAACACTTTAGAATCAGTGAGCATATTTCTCCAAGGAACTACACCGGTCTCCTTTAAATAAGACTTCTACAGGAGCTATTTGTTCCATGGTATTTTTTTTTAATCCACAGCTTCTCTCTGAGTGGTGTGCTCGTTTTATGCGTTCAGACTTTCCTGCATATGGCGTGCCAGCCGAAAGCAGGAGCAGCATCACAAGCAGCCGTATTTGAAGCAGGAGTGAGCGCTGCTGGGCCAAGGCTGCACCCTCCGACGTGCCCTCCATCCCCGTGAGCTTTGTTGACTCAAAAGCACGTGCATGGTTCTTCTGTGGCAGGTCCACAAGTTGATGCAGAGACAAATTGCCTTACCCAGTAAGCTCCCCAAATTAAAAACTGAGACTGGCAGTACATCAAGTACCGGAATTTGTTCCAGATTTAAGCAAATGCATAATGGCAGGTGTACAATGGAATTTAGGTCAGGCAGGCAAGAGAGATCAACAGCACAGAGCCACAGGCTCTAATTCTAACTAATGAAGAGAGCGGCCAGGAGTTTAGTCCTGACAACTGAAGTGGCAAACTGAGAATAATTACATATTTGGAAAAAACATCCCCTTGGGCGTTCATAGTCAGCCCAGATCACTAGCAATGATTGTGATAAAAAGCATAATGAAATAACCAGGTCGGTAACAGCCAGAACATCTATTGCAATAATCGTAATCGAGGCCCTGCAGAGAGATTTCGGGGGAGGACTAGAGAATCAGTGAAGAACTAGTGTGTGGGGAAGTGCAGCTACTTCGCTATTTGGGAAACCGGAAATTTTGAGAGAATCCTATGTAAGAAAAAAGAACAATCTGACACATTAGATTTAGCAGAGGACTCAGAGAGAGATTTCTTAATTTCTATGACTGATGTCAAATATATAAAACTAGCTGTTTGGAAAATTGCTGTTTATTTCAGACAGGTGTTCAGTGAAGCCTTTGCAGGAGCATGAAGATGTCTGCAGAAGTCTAAAGCACATAAATTCAAGGAAATACCCTTGGGGTTAAGAAGTAGGATGTAATGTAAATTATTCATAGCTGGAAACTAGTAATTAGTCATTCAGTGACAGAGGAGACAGGAAACCTAGACAAAGTGCTCATTAAGAGGTTCTAGGCCCTTTTTCAGGCAGGCTGCAAAGTGATAACTAGAGTCATCGGCCAAAGAAAAGCCCACAACACATCCAATTAAGAAGAGGTTATCTTGCAGGAGCAGATTGTAAGTCAGAGAGTCTTATAGCTGTGTGAATAAAGCTGTGCTCTCCATGGACCCAGATGGAAGTTAACTGAGGAGATGAAGACATTGCCCATAGGTGAGCTGCCAAACTACTGTTCAATGAACAGGGAGTCATCTGCTCCTGGGAAGATGTCCCTCAGCTAATGGAAGGCATCCATGGGGTCACTCATTTAGGATCATGTGAAGCACACAAATATACAGCACTGGGGTGCCACTGTTTAATATTGCCCTATTACTCACTTTGAGCACTTTGGGTCAGGGACCATAGTGACCTAAGGACTTACACAGTGAGTACTTACTACTTATGGGGCCCACATGCTCTCTGGGGACTGTAGATATTTGCTCCTGGAAAGAAAACACGGTGAAAGTATTCAACTAAACAAGGGTAACTGGAAATGTGTGAAGATACAATAAAGGTAATTTACGATAATAAATGTAATAAACAGAGCTGCAGAAAAAAAGCCAATTATTTTAAAAAATAATCTTGGTGATTTAACACGCTTAGCAAAGTTTTGTTATTTAACTAACTAACTTGCTACTATTTTTTGGGAACTGCTTTGGTAAATATTTTGTGTTTTGAAATATAAAAACTAGAAAAATGCAATGAAACTAATATTCTTTACTAAAGTAAATACATACATTTAAATAAAGAAATTTATCGCCCAAAGAATTTGTAATTTTGGGGGCTAAACTTTGGGGGAAAATAGCTTTGAAAAAATGGGCTTAAAAAATCTGCAATTTTTTCATTTTAACCTGAAAATGCACATTTATTAAAAAGTATTATTAATAACATATGCAAGTTCATTTAAGTTTATTAAATTAATTGCAGCAACTTAGTTTCATGGGTTCCATCTATGCAACAGATTTAGGGCAATATGATAGGCAACTATTTATTTCCTAGAGGATGGAGACCTCCATTTGAATTCTCCAACAAAGGATCCTAAAGGATCAGAGAACTGTATTTTAGAGGTTTTTTCAGCAGAAAAGAAGCTGTACCCACTGTGATTTTCCTGTGTGTGCATACTATTAGCACGGGTTTGACCCATGGCTGTTATTGCTCCTGCTGGGAGAAGCAGGAAAGCTGAATGCGTGTTGGCAGAATGGTTCTTAGTGCTGGAGTAAATTTAACGACTCTGTGTATTTGTTACCTGCAAAATCTCAGAGGGCTTACTCCATTTGTGGCCTTTTTTTAGGAGGATATACATGTGGGAAGACTACTCAAAGCCCAAAAGCATTTGAGTGATGTTGGTCTGCATTTATGTGTCAGAGAGATGGTGTTAACCAGTGATGAGCTTTGCTTCCTTAAGCTTTAGCCTTTACCCAGCCCTGGAAAAGCACATGTCAAAGCCCTTCAGATGAAGGCTGAGGGTGTTTTTATGCTATGGGACTTAATTAGGGGTTTGTGTTGTAATTTGTGTTTATTTTGTAGAAAGGCAAGCCATAACGATCCTTTTTAGCATGCTGTATATAGACTGTCTACATGTTATAGAGAAGAAAACAAAATGCATACAAGGTCGAGGGCAACTAGAGTATACAAGGAAACTGTTAAATTAGGGCACATATCTAGGTCAAGAAAGGGTTTCAATGGAGTGGAAAAAATGAGGGAAAGAAGATTTAGGAGACACAAATAATTATCAAGTGCATTTTTGGCATGTGGACACTCTCAGGATAGAATCAGTCAAATAGCTTATTTGAACTAAAGTTGGCCAGTTTTTGCTATATGAGGAGTATAGCAGTGAGGATCATTCTCACAGGCCAGAGGGAGGAAATGAGAAGATTACATAAAAATCAACAGAATTGGAAAAATGTAATAATATAGAATTCTGACAAATACTGTTTTAAAATACATTCACTTATTTAAAAGCCCTTACCAAAGCTGCATATAAACTCATAAGCTACCAAGAGTTTGAATAAGAGACTCTGGGGTTTTACTCATAAAAATGTGCTGACACGGTTGGGTCAAATTTTTTTCCGTTAAGTTTAATGGTAGAATCAGAATGTACGACCATGCATGGCTTGAAAAGAAAAATGTCCAATTTGTGAAGTCTGGTACCAGCCAGTGAATGAGATTCAGAAAATGAGAACTCAACATAGGGAAAAGCTCCTGGTTTTCTCCCATAAAAGTGTGTGATCATACTCTCAGCAGCAATTGTGATGCTGTTCTAGTGGATGCTAGAACTATCGTGTTGCATTTACTACGGCAATGCAAAGTTGTTGACAAAGATACACACATTTCCTTCCTCCTGACTTTATTTTCTTTACTGTGTTTATTTTTTTAAATAAAAATATCACTTGCAGATTGCAAAAAAGAAATGGATTAAGAGTAAAAAACTTAACCATGGTCAGGCATCTCAACTTAGGCATTTTCTACTTTTTTTAGTGTACATGGACCTGATCACAAAATGCTAATTTGATTTTAGTTACCCTAAAGGCTTGTGGATACAAAGAGCTAGAGTGCTGGTTCTGACCCAGTCATACCCCTTACTTTGTGATTGCTCAAAAACGTGTAGCCATGTCTAAACAAGTGCAGGCAATCATGTTTGCTCCACCCTGAGATGAACCTGACTAGACACAAGCCTGCTTTAGACCAAAACCTGGGTAGCCACATTAGAGCTATCGCATTGCCTTGGGTTTATATTAGTGCATCTACATTGTTTCCAAAGAAGATGTGGTTTATGGCTGGCTAGGCCAGAAGATAGGCCAAACCATAACTGTCTGCATCAGTTTGTGTGTAGAAGCACTTCTAACAGAGCATATTGATGGGAGCTATTATTTGTGGTGCCACCAGTTTTCCAGCCTTTGGTTTCTTCATAGTCTTGTGCTAATTTAAAATTGCTTTTATTCTTTTCAAAGGAGAAGGAACACAATAGCAAGTTCTATAGCACATATGTAAGACTGTACATACTGCTCAGAGAACAGGCATTTATTTAGCTACTATAGTGCTAGCAGTTAAAATACTTTCAGCCCAGCTTTAAACCTGGGGGTGTAATTATGATATTCAAAGTCCTCAGTAAGATGTTTGAAATGTCATTTAGGTGTGTAAATAATGGTCACGTGTAGTATAAAAGAGCACTTGGGCAGTTAGGTTCCCCGTATCTCTACAGAACGGCATGTGGTCATGGGGACAGAACCACTATTTGCTCTGGCAGCTCATGCTTTGTTCAATCCGTTTGCTCCTGAATGCAATTATGCTAGTAGTACTCCTTACAATCTCTTATCAGAACTGTAGTAAAAAGTAGATATTATTCTCTGAGAATGATCCCTCTATTGGGTGCAATAACCAGAAAGCCCTTAAAACACTTTCACTGTAAAAAATAATTTTCCAGAACTTCTGTTTTCTCAGTCCTGTAAACACTGTACACACCAAAATGTACTATTCCTCTGATGGCTGAGACATTCATGTAATGGCGATTTAAAGTCCAGTACCCATGGTCTAATCATTATACCATGAAGGAACTAGAAAGCTTGATAAAAATTTGCTTCAGGATTTTTATGAGTTGATCATATCCATGTAGATAATCATATATCTCCCACTTCCCAGCATAGAATAATTCACATGGGAAAATTGCTAGATGATCTACTATTCTGTCACCTGTGACATCTCTTCTTTGTGTAACTGGAAATGATCTGAAGAATGACAAAGTGGCAATCATTCTCAGCTCCCACATGGGAAACCATCAAATCAGCTTGCCCTCTTCCAGAAGAGAGGCAGCAGGCAACAGTAATGACAAGGTCTATAAAATCATGAATGATGATATTGTATATGCTAAAGGTTTACACTGGTTTAAGAGGAAATTGGACAAGTTCATGGAATTGAAATCCACTGAGAGTTATTAAATCATGGAAACCACATCTGAAGCTGAGAGTGGTCAGAAGCTGGGAGAGCTTGAGTGGGGAGATCGTCTGTGCTTGTTCTGTTCTTGCTCTTTGCCTATGGATGCTGTCAGAGAGAGTGGACTGAAGTAGTTAGACCTTGTGTGATCACTGTCCTTATATTTTTATGTAATGAAACCTGTGGAAACTGCCATCTGTTCAAGTCTATGTGACTGGTATGAATCCTTCATACAGAAAGTGATATAAAGACTCCCTCTTTTGTATTTGACATACCATACCTGAATGGATATTTGAACAAATAAGTAAATAGGCAAAACTTTTATTTTTAATGCCCAAAGTTGCACTTTTATTGGAACTGTTTTTCAAGAGCCAAAAGGGATGATAGAAAATATTTCAGTGAGTTAGTCTGCTTAAATGAAAACAGGGCTGAGCTTTCCGTATTTTGCTGTCTGAAGAGTTTCATAGCTCTCCTTCTTCGGTCCCTGAAGAGGTTCAACCATTTGCCTATCAATCAGAACTAGGACAATGGAAAAAGCTGTTTTTGTGGTAATCCAGTTATGTCCTTACCAGTTCTAAATATCCTCGGACAAGACATTGGAGATGGGTGAATGTTCAGACGATAAACCAGTGAAAACCCGCACTCTGGAAACACTGCGTAGCGATACCTAAACCAAAGCAGACACAGTTGCGTGGTGTGAAACGCAGGTTTGCTCCAGCTCTCACCGTGATCAGCGATATCACCACCTTCAGAGGGGCACGTCGCTGTCTCTGTGCAAATGCCTTGACAAGCATGAGGTGACTGCATACCCCCAGGGCACCACAGGCATGAGGAGGAGAGCTGACTTTTACCTCTGACTCAACTGGCTACCCGCTCAAACCCAGCGCATAAGGAATTCCATTGGAGAAGTTACTTTCACCGTGAACACAATAACAGGTAAGACAAGATGAAAGTTAATCCTTCACTAGGGAGGGAAGCTAATGAATTAAACCACAAGATAAGACCAAGAAAATGTTGGCTCCAGGAAAACCCAATGGGTGGGCCAACTGCTTAACAATGCCAAAATTAAGTACAAATATTTAAAAACAGTATCATCTGGAAATTACGGGGATAGAGATAAAACAACTACTAAAAAGAGGCAATTTGTAGCAAGATAGTGACAGAGGTGGAAAAGCCTTCATTTTATTGACTGTTCTCATCAGAGCTATAAAATGCAAATGTTGCGCACACATGTGTCCCCATCTGCAGGGCCTGGCAGCCCGCAGGCTGGCTCTATGGGCAATCAAATTTTCACATTACGAATGATAAGAAAGCAAAACAGAGGCAGTGGTGGCTCATGATGTGTTCTACCACGCAGGTGGTGTTTACAGATAAGCACCTTTTTGGAATGAACACTTGAGGTCAAAATAATCCAGGGAGTTTTTTGAGCAGAGAAGCAAACAATATTAAAATAAATATGAGCTCATTGTAACCCTTACTGCTTAGGCCGTTGTGTTTATGGCAGACTTCCCAAACAGAGCAGTTTCCCTTTGTAGTCATGCAATGCACCTGCTGCTTTTACAGCGCAAACTCACACCTCTGTTTTCACGTTGGTAATCTAGCTGTGTGCCCTCGTGGTTACAGGTTGCATAGTCAAAGAAACAGGCATCCAGACTTGCCCTTTAATGTTATTTTAATGAATTGCATCATGGAGAAGTAGATTGAAAAAGGCACCTTGTACAAGCAAAAATCAGGTCTATTTAAAAGAAGTTTAGAAAAAATAAAGTACCGTGTCTTTGACAAAGAGTAGCATACATTGAACAGTTCATAGCTGTTACTACCAGAATGATAAAAATCGAGTTTCATATTCGACCTCAGCTTTCAGACAGAGTTACATTCAAAGATGTGCCCTTCGCTAAGATTTAAAGTAGGCATTCACCGCAAAGATGAATTAGGACACACCAAGTTTGGTGAGATCAACTCTGCAATGTTATAACTCAATTTAAATATGTGAACAATCTATAGAATTGAAACAAATCATATCAGCTAAAGAGCTGCCTAAGTGAGAGGTCTTTGACTCTGAATGTGTGATTTAATGCTGCTTTAGAAGAATAATATGCAGTGGCACCAGACGCTGGTCCCAGGTCCATTAATAACGATCAGAATCTAGTCCTTGTAATACCAGAGTATTTTGTGAGAGTGTTTTCTTCTGTTTGGTTCTGTGCAGGGCTACAATAAGTGATAAGTTGTTGTGTTACCAGTTGCAGTGCAGGCAGAAGGCATTCCTGCTTCTTACATCTTCTGAAATACATCCATCCTCCCAGTTAATTATTTAATTTTATTGTGGGGTTTGATGTCTTAACCAAACTCAGTCCTATAGTGCTGCTTCTCTCGACAAGCTGTGTTGACAAAGCTCTCTGAGCAAAGAACTCTTGTAGAAAAGATTTATTTGGGAAAACTACTTCTTGTTTTCTGAATCTGACAGCAAAATGAAAAGTAAAAACCAAAAAACTTCAGACTTTCATCATTATTTTTAAAGGGCCAAATGCTTAGAATTAGAAGGGTTTGTTACTCTGTTCACTGTAATTGAGTGCAAAGACCTGATGCAGCAAAATACCGAGGTCAGTAAGGAAATAGCTTATCTGCTCAAAATACTGTTAAAAATACAGTGGCAAGGCCATGCTGGATATTTTAAAATACTTATTATAAAAAATAAGTGCATGGGAAAGATGTACAGTAAATGATAAGGAAGACATTTAGGTCATCTTTTTACAGAAGCAAAAGCAGAATAGTGTGTAGCTGATGGTCACATTTGGTAAACACATTCGATTGCTCAGTATCAGGGAACCTTTACTAATTTTCTGTTTGGAGGCAACAGCGATAAGAAAATTGCACTGACAGCTTTTTTAGGGATGCTAGATCCTTAAAGCTGCTTTTTAACACAGATGGTACAGAGGTGGAATAGAGTCTCGAATTTCTTTCTAGTAATAGCTATCATTCGTAGGAAATTATATTTCCCAGGGTACTTTCCTACTTCACATATACATGCATTTACATATATATACACATACATAAAAAAGGCATTTATGTATATAAAAAAGACCGTTTAAGACAGAGTGTTCAGTATCTCCTTTAGCAGGCTGGGGGTTGCATGCCATGCTTCAGGACAGAGCTTGTGGTGCATTGCCTCAGGGATTTATTTCAACTTGCATGGCAATCTACTGTGAAATTATGATTTTTCAGTGCTGAGTGGCTGTTCCCGGCAGGAAATGAGTTTTATGAATGCTAATGATATATGATTGGAGCCCATCACACAACCCTTTCCCCTCCACTGCAGAAGAAGGTTCATCAGCTCTGTGCCAGCATCGCACATCACCTTCCCCGCTCCGCACCACAGGTTTTGCGGAAAGTCCCAGTGCCTGTGTAGGATTAGCCTTGGAAGCAGCATTCTATGGAGTCTTCTGGGACAGAAATAGCCCCCTCCACCCCAAATACATCAGTGCACAGGGTCTCTGCCACTCCCAGAGGGTTTCTCTTTGCAACAGCAAGGTGAATAAAGGCATCAGGAGCGAAGGGGCAAGCAGTCGACCTGGATTTGTGGTTCCCTTTTGTAGGGAAACACGATGGCAACGAGCAGTGCTGCTGGAAGTCTCCTCATCTCCCACAGGACAGCCATCACAGACAGACAGACATGCATGCGGGAGGGATCCTGTATTAACACCGCATGCGGTGCTGTGCTGCTTCCCTGTGGTCAGAGGAAGCCTGGGCTGCTAACTCAAGCCTTAGGAGAGGGGCTCAGCACCCAATAAAGTTGAGTAAAGGGAATCTAATCATCTCTGCTTCCACCCCAGGCAGAAAACCTGCTATGATATACAGAAATCCCAGACCATTAAGATCCTGCCTGAAAAGGGATGGGTATTGGATTCAAGCAAAAGCACCAAGATACCAAATTTGTCTAGTTTTCCACCCCAGTGCCTCCTATCTGCAGCCAAAGTCACGCCAGCAGACTACAAAAAGGTGAAAGACTTGGGACTACGATAGGAAGACCTCGACATTAGATGCCAATGATGTTACATTTGGCTGGGATCAGCTATCATCTGCCATGCCCAGGCACTTGTGAGTGCACCCTCAGGGGGAAAAAAAAAAAAAAAAAGCAGCACTTGTGAACCAAGCCAAGAAAGAGGGAAATGTAGGAAAAAGACCCAACCCCTGGCAGCATCCTTTGGGTAAGCTGTGTTCAGTCTAGTGCTATTGATTTTGCATAAATATGTCATATACTTATTAACCTTATCTTACAAAGTTTACCTGTATTTTGACTGTGTATTTATTAAGTCTTGGATATAAAGAGAAAAGAGATATCTATTTTTCTTTCCCTTTTTTTTTTTTTTCCCTAAATTATTAAAATAGGGTTCATCCTCAGGAAGTACTTGAGGGAAAAGCGATTCATGTTAAATCAAATCCCCTTTGCAGATCTTCTCAGAGGACATTAAGATCCAGTTTGGTGATACTTTTTTTTCTTGTGAGTGGTTTTGCATACTAGTGGGCCAGATTAATCAGTGGCACAAAGACCATGTCTGATGCACTGGTGTGGGAAGATCAGAAATTGGGGTGCTGTAGTATTAGAAGGGCAAGTGTGTCATGTCACCTTCAGCACAGACAGATGAAGGTGGATCTGTGCTACACCCTGTACTCCTTGATCCTCAGGGACAATACCCTGTCCCAAAGGCAGTATATAGCAGTCTCTCAACTTCTCTGCTAACTCGTTGCAATACCTGAAAGCAAGCACCGAAGCGTGGCACATCCCAGGTACCTCTGTCCAGAACATCCCTCCTCCTCGCCCTGAGATGTGAGTTATCACAGTGGTGGCATCCAGCCAGCGTCCCATGGGGACAACACAGCACAGCACAGCTTGGCGTGCCCAGCTGAGCACGCAGATCTCTCCTAGTACTGCAAGGTACACCTTCTGGCATGTCACTATTAATAATCACAGAATCACAGAATCACAGAATCACTAAGGTTGGAAAAGACCTGTAAGATCATCAAGTCCAACCACCAACCCAACCCCACCATGCCCACTAAACCATGTCCCGCAATGCCACGTCCACACATTCCTTGAACACCTCCAGTGATGGTGACTCCACCACCTCCCTGGGCAGCCTATTCCAGTGTTCCACCACTCTCGCAGCAAAGAAATTTTTCCCAATACCCAGCGTGAACCTCCCCTGGCTCAACTTGAGGCCATTTCTTCTTGTCCTGTCACTTGTAAATAGTCATGTAGATAAATATTATGCCTGCTCCTTTATCATATGGAATAAAGGATGCACAGAGAGCCTAAATAACTCAGCCAAGCAGTCAGGAGTCTGTGACAAAACTGATAACGGCGCCCTGTGTGCCCTGACTCCCAGGTTAGTGCATGGAGTGAAAGGACTTCTTCCCTCCCCCATGTTAAAGTACAAGCAGCCAGCAAAAAATCATCATCCCTTTTTAAAAGTCCTCATGGAAACAAAGTGAAGGAACTCCTCAGCAGTGAAATAAGACAGAAAACTCTGGAGTGTTGCTGCACTTAGCCTCTCTTGGTTTATTTGATGATGAACAGTGGTGTGTCCTTCAGAGGGGAGCAGAGATACCCCTTAAATATTCCTTGTCTTTTCCACAATACTGTTACAAGAAACACTGCATTGGTTGATTGCATTTTAGGAGCATCAGTATCTCTTTCGTGGGCAACTTTTCCTGAAATGTGTCTCACACAGGCTGCAAATATCCATGCATTAGGTAGTGATATCAAGTGGTCCCATCAGATCACGGGAGCCCGATTCTCTTCTCATTTAAGCCAGCAGAGCTATAAGCACCTTCACAAAGCTAATCCTTGCCCTGTATGAGACTGGCTCTGTTGGATGCACCAACAGCTGGTGACAGACCCAGCACTGAGACGTGGAGAAGAGGAAAGTGTCACTCCTGCCAAACGAGATGAAGAGAAGAGGTCTTGTGCTTTGGAGAGAAAGTTTGAGGGAGAAGGCTGGCATCAGCTCAGAGATGTTACATTTCACTCCGATATTCACTCCTTTCTTCCTAGCTAGTTTACCTTTTAGTTACTTCTGTGTAGCATCTTTTGTTTTATGACTTTACACTTGCTCCTCAGCTTTCAGACCAGTGATCTAGACCAGTGAAGGTGTGATTCTCCGACCCTCTGACCTACTTGTAACAAGTGCACGTCCCTTTAATCATCAATACAGGAACAATTCTGCAGTCCATCTTTGCTTTCCTATCACTGCTACACATGTAAAGTGAGAGGATAAACATTGCTTCACATTATACACAGGTATACGCTTGTGTACAGAAGACTTTTCTAAGCTCTCCCACTGGTCACCCGGGGCTCCTGCATTATGAATCCTGTCCCAAATGCAGGACGTGCTGCTGTGACAGCAAGCAGCAGGACTGATACGTGGTGTGACATTCCCTGTTAGCATATGCGGCAAAAATAAGAGGTTCTACTTTCAGATGGTCTGATAATCACCTCATCTGCTTTTATGCACACCGAGCTCACAGGTACGTCAACTTGAATTCTGATTTGTGCCTCTGAGAGCAACATTGACAAATACATAAAATTCTCATATGGCAACTAATTTTTCCTTTCTTTTGCACAAATCCTCTTAGACCAATAGACTCTAATAGCTGGAATTTATCTTCTTGAAAACAATAGGGTTTAATGAATTTCTTTCTAGGCTTTTGTATGTCACTGGAGTTTTGACAAATTTAACATCTACATGACAGCAGTGTATGAAGGGTACTTTTCTGTCAAAGTCGGGGTTAGAAGATAGCTATCACGGAGTTAAATGAGACAGAATTTGGGATTACATTGCTCACTTTTTTTAATACGTCTCTGGTTCTGACTCAAAATTTTCTGGACCACTGTATAAAACCTATATCTTTTCTTTGTCTGATACTGATTTTAACTGCAGCTAATTAGTATTAGACTGTTTACATATCCCGTCTGTCTAAGGATGAGAGATTGATGGTATCTGGCAGATGATACATATCCCAGCTGTTGGAATGGTGCAGTGTTTGAAAGTTAATTAAACAAGAAATAGAGTGGAAGTAACAAAATACTTAGTTTAAAATGCTGTTAAAATGTCACAGTCATTAAATTCAAACTGAACCAATCTAAAACATAATTTTATCATGTTCTTTTTCACCATCTGTATGAAAACCTTAGAACACAAATCTTACCCTTTTATTGTTAAATGACACTTTTTGAACGAGCCCTGACTACATAGTGGTTTAACTTTGAATTGTCATGCTTATTTGTTAAGTTAAGAGTACTAAGTAAAGTTTAAGCCCCATATAATTGAACACATCAAATTATATAGCCATGAAAATGGGACTTACAATGGAAATGGCAGCTGACGCTCAACTGAAATAGATATGTTGGAGTAACAATTATGTACCTGATTTTTAATTCTTCAGATGATTCATTTAGGCAGGAGTTGCCAGCGCTGTAATTTTGAAAAAGGTAAAGATCAAATATCTTGTTTACAAAACCGTGTTCCTTGGTTATTGCATATATATCTCAATTCAGCTTTAAGGGTAAGTAATAAATCTGAAAATGTTTTACAGCTGATTAAATTAAAGTGAATTTCATATTAAAACATGCTAAAAGACACCTACAGAATAAATAACAACCCCCTGAAGGAAATTTAAATATAAAGTGGTTAATACCTTAAGCTGATGAATAATATAGTTGTGTAAAAAGCATGCTCGTGAATCAGGCACCTATGCTTGCAATCAGTCCATGTGGGTGGGCCTTGCAGCTGGAAAACCCTTAGCTGACGTCTCTAGGTCTCTGTGTGGGTGTAAAGGTCCATACACACCCACATATGGATGCGACTGCAGAACAGGGACTAACCTTTTAGCCGTCTTTAGTCACTCACATCCTAGTTGGAAAATGCCAAAAAAGGTCAAATATCATTGACCTCAGTGTTTGTGAAGAGTTTCTGCCAAGTACAAGACAAATCTATAAACAGTAAACGTGACTTGACTCATATTCTTAGTCACTTCATTAGGAGAACCAAGTATTTTATTTACCAAGTATTTGGTTTGTCATTTCTTTTAATTACACCTTTTAGTAAGGAATATTGGGATAGCTGGAAAGGTCAAAACAAGGATCTTGGAGGATAAACTGTTGTCCTTAAAAGCAATTCCAACTGGAAGAAAATATGATGATTGATAGGTCAGTGGTGCTAGGGTAAGCACCAGATAAGTCACAAGCTATTTGAAGTAACGTTTCCTTTGATCTGCCAGACCTTTCCATCCATAAGGAAATCCAGTGGGGTGCTAAAGGCTTTGCTAATCTTCCTAATGATATGCTGAGGATGCTTAAGGTTGAGGTTAAAGAGGCCTTTCAGTGCAGCTTGACTTGTGAACTTTTGAAATACAGAACTGACTTTCCTCTCAAAGATATTTGCAAAGCATCTGTTCACATTAGCAAATGTGTGGGCAACAGTATGTATGAGCTTGGGCCAGAAAAGTCACATTGAAAAGAGAACCTTTAGATTAGCTCTGCTGTTAGCAGTCCTGCCCAGGGCAATGTTACTCTAGGGTTCCCACAGGGCTTTATGAAAAAAAGTGTATTAAGAACAAGGATGGTTTAAAAGCCTTGAGGAAAATAGGAAATCAAAGAGCTGTGTTGGTCAAAATCTTTGACAAGTATTATCAGACAGGTTGGTGGGCATAGCACAAACGTTCTTGGGAAGACTCAAGCTCCTCATTCTAACATCTAATTTTTAGGTCAACCTTTAACATTACCATGGCATTCATTTGAAATCACAGCCAAAGTCAGTCATGACTGCAGAATCAACATTTGACTAAAGAGCCTGAAAGTAAACTTGGAAGGCATTAGTCATGAAAGTTCAAGAATCATCCAGGGGAAAAAAAAAAGAGAGACATGTAATCCTTATTGGCACCACTGAGGTCTGAGGCAATTCGTTTTGCCTGGTGTTCAGTGCTCTGCTCTTGAACGTGTCCTAAGGCCTGAACAGAGCAAACAGAGCATGTCTATATCCTTCAATCCATCTGAGGTTCAGAAACTAAGATAACTACCAATCTAGTTCTGTATGGTGACTAGTTAGATGTGCTCAAACTGTGCCCAATACATATAAACACTGCACTTAGTTTGGCAGTCACGGCAACTTTCTTTCCAAAAAGAAGAGGTCATCATTTGCATTGCCACACAGGCAAGGCTCTTCAGCTGGCAGCCCACAGAGAATATGTAGCTCCCAAAGGATAACTAAGGGGCCTATAAAGTGCCATAGACTCTCCCACGTACAAGGTGACGCTGTTATCACACGAGTACAGATGACACCTGGGTCAACAGTTGCCTGGGATGTGCAATTGTGGGATGCTTTCATGCCAGGATGGTATCAGAAATGGCCAGAGTGAGGACATGACAGGGTAGAACCAGGGCATGGGTTGCAATGGGAATAAGACACTGCTGGTGGCCACTGAAACCAAAGAGGCGAAATGATCCAGGTGGTTGGTAGGAACCACTCAGACATCAGGACTCAGGGCTGGAGAGCAGCATCATACAGCAAGAGGGCTGGGGTCAGCTCCCCCGCAGCCGGCTGAAGCCAGAGCAAGCTCTCTTCTTCACACAAGCTGGCTGGGGCAGCTCACTTACTCCCAACTTTTCTTCAAGCTGGCTTTCTTAATCAACCAATTAAAAAAACCAATATGGGGCTTGTGTCTCAAATACTTGGTCAAGAAACAGAAAAGCACCTTCCTCTGTTGGCAACACCTGCAACCCACCTGCTAGTCTATGCTGTATGGGACAGCCAACCTGCTCTGAGGAAGATTAACATCCTTAAACACAGGCTAAAGCATAGTTTTCAAATACTCTCAGTTGCCCAAGGACTATTTAGTTGTTCCATGCAAAGTGAAATACCTTTAACATGAGAAATTCCCCACTTCAGAAAACCATACGTTTTAGCGGTTAGAGTTAGGGCACATCTGTAGGAGGTAAGGGTTGAGTCATCTCAACCTAAGGGAAAAAAATATTCCTGGGGTTTTACATCACAGGTAAGTACTTTAATCAGCAGTCTATGGGCAATGACTTAAATACAAGTTTCGAAGCACTGCTTCGGAATTTAGGTGTCCTGGGTTTGTTATTGTTATTATTTATTTGGTTTTATCTTATTTAGGGACTTGAGTCATTACATTCCTGAGGGAAGTGCCAGCATTTTCACTTGAAATAACAGTGTGACTTGCAACTGGCCTATTTTTATATCTGATTGCACATGAAAGGAACCATTTTTTTTCTTCTGTAAAAATGGATAAGTTTTGAGCAAATTTACCTGGGACTGACAGGCAGGGAATCCTATGAAGCCCAATATGGCTTAAGGCTGAGATAGGTACCAGCCTTATTGATGATGTTAGGGCTCAGTGTCTGTGCAGAAGCAGGGATGTAGGTGCTTTGAAAACTTCACTGGCAGAAACCAAATACCTAGAAAAATTAAACAACTGAAAATCTTACTTGGATTTTGAGGGTCCAGACTTTGGATGTGGAAATCAGTAGGTCCCAGATGTGAATTGGGTAAATGCACCTATGGGAAAGTTGACTAATCCAGATTCGGAGTTTATTCCACCAACATTTTGAGCATATGCTGTTCAAAATATGTACTTGGGAGTTTTAGCAAAAGTAGAAAAAAATATTCATCATTCTTGTTCACTGCTTAGGGAAGCCCTTCCTAATGAGCAAGTCTACAGTCAGTAAAGTGACATCTCTTAAAACCGTGGTGTGAGCTGGTGAAGGGTAAATATCCTTTCCTTTGTAGGCATCAGGGCTGGTGGCTTTACCTTTTGCAGGTATAGTCTGCTAGATAAAACAAAGGAGAGGAAGTTCGGTGAGAGCCCCAAAAGCATTAAGATGTAAAAGACCAGTTCTTATTCAGGGCACACGTTTCTTGCCTCACATTGAGCAGGTTTCTAAGGGCTAACTCCATGTAAACAGTCACAGAGGCTAAACAGGGCAGCTAAGTCAAAAGGTGAGATCATGGAAACCACTAATCATTTATTGCCTCACCTCAGAGGCCTCTCAACTACACATGGCTGTCACTTTCTGGCTTTAAAGTTTCCCCTGGTTTTGAGCCCTTCTGCAAACCCAGAATTGCCTCAGCCCTGACCCTGCCAAGCAGCCTGGCACGCCATCCGCTCCACTGAGTCCCCAAAGGTACACGCTCCCCACCTCATCCCATGAGGCTTCCAGGAGGGAAACGTTCCCAGATTATGCCTAGTACCCGCTGATACATTAGTCTCCTTATAAAAAAGCGTGGTGGCTGACACTGTCTTTCAAAAATTAGTCAAAAAAAAAAAAAAAAAAATTCAGATTGTTATGTAAAAAAATTTAAAAAATTGAGTATTAGAGCTCTTCTGCTCATGCTAGATGAGACTTAGACCATATCTCCTGGTTCTAAGTCATGACCAACAGCCATGCTGGAGATTGGTCTGGGTTGCAGCTCCTCCCCAGCCACCCTGCTGAAGCTGTATGCATGTCAGACAGTGCTCAGCTTTCTGTGCGTTTGAAGGGAGAGGAAGGCAGAGACCTGGGTGTACAAAATCATGATGTTATGAGTAGATAGGAGTAGTGATTTGAGTTCTTTAATGCCTAACACTAAAGGTCTAACATCAAGGAGACTTAGGACCTTGGAGGACCATACTCTGTCAGTGAACTCATACCCACAGACACAAGTTGGTTGGAAGGTCAGAAAATCCCTTTTAACTTCTGAGTCCCAGCCAGTGCTTCTCTTTGTGACACTGGGAAGGCCCCAAGGAGCTCTTTTCCAAGTTCTAGCACTTCACATCACTGCTAAATGCTACTGCAAGATCTTTAACAGTGCTTAGTATCTAGCAGCTCACTTTGTCTTGGGAGTGAAGTATCTACAAAAAAAAGGCTCCTGAGCATTTCAGTCCATCTATTTTTGTGCATGGAATTGACAACGTGTTGAAAAATGAAACAAGACCTGCCACAGGTAAGTTTTACATTCGTAAAATGTTAAAATGAAAGCTTATTAACACTTAAGCTTCCTGGTCATTATTCTCTGAGGCACCTTTTGTGGACCATGTAATTTCAAAATAAGAAATGCCACCCATTTCTTATTTACTTAAACCAAAAGTAATTCTCAGAAGTACATGTTTCTGCTGTGTATGTCAAAAACTAAGCCAGGAATATGGCCATAATTGAAGGTCCACAAGCAGACTTATAACATTACCCTGCAAATTATCTCCACACTAGATTGCTGTTTTCCTCAAGACAGTTTCTTCTGCCAAGTGTCCAATAGTCAACGTCATCAATTTTGCTGGCTCCCACTTCCTCTGATGAGCATGTGGAGGTCCATATTGTCCATATGCCTGTTTCTCAGAGACAGCAGTTCACCACCACCCAGAAATGTTGGAAATGTTTATTTGTGTGGAGGTGTATGAACACAGAGATAAGTGTATGGGTGTGCATGTTTATATATTTAACGATGCAGGAGTACACTTTCTGGATGGAAGCTGATAAGGGTCAGATGAAAGTAAGCACTGAAATGGTTGCTAAAATAATAAAAAGTCCTTTTTGTGTCCTCACAAAACAGTGCCTCAATGGCACTGTTAAATGTCAATGTTAGAACGTGTAACTAGGGCATGGATATATAGAGAATTATACTAGATACCCTAACTACTGGATAAAACAAAGAACGTGGATTGGGCCAAATCTTGATGTTACTTGCATGAAGAAGAAAAACATTTAGTTGAATTCAAAGAGGTGCAGGTTTCATCCAGAGAGAAAACAACAAAGAAAGAAGCAGAGCTGGAACAACACACAGGTTATGTGCATTATCATAATGTAATGTGTAAGGCGTAATAACCATGGCCTATGCATGCAGAAAATGGAACAAAGCAGAAAAATTCAGAGTTTTATACTTATGAGGATGTGTGGTTATATGGTCAGATGGGAGGATGGAGTGCCAGGAGGCTGCCGGCATCTAATACCAGATGGGGATCTGAATCACCCTGGGCCAGTCACGAGCTCTTTGTGTTTCATGGAAACCAAAATGAGCCAGGCAGAACCTCGCTGGAAACCAACACTGCATCTAAGAAATGTTTTCCAGGTCAGGTCATGAACATAAAGATTCCTCTGGAAAGTACCTAACAGCACATTTACTATGAAGACACACTTTCAAAAACCTCCAAAGAAAGGAAGTTTTTGTAAAAGTAGTCCAACAATGCTGTGAGCAGTTTGAGGGCAGCCCCCCGAAAACCCTCTATCTCCACTAATCTTAAGCGTCCAAATTCCCACAAGACTGACCCCTTATTGGTGCTCGAAACAAAGTGCATATTTTCTGAGCTTCTCTGTATTTTATTAAGCCCCGAACTGCAGTGAAAGCCAGGAGAGGAAAGAAAATCCTGTGGGTGAACATTTAGTTCTATGGAAGTCAATGGCAGATCTTGGATCAAGTTCTGTAGGGCAAGATTTCTTCCTGTACTTTTAGATACTTAAAAATACATTGCATGGATGAAATCAGAAATTTCTTCACTGAGTTCTGGTAATAATAATAGCAATCTGATATATATTTGAGAAGAATCAGACCTGAATGATTCATAGCTTCAAGCACTATCGGTCTTCCACATTAGCAGTTGGCCTCTGATCATGTGCTATTGCTTAATTCTTTGTGTATTTATGGTAGTTGCATTGGCTGTTTTTAAGTGCTGTGTGTTTTTACGCTCATAAGTAGTATAGGCATATAGTTTATTTACACTGGGAAGTTTTGGGGAGTATGTAAATCTAAGCTGTGTAATGTGGAACAGCAGTTGTGCAACTGTTGTGTTGAGTACACACTTAATTTGTACTTAAGCTTCTTGCATCTGAAATCCTTTGCCCATGCATTTAGGGATTTTTCTTGCTGTAGAGTATACAACATCTGCCAAATCTGCTTCAATTCTGGGTCTTTGGGGTCACATAAAAAAAAAAAAGGTTCCGTCTCTCTGCTCCATCCATCTGGTTTTTTGCAAGTCAGCGCTGTTTTGCAGCACTGGGTCAGTAGGGTGGAGAAAACGGTTGAGTGCTGTGAGCCAAACAGCTGTTGCACAAGAGACAGCGCTGCAGAGGTGGGCTGGTAGGCAGCGGTGGATGCCAAAGGTAACCCTTCTCTTTGGAAGGCCACCACTGGAACACAGATGGGGAGACCTCTTCCTGAGGCCAAAGGATGCACTTCCCAAGGACAAAGAGGAGCCGGTGTTATGTGTAGGGTTGATGCAGTAAACATGACAAAGGGGCTGTAGCTAAAAAGGAAAACAGCACTTCCCAAAGGAGCAGATTGAAAAAGAAGTAAATGTGAAAAAACCCTTGAAATGATGAAAGACGCTAATGGAAAGTGATGGGGAAGGGGAGGTCATATGCACATGGCAGTTGGCAGGTGAAAGCTGATTTCCTTTTGGGTTTCTGTTCAGTAACAGATCTGGCAGGAAGTTCCAGTAGAATAAAAAAATCACAGAAACCACACCAGGAGTGTTGAGAGGTGTGGGCAGGACGGTGTCTGTCACAGAAACAAAGGCAATATTTGTATGCTTTGAAAGGGCAACCGTTGACATACATGACAAGAAATGTAAAACGGTTCTTTGATTTGCGCCACAGACAGCTTGACAGGTTTCAAAGCGTACGAGACTGGATCAGACCCTTTTTCATATAAGGGGTCTCCTAAGTGAAAACAAATCTAGTTTGTCACATCTTAACCAAGGCATGCTCCAGGCAGAGGGGAGCCAAGAGGGTCCTTCCACCCCAGCCAGCGGCTGCAGAGGCAGGTCAGGACTTCTCCAGTCCCAGCTGAATCAACTGGCTGCATGCTAGTATTGCAAGAGGATGGCTTACAGCAGCAAGGGCAATACTGAATATCACCGGCCAACAATTGAGAATAAACCAACTAAAACACAACTCACTTTGAAATAGGGGGAGATAAACGGAGATTAAGAGGAGCATGGTCAGCCTCCGGGCCCTTGTCCTCACCCAAAACCCCTTTGCCTGAAAGCAGGATGGCCAACGGCAAGCGCAAAATTGAACTGGGAGTGCTGGTGGCTGAAAGCCAGCTGCATGGCCTAATTCTTGGGCTACACCATGATCTGTCTTGTATGCTGCAGTGCTGCTTTAAAGATCAGTTGTAAAAACAGTAGAAGTGTTAATAGTGTCTAGCATTGGGGGAAACAGCAAGCCAGTTTTAATTGCCTAGGGTGACATATAGTTATATTTAAACATTGTAAGGGACTCTGGCTGGGTGTTTCTCACTACTGTTACGTGTCTGCAGTCTCCAGCTTCAGCTTTACAGTCATCTAGTTTGTATTTCTTCTTGTCAGACATAAGCCTGAGTGTATGCCCTAGCATCATATGCCAGAGAGGGACAGGAGTAAATACAGAGATGGAAATTTCCCAACACACATTTGTCATACAGTCAATTAAGTGGAGAGAAGCTTGATCCAGTTAATAATTAACAGCAGATTTTTAAAGTAAGAAAACTCAACTTGTTTGTTATAATTCATTGTTACAAAATGTAGATTATGTTCTGCTGAATTTATGAGGGAAATCCTCAAAGCTCTGCTTATTTTTTGATGCCAGATGACCCAATTTTGTTATCCTTAGCAATAATTTGTGATATAATGAAGAATTTGGTATGATTTATACAAAAGAGTTTATGTCTTTGTTGTAAATAAACACTGTTCAGTTTGTGCCATTAAGTCTTGAAAGCTGAACCAAGAAATATGTGCTTTAAGATGCAGTTTAAAAGCTAGTGAAGATCAAAAATGATAAATAGCATGACAATCTTTCTGGAAAGGATGTAAGTCTTCATGCTTCCAGGACATAAGATAACCTCTAATTAATGGGGGCTAGCAAGAATTTTTTCCTGTCAGCAAGTTATTTCATAATTGCCTTCTGTAAGGCTTCCTGTACCTTTCTATGAAGCAGCTGGTATGCTTCTGCAGGAACAGTACGATAAAATCAATATAGCCCCAATCCAGCCCTATATCTCTGTGAATGTCTTTTTTATGGGAACTTTTCACCCCCCACCCCAAGACCCAGGTTCAGCTTGCTTTCTTTGTAAGATAAAAACTGTTAAATCCCAAGGCAGAAGAAATGACTTGCTTTCTTTAGTGATGTCTTCACTTGTGACAGGAAAAACAAAACCCAAATCCTTTGACTCATGTGTTGGCACGTAACAAGGAAGGTAAAATCACTTTTTCAGTGACTTTGCCTTGAAAAGCAGTTACTTGTCTTGTTAATACAGACACACAATACACGTGTATAGTATCCTAATAGGGTGAACTAAATAGCTTATGTCTTGTGAGGGTGTCTGGGTAAAAGAAATCTAACCCCAACCATCATCTGAGCTTTGGAGCTGTGTTTAGTAAGCCTTCTCCTTTGCCCCTGCCCTCAACTCTGTTGCTTATCATTTCCCCCTAGTATTTCCATTTGTCTTCATCAAAACTACTTTTGGACTAAAATCTCGTTTTTGCTATATAATAGGTAGGCCTCTGAAACTACCTTGTGATTGCAGTCACAGAGTTCAAAGCTAAATGGAGAAAATCGCTCTCTGGAAGTGCCTTTGCCCTTTTACCTGTTGTACAAAGAAGCTAAGGGATTGGCATACGCTAAGATTGGCTTTGCTTAATCTTTTGCTAATTGAAAGCTGGTGCAACGAATCACATCTTGTGTATCTAATGTCTTATTGGAAAGGAGATTTTTTGATCTCTAGCTGATAATGTTGTCTAAGATAATAAAATACGTCCACTTTTTAAAATATAGAAAGTAGGCTGGGAAAGGGAACATCTCTAACGAGTGATAAAACTGTGGATCTACAAACCTTGTTTTGGAAGACGGTCCTGCACGTAGTTCAGGGTCTGAGCCACCTAAAGGAAGACTTCACTGGACATGAATGAGCTTTTGTTGGTCCTCTAGGCAATCACACAGTGGGACACTTTACTGAGGTATATTTGCAATTCCCTCCCTCCCCTCCTTCCTCCATCAGTGTCAAAGCATGAATTACATTGTCTTTTTTTTTTTAAATTTGGACATGCACCAGGAAAAATGAATCTATTCATGCTTCAGATCCCTATGACTTCTAGAATTTGCACTGATCATCAGTTACCAGCTGTGAATAAAGCCTTCAAACCTTATTCTAACCATTACAGCACTAATTATAGTTTCCTTAAGTAAAATGCTCCTAAACTATAATTACCCATAAGATTATATGTTGGCAGTTACACAAGAAATTGTATTACAAGATTCTAACAGGGGGCTGAGCTCAGCCTACTCTCCCAGTCAATCCAATCTGTTGAGAAGAAAAAACGCAGTTAACGCTGGCAAAACAGCTATGTATTCCCCCCAGCCCCAATATCTGCAGAAAACTCATTTCATATTCAGTCTGCACTGTTCAGTTTACGGTGTTGCTCTCAATTCTCAGCTGATGTAAACAGATGTTGATCTGCTGAATATTGATTTCCATCAGTTCTGGGTTTGGCTCACAATACAGAGTTCTCATCCCTTTGTATTTAATGTGAGGTGCACTGTTAACTACCACCGAAAAGGAAAATAATGTATTTTTATTTTTATTTTTAAAGAAAACACAAGGAATTTTGGAGGATAGTTCTAGTAAAAAAGACACTGTTGCCTATGCCCTTATGAATGTTCACTGTTCCATTTGTATGCATGAGATACGGGTAGTTCAGGGCTGTATTACAGCTTGTCAGAAATAAACGTGCGTTGGAAAGAAGATGATGTCTCAGCTTTGCAGTGTGCACCCCTGTATTAATTTCCTGTGTCTGGTAGTCAACAATGCTGACACTTAACGGGAGAAAGTGAGCCCTGGTGTAACTCCAGTGACCCCTGTGGAATTACCCCATGACAACTCTCATCTACTGAGTAGCAAGAGATAAATTAAACAGGACTGGAAATTTGGAACAAGTTCAGACTTTAAAATATATGGAGGATTGGGGCTATAGCAGGCGTTTCCTTATCATCGTCTGTAAATCCACACTCCCTTCCTGTACCCGATCAGGTAGTTTCTTATAACACAAAGTAGATGAGCAGCATAAAACCTCTTATTCCTGCTTATGTGAATATGATTTCACATGACACAAGCCATTGCTCTTTGAATTGAATTTTGTTATTTGCCTCTCGAATCTGGTGGTTTGGCTGCATGACATTGACTTCCAGCTAAAACAATTTACTCCCCGATTACTTTAACAGACAACATTTCACGCAATTAAAAGAATTAATAATGTCTTTTCATACTGTTAAAAAATACATCTGTGAACAGCTTAAAAAAATGCAGTGTAAGATTCTAAAATTCACTTTGCTTCTCCTTAGATATTAGCTGGGAAAATTATCAGAAAGTCCATTAAATGTTTTCAGCTCCTCCACCTACATATATAAGCCAGCTACCAGAATTGTAAATGCATTTAAATTGAAGACTACCTGCTTTCTTCCACAAAACAGTATCGTGGGATTTTTTTTCTGTTAAATAATCCACTTTTGCTCCACTGCTTGGATGAAAAAAATATATATCTATTTCATGCATATTCCTGTTGGATTCCACGAGCCTGATGATGCTGCAGTAGCACCGGCGGATTTGTGTTTAGCCATGCCTTCCCTCAGCTCTGCAGAGCACATCCCCTTGTTCCTTTGGGTAGAATCCAGAACTAAAATTGCATATGCTGAGGGGTTGCTAGGAATTAAAACACACTTTGCATATGCATAGAACAGGGGTGGAAAAGGGCACAGTTATGCGGAAGTAGACGGAATTACCTGGAAATGAGGCACACTGAAATGGTAAACCAGGATCAGTAATTAGTGTACATGATACAATTCTGGTGTAAGAGGTGTTTCAGTTTAAGAGCAAATTAAAAAGTTTCAGGAGAGTGCCTTAAAATTACTAAACCATTTCATGGTTATGAAGAGGACTTTAATTTAGGAGTCAATTACTGGTATTCTCACATTCCTGCATATTGAGAACCTGAAGGCATTACAAGTTTCTGTCTACGTGTGCCCCTGTTGTGCTTTTTAATAAGACCAAGTTCTGGATTCCAAACATCAATGTTTGCTCCTGTTTTACAAAGTCTTTTTCACTGCTTGTGGCTTAAAGAGCTTCCTAATTTTCATGGGTTATATAAGAGGAATCAAAAAGAGCAATGATGAACTCAGGCCTAGGATCTCATAGACATTGCCGTGACCTCGTTTGCATCTATTGAAAGCAAATATTTGGGTTCTGTGGGAGTCTGAAAATGTGTACATTTTACTTCTAACTACACAGTAGGTGCAATGTAAGCTTGGGGTTCTGTTGTTAGACCTAAAGCTCGGTACCTGGAGCTGTGAAGAGTCACATCACTTGCAGACTGAGCGAGGAAAGGGCATGGCAGGAGCTGAAATCTATGACCATGAAGTTAGCTCTTGGGGAAGCTTCACACGTAAGCAGTGGGAGAGTATCACAGTGAGCCCAGAACCAGATTTTCAAAAGGTGTCAAACCAGATCTCTAAATACTTTGGAAAAATATAGTCACCTGAATGGATAAAACCTCTCAGAATTCAGTGAGGTGCACTCATTCACGCCACACTGTTTCATGCGAATCCCTCTTCTCCAGAGACTTTCATAAATATTTAAAAGATTAATAGCCAAATATAAAAAAATGAGAACAAACTCAGCATTGAACGGGACTAAGAAAAAAGGAAATAGCTGATTTAATTAGGTTTTAAAGGATGATTCAGACCAACATAAATCTCAATGAAAGGACAAAAATAATTACAGGTAATTAATGCCAAACTATCTAAAGGTAAGGAATTTAGTTAGCCTTGAGCACAGTACATAACACACCCAGTTCTTCCTTCTGTAGATAACATAGTGCATCCACTAATTTAGGTCATGGAGTTTCTTTTACACTTGTAATTATTTTTAATGCTAACATTTCTTTTGCCATTAGGGAAACGGTGCCGATGGCATAACCAAGCAAATCTCTCTAAAACATAGAAGCATTTCGATTTTGTTATTCCTGGAGCTAAAACGACATGAGTCAAAAACAAATGACATCAATCATTCTGCCACTGGATAGATCAGTATAAAATTAGCAAGATGCAAACAGGACTAGATTCTATATTTTTTTCTAGCTCTGTCTGCAACTCAGTAGCGTTCCTCAGCCATGGGTTTATTTATGATGGTGTCAAAAGCCTACCTCTTAAGTAGCCATTTCTTATATCAGTGTTATGGCCAAAATGAAGCTCTGATTTCAAAGATTTAATTCTTTATGAAGTTCTGTTTCATACCCATACCTTCCAGAGCAGTTTAAAAGACATTTCTTTCTTTCCAGTGATTCCATTGAACACGCTAATACAAGTGTTGGAAAGATAAATAAACTATTTTGCTATTGACAAGAGCTGCAGGACCACCATCTGCATGGACTGAATTGAGAGTATGGATTTTGTTAAATGATGCATTTTGGTAGTTCAGAAAGAAAAGCACTGTTTGTTGGGTCAGCTCCTACTCCATATATTTCCGTTTCTTTGGATTACAGGAGGTGAAAGCTAATGTCCATAAGCAGGCTTCCCCCTCACCATTTAGGGGGGTTCGTAAGCCTTATTTTACAGGAAAAAAAATGATGAAAGTATGAATTAGGTCTTAAATTTCCATATCAGATAACCTGCATTTATGCAGGTGGGAAGTAACAAATTGTCAGAATTTTAAACCACAGCTGGAAAACGGTTGTACCCCACTGTGTGAGTGCAAAATGTGGGACATGTTCATTATGTAAATAAATACTACAGGAGATATTTCACGACTGGGGCTGGTGCTTTCTTATAATTTTCTTTGTCCCATTCTGTGGTATTTCTCTTCTTCTCCTTCTATTAAAGCAGAATCCTTAATGTAACACCTCTTAATTCAGCTACCTATATCCAGACATGTATCCTTAGTTATCCATTTAGGGAAGTTACGTATTTTTAATGAAGTCAAATCCGATCTAGAGAAAGGATACTAGGGAAACATCTCTGTCTTACCATGAAAAAAACCCAACCCAACAGTAAGCATGCTGGCCCTTGGAGATACGCAACCACAGTGGAGCAAAATGAGCCCCGTTAGCGACAAAGGGTAGATCCCATTTGGTTGTGAATTAGCCCTAAAGGGAAGTTTGACTGGGAAAGGGACAAAGAAGTCAGTCTTAAGTTTTTGAGGCATGCTGGTTGTGGAAGTATTTGTTTCTATATTCCTCAAAATGAATGGACATGCTTCCTCTCCCTGCAGCGGTGGGGTTAGGTGTCACGAGACTATCCCCTTATCCAAATGACAGGTGGCACAGACAGCGAATTGCCTAAACCCAAGAAACGGGGATGTAGTTTTCCCACTTAAAAACATGCGTGGTGCTCAGGTTTAGTTTGTACAGCTGGAAGGTCTCATGGCAGTCAGGCAAGTCCCAGCCTGCTTGGCATTTACAGGTGTGCTCCGCTGCTCCCCTTTATCGCACGGCCCCTTCTCCAGCCCCCGGCATGAAATGGAGCCAGAGCTTCATTGAAGTGTGAGGGACCTCTTAACATGACTTTGCATTGGGTGGTAGCTGGTCTGGAAGAGCCTGTGCCCTCCGCAACTGCTTCTTGCCATGGGATGCAGCTGAAGGATTTGCTGCCCGCTGGAGTCTGCGGCCCCGGGGCTTCTGCTGCTGGTGGGCAGCGGGCACAGGCAGCTGCCTCTGCTGACCAGCACCTCGTGCAGCCCTCCTCCTCGCTAACATCCAAGGTGCAGCGGTGTTGGAGCAGCCTCATTTCCCCCGCTTCTGCTTGGGACCGTGACCTGAAAGGCCTGGGGGAGCTGCTCAGGGAGAACGCCCGTGCCCTGTCCCCTGCCTGCAGCGAGCGCAGCAGGGTGCGGAGCCCTCAGCCCCCCATGCTCACCCGGCGTGAGCGAATCCCCCTGACTGCTTTACCTCTGAGCCGCGATATCGTCAGGGTTCCTTGAGCAGGAAAAAAAACGGATCTGCAAATCTCTGGGCTGCCGACCAAGAGTGGGTGATTTTGATATTCACTCTGCGGGCTGAGCAGGAGATAAAAGGCAAGCGATCCCTGTGTATGCACAGCTCCAGGGAAGTCATTTTTATTCTGGGCTAGAGGGGGCTTTTGAAAAGCTCCAAAGGGAGTTAGGAGCATGATTGCCATTGACCAGCACCAGAATTAGCCCTGGTAGGGCACATCTGAAAGGGCACGCTGAACCGTGCTATTCCTCGTACGGGGACGCAGCAGGAAAAGCCTGCTGCCGTTGGACTGTTCATCAAATTCCCAGCTCCAATGTGGCCAATATTCACCGTGCTGCTGGGAGAGATGGTGGATGCTTGTTCCCAGTTCCCAGCGAAGGACCATTGTATGAGAACATCCTAATACATCATTCTTTCAGACCAGAAGCTATATAATTAAGCATATCCATTAAGCTGGCCACTAAATATGAAGTAATGAACTCCACCTCTCTGAAGACTGGTACTTCACACAGTGAAATTAATGGGACTGTGAAACCAGCCATTGCCTGACAGGAGCAGCCATTTTACAGATGTGCGTTGGGCATTTAGGAAAGCAGTTACAGACCTTTTCCCTCAACTTGTGGAAGTCAATAGAGAAATTTGTATTTTGACCAAATAAAATACTTCTGAAATTTAGTCTTCATGTTAGAAAATGGAAGGTAAAGATGTTTCTCTTGCTTTGCCATGAATATGATTTTTTTAAAGCCTGCCTGTATCAGAATTTAGGCACAAGCTCAGCAAAATACAAAACCTCAAAACATGCAAATAAATCAATCATTCCTGTGTTATATATGTCAGTAAATATAATCCAAAAATAATTTTGGGTGTAGTTTTCAAACTTTAGTATTGCATAAAGTAAATACCCTGCAGCACAATTGGACTGACTTGAATTACGAAGTAAAATAAATACACACTGGGATGTATTTCTTGTTGCTGTTATTTTACTTTTCCGTTTACCTTTAAAAAGTTGCATTATAGCTCATAATGCTTGATAACTGAAAATTAGAAATGTCATTTAAAAGAGTGAAGTAATTCAATTTTGTTCTGTAGACTTCTAACATATGTCTATGGAAATGTTCTCGCCTATCCCAGTTACTTTCCCCCTCTCAAATATTTAAGCAAGCATAGGACATGTCTGAGAGATGCATGTGAAAGCTTTTTTTAAAAAAAAAAAAAACTTCTTTCACAAGCAGAGACTCGATTTCTAGATATGAGTTCTTTGCCTGCTTTTCAGTAAATTTTACTTTACAGTCATTTGGAAAACTCTACCCAAGCCTTTATTGTGCATGACACTTGGAGCTCTTTTTTATTGACTTTTGCTGCTTCTTGCCAAAGTTAAAATGTTGGAAGCAAGGCCGCTGGCATGTGAAGAAATGTATAAAGAATAAAATTACTTTGGGTGGAAATAAAAGAAATGAAACAAAATAAACTTCTCCCTTTTTATGGTCATGTTTACTTCACAGACAGTAATAATAGAACCAAACCAATCTTGCAGTCATGGGAAGATGCAGATATTTTTGTGCATCCAACACTTTTATTAGCTATAGTAGCCCTGTGACTCAGCCACATACTCCTGGATGCAGACAGGAGGGCGAGATTTATCTCCGCACCCCTTTTTCCTCAAACCTCTTCTCTACCTTTAATTCCTCACAGTTGTTTCCTTTCCCTTCATGATCTTCCACCTTCATTTTCCCCTTTTTATTTTCCACTTTGCCTCTTTTCTGAATTTGTGTTGGCTATCTGAGGGTATGAATTATTTGAGGACTTGAATTATAGCAGGATTATTTTTGCGTACCAGTACTTTTAAAGGGCTATTTTAATTTATATATATGAAAACACAAGTTCGTACTCCCTCAGTTCTATCTAAGCAGGAAAACGCAAAACAACTTTTCAAGAGGTTTGCTTTTACCAACTGTCCTTCTTTCCTCATGTAGATGAAAGAGGGGAATTTCAGGAAGCAGGTTAGTCATCCCCCCCACCAATTTTTATGCTGCATTTGTCCGAACTCTGGGTTTCGGCACGTGTGAGAGCAATGCAGGGACTTCTCTACTGATCATGCACTCGCTTTTTATTACCTGGAGCACTGAAGCTTTAGCTCTCTGCTCACCCTGATCTGGTCCCCGGTTTGTGATGTTTTGCATCCTCTGTCAGTGGGAAGAAGTGCACAGTAGATGAGCTGATGAGATGCTTTGCAGGAAATGTGCCTTTCTTAGATGGGGACAGTCCCCGTGGGCAGGTGAAGGTTGCACTCTGCCTCTTGGCTCCATCTGTGTGACACACGTCATGGAAGTAAAAAAGAAATATGTTAGTGATTAGCTTTTCTGCTAAAAGCAAGTTGTTTTTTCACTAGGATTTTGACCCCCGTTGTAGAGGACCATGAGTGTGTGAACTGAACCCTTTGTTCTCAAATTAAACCATTGACTCCCAAATAAAAACTTCCTTACATTTAAAGCTTCCTTGCACTTTCTACTGCTCCCATGCATACATACCTTAAGGAGACTTAGGCCTTGCAAGGGTGGAGGAAGGAAGGAGGCCAGCTGAGATGAGGGAGATCTGATGACTTCCCAGCAATGCCAACAATCTCAGCCTGTGTTTGCTGGATTTTTCTTAGCATGGCCTGAGGTTTGCAAATGCAGCAAACCGCAAACCCACAGTTCAGTTTGCAAAGGCCAGGGCCCAAGATTTAATATTTACAGTCACAGAAACAAATATTTTACACATTTCTACTATGCCTTTACTTGGCTTAGGAAAAAAAAAACAAACACCAGCTTTCAAGGTAGAATTCAGTCAAATCCATCAAGTCTCACCTGTGTTCATATTGAAATCAAATCAGACTATGAGCTTCACATTGCTCTGAAGCAAAATCAAAAGAAACTTTAGTCCATGCATTAAGAGGCATGAATTCACCTGAAGTCCTGGTGTTACAGTGCGTAACCAGTTCAGTGGTTGCCTACTCCTGTGTCCATGCTAGAAATACCTCAGCTAGCTGGTTTAAAGCTCACATTGGGGAGCTTAGTCCAGTTTACACTGCCATGGTATGCGCTGCTTTAGAATCACACAGATAAAAAGGTTGGGTGAGTTCTCAGAGCTCTGTAGGTAACCCATCCATGCAAGTCCATCTTCATGGTTTTCATCACCTTAGAATATACTCAGTCTGGTAGACGTGAAAAGAAACAACATAAGCAGAAATACACAGGTTTTTTATTTTCAAATTACTACCATCTGTGTCTTGGGAGTGTTTCCTATCTACAGAAATACCTTTACATTCTTACAAATAAGTGTACCTGGACCAATTATTCAAGGTGAAGCTGCACGTCTCTATGGTTAAGGTATTTTTGGTATACAGGTTGGTAGGAAAGGAGTTCCCTCAAGTACCTGTGCACTAAACTATCCAGTCTAGCCACATCCTGCCAGAACAAATTTTAAAAGGGTGAAATAAAGATCATTTCTGACACTGACCACCTCTCTCCTGGGAAAGTCTCACCCACTGTTCAGAATCGCGTTTTCTTGGGGCCAACAATTCAGGAGCAGTCTCCATTCCCCCTCCCCTCAAACACAAGCTGCTGCTTGCTTATTGAGAATCGGGCCCAGCAACCTGGAAGTGCTATTGAAGCAGAAGTGCTTGGGCAATGAAGAGAGGGAACTGGGGTGTTGCATGCCCTGATCTCTGTGTAGGACCTTTTACGGGCACTGCTGATGCACTGAGACTAGCTGACCATTCCCTAAGGTCAGGGATGAAGATGACTGGGATAAACTCTGGGGAGAAAGTCTGCCCAAATGCATACAAAGGTAAGTTTTCTTGTCCTTTTGTAGCAGTTGAGGGTAAGAATGAATGTCATATCTTTTATCAGGAAACATTAGCATACGTCATTTCAGCTTTCTATCCTGCATAAGTAAGAAAAATAATAAGGCAGTAGATAGGACAAAAACCCAGTGAGAAAAGAAATCTAATGGAATGAAATCTAATGGGACTTCTGCCTAACAGAAGTCTTTTCAATGCTCTTGTGTTGTATTTCATGCTTCAGCAACGTGGTACTGTCTGCACTGGCTTCTGCTATGCTATATCACATGGGGATCATGAGTGTTCATCCAGGACCAGTGAGGTCTAAAAAGTAATGCAAAAGTTTAGTCCATAATAAATAACACTGCAAGGTCTAAACCTAAAGGGTTTATAGACAACAGAAATCAGAACTCCTCTGTCATTTTGGATTGGTGAAACTAAAAATAACACCTCACAAAGAGCTACTCTGTTTTTTCTTTTTTTTTTTTCCAAAATGAAAACATTCAGTTTAAAATTAACTTGCTTTGACTGAGCAATACAAAGGCAAAATACGAAAACAAAATAGTCCGCATTTGGCACTCATGTTTCTAGCCAAAACTCCTGTAAATATTGCCTGAGCTTATGTGCTCATTCTTCATGGATTTGGGAGGCGAGCTCAAAGAGGTTTGTCTTCTCAATCTCCGAGCAAGCTCCCATAGCAGTGGTGGAAAAACAAACTGGATGTACTGTACGCAGGCACCCAGCCAACAGTACCTGGAAAATGAAAATAATATTTTAAAGGGGAAATACACACAATCCTTGTGCACAGTACTAATTCATTCTGCAAGCACCACCATAAGAGATTAGATGGTAAAATGTGTGTAGGACAGAGTGGAGGAAAATAGTCTTTGCTGTAAAGTTCATGGTTTGCAATATACTGAAGAATAATGTCCACCACCACCACCAGTCTTACTCAGTCAGAAGCTTTTGGAGTAAGAAAACTCCTTTAGTGAGTCATGAATTTCATGGGGTATCTGATGCTATGTTTGACTGCTGGTACCGTGCGAGCCTCCTGGCAGGTTCAGATTCAATTAGGCCACATTCAACACTGTGTGGATCATACGGATGTTCCATACAGCAGGACAGGAAGACCTAGGTGATGGTTCCAAGGGGAGCTGCAGCAACTGGGAAGGAGTTCATGTTAAACTGAATGGAGTTATGGAGATATTGGGTCATTTGCTCTTCAGAACATGAATGCTATGTCTTTGCTTCCTAAACGTTTACTGCCTCACTCTGCAAAAACTTGAGACAAAGAAAATGGGACAGAGGAAATGAGGTCTGGTGCCTTTTGCATAACCATTATGGACCTCCTAAAGACAGTGAGAGGAGATACTTCCATGGATTTTAGAGCAGGTTCCATGTGTCTGTACCTTGTTTGTGTTGCTGAAGCCTGCTGTTCTGCTGGATCACCACGGAGATCTACGGGTTTCCTCTGCAAACTACTTTTGTTTTATGGGCAGCAGTGAAATGGTGTCAGGTCACTAGAGGCATGTCTGTACAAACCTCACATCCCACATCAGGATCTTCCCTGTGAGTATGCACAATCCTCCTGCTGCTGGTAAGCACCGTGAGAAAAAAAACAAAACAAAACAAAACAATTTGCACCTTCCTCATTGGTGCATTCTGATTTTTCTCTTTACCCAAATTAGTACTTTTTCTTTCTTCTTTCCTTCCCTTCCTTTCTTCATGTCCTTCCTGTTTGCTTTTTCTTTCTTTCTTTTTCTCTCCTCCCTCCCTTACTCCCTCCTCCCTTCCCTCCCTCTATGCCTCTTTTTCTTTCCTCCTTATAGATCAGATTTGATTCCCTGATATTTTAAGGGCTGGAGACCGGTTAATGCCACCTTGCTGCAGTAATATCAGAGCAGTAGTATCACTATGTAAGTACAGTGAAGAGCTTCACCCCGCAAGGTCCATAGCGCTATAAGATATGATTAACATTAATAGGATTAAGGAAGATCTGTGTCTTTCAAGACTGGAATTCATGCCCTTACAACTAACTGTAGCCTTAGGATTTTGATAGAAAAATGAAAGACTGAAAGTATAATGACCTATGTGAAGATTCTTTTGTTCAAGTCAGTGACATCTAATAGCCCAGGGAAGAATGAAAACTACATTATAATGAGAAATCATTTATCATGTAAGACAGAGGGAAAGAGGAAATAAACCTTCTTTAAGTAAAAGAAAGAACAATGGCCATTAAAAAAAACATTAAAAGTATGTGATTTCCTGGAGAAAAAAAAACTGTGTTTGCTTGTTTGTTTGCTTGGATGTTACAATTTTTAAAATGAGGGCTAATTGCATCATTTTACATTTTAACATGGATTATTTCTCTGTGTCTCAAGCAAATGGTTGGAATCCTGCACAGTTAACTCCTGTAACACAACTGAAATGGAAGGGTGCATTCTTACAGAGACGTAGTTGTGTGTAGGGGTTTTTTTGCTAAAGGAGTGATAAAAAGTAAACTGAATATTCAATGAATAAATGAAAGTGAAGAAAGGTCTTTTGTTCTTTTGACTAATCTTTACATTAAATCTTTTTTCCCAAGAAGCGGATGTAGCATCAGTTACAGCTCTATCTGAATATTCTCACATTTTTGTAGAAGAGCCAAAGAATATACAGTTTATAGAAATCTCAAGAACCGCTTCAGGTGAGATGACAGATACAGCAGCAACTTCCTACCCTAAGTTCCCCCTCTGCTTGACAGCCAAACCAAGCAATGCAACATGTGAAACAAAACAAAACAAAACAAAGCAACAGATGTATTCACAGCTGCACTTTGTATTCAAGAAGGTAGTATGGCAAGAAATGCCGGCTAGTCAATGCTAAAACTCACACTGCATTAAATGGAAACACAATTTCACTCACTACATCAAGCGCAAGCTAAGCTTTCATACTGTAGTAACAAAAATATTTATTATCAGTTCAAAAAATCTAAAAAGAAAGAAATCTTCCTTTGGAAAGAGTAGACATTTATTCTAAGTACCAAATTTAGAGCCATAATTCTTTCAGACTTCAGTAGAGGTGTTGAGCTCCAGATTTCGACTTGGTCCGCTTTAGCTGCTGGCCAGATGAGCTTCAATTTTGCCTTTCTCCTTGTGGAGATATTGCAGTGACTTTCTCTCCTCTATCAAACCAGTCATTTTTCATGTTATATGGAAATTTTCTACCTTGGAGTTTTCTAGCCTCTTGTCAAGTTTTGTGATGATAGCGCAATGGTTTAAAAAATTATTGGATAGGTTGATGAATGAAAAGACATATGGACACGGGACTGTTAAAACTGATTTTTAAGGAACTGGGTTAAATTTCCTTAAACAAACATTCACCCAGAGACTGGAATCCAAAGCTCCTCTCTCACTGCTGAGTGGTTCTTTGCCTGTAGCAATTTTTTTTTTTTTTTTTCCGGGCATGAATCTGGCTTCTACAAACATCACAGTTTATGTTGTATTCATGGCAGGGTTACTGAATTCAGGACACTCCAATGTATAAAAAGAAATACCACCTCCTAATTTTAGTCTCAGCAAAAAATTCTGGTGTAGGTAGCAGGTTTGAACCCAACTCAAAAAGTACCAAGACTTCTTGCAAGAAGCCAAGACATGGAGCTATGAAGCAACTCTACAATGAACGGTGAATTAGATGAGAACTTTTTAAGGTTCTCTCGTTTCCATATAAAACTGCTTTTTTTGGCCCAACTGCTGCAGGGCAGTGAAAGCATGTGGTTAAATAAAAGCACATGAGAAGGCCTAGTTAAGTTCCATAGGTTGCTTACCTGCCTCCAATGAGGAATGAGCTTTAGGAACTGGAATCTTTAAATTTAACAATAGGAATGTTTTCTTACAAGAAAAATATCACTTTGTGTCTAAATGAAATGGTGTAAGGGATTGGAGATAATAATTTGTTTTATAGAAAGAATGTAATTGTAAATAGCTATAAGGGACTTAGAAGCATTGAATTTTAGCTTGTTCCCAGGTGTTCTTTAATGTGTCCAGGAGGCATCATTTGTCTTGTCGAGCAAAGCCTCTTTTGGAGATTACAACCTTTTCCTCTAGATAACCTTAATTAGGTTATAGTTGGGAGTTAGCCATTGAGCCACTGGGCAAGGCTGATTTGTTTAGCAGCAAGATATGGAATTTACTTGTTTTCTTGGCATAACTTCCTTCTACAGGAATGTCGGTCTCATGGAAGCAAACAGCAGATGACATTTTCAGAATGTTTCAGGTTTTTCTTCTTTGATTTCGGATCAGTTCTGTGATATAAAAGTTGCTAGTTGTTTCTGAAAATTTGACTCTTTCATGGAGAGGTGCTGCACAACGCTATCATCACTAACATGGATATGGTTTTAGTGCTTTCCAAGGAGGTGCAAAAAGTCACTTTTCACCTACAGTTTGCAAACTGTGTTAGGTGAACATTTCAGTAATAAAAGCAGCCTACCACACGATGATCCAGTGATTGAAAATGCTTCAAAGTCTTCAACCTAGTTAAGATGCCAGCCAAGAAGACATATTTAATCCAAGTCTAAAGCAAGCAGGTTCTGTGGAAGGATAAGTGGTATGTCTATTTTACAGAATGGGTTAAACAAGACAATCTAGGCAACAAGACAGTCTCCTCCGAGAACTAGGGTATAAAAAACCTCTTGTCTCACTGTCATTTTATGTGCCTGCTGGCTCAATTTCTCCCTGGCTGGTATAAAAGACCACCCACCATGTGGCACACGGCCACTATTTTTGTGGAAGCTATGATAATACCGATGTATTGTGGTTCTGTCACTGGCTTCGCAGCAGGAGTGGAGAACTGTCTTGTTCTCATAGAGCTTGATCCAAAGCCTACCAAAGATGATGGGAATATCTTTGTTGACTTCACCAGGTTTTGGAGCAAGCTGTTAAGAAAAATACAGGATGATAGTGAAGAACAAGCTTACAGAAACCTTGACTTGCAGCACAGATAAGTGGAAGGGTTTTGCTAAACCAAATAACCATTTTAATTTAATATCCACTAGAAAAATAGGAAAAATTAAATGCTTGCCATATGGTGAAAATATGTTAAGCTTCAAAGAAGTAGAAATAATTAAATACAACTATGAAAAGTTTTTTTAAGTTTGAATAGTGTGCCAGTTTCAATATTATAAAACATACATATATAATCCTATTAAAGCTCATTTGAAAAAAAAAAAAAAGGAGCCCTTTGAATAATGCAAACTCTTAGGTCACATTTTTCACCTGTATATTTATTTTCATTTTAATCAAGACTGCTATAATCAGAAAACCTGGGGTGATTCTGTGTAGCCTTCAATGCACATCAGCTATTTCAATTTCTTCTACAGGTAATGTCAACATGAACCAGCCTTTGAAGAGAAAGGAATGAAAAGTGAAAAACAAATAAATATACTCAGAAACCGTGGGTTACCCTACAATCAAAAGAAATATTAAAACCAAAGCTGCACCAAGGACCTCAGAAAGAAAATATTCTTGCCTGGAAGCTCATCCCTGTGCTTCGTTAAGCAGGACCTGACAGAAGTGATGGACTCAGATGGTTTTCTCACCAGGTTTCAAGCATAGCAGTTTCTGAAAGTATGAGCCATGTTTGCACTACCTCCTTGTACTTGTCTGGCCCTGAAAGTGGCACAGACTTTCTGAGTAAAAAGAGGCAGCTTTAGGCTGCCCTTGATCTCTGCTCCTCTGCCCTGACATGGAGAACTCGTGCATTTTTCAGTGTGGCACTGGCACCACAGACAGCCGAGTAGCCTGGCAAGCAGAAACACCCAAATGCACAAAGGTTTCGGATGCAGGAGAGACCCCAGCGCACGGAGCAGCTGCCGTGCAGTGTGAGCTCCTGGCTCGAAGCCTGGGGCCGTCCCAGAGTCCCAGTTCACCCAGGGGTTGTGTCTAATTCTTTTACTACAGCTTTGAATCAGATAACGTCATGCTGGCGCATGCCTGCTTTACTTGCCTGTCTTTTTCACATCCACACTATGTAGAACAGCAATTGCTGAAATCAGAGCAATAAAAAGAGAAAACCTCAGCCTCTCACTCCCTTTCCAGTTCTACTTGCCTCACAAAGAAAACTGATAATCCAGATCAGGGAGCTTTATGAATAATTCTGGTAAAAATACTGTAAATGGCTTACCAAAGTGCAGTCACATGCACTAAATACCCATGTTCCCACACTTACAATCCCCTCCCTAAAATCTCTCTGTAATAAGGAGCAGTCAGACACAGGAACGTTCATGGAAAACCTAACCCAAAGAGCAAGGAAAATGGCTATATGAATTTCCCCACAGTTGTTCTTTCCCAGACATGAAGAGTTATCTTACAGTCCTAGATCTTTCAGTGACCACTTGCCCAGCACAAGAGTCACCATCACTTCAGGTCCTATGGTGAATGGAGCGTCACGTCTGATGGTAGAGAGGAGTTGTAGCACTGTGCAACACTTCAAATATTTTCTTACAAGTTCCCTTTCAGCGCAGGGCCTTTTTAGACTTGCATTCATATTTTTTCCAGCAGCAAAAAACCAAACCAATGCTTACCACTTACCCTTCCTCCTTGATTATTCCTGTTATTTATTTCCATGGGGTGATGCAGAAAGGCCTCAAACAGAACACCATTGCCCTAGTAGATCTGACCAAGATACGAAAACATCAGTTCTGTCCCAAAGAGTTTACAAACTAATTTCTCATTTGCATTGAAAGATTCACCTTTCCCTTACATTATCTGCAGGAATGGAAAGCACAGCAATTTTCCAAACTGCTAGATAGGCAACTGCCTACCGAATTTCAAAGCCTTCCCTTTTTTGAATGTTTATCCCATAATAAATATGATAAACAGACCTCAAGATAAAGCTGTCCCTTCCTTATTTATTCCTATCAGCTCTGTCAGTAATTCCATCACTAAGGCCACATTCCTGCCACCTCGGGTTTGGGTCTGTGTTGATTTAAGTTAAGACATTTGCACAGAAGCACATCCTCTCTGTTGAGGCCAATGGACTTAGTCCAGCTTGTCCTATTTGGGGAAAACCTGCCCTTTGCAGTGGTACCCACAGTTTCTTCTAGAGGAGTCTCTTTGAGAACATTTGGTGCTCTTTGGATTAAAGCGACTGCAGAAGTGCAAGATGTTATCATTTATTATTGCTGTTAAATAACAGCACTGACAGTTAAGAAAATCCTTCAGGAAAGAGCATCTGTGCATCTCTCCCTCAGCATGCACCAAACAAAGAGCTGCACTGTTTTTCCCAGCAGCATAAAAAGTCAAGTTCCTGAAAGCTCAGTCAAAATTTTGGCTTTACAAAAGGAATTTTCAAATGTGTCTGTTGACTACTCATTTGGGTGGTCTACCTCCCACAGGATGTGCAGTGCTAGCTGGCTTGTTTATAAGAGTAAGTGCAATCACAAAACTTGTGTACATGCTGTTGTTTTGGGGTTGGGTTTTTTCTGATGGGGAAAAATGAACTGTAACTGGAAATTTCTTTCCTTGTGAAAACAGATCAATTCATTATATAAAAATTATTATTTCAAAGTACTCAGGACATTTCCTCCAGTAAAGAAAACAGTAACTTACTTTATTATTCTCTTTGAATAAATATGGGGTCAATATATTCTCCTCTTTGACAATGTTGGACACACACATTTACATGGTAAACTGCACCAACTTCAGTAGGAGAAATACAATCTAATGTGGAAAACAGCATAAGCTTATAAGACTGAATTAAATATGATCGTTTGCTAGTGGTGCTTACAACTAAATACCGACAGCAGAACATTGCTCTGCATCAATGACGTGGTGAGTCTTAAATATAGAAAGCTTGAGTCTGAGAGGCTTTGCAGTTTTGTGTCACTATTGACAGCAAAGTAAACAGCATTTTACGCTTGCTATTCTTGCAGTCTAGATGGCTATACAGATTACAAAACAGCCCACAAGCTTTACTATTTTTTAAAAAATCTTGCATTCTATTACAATCTTACATCAATATCACTGTTTAAACTGTTTGCTGATACCTACCTTCATGCACAACAATTTCCTTCAGTCAATTTGGAGCTCAGCATTTTGCATAAGGACTAATGCTTTTGTCTGTGTTTGGTATTTGGCATGTCATTTTAAAGAGAGGGGAAAGACTGAATATCCACAGGTGATGGAGGTATCTAAAAGGTAAATTTAACAGGAACTACTGGATAAACTAAAATATTAGCTGGCTGTTGCAACCATACTCCTATGTGCTTCATACCATTAGGTTTTCTTATTCAAAAAAACCTTATAAACGTACATTCTCCATAAGCAATGTGTAGGGTCATGTTTTCCAGAGTGGGGAAAAAAGCTGCCCTTTTTTATATTGTCCTTTGTGACTAATAACATTAAGCTGTATTCACTCAGGAATACTTAATCTTCATAGCCGTAGTTGGAAAAATCCCTGAAAAAAATGTCAGTATTCTCTTGGATGGAGAAATGCACGTAGAAATGTCAGTCAGTGACCAGAATTGTATTGAACAACAGCTTTCCCACAAGGGTTAAAAAAGCTATAACAAGCACTGGTTAAACCTTATAACACCCTATTAATTAGCTCCTTCTGTGGATGATCAGCACAGGTCGTATGACTTTTGTAAGGTCATACAACAAATAAGGATAAAAACTTGAGAGTTTCAGCTAGCCAACTCAGTCTGATTTACTCATTACCAAAGCAGAAGATCAGTGGAACCTGCTTTTTGGGGAAGTTCGTGTGCATCTGCTCCAGCTCCCATTTTGCTTCACTAGCTGTTTAGAATAAGAAAAGAACACCATGAATTTCCAGATAAAATACGCAGACTACTGACCTAACTATATGAAATCATCTCTCAGGGAATTAGCAGATTAGAGGAAAAAAACAGCCAAAAATTAACATTATCAGCCAAAAATGGATGGCAATTAGTGGTAAAGACTAAATAAAGCTAAGTAAGAAGAAGGATATGTGCTGACATTCTGGGCTACTACTGTTATTTCTCACAGACTCCACTGTTGGTGGGAAACTCCTGCATTTGTTTATAAATGCACTCTCCAGTGCATTTATAATACAATAATATACATAATACAGACAGTAAACACTGAAATCCATTGTTTCTATGAGGATGAAAACATCTAAGAAAAGACCCAAATATGGCTGGTATTTTCTTCCTTTTACAAAGACTGGGAATTACTTAACTTGACTTTTGGGGAAAAAAAAAGTTTTGAGAAATTGTTTTTAAGTGACTGGTTAATTTCAGAGCTGGTCTCTAAACAAAGAGTCCTGATAATGTCCCAGGTTTCACATGCTACTAAGAAGACACTCTCCATAGCTGGAGCAATTAGCTGGGTCTCCAACAAGTAACAAGACCTGTAACCCTTGTGCAGCTGTGCTATGTTGAGGCAACCAGAAACTGTAGACAAATACAGATTGTATCTTGTTTTGCAATGGAAAACAGACATAGGAATAAACTAGAAGCCAAGATGGCTAACTTCAACTAGGGCTTTGGAGGCTAAATTAAGACTGAGTCTCTCTCTTAATGGAGGAGGGAAAAGTGTATATTCATGCTCAAGAGCAGCTTCCATTAACGGTAAGGGACACTGGAAATATTTTCTACTAAAATATAACCTAGGATTACATAAAAAAAAAGTCTTAAGTAGTGGTCTTGAAGCTGTTCAAGAATGAGATTTCGGGATCAGAATGGAAAGGTCTATGAAAATAGCTCAATACTCCGCAGCTATTGAAAAAAGAAAACTGAATGTTAGGATGTTAGGAAAGTAACAGAGAACAAAACAAAGAACATCTTTATGTCAACTCATCAATCTGTGGTGTGCGTGAATCTTGAATGCTATCTGTAGTTTTAGTGTCTCCCTGTCTCAGAAAGGATATAACAGAAGAGAAAAGGTCCTTATACATGTAGCAAGGACAATCACGGTAAGGCTGGATTCTGCACAGGCGGATCAGGATGGTTCAACCTGGAACAGAGACATCTGCAGCAGGCTGGATACTCACTGTTGTTCTCTGTTCATGAAATTGAGCAAGCAGGCAGCATCAAAAGGAAATGCTTCTCCGTGCAGTGTGCAGGTCTGCTGTGGAAGCCCTTGCACCAGGGTGTCAGAAGTCTTCATGTGTTAAAGAAGTGGCTGCTTGAATTCAGAGAAGAAAAATCAGAAGAGGGCTTAGGAAGCCCAGAGGAACTAGATCTCATTTCTGGGAAGTCCCTAGGAATCAAATTGTTGGAAGTTAGGAAAGTACTTCTAAGAAGTACTACCACAGTCTTGTTCTGCTCATTAAGTCTTTCTTTCAGCCATAGTTGGAGATAAGGTACTTAGTTAACTGGACCTCTAACCTGCTACAGCTGTTCTTCTGTTATGTTAGATTCCCTTCAGTCCTATAACAACCACCTCAATTGCCTGCATAAAGAATTAACATTAAAATAATTTGACATAGCATATATTTTTAAACTGAAACTTAGCAGCTGTAAATATGGGGCACCATAAAACCGTATTCTGGGATTTAATGTCCAGTATTCTTCACGCAGCAATGATCACAGAATTATCTGCAAAAATGTGTTGTGAGAGAAGGGTTGTAATATCCAGACATAGGAGTACAGTTCAGAAAACAAGCCCCGTAGATCATCAGTTTCAGTCCCCTAATATTCTAAGGTCTATGTCATATAATCCCTTTTATAAACTGTTCAGGCTTCATTATGGTTAAATTTATTTGCCTCCATTTTTCCTGGAAGGCTGTTCCAGAACTTCACTGCTCTGCTGATTAGAAACCTTTTAATTTCCAAGTGAAATTTAATATGACAACTTTATACTGTTCTGGAGAAGTGTTACAGTTGCTCTCCACACATACATCATAGAGCAAATACCAACAAGGGAAAAGAGCAATTCAAGTTAAAAACAATAATAGCACCAAAGTGTTTCTGGCCAAGCCGTTTCCTCCAATTTTAGATGCAGATCCCACTGCAACCTTTAATTCTTTGGTAATAAGCTACTACTGAGGGAACTCAATCTGTTCTGATCAGCTCTGTTTTATATCTACAAATGCATATTAACCTCTTTCCAAATAATGAATCACTGGGCCTGTCATAACTCTAATGAACAGATTTCATTCTGAGAGTGTTGATAATCTAAAAGCGCTCACTTGTTTTTCCTGCCTTGAATTACACTGTAACTGTAAGCACATCTCCAGGGAATTTATCTATAGAGATTGAACCGCAGACCTCTGGATCTGAAAAGCATGAGCATTTCCATTTTTAGCTTAAAGAGCAGCTGTGTTAGCTCAAAGGGAGAACACACTCACACGCTTCTGTAGATGTGACCTGCTGGAGGGGTTCAGCCTGCAAATTTGTTGGCGAGGGTTGCCCCAGGACATGGCTGCTCAGCCACAGGTTGTGTAATTTCTATTTTGGGTCTGATCCAAGTCAACCGCATTCTGTGGGACAAGGACTGTGTCTTCCTCGTATGGCACGTAGCCCAGTAGGGTGGTGGTCTTGACCAAAACTTTTGATTACTACAAAAATATAAATGTAAGTGGTGCTTGCGGCTCATTTGCTTGGATTTAAAACCCATGTCTTTGTTGTAGACACTTTCGATGTTCCTCCAAGCACAGTAAGGAGAGATGGGTGGCTCAGTGCTCCCCCACGCAGAGGGCAGTGCAGAACAGGCTATCGTCAGCCACTTTCCAGAAATAACTAGGAGCAAATGACTTTTAATTATAGTTCCTAAAATTTACAAAACATTTACTAGGCTATTTACCATGTGTTATTTCAAATAAAACCCTAAACTATATAACATTTTCAGACCAATGGAGGAAAAGAGAATAGTTACAGTTTTCTCACCATGAGGTTCAGCAATACGTTGTTTTTAATTCCCTTTCTAGTAATGATTAAAGGCAGCCAATTTTTGAGGTAATACACATTTCAGTACCACTTTGGCACAGAATTACTGGGCAGAAAGATAGCAACCTACAGAAACTAAGAAAACACGGTTGTTATCTGAGTCCTATCTCACAGCAATTACGTTTGCTCCTGCACCTGCTTTCAAATCTCATTTTCTACCATGCGTACTTCATTTGTGTCCCAGAGCTCTATCAGCCCTCCAAACCCATTCTTCTCTGATTTACTCTCTTGCAGATGGTGACTGGACTCAGTCTTACAGGACATTGAAGCAGGCTATGAGAGATTCCCCTAAAGACAGGTTTTTTGGTTGGTGATGCACTGAAATAACGTCACCTAAGTCATCCCTCTCCCGGTTATCAGTGCGTGGAAAGAGGGTGATCAAGGCCGATGATAAATCTCTCTCTCCTCCTCAGCTGTGTTGAAAACTGTTCAGTCGCTGCTGAAGCTGTGGCACATCATTTCTGTGGTGTCCCAGGGAAGGTGACCAGGTATGCTGCACCCTTCATCTGTCTGACAGATCACAAGCCCCTTTTGCACAGGGCGGGGGGGTCTTCCCTTTTAACAGTGTGTAAAAGCAGCACATAATTTTACAGCCTCACCCAACAGAGGAGGCTACAAGTCTCCTTGTTTCCTATTTTGATACAAAAAGAAATGGTACCTACAGTGATGGTAGTTGCAGAAGACTTGTAGAGAGATTTTCTGGGCTCAGACCCTGATCCTGAGAGAAGTAGATTATAGCAGTGTCTTTCATTAGCTAAGCTAAGGGAATAAGAATAGGCAAGTGCTACCAATTATATTTCAACACAAAGCAGTACCCACTTAAGCATAAGCTAAAGGCCACAACTCCATTGTTAACAGGGGTGTTCTCACGGAAAAGCTTTGAACACGCTGGGAACATTAAAGAGAAGATGTCTCGCATGTGCAATTACTCAACACATCTTTAAAACTGCAAACACTTGTTCACATGTGGTGAAAATTAGAGCTGTGAGCACTTGGGAAAAAAAAATCCCACCTGGCAGGCACACTCTTTTTTACTTCAGAGTTTTATAGGAGCTCTCAGAGCTTGTTGGTCCAGTGAGAGCTGAACCAAAGTCAATGGAGGAAACTGTGAGAGAAGAAAAAGAAAATGCAGAGAAATGTGCTGGTTTTGTCCTAGGCTCAACAAGTTTTTGACTCTCCCAGTCTAATCCCCTCTCATAAAAAAAAAGAGAGAGGAAAAAACAAAAATATGCATCTCTAGGTCTAAATATAAATATTGACAGCTCCTTGGCTTCTTTCTCTACTGGCCTGAGATGGTGAGGAGTTTGCAAGCTTTTCCACCCTATCCTACAGGTGGGTTTGCTCAGCAGCATTCAGCAGGTCTGAGCTGCTCTGGAGCAGGGTCCAATAATTCTCTGAGAATTCACTTCTTGTGTGTCACATAAGGAATAAGAACTGGTCGTGAACTCCAATAGTCACACAGAGCTAATATCCACCTTGGGCAAGCACCATAGGTAGTGGGTACCAAGCAGCACCTGTAGCTCACATTCAGAATACTATTTCCACAGGACAAAAAAAACTTAACAAATTAACCAAGGAGCTTAGACAAGACTGCAGCTTTATGATAGATCCTCCAGACCATCTTTAAATACACCAAGAACCAGAGTAATCTAGCAATCTGCTAGGACACTATGCCATGCCTAATAGCTATCACCGTAACTTTACTGAATTTCACCACAGTGTTCTCCACTATACGCATCCTGCCACCATCTCAGAGAATATTTATTTCCTTGTTTGGTGTCACATGTTAATAGTCAATATTCTGTATGGACCTAATACCACCTTGTCTCTATGTCTTGATTTAAATGCTGAGAGTAACATAAGGACACCAAACAGCATGGAAAAAAACAAATGGGCGTTTGGCTGTTGCAGTTGCCCTTTTCCCAAGTCAGCTTTAGAAACTTGGGCTTAGGTGTCCTAGCAGACACCTAAAAGAACACACCTAGAACAGGAAACCATCTTTATTCCATCAAAGGAAGAGATCTTTATTTCACTGACTATTTGAACTGGAAAATATTTTGGGACCGGAGACAGAGTTATTTAAATAGTCATGAAAATGAAGACTTTGATTTTCCTGTAGCAAAATAAAAAGTAAAACTGTCCATGATGAAATCATACACTTGATCCCTTTTTCTAGGTGTTGTTCAATATCCATTGCCTTAAACAAAGGGTCCATTTCTAGCGTTAGCAGTCAGATGTTTTCTGTAGAAAGGCGTTAGTCAGGTAGAGACACCAAGCTCTCAGTTTTGGCAGATACTTCCACATTAGAGATGCACAGATTATGGTGTGAACTTTTTCCCCACATCTCTTCCATATAAATACTCTGACAAATTCATTAGTGCATCCAGTGCAGCTGGATTTACTACCACATACAAAATGACACTTTAAGAAGCCTCTTAAGCTTTCTGAAAACTTTGTAAGGAAGTAAAAAGCTATATGGAGCTTAGCGGAGATGAAGACAAGCATTTTGAGCCAAAAAGCATGGAAAGCGTTGACAGTTTAAAGAAAGAAGGAAGCTGGAGAACAGACAAGATTTGACTAATATTTTTTTGGTCCATCCAGAGGCTTGTTACAGTTACCCCTTAAATTTTCCTTAGAGACTCATTACAGTCTAGATAGTAATATCTGTCTACCATTGGTCTTCTTTTCTCTCCTCTAATGACAAAATGCTGATAGCCAGACATCATTCCAATCACACTTACTTGTACTATAATAAAGTTGGAACAGCATCTGTGGCAGATAGAGGTAGTTTGATGGGTTACGTTAGCCAGAGAAACTGAAAGTACTGTTTCTGTTTAATATTTCCAGTCTGGAATGGCATGGGCAATAACCACAGTGATAGGAGAGCTCTAACAGCTACCATCAAACTACACGACTTGTATATTGGGACTAATTAAGTGACAAGAAGGTTAAGTTCTGTACTGTTACTTCTCCACCGTCTGCCACTATTTAAATACATGGTATAGCACGCTTAGCTCTACAAGAGGCAGATACTGAGGCTTGTTTGTTAGGCAACATGACACAAATGCTTGTCCCATGTGAAAGTGCACTTGTAGTAGTAGTAGTAGTAATAGCAGTAGTAGCAGACGTAGAAAAATGCTATACCAGGCTCTTGGGAAATAGCAAGTCCCAGCTACGAGCTTTTTCATCTGAGATGTTGGTATAGAAAGAAGAGCTTTAAGCACCGATTCTTTACCGTGGAAATTTCAAAAGTGATGACATACAGAAGGAGTCATGTTACCTCCTCTGAGACTTGTTTGTAATGCCAATTTACCAAATGATGTGGCAATTACACTGAGTTTGGTCACATACAAAATGTGTTCTTGAATGTGGGTATATTGCTAACATCTGTTGTTAGTATGAAGAAAAATTTGCATTGCTGAAAACTAAATCTTGATTAAAACTTAACACTTACAGTCTTTAAAAATTAAATAAGAAAATCGGTGTAATTCAGAAATTCTGCAAACAGACAAGGGCCCTCTGTGTTGGTTCATTCATTAATTTTACAAGTTTTAAATGTAAATAGATCACAAGACTTGAAATTATGCAATGCCAGGAGAAATCTCGTGCCTAACCAGCAACAAAATTTTTTTCCACGTGATGTTTACTGTGAAGATTGTGGCTCAGAAAATAATATGAGGCATGCTGAAAGATTTTAGAAATATATCTCTGCCAAACAAATTGCAGCAAAAAAAAATTGTTCCTCTGTCTTTGTAAGAAACTTAGAAATCGATCTTTTCAAAGAAAAAACAGGGAAATCTCTGCATCAGCAGTGGTCACATTTCATTGCTTTTATTTCTCTTCTGTTTTTTCCCCGTGTCCCACTCTGTTTTTCTACATAACTCTTTGCAAACAGCATGTCTTTAACGGAGGCTTTTGTAATTAATTTCTGATATAACACATTACAGATATTCCTTCTAACTGCGACAATTAAGTTGCCTAACTTGTCCTTCAGTTGTCCTTTGCTTCCACATAAATTCTGAAAAAAAGAGGCACGGTAGAGTTTACTGGAGAGAACATGGGACTGGCATCCTGACTGTCTCTACAGGAGTGGGGTGCGGCAGCAGGGTATGTATGCCCTGCAGTTCCTTGCAGGAGAGGGAGGTGGGTGTAAGAGGCGCTGGCAGTGCTGGTCGCTTTGGCCACTCTGTGCCCCGGCAATCCTTCCTCTCTTTCCCAGGATGTGAGCTGCTGCACACACCCCATCACGACAAGCAGGACGGGCTAAGGAAGGCTAGGTTCAGGCTTGCCACAAGGTTTTATCCTTGCCTTGGTTATGCCTATCAGGAAGACACTGTACCTCTTGGCACGCTGTAAAATTGCTGCTTCTGGATGCTACACGATCCCTGGCATTCATAAACTTAAATTAGGGGATTATCTATAACTTACTGCCAAAGAACAGAACACTCCGGATACTTCATGTTGGTTCAGGACAACTATACCAGGAAGCGATAGCTGTTTTTCTAACATTGACAGCAGTCTACCCAGTGGGCCAGGGAGCCCAAATCACTGCTACTATTGCACAATTACTGTTGTGCAAATGTATAGAATACCTTTGACAAAATATTTAATAATTCAAAAGTAAATGTATTGTAAAGAGGTTTTTAAATTACGTTTTCACACATTTTTTAATTTATTCTCTCAAGTATTTATTCAAACCCTGCTGGAATATCTCAGTACTTGAGTTGAGAATTGCTGCTAGCATCCCATCTGAGTACCAACTCGTACTGCTGTGGTGGTGTATTTCATTCAGGCTGTTCATCCTGGGCCAGCAAAATGACTGTCTGTCTCCCTAAACCACTTCCCTGCAAAGGTGCAGCTCCCGGTTTGAAATGCATACTGCTCTGAAGCTGCAAGGCAACCGCACAGGTTATTACGATAGAATGAAATAGAGTCTGGAGCAGGGAGAGGCACACCAACGGCAGGAAAAAGACCCACTGTGCAAATTTTGTTCACAAAGTCAAAGAGAAATGAATCATTCTCAAACAGTAGACATCTGAAAGTTGGATGGAACAATTTCTAAATATTAGTCAGACCAAAAACAACACACCGCTGAAATAATGAGGGTATATAAGAAACCAACAAAAGCCAGGAAATTCAAAGCTGAGGCTAAAATTCCACTCTTAATTTAGGACTGTTTTCTTTTTTAAAGAATACTGTTCAACTTGGTTGGGGCCATATAAGGTTGTTTTCTTAAGGTTTTACAAAATACGCACAAGTTGAAATTTTCTGCTCTTTTTTTTTTATGCAGGTTATAGCAGCACACATGTAACCTTTCATTGAAGAAAGATAAGGTCTTTCTTGCTAGTATAGACTCAGGGTTTAGTAGAAATAGGTACTATATAATACACTGTAATCTCCAGAGGGGTACTTCTATATTGGCCATCTCCTATGCTGAGAAGGAGGAAAGAAAACATGTGAACCATTCTCCATTCCTCTTTTCGCTCCTGGGCTGGAGTAAAGGAATTTTGTTTGTATTTACTTTACAGTCTCCAGGCTGATTTGTATTTATATAAGGCCAGACACGGGCATGTTTACTCATGTTGAGTAATACATTATTTTGCAAACAGTCCCAATGAATTCCGCAGGGCTGTTCGTGAACAGCATGAATTACACCAGCAGAACCTGACTCCAGCAGGATATCTCAGAGATCTAACTAGAAAAAGTGATTTCTCTTTCCTTTTCTTTCTCCCCAGACATAATCACCGCTTGATATGGCCATACCAATTACAGAAGCCGGGTTTTGCTGAAGCAGAAGGATGCTTTTTGCCGCAGCACCGTTACAAGATCAAATCCCTGAAAGCCAGAGAATGACCTCGGGGGACCGCCGACCACGGCAGCAAGCTCCGAGCATCCCCTCGGCAGCCCTCGCCCCCCACGGACAGCATCTCCGGCTCGCTGCTCGGAGGGGCTGCAAAATCCTAGACGAAGGGATCCTTCCCTTGTGGGCACAGTCACTGCTTCGGCCTGCGCTCGCCTGGTCCCTCGGAGCTTTCTTCTGCTCCTGCCGCTGGCGGAGGCTGTTTGCTTTCTCCGAGCACAGAGGGCGGTGCTGGCGAGCTGTCAGCCGCCTGCTCGGGGAAAAGATTTAGGAAAAGGAGAAAAGTTTGTCATCTAGCTCTGTATTTTTGCAGTGGGACAACTAACACCACCAGCAAAGCCACGATGAAAGCCATTAAGATAGTAAGGTTAATACATCAGATTTAGCCATCTCGAATATTGCCTTTTTTTTTTTTCCATTCCCAAATAGAAAGCTGTTGAAGCGTAAATTTTGTTAAGAAAACAAATTTTGCATCACTGCTCCAGACCTGACATTGTTATTGGACTGAATTGACAATGACATTGAAAAACATCAATTCTTTGACGTTTTAGAAAAAGAATGGGGAGTTTGCAATTAGGTTTCATTTTTAATTACAGAAAGGTTTCAGAAAAAAAGAATATATGATGTGTCCTGAGGCTACCTGCATATTTTACTATCAAGTTACCTCTAATTTAGCCATTGAAATGCAAGAAGAGAGCTCTTGTGTATAACAACATGAAATGTCTGTCTTAGTCTATCATTCATTTGGCTCTGCTCCACAGAACAAGAAGTACTTTTCATTCAGGTGTGTTTATGATGAGTAAACTTGACCAGATGTTAAGTCTCCTTTGTGTTATAAAGTGTTTTATGGCTCACATTAGTCAGCTGGAAAAGGGCAGATCATTTACATTCCCCTGTACGTTTTTTCAGGTTCCAGCTTCCCCAAAGGAGCATGGGACTATATGAAAATATATAGAAGGCAGAAATGAACTATTGCAAATGTAAAAATGTATAGCACAGAACTGAATAAATTGCTCTGATTTACAAGATGAATTCTGTAAATATTGAATGTTATGAGACTACAGGTCCAACGGTTTATGTGTAAGAGCAAACTTCTCCCACTCCCTTGCCCGCATGGGAGATTAGAGCAATAATTGAAAGCATATTCTCTTCCTTGTAGAAACAGCCCCAATGATGCACATAGGTGAGAAAAGAGCAATTGGCTTTTCACACACACTAACACACTAATATTGCCATATTTGAAGGTTCAGCTCTCTAGACATCATTATTAAAGACTATTAGAATACACATCTCTAAGGGAATCAGCTCTTTTTCTCTACAGAATACATCGTCGATATTAGAAAAGTAGTTTCAGAATTACTAGGAAATACAAAAATTTGAGCTACCATTTTCAGAGCAATTTTGACACCCGGGTGCTCTAAAAATGATTGGCAGCTCTGAAATTTCATTCTTACTTCTGAGCTCGAACACTTCATTGCTCTGGGAGGGTCGGCACAATGGAGCTCAGAGCATGCCCAACTCCAACTGCACAGAGGGGAAATGCAAAGCCTTTACCTCAACTCAACCCTTGCATGAGGCTCTTGCAGGGCCAGGAGTAGGTTTAACCTGGGTGGGGAGGGATGTCCCCATGCTACACATGTGTCAGCTCATGAGGTAGGAGAAAGAGTCCCCTCGTTCCTCCCTCCTCCGGCAAACTTGTGCAGAGCTAAGCTGGGGGCAAAAGCATGTGGAAGGGCAAGGCCAGCAAGTAAAGGTCTTATGTTGAGGTCTTACATCTTACCTCCGTAAGACCTTAAAACCACCACTTCATTGTGTCCATGCTGCAAGCTGCCCAAAGCTGTTACGATGCTCGCGCAGTGCCAAGCAGAGGTAGCATGCTTTGCCTCTCCCCACGGAGTCAACACGGGCTCAGCGCCACACTAACCACAGCTATGTGGCACTTGGTCAGCTGAGACCGTGGGTAAAGTAAGCACACGTCTGCTCACAACGTGCTGTGTGAGCATGTCCTCATGTCTGCTACTCTGTCCTAAAATATATGAAATGTCCCACTTCCAGTAAGTTTACCATGCAGCTGTGGGACATGGAGATCCTCATAGCCACACTTACTGGGAAGGTCTAAGGCCTCAGTTCCATGAAACTTCAGAGATTTCTACAGTACAAAGCAGATTTCCATCATGTGGGGGCCAGGAACAAGGTATTTTTCTGTATTGCTGTGAAAATCAGGCTAACAGTATAATATTTCAAATATTTTTCTCATTACAACTGTTGGGACCCATGACCAATTCAGTCATACCTTAGCGCTTGAGAAATCAGCACGATTGATGGGATTATTACTTAATTATTGCTACTGGAATTTCTTCACTACTGTGGTTGGTGAGGCACTTTCTAGCCTCCAAATAATTTGCATTTTAGATGCTTCATTGTTACAAAAATAAGTTGAGGGTAGAAAGGCTCAGTTTGAAGTTAAAGGAAAAAGCAATCTTTTTCTTGCTTTATGTATACAAACTACTGTAAAAATAGTCTTTAAAAGAACCTGACTGGTAGGAGGCAAATCCTTCCTCCAGATCATTTTAGAGGGTTTTGTTATCCCGGTGTCTTTTCTAGCTACTAGCCTCTTAGAAACACAAATTGGTGTACCTCTCACCTCAGCTGGGAGCAGGAGCACCCCAGGAAAAGCAGACGTTCACAACAATGTGTTGAAAAGAACTTTACCTACATCCTAACTACACAGATCAATCAATAAATAATGTAATACAAATAAGCCACAGTGGATTATAAATTAATTTACACAGATTAAGTAACTATTGAAAGAGAAATTAAATGAAAGGAATACTAATCTGTATCTTAGGCAATAATAACAGGTGTTCCATCTGTTAGGGGAAAATCTTATTTAACTTACGTAAACTTCAGAAACGAAATTATTTGCAAGCATCTCTGGGTATCTACAATGCAGCATGACTTTGTTGAGGTAAGACATGGATGTTCTGTTGTTCTAGTATGTATGATATCCTAAGTGCTACATTGGCTAAAATTTTTAGCATCTTTTTTTCTTTAGCACCTAAAAAGTTAAATGTCACAGAACTGATCTACCCCCAAAGGCTATAATTTTCAGATTCACTCTAGTATTTTAGCTTTTTCTATTCCTAAAATTATTTAATCACCAGTAAGGCAATAAAGAGAGATAAACTTCTGGGGAAGAAGGCATCAGATTGCTGCAAATTGTATTCATGATGACAAGTGACCTTTGGGGATATTTTATCCAGTAAATAAATAAAACCAATTCTGGTGCAACAATGCAAACACCCCAAGAAAAATTTCCACCCTGGCAATAGTAGAGGTGATGATATGGAGAAAGATGAAAGAAGATTAAGTTTTAACTTGAAGTATTGCAATAGTTACCCATTCTGCAGAAACATTTTGACAATTTGATCATATCATTTCTTTTTCTATTATTCTTAGAAAGGTTGACTCTCAAATTAGGGCCTTATTGTTCTCTTTTTGTCTGCTGTTGAAGAAAAGTTATGCAAATTACAGGGTCTTAAAAGCTTGGTAGATCCAAGGTTATTACTAGACAAAAAGCAAAATTAGCATCCTTAGATGCTCTCACATAAGCATCGAGAACTTTTGAACCTGAGGAGAGTGAGAACAAAGAATTAAGAAATGATGAGCTAGTCTCTGAAAACACATCAAAGAAAGAATAAAATGTAGTTGTCTAATAATCCCATATTTCTCTGGGTTTTTTGAAATGGTTCTAAAAGGTCTTTAGCTGTTTTCTCATGCAGAGGAATCCTTTCTGGAAGGGTCTACTGGTGAGAAGCAGCAACAAATATCCCTTTCTGTTTCAGGTGCTCTAAGGCAGGCTCTGTAAATAGGTGTTTCAAATCCATCAGAAATGAAGTAGCATAGATCAAGGACTAAAGAAAAACAGTCTACTTTCTCATCTGATTCAGACATCTAGAGAAGCATTTAGCTATGTCTTATGTCAGCGACCAGAGGTTTGAGCATCGCCTGCATTAACACTGCAGACATTTGGGAACTGCTGTCAGTCACGAGGTGGTCCTGCTGTTATCCACAATGTACATGGTGCCACTACCTTGTTCAGAAATGCAGTAGCATTCCCTAGGGCATTAAATGAGAAAAATAGCACTGTTTTCCAGACTGCCTCCTTTGAATCCCAAACTCAGGCCTCCTGACTTTGGTAAACATGTTGCAACATTCTTCTTATTTGTTTCTTCTGTTTATTCCAAGAGGGAGTAAATCTCTTCAAAGAAAACAAAAAACAATAAATACCATCAAACTAGAATTTACTGGTCTTATTGCTCTTAATTTTCTACGGTTTGCATGAGATTTTGAGATCTATGATTGCTATTAAATGTAACAAAGGTGACCTGGCAGAAGGTCCACTCACCAATCTGCACAATGGAGCTACAGCACTGAGAATATGTTATTATTTTCCTTTTAATATTATAATTTTATTAACTTAAAGAACACGCTTTGAAATGATGCCAGGAATTTGCATTAAATCCCTAAAATGAATAAAACGGGCAAGGCGGAGATGCAGCTCTTAAGTAGTTCTGTGTTGCCTCAAGATGAAAGCACTGAAACCTTGGACCCTTTCGAGACTGCTTGCCTCCAGCCTGTATGCGAGGGATTATGGGAGAAAGTGCTTTGCTTATTCCCACTGTCTATAAGTAGTTGGCAAGGGCAAATAACTTGTGATGTGGTTCAGCACAAATGCTTATGAGATGACTGCAGGTCATTTTTAGGTCGTGGTCTTGCTGAGGTAGTTTCATGTTCATTAAAAGGCTCGCTCAGAGATACAGATATTACAAGAATAGAGTGAAGCTTATAGATGGAATTTATTAGAGGCATTCACGTAAAACCAATACCAAGGGAAGCTACTGGATCCAGCAAGTTCAGATGCTAGTAAGATTAATATGCCCTGTTAGAAATATAAAACCCGTGTGTGATTGAGTGAATATCCACATAAGGTAAAAGAAAAGTAGCTACAGTGTAGATGTGAATGATTCAGAAGATGCACTAGAATACCCTAGAGCAAGACATACTTTCCAGCTATTTATTATTGGTCAGAAAGGTGGGGGACATCTGCTAGATTAAAGCCATTCTGCTCAAAGGGAGATAAACTATGCAAGTTTCATATAACTTCCTCCTGCTGTGGCCGGCATAATAGCACTTCATGCACAGTCCATACTTTATAATGTGTTATAAGTATTGCTGTCAGCGTTGCATGGTATAGACTTTGTCTATGCTGAGTATTGAGGGTGCTCTGCCACGTTCTTTGCATGGAGACTTGTTCTCCCATAGGTCAGACCGGGGACTTGGCCAGATCATGTTGTGGCTCACTTATAAGGCACATGTTGGGGCTTCCTTTTCATGGAACACAACATACTATGAAGAAACTGGTCTGTACCCACATTTCCCTCTGGCATGAAGTCAGGACACATCAGGATGCTGTAGGTCTACTGATCTTAGCAGCCAGAAGAATCCTTCTGCTCAAAAAGAGATCAATTCCACAGCAAACTAAGTTAATTAATAAACTCGAGAATCAATCAGATTAGCAAATTAGATGACAAAACAATTTCTTAGACTGGAAAGTGCACGCCAACATGTAGATACTAGTTCACTGGCATTTCCACAGTGTTCGGTACTCAAGCTCCATGAAACCATCCAAGTTTGCATTGCTCTTTCCGAGTCTCATCAGACCAGTATAAAACTAAGTCACTCCGTATTCATTTGCAGTACAACACAGATACTATGACATCTGTCATGAATGCAAAATAGCAAAATACATCATTTACTCCTATTAGGTATTTATAACTTGCACAGGGCTGATATTGTGTAAGCAAGAGTGATAATAATTTATGACGTAAAGTCGTAGGGATGCTAACATATGTGCAAAACCCAAGATCCTGAACAGTAACACATTTATGAATGGATCAAAATAGAAAAGACAAAAAAACCCAGTCTGCCTGATTCTTCTGAAATGTGGCTAACACAGAACTGTGGACTCTCAGGTAGCTGTTCTGGGACATTGCTGTCTCGCAGGAGGCACAATGAATAGCACAGCCATAAGAAAGTAATGAGTGTGTGTGTGTCAATTCAGCTATTTTCCCAGTAGTGTCTTCTGGGAAATGTTTACAGAAAGGGAAAAAAAATTAATTATTTACAGGTTATAAATATATGAGTTGATAAAAAACGCAAATTATTTCACTTGTAGTCTGGTGTAGTGATTTTCCCCTGTTTTGCACACATGCTGTGGGTTGGTATCTGAGCAGGCAGTACCAGTCTGATTCCTATTACATATATTTTCAAAACGTTCAGCAGTACTAGATCCTAAACATTTGGTCATACTTTCTAGGAAAACTAGGTCCTAAATATTTGATCATACTTTCTAGGAAAACTAGGGACAAAATGGGAGGTTGTTCAGTAGCTACACTGGCTTCAGTGTTTTATTCCAACAGAACTGCAATTCAAATCCATCCCTTTGAAGCCTACAAGAATGAAAAGCACAGCTGACATTTTTATGGATGTTAATTCTGTGGCTGATCTACAATATTATTTCTAAAGTAACGTTATGGAAAGATAGACTTTTAATAATTGTCTGTAAGACCGAATTCTGTAGATCTACTACTGACGTCAGGAGAAAACTTTAAATAGTTTGAACTGACTCTTGAATGCCTATGATTTTGCAACCAGTTTTAACCACCGTCTGTGTGCCGTTCATTTGGAGTGTAAATAAAACTCATATCCTAAAGAGCCTATTTGTATTCTATTCTTTTACAGCAGACTTTTAATTTGTGTGATCATTAATTTTTAAGTGTTCATTAATGAAATACATCCTTGTCCAAAGTTAATAAACGGATTAATAGCTGGGATAATGAGAATTCTGGCAAGACAAGAAAATATCAGGAGGGGGAAAGAAGAAGGGGGAACTTGACAAGTTAATGATCCATTAAAGTAAGTCCTGGGTCAGTTTAGATCCTGCGTGGTTCATTACTGTATAATAAATTTAATTGACAGCCATAAAAACCTAGGAGGAAGCAAGGGAGCTTTTGGTTAAATTCACTGGGTAGATAGTTAAGTTGTTTCTTAAAAGTTTTCAGTCGTATCCTATTGTAGGAAAACCTTCTAGTATTAAAAGAACTTAAGTACACAAATGAAAGCAAAACACCACTTTTTAAACTAGCGGCTGGCTGGGTGTGTCACTTAAGCATGCATATTCAAGAACCCCAGAAAAAAGAAGTGAGAGATGGGAATCAGAAGTCCCATTACGCCACTGATTATGTTTAAAACAATAGCATAATAAGACTTGATACACAAAATGTAATTACATATTGGGAAAATAAATGGTGTTGTTTGGGATAGAGAGAAAAGGTGGGATACTTCTCTAGATGAGATCTTGGCTGGAGGGTTGCTATACGTTTTACAAACCTGCACCACAGATTGCTGCTGATGCAGTTAATGGGCTGAATGTGCAGTTCAGGCTGGGGCTTAGGTTTGGTCACGGAGCTTTTCCCACTGGGATCTCAATTGGAGAAGGTGTTTATGTCTTCAAATAGCATTTGCAAGGCACAGAGATTGCTGAGTAACCACCACAAACGTCTTTCTAGCAATGACAGTAGCACAGCTGAACTCTGCGTTGCGCGAGATGGGCATGCTGCATCAACCCCAACGCCCTTGCTCGCCGATGGAGTGCACTCTACAGAGGTACTCAGGTGTGCACTACACGCTAAAGTCAGTTCATGCATGTCGAGCCTGACAGGAATAGAGATACAATTGCATTGAGATCTCGTGTCCTTGCATGCATTTTCAAATTCTCCTCTCTTCTCCAAAGCTCCAAGTTTTGGAAATGTTTTCCAGGTCCAGGACTCAGATACGTCCTGAGCTGTCATCAGCAAACATCCGCTGTAAGCGTATTGCTGACACAGTAAAGTTTAGTCGAAAATATATTCCCAAACACTGCTAGTTAAACAACACAAAAGTCAGAATTTTTTGCAGCTCCAGATTGTTCTCATGGACATTTAGTTAACATTATTAAAGCCATACTTGGTCAAATTCCTTTTCTTTCCATGACCACATTAAATTATTTACATATTTACAAATCAAGATGCTTTTCCTTTGTTGCAGATACAAGCCTTATCCAGCAACGGACTATGTAATTAGAAAAGAGCTAACCAGCATGACCTTGAACACGTGGAGCATATATTTGTTTAACATAATGGTTCTGTTACACAGACATCCCGCAGGACTGAAAGGCAGCTAAGGGTACAGTAATGAGGACCTATTTTTAAGCATCCACTTTTCTTTTAAGAGATGCTGCTTGGTATGAATTGTGGGACTACCTAAAGAGGCTCAGTTTGGAAGAAGGACCTGATATATTATGACAAAGTGAGCGCTGAATAACAAGAAAGGATGGGATAAGATTTTAAGGACTTTGTCCGAGGCTGCTACAGCAAGGGACTCTGGGCAGGCAGACTGGTACAGAGACAGCCTGTGGAAGGGTAGGATTGCAAGTAACTTCAGCAAGGAATAGTAAGACAACCGAGAAAATAGCCTTGGTCAAAGAGAAGGGAGGAAAATCAGTGGTCAGATCTTACGCCCACATAATTGCTTAGGAAATGATCAAGGAACTTGTGAAGCTGGGGACTAAAACTGTCCCACAGCTCCATTCATCTGCCCCATGTCTTCATGATTATTTTTTCCTCTTGGTACACGTGTGTATTACTGTGAGGTCCGCCAAGAGTATCTGAAAGGCCCATTCAGCCCTTAGCAAGGAAACCTTGGCTCAGGGCCACGTGGCTGGTTTTACAGGAAAGGAAAAGCATAAGCTCTCCTGGAAGGCTGCAGTAGACCTGTAGACAGCTCAAACTGAAATTTCAGATCCAAGCCCCAAAATGCATGTCCTGAATGCAGACTGAGAACACCCCACTCCCAACTAATTTTAATCCACCTAATTAGGCGGGAAGATGAATTAAATTCTAATTTTTACAGCTTGTGAAAAAATTGTATTTATTATACATAGGGTCAATTATGAATCGTGTCTACTAGTTGACTGAGGATCAGACTGAAAATTGTCTCTCTACTCCCCAAAGCTTATCTCACCCCTGCACAATGCATTATGTTGGAGGTGGGAGAGATCTAAGTAGAAAAGGAGTGGAAGTTTATTTCTGCCTCACAGTGTACCAGGAGGCACATCCGAGCGAGTGGAAGAGCTGCTGCAGTGTTCTGCAATTACAGGATCCAAAACAAGATGAAATGAGATGGGACTTTCTATAGCAGGATGTTCTTGGAATTTTGCTCAGACCTGGACCTAACACCACAATCTCAAGTGATTATACTGAAATACAATCCCAAGGAAAATAATGTCTATAATATTTCCGTCTTTAAATAAGATTGCTCAGATTGATAGAATGCATTCTTATTCAAAAATCATTCATATTTCAATTTCAAAATTATATGAAATACCAGTGTTTAATAATTAATATATCTAATCAGAGTGCTCAAAAGTACTAGGTATGATAATAAGCTTTAAATTTTGATGAAGGAACAAAAATATTACTAATGACACATAACACTCAGCAATTCAGTGTGTTCTCTTGTACTGTTTCTCCTCATAACGAAGTGGCAAAAGCTATTTTTAGCATAAGTATACAAATAAAATGTGATTTTCATACATATAGAGAGATTTTGAAATATATATTTCAGAATTTTATATACATGTAATGGGGTTGCTTCCCTGCTCATATCCTGATCGATCCAAGCACATGATCACACAACACAGCCTTTGTGGTATTTTCAGCAAGAGCTATTTCTATCTCGAGACACCTCACTAGGTAGCACTTTCTTTGTTGCTCTTTCCCCAGTTTCTTGTGAAGCACTACATACCTTGCAGCTTCTGTATAACATACTTACCTATGTACGCACACATGATATGTTTTATAGATGCATATAAATTCGCAGTGAATATCTACTCTATCAGTATAGATTATTCTGACACCCTTATGATCGCTCTGCAATGAAGATTTGCCTTAAACTAAGCAACAAAATTTCAGAAATAACAGGGAGGTTTTATATTGATCTCAATACTAGCAGAATTTTACTGAATGTCTACCTTTTTTGATTGGTGTAGGCCAGATCAGCTTTGACCCTTTTTTTTTTTTTCTTTTCAATAATTTGTATTCAGTACAGGCTGTGCTAAAATAAACCCAAACAGTACAATGATTGCTTTAATATATTATTTCCAAAGCTGGGATTTGGGGAAAAGAGAATGAGCCAATGAGCAAACTTTTTCCTGGGTTTTTTGTTCTACTACGTAAGGTGCATTAACTTAACTGGCCTTAGTTAAATATAACCTACTGCAGTTCCAACAGACTGAATCAGCCTGTTGATTTTTAACAACGGGCATTTTGCGCATTTTCTTCCCTTAGAATGGTGGGATCGGTATTCAAAAATTGAGGTGGAGGAAACACTAATTGCCATAAGAATTCTAGGAAACCCCATTACAGTAACAACTCTCTATTCAAACATTCCCTATTAAAAAAATTACCAATTAGAAGGGTACATTTGAAAAGAAATGTAAAGATAATGATAGGTTTAATACCACTTTCATTACCTTCCATTAATTTCTCCTGAATATGACTAGATGTATAATTATTCTAACCTTTTACACTCTCTTGCTCTTAAGAGAAGCCAAGCCCCTCCCCAAGCCAGAGTATCTCTACAAAGGATGATAAACAGGTGAGGAGACGTGTGGTGATGGAGTCCTTCATCTCTCCCCCTCTCCTACTCCATCTCTGTTCAGGGGCAACTCTGGGCTGGCACGACTCAGCCACTCTGCTCCTCTGTCATGACCATGAACATGAAAAGCATGGGGAGAGCCTGCTCTTGGTTCCTCTGTAACGCACAGGGAGACCCCGCTCTTGGTTTCTCCCTTTCCAGTTCATGTCAGTCTTGCTTTGGGAACTGCCAGCTGGGGGGGCATCAGAGGATGCCCTCCTCGCTCTTCCCACACCTGCTATGAGAAGCACAGGTACCTAATTCAGAACTAGTGGAAGGCTTTGAGTACATTTTAATTTATCCTTTGTTGCTCCCAAATGGAATAAAGGTTTCTAACAGCTTTATTTCCCATGGGTGCTCCCATGATAAATATGTTAAAGATAGTGAAATACTCAGATACTACAACGAGAGGAACAATGAAAGAACTTACATTAACATTTCTATCTGTGTAACTAGAATTCACTTGGTGGGTTCATACACATGAAGAAACCTGATAAAGAAGAAATTATTTATGAAAAATTCTCTTCTTTTTTTCCCAAATGAAGTGTGCATTGAAAGTACACAATGGCTGCATTGTTACGGTACCACATGTGCATAGAGTGCTTGCACTAGTGAAATATTGGAAAAGTCTCCAGAGTGTAAGATTGCTGTTCATTCTGTTGTCAAGTTCTAGCTGTGCTGCCAAAATTCTGTTTCACAATGATTCACCAAATTCTGGGGGCCTAAGAAACAAAATCAAAAGCAAATTCAGATTTTCCCTGAACTGAAACTTGCTTTAAACGAAGTGATGGTATAAGTATCCACAGACATCATCAAACAATGCAGAACCTAAACTAATGGGGAGATTGCAATACAATAAAATGTTTGATCATATCTGCTGGACCTTATCCCAAAGGCTGCTTCCAGGAGATATCTGTAACATCTCCTCAGGTTTTTGGTACAATTGTCCTTAATGTGTAGTGAAGTCCATTTCCAGTATGTTAAAACAATTTGGTTGGCTCTTCTTCAACAGAATGTATTAAGCACAGGGAAATCGTGCAGGGCTACAGCAATTTTCATTTAATTCTGGTATCGGAGGCTTAATGAACTGGTGAACCCACCAGCGTTCCCACTGGTCCATGGCAAGGATCTGACCACCTAGGCAGCCTTAGCCCTGGGCTGAGTATACGTTCATACATCCTACAGTACTAATCTTCTCCAAGGATGTATGGAAGGATGCAGAATGGCCTTTCTTTATAAAACACTCAGCCTGTTGTATCCCCGGAGCAGGCAACCTCACCTTGGCCCGTAAGATCCACTCTTTATATCCCTTGACTTTAATGAAATAAGAAGGCTCATTGTATAAAATAGTGTTAAACATACCTTTCTTTCCAACTACACTTGTATGAAAAATGAAAAGAAGTACTGCCAGATCTTAGATAATTGCCCATGTTATGAGCCTTCAGCCCCTTTTTAAACAGGAATTCAGCCATTATCAAAGGTCAGCTTTCAGGCTTTCCACTGAGAAGTTTATAAAATACCTATAAAGCCAAATTTTAGTTTGTGCTAAATCTATGTTAGGCAAATTTAATAAGAAACATTTTGAACAGTCATGTGCTGCTGGGTCCCAGATGATTTTCTTATGGGACTAATGCAAAAAAACAATTGCCTCTTAAAATCCTTCTTGGGCACGTCATTCTTGCTGGTATTTAGGCCATTTATTGAGAAAAGGTTAATGTAAATCATTTATCAAATGTGGATCATAACTATTTTCACTGTATCACTGTTCTTTTATTAGAAAAATACCACAGTAGACTATAGATAGATGTGCAAGTCATTGCTGCATGACGTGAGGAGGAATACTTCCAAACAGAAGATTATTACATTATTATAAACAACATCAGGATGGACATGTGAGGCCAAAGGACGCAGAATGACTATTCATTTTAATGGTATTTGGGTGCCTAAACTCCCAAGCTGGCTTTAAAAACGTGAAGCCCGAAAGCTGCAGAGAGATCAGACTAGCACACGGCTTGTAACAGAGAGAAGCTTGAGCAGCCCACTCTGATCTGAGCTTCTCTGAAGTCTGTTGTTCAAATTCAGTTCCAAGGTTTTCGCTTCGGCCCTTAAATAGGTTTTTTTTGCATTTAGTTACCCTTACTATCAATATATTGCTATTTGTGCATGTTTTCCAACTCTCTGGTACATACAAGCCAACCATGTACATTGTCATGTTGCTGTGGGTGTTGCTACAATGCAACAATAATTTTTAAATTATTTTTATTAACACATCCACTCAGTGAAATATAACATGGATGAAAATTATTCTGAAATACGGCAATATTGGCAGTATCCAAAGGGATGAATAACAGCCATTTCCTAGAAACTGGATAACCCTGGCTCCGCTGGAACAGCAGTATAAACATGCTAAACTGAGAATTAATGGGACGGTATGAATCCAGACCAATACATATGACAACAATCAAAAGTAACAAGGCTCACAGGAGCACTGAAAAGGGCAGTGGGCAGAACAAAGTGCCGGAAGAGCACCCAGCTGCGATGCCAAAGCCCTGAATGCCCAGCAGATACAGCCACGGCTGTGTGGAGAGGAGAAATACAAAAATCCATAGAATAGGTTGTGGATACACGGTGTGCTGAGAAAGCATTTTCAACATACTTTCCATGCAAAGAGTATTAATTGAAAATATTCTACATACTTGTAGAGGTGGAGTGAACAGGTCTGGAAAATTTCCAGGACCTCTAACCATGGAGTGCCCATAAACACAGAGGTCTTTGGAGACCCTGGATGTGGCTGCTGTTCTGCTGACTGTGCCCTTCCTGGCTACCTTATTTTAAAAGTTCAGGCTGTAATTATCCCCCATCCTCTTTCCTCCAAATAGCGTAAATTCTGGCCGTATGGTTGGGAAGTAATATTATTTAACATTTTCATATAGCATTTTACATGTCCCAGACACTGAGAAGACATTGATTCAGCCTGACAGGGCTGCAGTAAAGTAGGTGGGTAATTATTACTCTTATCCCCTTGCAAAATACTGGAGAATTGAGGAGACTTGTCCTCGGAGAGTGTCCAAGCCAGAATGAGGGCTTGGGGCTGTGGGGAACCACCTGTGTTCATCCAGGCAACCCAGCTCTCGGTCTGAGCAGGAGACGGGGAAGGAGAGGGGCCGCAGAGAGTGCGAGTTCTGCTGGAAGGGCTGAAATATTTTTCTAGATACAGCAATTTAAGGAGAATTCTTCAAACTTCTGTTTTCTTTTTTCTTTCATTTATGACTCACGCAAGGCTAATTGCATGGTGATGTTCTGTTATTATACAGTTGTGGGACTGTTTAGTGTGTCTTTTTAAAAAAAATAAATCATAAATGTGTGTTGAACCTGGAAAACCCTGTAAGCTATAAAGTTCACAAAACTACTCCTTTATGTGAGTGGGGTCTGCCTATAACTTGATGAACGTATTGCCAGATTGAAAAGGAAAAAATCTTTAGTATGGCAAAAACTATGAAGGTTCATATGATTTGAATTAAATTCAGATAATAACCATACTTGGCTCAGTGATGTTTGGAAAGAGAGTTTGAAATTCTCCTCAGAGACATTTCTTAGCTTAACTTTAAACGAGAGATATGACTCCTTTCAAAGAGGAAGAAAAAGAGTTCAACATATTTAAATCCTTTACTAGAGCCTCTTGCCCCTTTCAAAGTCTATTTCCTTTTAAAATGATATTTATAGATAAAAGGGGGGATGAGAGCAAGGGGGATATACATCTGCACAAAAATGCTCATCTAGCTGTGTATCACACTCTACAAATACACACATTATAAATAAAGATATATTACTCTCTGTGTGTCTGTGGAGAAGGCATTTCATTTTGTCTGTATTTACCCAACCATTTGAGTAGGCAGGTTTCTGAGCACACACAAAGGCACTGTACCATTGCAACTGGGCTATTTGCACTTGACCAGATAATACAAATCTTTTGAAATCTGTAGCAAAATATTAAAATCTGATTTTAAACAGTATCACTTGTTAGTCAATTCACGCAAACACATTTCACTGCAGTGGTAGCAACACTCATTGTTTTCTGTAATTAAGGTCTGGCAGCTGAGAAAAGCACAGTGGGAAGGAAGAACCACACCGACGTGATGCTATAAACACACTCCCACCATCCCAGTATAACTTAGAGCAGCCTCCAGGAAGCTGTAATTTATGTTGGCAACAACAATTTCAGTAAGACCAGAGATCAGAGACATGCCATGTGCTTGATCAGCCCCTTCCACCACTGATACTCCCTCTTTTCTTGAAGTGCTCCACAAAAAGTTGGTCTACCCAAGGATTTTCAGGTGAGGGAAACCTTCAGCTCTCCTGTTTGACAGCCTCAAAGCTGTTTTGTGGTAGAGGCAAGCTATTAAGGTTTGCTTCTAACATTAAAATGCACCACAGGCACCAAATTGCTCTCAGATCACAATGCCTGTTGTACTTACAAAAGGTTTAGTAACAGTGAGAAAAACAAACTACTTACAATGGAAGACATTGTTTGTCCATAATCACACTATTTTCCTGTTTTACATGCATGGAAATGCATAGTTTCCCTTACTACATTTCACCAGATCCTGCCAAAATAATTTACGAGCAAGTAAATTAAAACAAACCATGAATAAGAAAATAATTCCTTTAAAAACAAAGGCAATTGTGTTAGAATTTATATATATATGTATGTGTGTGTATTTCTCATACAATACATCCAGTATTAAATAAACAACTTGTATTGCTGGTGTTTTGAAGTGCTAAGTTATGAACACATAACCATCCCCTCAAATTTGTGCATATTTTGCCTCTTTTTGTTTTATTAAATAACCCTTCCTCAACCCCCAAATGGTACAGATATGTTTCAGCAGCTGTCCTTGCTTTATCTGTAACGTAAGTTTAATGGATGAGCATGTGTATGAATGCCCTATCATCAGCTTATTAAACAGTACCTTCCAGATTACTGAAATGTACTTAAAAATTATGATCTGCCCTTAATACCTGGGTGCAACACCGCCAAGCAATGTGTTTCCTTCCCAGAAGATGTTTTCTGATGTGTTACTAATAACTTTGTGACATGACTGCTTAGATTACCTGTTAGAAAGAAACCAGTTCCATATTGGTCCTGTCAGGAGGCAGAATCTGTTCTCTTTATCCAATAAATTTGAGTTTGCTTCTCATATTCTTTCCTAAAATACCATTTTATCAGTGATTCATCTTGCATTATTCAGCCTAAGGTTGGAGGAAGGAAGGAAGAAATAAAGGACATGTGCCAACGTGATGGAGGTAATCAGGGACACATGCAAGCAAAATGTGTTTGAGTTGTGCTGAAACCAAACTCACTGTGGATATGGGACTAATTCTTCCTCCAGATGCATTTGGAAGCAGCAGGACCTGTATGCAGGACCTGTATGCGTGTACTTGAGGGTAGGCTTTAGTCACAACAACCAGAAACCATCAAAGGGAAGTGGCAATGAGCACAAGGGTTTGGGAATTTACAGAGCCAGATCCAAAATTTACATCATCAGTGAACTCTAGTAGTGATGGGCTGAAATTGTCCTGCTACAACTGCCCCATGTTCACGCATGCCTTATGTCAGCTATAACTGATGGTCCTACATACCTGTGAATGACATGACCACTGTAAAACAGAGGAAAAATAACAAACCAGCCCTTACGGGCATCCTGGAGAGACACTGTGACAGCAGGTCATCACGGCTTTCTCCAGCTGGAGCTGAATAAAATGTCTGAGTAAATTGTTTATGTCTGTATTTTAAAGTCAAAACCACCTCACAGGGATCTGCAGCCCTCAAAAATAATAAAACCAGCAGCATACTGTGATAGGGTAAAAAAGGAGTAGGAAGTGGCAAAGATCTGTGAAAGTGCTGGGGCTGTAGAAGGCTGCATTTAGAAAAGAAGAAAGGATGGTGTCACCAGAGAAGTCCGAGTGTGTCGAGCAGAGAAGCTGGGTAGAAAAGGGACTGAGGGAACGTGGAGGAAAGGGAGATTATTTGAAAGAAAAAGTGGCTTGGAAAATATAAACCTGGAACACCATCACAGGCAGGAACCTGAAGCTTGGGGAGGCACAAGGAAAGGAAAGGGTCTGACAGCACAGAGCTTCCCAGGGGAGAGGACAAAGCGAGCCCCGAGTGCTGCAGTGGTGTGATCGGTGTCATTGCTGGGCCTTTGTCATCTCTAAATTGTTCCTCACACATCTTCCATGAACTCTTACACTGATGGTTTCCCAAAATACCACCGAACTGCCCCACTTCTCCTAAGAAGAAAACTTTTGTCTCAGGTATTACATGCACGGTCTGATTCAATTACAAGTTCCTTTACATGACAGCTTCTTTGTGTTTTATCTATTGCTCTGAAGAGCCTATGAAAAAAGTGGCATGTATGCAATACTGCTACCGTTCTGATAAGCTCACTTATAGCCCTACTTTTGCCTTTTGTCTGCTGAGTTTCTTCTGCCTCTTGCTAAAGGTACTCTCTGGCTAATTAAGCTTATATTTATAAGCCTTAATAGAGCAAGGAGCTTAATCTTAGTTCCAAAAAGATTTAAACATACTTGCTGCTCAACAGGAATAGGTTCAAGCACCTGCTTCAATCTGTTCTGCTGAACCGCAGCTCCTAATTGTGAAAGGACACAAAAGTGAAAGGGCACTTTATGGCCTCACTGGTCACTCTTTTGTTACTCTCCAGAAAATACTATTCTTGGAAATTCCCAGACAAACATTACCAGTCCCTGGCTGGGTGTACTCTGTTATTCCAGAAGAAGTGAAAATACAACAGAATATAGATAATGGCATTCAAAATGAAGAGAAGGTAGCTTAAGTAGGGCTCATACAAAAAAAAACACTGAAATCAAAGAAAAAAAAAACAACAAGGAATACACTAGCCTGCAATTTATCCTAATCTGTGAATGGGATTCTACGTTTCCCATCTTCTTTGCCAAGAAAGCTATGCAACTTGTCTCGGGTCTGCAGTGAGAAACCCTAACAGTAGTATTACCAATGAGAAGACAACAGTCTGCTTCCTTGCTGGCATTGAAAACAAAACCAATCACACAGTTTTGTTGTGGAGAAGGCTTGCCTGAGACGAACAAGGAATATGCCCCATTACACAGCAGGTGTAGCAGGGGCTCAAACACTGCTGAGCAAACTCTTCTCTCTGGGTCTAACAACACAAAGAAATTCACTGGCAGATTGTGCACTAAATAGAAGAAACATAACCAACTTGAACAAGTGTTGAATCCAGGCAAACTACTTCTATTTTCCTTGTAGGCACTAGCAATTTTTTGTTTCAAACGTTGTTATGCCTTGCACAATTTGAATATTAATTTTACATGACGTATATACTGGTTCCCATTTATGGTGATTCATACTTGTGGGTGGGTTAGGACTCTGTGTAGGGCCACAAGTAGCCTTACGTTACCTGCCATCCCACTGTCTCTGGGTCAGCTGGAAGCCTACAAATCTCCCAGTGAAAGTTAGAGCAGTCTCACAGCTGTCTTGAGTCCTTTTCCCATATTTTCTTCTTGCCTCCTAAAGCTCCCCAAAAGAATACAATAGCCCTCAAACATCAGCTTGGCTTCCTTTCCCCTACCTTACCGGAGATTAGAAATAAGTCTAATATAATGGTCTTGCATAAGCCAGAGTTTTCTCTTACGCCTTATCTCCATGGGGTATTTTGGATTTCAAGAGCAGCTCTGAGAGCTGTATGTAACACAGAAAAGGGCCCACTGCACTGTGTAATTAACTAAGTGGTTCTGTGTTTCAGTTCTTCAAAACGTTTCTTGCCTTACAGGTTCATTACAACATACTATGTGGTTTTCACTTGTACATTGAAGGCATAACAGGATGGGCTTTCTTGGAAACAGGGCAAGCTGTCCTTTCCATCCTCCAGCAGCAATGCCTAGCAAGGTGTTGGGGAGATCTGGAAAAGGCCCAAAGGACCCTTTCCTCAGATGAATGAAATGTTAGCTCACAACCAAGAGCAGCAATTGGCAACCTCTGCAGCCATCCTCGGACTGATGCTTTGCTGGCATTAGCAGCAACAAAAATCCTCATAGTTTGGCATTCCCATTTTTACCCCATATGATTACCCTACAATTACCAAAGGGGGTTGTGGTGAGGTGGGTGTTGGTCTCTTCTCCCATGTAACTAGCGATAGAACAAGAGGAAATGGCCTCAAGTTGCGCCAGGGGAGGTTCAGGCTGGATATTAGGAAAAATTTCTTTGCTGAGAGAGTGGTGAAGCACTGGAAGAGGCTGCCCAGGGAGGTGGTGGAGTCACCATCCCTGGAGGTGTTCAAGGAACATGTAGACGTGGCACTGTGGGACATGGTTTAGTGGGCATGGTGGGGTTGGGTTGATGGTTGGACTTGATGACCTTACAGGTCTTTTCCAACCTTCGTGATTCTGTGATTTCCTTCTAATATTCAGAATTATACTTTCCACGCAGCTTTCCGTGTCTGTCCTTATCTAATATTCTTTAAACCTCTTGAACAATTTCAATCAAATCAGACAAAGAGGCATATATTCTCAAAATTTATGAAAATAGATGTCTAGGCCGGGGGGGGGGGGGCGGAAATAAAATTGCATTAATGTCTCTAATGGGGAGGGGGCCAGACTAAAGTGTAAAGGTATAGAACTCAAGAATGCTGTTGCTTTAGGGATAATAAGTAAGGTACATGGATGTGCACGTGTTTAGCAGAGTTCTGCTGTGCAAGGAGCAGCTCATCTCTGAAAATCTGCTTAGTTGCTCAGCCAGGCACACAGAGCCGTTGGAGACGACTAGCTCCTGATCGGTGGTTGTGCTGCCTGGAGAGCCACTTTTTTTTGTTTGGTTGGTCTAATTAGGAGTCTCATTCACAAGAGACAAGGACAATCTGGCAGGACTATTGATTTTTCTATTCGCTATCCATCAGACTAGTTGTTTTAGGCAAATTTGCAGAACATCTCCTAGTTAATTTTGACAAGTTTTGTAATATGCATGACAAGAGACCAGATCAGAGCAAAAGATAAAAAGGGAAATAAAGTATATTTCGTCATAACAGATGATGCTTCCATTTGAAAGAATTTTTCGTACCTGTATTGCCATGACCCTGGTTTCCAAGAATAATATGCCATAATTTTGCACTTAAAAGTTAATTTTACAGAGTTAAAAGGGCAAACTTATCACCATATTATTATATTCTTTCTTCTTTGTGTATTTTTACATCTCCTATAAATGAACATAACATTTCTTTGTGCATGAAATATATCATAAGGCTGTGTTTAAAGATTTTTCCAACTATTTGTGAAATTTATCACTTAAAAATATTACAACGGGCAGAATCACACTGCTCTGATAAACAGTATTACTTGTTTAGTTTTGTCTCCAATGATGATTTATCATTTTGGAACATCCCATTTTTAGTTCAACAGCTATTGAAAACTTACATAACTCATCTAATAATCCTTTGAGCTCTTGTTTGGCCAACAAATGAGACTTGTTACAGGGTATTTCTGTAACTTTATATTACTACCTAGAAGATGAAATTACAAAAAAGTAGTTCTTTTATATATTTGAAAAGATATAAAGCATATTGAGAAACAGGCTCTATTTTCTATGGTCAGGTTCTCCTCTATCTAACATAACACCTTTCAAGAAAACCTTACAAAAATCAATTTAAAGTATTTTAATTTATACAGACCACAATTTACCATTTTGATATGTGTATTATTAATGCTATAGATTACATCAGAAGAGATTTGGCAGTTGCTTCCTATTTAAAATCAGTATATTTTCCCTGGAATGAGGGGTTTTTTCCCTCCCTATTTATAATCACACATACAGAAGGTTCCCTTGTTTCAATAATATATGCAATTTCCAGTAGTCCTGATGGTGCATGTGTATGCATAATGAGGGGAAAAAGGCAAATTATGGCAGGCTTTAAAGGTTTTATTGTCTTTGATATACACACGCTGCTCCTATTGAGGTAGCTAATGGAGGCTTTGCAGGAATATCTATAGTAGAACAGACCCTGCAGCTGTTAACCTGAAATTATTCTCATTTATCATTTGAAGAAAGGAAAAAGAGACCTATTTAAATTTCTCATGGTAAAAATACTATAGAAGTTTTTACTGTGTATATGTAAGCAATCATTCCTTATTTCCACCTACCACTGCTCTCACTGAGAATATTTTAACGCTTTTCTTTAGGAGCTCTTTCCAGTTCAGGGGTGGGCACTACAAGATCAGTCTGATCTGATTTGGAGAGCAGATCATGAGTATTATCCTGGGGCTCCAGAGACAGAACTGCCTCCCCCAAAATTTTCCTGCTGCCTCTGAGCCCATTTCAGAGAATTTTAGCGTCTGCATCTATCACAGAGAGAGAAAAACAGAAAACAGTGATTCCTGTTGTGTCCTGGTACATAAGAAGTTTACAGGGAGATGGGCTGTGCTGAAGAAATGGGCTGAAAGTAGAACCATGGCAAAAGAGAAGTGACTGCTGGTCAAAGAATGCAAATATCCGTGCTACACAGGACTGTCAGATCCAAAACCTGAGAGGAAATATGCAAAGCTGTCTTTTCATGATCTGTTAATGTGACTGGGTATGGCACATTTAAGGAGCTGTATAGAAATACAGATATTCTATATACAGATATATAGAAATACTCATACTTCATACCTTGCCACGGACCTCTTGAACAATTGCCACCTTTCAGGTGGTAAGTTCAAAAGCAATCCATGTTTTTCATCAGGGCCCTGGCTCCTAGTGACACAGATGGGTGAAAGGCATGGGATATATCAAGGCTGTTACTCAGGAGAAGCAACATGAAGGGCAGCAGGCGATCTCTCTACTATCTACCTCAGTCATCTCTATTAAGAGCTTTAGCAAGATAAGTACTGCCAGTGCAGCCTTACAATCTAAAAACAATTTAAGTAATTATGGAAGAATTTTCCTGGATAACTGATTGGATTATTGTAAGATGTACTTTAATATATTTTAATAAAGCCGATAGCTCCAAGTGCTACTGAAGCTTGCTGAGTCGGACAGTAGGATAGCAGACAGGTCTCAGCTAAAAGCATCTGCCTGGTGGGCAATGACCAATTCATTCAGGAGGAAGAGTCCGTCAGTCTCATTATCTTTTCCACCTCCATCAAATGGTTGTGAAGAGGATGAGCGGGGATAGGAGAACACCAGCACGTGCATACAAGCCACTGCCTCCAAGTTTTCCATGAGACCCTCAAAACTGATGTCTGTTTCCCGTCACTGACAACCTGTCCCTACCAATGAACATGTTCCCAGGTTTATTAGCAAAATGGGCAGGGAAGTCTTTGAGCAATATGAAAATATAGGCTTGTGCGCCATCTCTAAAATAGAACATTAAAAGTATATTCTATGGTACAAATGGATTTGTTTTATAGACCTACCCACCCACACCCAGAGCAAATACAGAACCTGCATGAGAATTAATATCTTGTGTTTGTAATCAGACATGATTTTCTTCTGCATAAACCACAAACAAGTGTTAACTGGAAAGCCTTAATGAAACATAATGATTTGGTTGAGGGGAGAAGTCAGCAGGGGCCAGGCACGCAGCCCCAGCACACAGGGCTAACGGTTCCCAGCGCTTGTTTGCTTTTGTTCCTTTTGCTTTTATCCTCTTCTCTTCCATTTCTCCCAGCAGCAAAAAGATGTATAAAGTCAACACGCCACGCTACATCCTGAGAGGGTGGATGTGTGAAATTCCCAGGCTCTGTGCAAAGTCACGGGTGTTGACAAATCTTCCCCTTCTGCACAACTGCAGCCTGAAGCAGCTGCTGGCTGGGACTTGTGCATGGTTATAGAACTGGGCAGTCAGTCCGAAAACTGCTTCTCTTGACTTACTCTAAGTGGTGGCACAGTGCTTGAGCCTCTAAATGAAGTCACAGGAAAACACTTTTTGTTGATGGATCTGTTTCAGAATGCCCATCCCGTCAAAAAATTTTTACCACTGTTTTAAGCGAGAAGTTTTAAAATTGTTTTAAAGAGAGAGATTAAAACTTGTTTTAAAACTGGAGACTCAACAATACGTATATATTTTTTAAAATAAGCACATATTTGCTAGAGCTGATAGAGTGAAAATTAAGGAATATGCTCTCTTTTGCAGGACTAACAATAGGCAGGTTTGGGAAAATGATGTTCTATATTGCATTGAGTCTAACTCAAACTAAATGATCATCAAGGCAAAATTATGGGCAGCTAGCTTGTATTCTTTAACCCAGATATATCTCACTTCAAGCTCTGAAGAATGTTAAAAACACATTAAGTAGAAAATTACTAAGATGGCTAATTAAGTCTTATCAAAGAACACATCTGCAAGTATACATGCGCTGGCAGCTCTTCCATCATAAGCTGCTTTTATTACAAAAAGTAGAAACCAGTCCTTGTGGGGAAAATCAGGCAGTTACTTCAAGAAGAAAATATTTATACATTATTAAAGGACTGATTTTTCAAATACCTGATGTTAATTTAATGAAGATGGAAATCATGCCTATATTCACCCATCTGTTCGATGAAGGCTTTGCTGAATATTTCAGGAAGGAGAAATTGGCTCCTTTCTACACCATTAGACAGACTTAGTCAAAAGCAGGTGCTACAGAAAATTATTTTAGTGGATTACTATCCCCCATTTTCCCCTTACATTCAAATAGTACAGGATGAAGGAAATGCAGCTTCCAGTTCACCTCATGAAATTCCTATACCACAAAGAGGGATCATGTGTCCTTTGAGCTGGAGGTTGAAATCCAGGTTCCTCTCTTCCCCTGTGTTTCTGAATGAGCTTTAACAAATCACTTGAACTCTTCTCTCTATACCAACCAAAACCCTGGGGTTAGTGGACACCTACAGAAGCATTAGAGTCTGGGAAGAGTTGTGTCATATACATAATAAAAGATTCTGAGTTCTCTGTTGTTGTTATTATTATTATTATTATTATTATTATTAGCATCTGCAGCTTTTCCATGGGGTTATCTAGGAGAAGGAGCAGCTCCAGTCTTATGGGAGAGACTGCGTAGCTGTAACCACTGCCATTTACACTACGTATCCGCAGCATGTGTGTGTTCCCTGCAGTCAATGCCGAGGTCAGATCCTCTGACTCACGTTCAACATGGGAACCTCACCTTTCACACAGGGGTGAGAGCTGCGAGGATTAACTTGCACTCTCATACAGGCCATCGCTCCGAATGATACAGCCAGGATTTGCAAAACCTTTCAAGGCGCATTTAAAAGGGGAATTATCTGCATTTAGCTAGCTGGAAAGTACCAGTCACTGGAATTCCTCCAAGAATTCTTTTTACAAAGTAAAATATTTGGAAAGTACATTTGCAATCAATTTAAAGGAAAGGCACATTTTATATTAAAACCCTCATACTCTGGTTAAAACACTCACTTTGACTATTATTTTCTAAAATGGAGTGTTACAAGATCCAAGCACAATATACTGTGGCTTGCAGGCGCAGAGTTAATAAACAGGATAAAGTTTCACCAATGCAAGTTGAGGTTCTGCTTCTCTTTGATTATTCCCTTTTTCATCCTGACCCATGCCACTACGAAGTAAAAACAGCATGCATGACAGTAAATTTTGAAGATGAAAGTTAGGGTCATAGTTAAGAAAAACAGAAACTGAGACTGATTTTCCCCAAAGCAGATATAGATTCCTAAAAAAAGGGATGTGGTTTCCAAAGCTGCTTATCAGACTAGTATTGGAGAACGACTGGGCACATAGCCTTTCAGAAATTTCTGACTTTCTAGGGGGTTAATGCCTATCAAAACCTCACAAGTCATTTAGGAGGACACATCCCACAGAAAAACTAGTGAAAAACTCCTCCCCTAAATCACGTAATTGCTTTTAAAATGTACCACTCTTTAGACTTCTTGGCCTAGATCAACTCAGTGTCAGGTTTCAGTGAAAAAGCACCGGCTAATGGTGATGCCTAACCCAAGTATGGCTTTCAGTGATGCTTCTTGTGCAGGGCTGACAGTTTCAAATGAAGCCATAAATTTACCCCTAATACAGAAGGCAGAAACTGTTACTGCTGCAGTTATAAATCCAGAAAAGTCTTTAAATATTTTTAAAAGCAAGTAAAATTAATCTGATTGTTTATTTTAACCTTTCTTGTTTTACATACGCTGTATTGGATCTATCTGAAACATAAAAGAAGAAAATAAACTATGCCAGGCTTTGGCAGTGCTAAGCCTAGTGTGTTATGGTTTTCTAAAGTTAAGTGTGCTACATTAAATGTGCTAAGTGAAGGGAAGATATAGCATTGTTATTGTAGAGGGCATTTTGATTCTTTGAAATGGCAACGCGTAGATGAAAATAGTAAGACCTCCTTACATTACATCCCACTTACATCTTGGAGGATCTTAATGCGTTTTAAAAATTGCTCTTAAGAGGATGACCTCACCCAGCACTGGTACATGCTGATCCAACGGGTGCTAACACAGCCCTTATTAACTGCAGCACTGTGTTTGTAAGGAGTGGAGTAAGAAATAACATACCCAGTTGAAAATGCAGTGGGAATTTAGGCAAAGGCACTGGGGAATCTCGCCAGAACACAGGGACTAACACCCAAACTCTTGCAAAATGTGCTTGTGGGGTCTTTTAATGACCACAAGCAGTTGTAGCAGAACAGTAGTTGTATATTGAGCACAGCCAGAAACACAGCACCATCCAAATATTAGTTGAGTCATGACTCAAAAAACTAGTCTGTTCACAGAGTATCCACCGGCAGAAAACACTGGGTTTGGACTCAGAGCAGCACAGCCAGCCCCCGAGCTTTTACCTTCTGTACTGACATTTCAGTCCACTTAATCTCCATACTCCTTCAGCTACTGATGTACTTGCAAGACTGCCAGCAAGACTAAACATTAGTTCCAGTGTCTGGGGCAAGGTACCAGACATATTTTACATAGCATGGGCTTAAGTCTTCCAGACTTAGTGGTGACTGAGGTATGTCTAGGTGAGTGGCACACCTCACAGCCAGGGTAACCTCCCTTCTGGCTTGTTTGGCTTCCAAACTTGGGGCTGAGACAGACACTACCTGCTAGAGCCCAGCGCTCCTCAAGACAAGTCCATTTGCAGAAAAAATTCTGCTGTTTGCCACCATCTGCACCAAGGCTTTAAAGGCAATGCATTTTTCAAAAGAGCTTTCCAAAGTGAAATATTAAAAGGTATGAAAAGTACAATTTGGCTTGGCAGCACCTGGTACCATCTTGCAGTGCCACAAAGCCTGCAGTGTCCTGGTCCAGCATGTATGATCCCTCATATTAATTCCCTGCTTTGTTCTTTTATTGGTTATACTGCAACATTCACATTGAAATCCATGCAAAGGGGTGGGAAATCATTGATGACACGCGAGAGGAGAGCCAAACACCTTGGGTCTGCTTGTTCCTCTCTCAATGGCTGTATGTACTCTGCTAGCCTTCTTTGGAAAGATATGCTTGCTCTTGGCAAAGTCAGCAAGGCGAATATGTATAGCCCTTTCCTGGAACAAGTGCAATCAGTCCTGGGAAGACGTAGAAAAAGTCATAGCTACTTGTCCTGCCTTTTCCAGTATATCTTGCTCAATTCCTTCTAAAAATATCCAGCGTGAGCTCTTTTATGGTGAGAATGGCCGCCAAGGGGTGTGGTCCCATTTAGAGATAAGAAATAGGAGTAACGTGGGTAGACATGTGAAGGAGAAAAGAGGTTAACTTGTAAGTTCCATAGAGCTAAACAATCAAACCTGATCATGGGTTTTCTACAGGGAGAAATGGGGATTTGAGGAGCAAGAAAGCTTGGTAGAAAGACCCTAAATGTGGAGGACATACAGAGAGGACAGCCATCCATTATTTTGAGGTACGTTGAGCTATGAAGACTGGGAGGTCTAATGTGAGCAGATCTCATCTTGTCCAGAGGATGAACCTCTTCTTTCCATGTCACCATGCTCTGACAGAGCTTTCTCTTAGGAGACTGAGGGGAAGATGAGTTCATTTTGTGGCCTGAGCCTGCAGCCCCATCCCACTGAACACCTAAAATTTCCTGGTCACTGAAACTGGCAGTTCCAGGTAGACCATCAGCTTAGATTCCTGCAATCAAGAAATAAGGCCCCAAAAGTTTTGTCTGAATGGTAGGGCTGCTGTAGGGCTGGGGGTTAATCCCACAGAGACCCAGATGAAACTGTCTCTAGCATTCCCACAGCCACAGCTTTCAGCGACCATCGCAGTGGGGCTGGGCCCTGTCCCAGGCAGCACTTACCGCCGAAGGGCGCTGAAGCCCAGCCAGGAGCAGCCAGACCTCCGTGCACGGGCAGGCAGCACCCAGGCCAGCCGCAGAAGCCCCAGCTAACAGCATTATGCGGCTCCCCAAGCCCAAGGCAAGGAGAAGTCAGCTTTTGGCACACGTAATGTGATCCAGACCCTACCTTGTCTAGTACAAGGAACAAGCACAGGCAGAGCCTCAAAGAACCGAGCTGGCTTCAGGCCTGGAGAGATGAAAGAGCCTGCCAGGAACCCAGCGAATCCTGTGATCCCAAAACATCCACCATGCTCCCCAGCCTCAGATTCCCGTAATGAGAATAAATACGGCGATGCATATTCAAACAACCTGCAGATTAGATTGCGATAAAATTTACGTGAACTCTGCACCATCAGTGTTACCAGGTATACAGGCAGGGTTTGAGAAGACGTGATAAAACCTTAAGTTGTGAAGAACCTGAGAGTAAGCTCAAATAACTTCTGTGTTGCCAGTACTGGCAGATGCTCTCTACAATTACCTGAAAGGGGGTTGCAGAGAGGTGGGTGTTGGTCTCTTCTCCCAAGTGACTAGTGACAGGACAAGAGGAAATGGCCTCAAGTTGCGCCAGGGGAGGTTTAGACTGGATATTAGGAACAAATTCTTTACTGAGAGAGTGGTGAAACACTGAAATAAGCTGTCCAGGGAGGTGGTGGAGTCACCATCACTGGAGGTGTTCAAGGAACATGTGGACAAGGCATTGTGGGACATGCTTTTTTGGGCATGGTGGCGTTGGTTGATGGTTGGACTTGATGATCTTACAGGTCTTTTCCAACCGTAGTGATTCTGTGATATCAGGAACTCTGTAGCAGTATTTGTGATCGCCTTGATTATTAAAACCAATGGTGTTGCACTAAGGACCAGCCAGACAGTTTTGCCCCTAAAAACAGCATAAGTGGCTTCCCGGCTAGAGGAATTGGAGAAATTAAAATCTGAGCTCAAGTTTGGTCTTTAACACTTTTATGTCTCTGTGGTGTCTCACCACATTTCTTGCACCCTCACACAATAAGATGTGAAACTCCAGAAGTTACTGTAGTCAGACAAGATTGTAAATGAAAATAGCATATATGCATATTCTAGATGTGTATATATTCCCACGTTGTCTGCCTCTGAAACACCATATTGATATCCAAGCTCTTCATCAATGAAGAAATTGTTAAGGATACCTTCTTTCTCCCTCTCTGGCATTAACAATGTTTTTCTCAGATAACATACAGAGAAGTACACGTTGCCTTGAAAATGGCAAAGCCCCCAAGATATCAAAGCCTCCAGTCCCCCAGAATATTAGTGAGCACTGAGAACACACAGAACCTGCGGGACATCCTTAGCAATTAACCTAAGGGCAAAAAGCCACTGCATAATCCTGAACACAAACCCCAGCTTGCATTCAGGGACTCTGCCAGCCCAGGCTGACGCTTACATTTGCAGTGAGCGCTGAACCCAGGCTAAGTCTGAGCTGGTTCAGGGTTCGCTGCGAATATCTCACACAGCCATATAAATGACCCAATGCAGGCAGAACCTTGGATTCAGTTTTAAAAGTCTGTGGAGCTCCAAGAAAAGCAATTTATGCTTTACCAACTGTGTCTTAAATGGAACTAACAATTATCGAGGCTTGAAATTATTTTATTTCCCCTAAACATAGAATTAGTGCAGCAATGGAGATTCAAACACCCTAACAGCACAGCAGTTAAGAACAACAGCTATGAAATAGTCACTGGAATTTAAATCATCAGCTAATAATACCAGGTTTGTAACATGTTGCCTTTTTATAAAATCAGAATATTCAGTAGTGTCTTGATGTTTTAAGGAAAGTTTTGGATACATTTCATCTTCCTTTTACAAATGCCCCCAGTTATCAGAAATGTATGACTGTTTATTTTGTAATGTTTTTTGGGTTTTTTTGTCAAACTGTCAAAACAATTACCTCACTGGAAGCCATGTCTTGGCATAGAGACAGTGGAATGAAGAGTGATTCTCCTCTGTGGACAACAAAGCGAGCCGTTCAAGCTGGCTACCCTTGGAGAGCAGCTTGCTCCAAGATAATGTGGGAGATAAATGATTGCACTGGCTCTTTTTCATGTTACAAAACAGGTCGATGCTTGTGAAGGGATCAACCTGCTTTTTTAAATTAGACACAACAGAAGGAAGACAGTAACTTCTGGGAATAATAGCCAACTGGGAAAACACATTTCTGCAAGGTTTTGATTTCCTCCCACTGGTGTCCTTGAAACAGAGAAAAGCTAATTTTAACACCCATGACAAAATACATGATTTTATAAGAGGCACATGTTACCTCCGAGTGCATGAGGTATGAGTCCAAGCTCATTTCAGTGTGAACAAGGCAACAGAGTGATTTGATGAAGAGTGCCCTTGAGAATGTACCCCCCTTTTTATACCATTACTGTGGGATTTTTTTTTTCCCCCAATGTTCTGAAAGTATTGTACAAGGGGCTTATAGGCAAATTAACCCTTTGCTGAAATTTGAAAGGTTGCAACCTCTCTCTTCTTCTCCCTACGGGAGGAAATAAAGCAATTGCTTTACCATACTTGATGGCTGCAAAACTGTCAGACTGGTAAAATGTCAAGGTTACCCAAAAAAAATGCACAGGGCCTGATTCTGCAGGCCAGAGACACAGCAACTGTTCGAGCCTCCATCTATACGGTGTGTGATCCAAGCATGAGCACTGGCATTAGCCCAGTACAGCCTCCTGACTCACCGCAGTTATGCCCAAATTAGGATGCAGGCAGATGTGTGTCTCAGCTGGGAGATGGCAAACACTGGAGTCACGTCTTGGTTTAATTGATAGATCTCTGACAGACAAGATCCCTGACAGCTGCTTAAGGCTTCTCCTAAATTCTGCTCCAATCTATATTCAAGCAGGCAGGTGTAAAGTCACACACGGTTTAAGTTAACCTGTTACACATTGAGCTGGAATGGAGAAGTGCCCATAAAATCAGCACTAGTCTCCGCCTGAATGTGATCTCTGACAGCACAGCTGCAACCAGGGTCTGCCTGCGCAAGCACTTTTTCACCACGCCTCTTCTCCCCTGTTGGGGTTAAGCTGTCCCATCTTCTCTTCTGCTGGTGCGGAAGATGTAGCAGAAGTAAAAGTAGGTGCTGGTCTCTACAGATACCTTTACTAGTAGTTGCTTTCCTGGCAACATCTTTGAATGCTTTGCTTCCTGTGAAGCGGTTCAAAGACACGTACACCAGGTTGATAGCTAATGGGACATGGGATTACAAGATATGAGCTATAGATCTACATGAATACTTCTTCTAAGCTTGGATTGCAGTTAGCTGTCTCTGACTACCTGTGTTGAGCTACATCAGGTGGAAAACATCTTTTAAAAGTCTTATTTAAGGGAACTTCAGTATTTGCCTTGAGGAATGTGGCTCTTCAGGGTATTTACATAAGGCCAAATCCTGTCACAGAGCCATAGCCTCTTGGCACAAATGTCACCAAGGCTATGCTTTAAGGAAACACAACTGTGAAGAGGAAAGCGCGAACAGTATGACTCAGCAACTTTAAAGTGGCCCTGTGAAAGAAGAGCTTGCAAACCATAATTAATGGGCTGGAAATTATTTTGAAACAACATTAGATGAAGCAGAATGTTTTTGGATGTATTTTATCTGATTACATGGTAGGTAACTCAAGTGTGCCCACAAAGGTCAACAAAAACATTTCCACTGACCTCCAAGAGGCAGCATCTGATGGCAAATAGACCAGGAGTCCCAAAGAAATACACTGGAAACAACATTTCATGCATATGTTTTTGAACTTGCCAACCACAGTTGTTCATGAACCATATTCAGTGTTTCACCTTTGGAAGTGCCAGGCCCTGAGAAAGTGTGCTGATCCCTTACAGAATCTACTGAGCTGGGCTCCTGGCACCTTAGGTTGAAAATGTTGGTCTTAATCATTTAAATACATGCATAAATAGCCTTCATCAGAGCGAACGTTTGCTCATCTGTACACAAATACAGGTGAATTAGATACACTACATAAAGAGATCACGTAACAGAAAGGTAAGCAGTCATTTTTTTCAGTGGTTAAAAGGCCTCAATTCTGTCCGTCCTTAGTAAATCCCTCTTTCTGGGATTGTTTAGCAAGTTTCCAGAAAAAGCAACATTAATGTTCCTTGTTTCATATTGCCTTGTTCCTTGTTCTCTTTACAGAATGAAATAAATATGGTCCTTATCTTAGAAAACTGCATTATTAGCACTGTTTACCAATAAACTTTATTATTGTAGTGCCTTTAGAAATGAGAGAATACCAGGCAGGCTTACCTGTCACTTTTAATGTTTGTCTTGGATTTCTTATATCCTAAAGCCAAGCATTCCGGGATGTTGGAGGTAAACACCTATCAAAGTCAACACCATCAAAAGCACCTATAAATCTCAGAGTTGAGTTCAGCCCTCGAAAAGGTTAATCATTGCTATTCTTTCATCTCCCTTGAGATATTCAGGAGGAAAAAAAAGAACTTTAGAAGGTGAGTGAAGAGTCTCCCAATGAATGCTGCATCCCCTCGTGACCAAGGGCTGCTCTGGGCGTGGACAGCAGTAGTGACCCGGTGCTCAGAGAAAAAATACACGGCAAGGGCACCGTCACGGTTCACAGTATCCGGAAGGGCCTTTACCAGCTACAGCTGATGCCTCTATTACAGTCACCATCTGGGAAGGTTTTCAAAGTGCTTTCCAACTCAGGAAAAGCTTGGGCAGACTCAAGTTTGAGTGTCCTTATGACTTGTTGTGTCTCCCGCTATCAGCCTCCAGGATCTTGATCACCACCTTGTCCACAGCACACAAAAAAGCATGTGGCTCAGCACAGGCCAGTGTGCTCAAACACCAGAGCTCAGCACCAAGCAGAAATAACCTGGATCTCAAAGCAGTACATGTGTATCAAACCCACATATTACCAAGCTTAGCTGAGTTATACAATTCTGAGGTCTTTAAAGTCTTCCTGAGTTTGGATATGTGCAGTAGGTAGTGAACAAAGACCTGTTCTTAAGGTAGGTGTTAAGATATTTTTAAAATACAAATACAGACAGGGGAAAGAGACATCTCACTAAGTCTCTTCCAGAAATTAAACATTAAATTTCTTCTTTTTCTTTTCCAAGTGATCCAAAGACCAACAATAAAACTGTCTGGAATTACTGAAGATAAAATAGAAACCTTTTTTGCAAGCAGAAGCTATTACAAATTGTATAAAAATTAATCTTTATCTGCAAAAAGCTATATTTCCACAGTTCTCACTGTACTTTTTTCTAGTTCAAATGCAAAGCATGTGTTTGTAAGTATGGCATTTCTGTTGCATGTATTGCTAGAAAGTAAATCAGCCTGAAGAGATGACACTGAAACAGGTGCCAGTCCTGCTAGGATACACAGTGATCATGATGTCCTACGATTGGAACAAATGCGAGATACAATAGATAATTTTTAACCTAAATTACAGAACTGTCCAATTAGGAACATCCTTTAAATCAGGCAACGACAATTATTCTGAATGTTATAGAACATCAGTCTCTCTGACCAGAAATGTAAATACTATCCTCTAATTGGGGAAAAAAAAAAACCAAAACCATTTTTGTTAAAGCTATCTTAATTAAATGCAGCATCTGGCAAGGAAGTTATTTACATAGACTGAATTTCACAGCAAAATATTTCTGTCAATAATTCTTTGTGCCTTCTTCAGCTACAGAACCATCCTTCCCTATCATGCCACATACCATTAGTTTTTCCTTCCTGTCTCCGTATACTGTACACTAGATATTTTTGGCTATGCAGTTAGAGGATTTTGTCATCTTGCTTTGCCTTTTTTTCTTTACATACAGACGCTAATTGGATTCAGAACCCAGCAAAGACCCTCAAGAACCTAGGGTCATTTGGTAAAAAAAAATCACCCTTTATAGTTTCAGCTCTCTTCTATATCTTCTTTATTATCCAAATTCCCTTCATGTTTTACACAGCAAATTACTATAGATTAGGGCAATTGCTGTTTTATATTAAACCTATCCCATCAGAGAAGTGAAATCTTCCTAAAAGACTTCCTGAAGACGGATTAAAGGTCTCTTTAAAAAGACACAGGCTCTCAGCTTGTGTTATCATTGTATCTTAGACCCTTAGAATATCATCTAGATGGTCAGGACAGCTGGTCAATTTTTAGATGGGAAGTTGTGGCGTGAAGGGAAATTGGGTTAGTGATTCAGTAGGAGGCACTCTGAACTCTGAAGCAGCATTGATCCAGTGCCCTGGTAATGTATTGCTAAAAGGAAGCATGCTGTTGGAAAGTTTGACTGTTGGCTGGGGTGGAAAACCTCATGACCACTTGTGGTGATTAATGGAAATGGAATGGAAAAATTAAAGATCTTATTCCACTTTTCACAAGAGCGGGGCTGTTAAGCTGAGTCTTGTGGCCAAATTCCAGGTAGCTACATTCAGCCTACCTAAATACTCCTAAAAGTTATATTTGAATATACTGTATTTTTCTTAACTTCCTACCCTCCACTGGTATGTAGCATTTCTACATGCAGCTGAACAACAGCTTCATTGTACCTTTGAGTAGCACTGTGACTACATGGGGTGAAGAGTTTTTGGTGTATTTAAAGTGCTCTGAGATTCTTAAAGGTGAAAGACTGTATACACATAGGGTATTTTATTCTTAGTTTTAACTGACATGGTGAAGCTTGCCCACACTTACCCAAAATTAAACACACAGTATTATTTTCATATAGTTTTCTCCCCCTTTCCTGAATGTAACAGGGTAAAAATACCCTTCACCTAGCCTACTTTTATGATTTTCATCTTTACTGAAAGAATAGAGGTGTTTTTTAAAAATTAGTCCAGTGAATTAAACTGTTGTAAATGTAGCAGCAATATCCTACCTAGGAATGTATTTCTGAACTCTCTATATATCTACTTTTAGGTTTTATATATCTAAGACGAAGAATGCAGTGGTATTCTTGGACATATGTTTTCAGTCTCTCATTCAGTGTAGCTAAAGGTAGGACTTCCTTTGTTTAACTTCCACAAAGCACAGAGGACAGTACATTGAACAATGACCCAAAGAAACGAGTTGATAGTTAAAGATGCCCGGGGGCAATATAAGCTGCTGGTCTTTAAATTAAATTTGAGCCAAAGAAATCTGTATTTTGAACCAGTTCTAAATTTTGCCATACCTCACCTATTCTATGTTATAATCCAATATGGGGGAAACTCAACTTACACATAATTTCTGATTCTCGATATATTTCCAGGCCACAGAGTAGTCTTGGAACCAGCGTTATGTTTTTGAGATAACTTCATTTTAAAGCATGCAAAAACTAAGCAGTGGTCAGAAAGGTTAAAAAACAGGACTAGATGTATCGATTCATTGTTGGGAACATATGATTCGTCTGTCTGGGCCTCCCTCAGCTATCACCCTCTACCTCTGTCTGGGCCTCCCACACCTTTTGGAAATCCACCTCTGTCTGGGCCTCCCGTACATTTTTGGTCTCAACCCCTGTCAGGGTCTCCCACGCTTTTCAGGCCTCCCCCGTTTCTTTAGCCTTCCACACCTTTTTGACCTCCACCTCCATCTTGACCTCCCATACCTTTTTGGCCCTTACCTCTGACTGGGCCTCCCACACCTATTTGGCTTCCCACACCTTTTGTGCCTCCCGCACTTTTTTGGCATCCACCTCTGTCTACGCCTCCCAACATCTTTTGGCCTCTGCTTCTGTCTCAGCCTCCCGTACCTTTTGGGCTTCCCACTTCTGTCTGGGCCTCCCTGTTAATTCCTTTCATCAGAGACACTGGAATGCCTTTGTAATTGTACAGCTCTGAGCTCAGATGGTTTGTATCAACTCCCGAGAACCTTCTTAAATTTGTAATGACACCACACTGCAGAAAATTAGCAGATTTGGCCCAAGGCTAGGCCATACTAATTCTCCTTTTGTGTTTTTAAAAACGATAGGGTTTTAAGACAGCTACTGCCACTTCTGTTTATTGGTTTTGGCGAAATCTTCTGTTGAACCCTATTTGTTCCTCATTTGGAAAGGACCACACGGACATTTTGTTTCTTTGGAGGAGAGGGGAACAAAGAGAATCAAGTAAGGGTGATTAGAGGATAAAAAGAAAATATGTGTGGAATGAGTCCATGCTTGCTTGTGTTAGGCTTGTCTCTATCTCCTAGTTCTTGAGGTACTGTTTGTAAAGTACCTTATCTCTCCAGGGCCTCAGGTTTTGTTATCTGACATAATGACAGCACTGAGACCAGGCATCATTTTCACTACTAATGTACTTTACCTGAGCACACAGAGCCTCTCTGAATAGGTCCAACTAGTCCAAAACGAAGAACGCATGAGAATGCTGGCCATTATCAAGAGGACAGGGATGCCAGAACAAGTTTTTTCTGGCAGTTGTGGTCCTTTTGAAAGGTGACTTTGCAATACACATCAATGGAACAGAAAAATGCAGGATATGGACTAAGGAGACCAAATGTCAAACCTCTTGGGATTTCTACGACCTGCCCTTCTATGCACTACATTATTGAGTGAAATAAACACACTGCCTTGTTACCATAAAGTAATTCTGTTGTGAAATTTAACTTGTGCTTAACCATTTTGTTAATATTTTATTATATTTCTAACATATATATGTGATACCAAAATTGTATTTACTCCGCTGATCATGTTTCTTTTCATGCACAAAATATTAAGACGTGCCAAGCATTTTAATGGAGTCTAATTGTTCTGGTAAAAAATATTTCTTCATGCCGAGTACTTTACATGTCATAGTAACCCACTGCAATTTAAACAGTGGATGTCCAAAACCATAACCACTATTTTTTCCAGTCAAATACTGGAACATTTACTTGGATGCTGCATTTGATCTTGCTAGCTCCTTGTGCTAACTTCAGTATTGCCAATCAAAACAGCTATGGGGACACCGAGTGTTTCCTACAACTATCAGTCCAGTGCACAGTGTATCGATCGTTTGTTCCAGCCACACAGTAATGCTTACATTTACTTTAATCATTTCATTGTGTTCACATTTACCATATTTCGTCTTTCTTTTTTTCCTCCCCACCACCACCACCCACCCCCCCCCCCAGCAGCTCATGCTCTCTGTTTTTCATGAAAATTTTATCAGTACCCCTGGAAAATGGGAGGATGCAATCAATCTAAAGTTTGGTAATAACATTAATTTTTTTTTCTTGATCTTTCATGCTTTCCACATCCATGAGGTTTAGGACTGTCCTTAAAATAATGGTAATGTCAAAATTGGGCAGGTTCTAAAGGAAGGTACCCCCAAGGTTTCTATGCTATGAAACTTCCAATCAAATTTTTCACATTTTAATTAAACCCGTTCGGTCTGGTAGAAAGAAATGAAAAGGGTTCTATTTGTCACAGGAAATTTTAAAAAGCTAACAAAGGGATTTTCAATGGCAGGCAGCCAGCAAGGAAACTCGATCTTGGTCAGTTTTATTAAAGTAACTTTACACTTTTGACATTTGCCTTTTCCCAATAAAACTCCTTGAACACTTGCAAGTATAAGGAAGTTAATATAAATAAGCACAAGGGCAGATGGGCAAAAGCCTTGCTCGTTAGCCAAGTATCAACCTTGATTCAAAATAGAGAAAACCCACATTAGCTGCATCAGGCAAGTAATAAATTTCAACACACTTGAAGTTCATAGGCAAAGTGTGGATTTGAAGTCCTAACTTCTGTGACACAGCCTGACAAATCAGGTCTCCCTTTACAATACGGAAACCTGACCCGCTACATAATATTATGATCGCTCTAATGGCTAAGCCTGGTCAGAGATTACCTCCTAGAGTTTTATAAATTATTTAGATGTACTAAAACTGACAGGCTGTACATAAAAATTCTTTCACAAAAGCTTTCTCTCCAGCAGAATCTAGGAGAACCATGTGTATAATGACTGCAATCCAAACTTTCTCAAGTCTTTTCTGAGTTTCCTTGAAATCACATGCATGTTGCTGCATGCTGTGCTTTTCCATTTCTGAAAACATATGTCGTGCAGTGGAACTAATTCTGGAATCCTGTATAGCTTGTGCCTAATTCTGTCCAGCTTAGCAGCAGAGCACTTTGTTTGCAGCATATAAAAGAGACAATCAGTGGAACCTTATTAAACAAAGTATTTCAGATGGTCAGAATATGATTTCATGAAACATTTAGAGTCATGTTAGTAAAAATCTGTGCAGTTTAATAGGCAATTAAAAAGTATTAAGCAGCTTTTGATTTAAAGCTGACTCCTGCTGTTTCAGATAACAAACAAGTGTTAAAGTGTAAAATAATTTCAGTTACTGTTTAGAACCTTTTAGGAATCTCACCAGCCTTTTTTTTTACCTTTGGCCTCTATGTCACCCTTCAAAGTAACTGCTGCTTACAGTATTATTCTACAATAATAAAAACTGGTTTTATTAATATGGTATTTATAATAAAGAGATTATAACTGACACTCTTTGATACTATAATTATTAAGCACTGCTGTCACAACAAATATAGTAATAACATCGCCAGTAGCACTTGGGAGTGTAGCAATAAATTCTGTTGCACTTTCTGCAAACGAAATGCAAAGCCATGACAATACAGTATGAGAGAGTTAATTTTTTTGTTTATAAATTTTTCTAACAGCTTTTTGAAGCCCTAACATTACAAAGAAGCTGTGACTGAAAAGCGTTTTGTGTCATAGTAAGAAATAAGAAGAAAACCTCGGCCCAGGAACTACTTAGGGAAAGAAAGACCATGGTACTACGCTTGTGGCTGTCAACTGAAAGGCTGGTTTCTCGGATAAATTATGCCTCTCATTATTTGTGGATATCCACTGAAATTTTCTGCTTTTACATATGGACCTTCAAACAACCAAATGCATTCTTTTTTCAGTTAACTGCAGTCCTGCTTTCCCTCCATCAGTTTTTACTTAACTCTCTCTGTTAGGATCATCATAATTCAAAGAAGGTCAGCCCTGGTAGCCCTCATCCGTTTTATATCCAGCCCAAGTTCAAAGTATTCCTCTATCTTCTGTCTAATGGGACTTATCTCACAAAAAGCTCTGCTTCCCCGTCACTGCCCTCCTTCTGAGCAATTCAGTTTAACTGCAAATTCTCACTTCTTGCACCTTATGATTGGCCCTTTTTCCAGTTTCTAAACATTATTTTCCCGGCTTCATTCATCCCTTGGCAGGAGGAGGAGGGTAGGAGCAATCCTCTTGGAAAACACGGCTGCACAACACGTCAATACGTTTGAGATCATTTCTGGGTTTTGCACCTAAAAGAGAACACGCCACTAACGACTTTCTCAGCGTGCATCAGAAACACAAGGGGGAAGAAAACTAGCTGGCAGTCCTGTGAGGCTGAAGACCAGTGGAATCTGGTCAAAATTTGGAAAAGCTTTTTTGTTTAACAATTTGGAAGTTGTTTTCCCTGTGCAGAACTCTAGAAAAATTGGGGTTGGAGGGCAGAGAAGGAGGAAGAGAGAAATAATGTTCATTTATTTATTGCTTTCATTGATTTTTTTCCTCTATTTTCCCTTTTTACCTCTAGCTATAAAGAATAAAAGTTTCATTTAAAAAATAACTAAATATTAGTAAAGGAGGCGAATATCTGATGTACAGCTTTGATTTGAAAACAAGGCATTTACCATGAAAAAGGATCTTATTTGAAACTGTTGACGGAATGTAAAAGTTGATTTTGATATGTTTGCAGGATTAATACAATAATGCACATGAATTTTTCCCCAGAAATACTAGAATACAAGGTGGATTTTTTTAAATGTTAGAGAGGTGTGAAACTGAGGCTAATGACTGACTATGATGAATTTTTCCTATATTTGCCCCTTATTGCCACACTGGGAATTGCATATTTGTAATTGAGGGAGGAACTGGATTCAGCGTTAGTAGTGTTAGTTAAATAATATGTCCTGTTATTAGGTTTTTAGAATCTATTACTTTGGGGTTTTGTGTTACATAATCCCCACTATAATGAATGTTCAACCAATAAAGGTGGAACAAGTTACTAAATACTGTTACTTTTCCCATGTCTGGATTTGTAACTTTCCACAATAAAAGAGTGAAAAATTGAGGAATATGTAGTTACACAAACCTCAAAAATGCAGAGTCAGGAAAAAAAAAATACTTTGTTCTTTACTAAATGCTGATTGCTACACAGTCAAAAAATGAAATTGCTTTTGCAGCAGAAGGTAGCAGTCAGGAAAAAAATTATACAAAATGACATCAGCATTAATTTCTCTGCAGCCCCCAACAACATTAATCGCTCAACTTTTTCGGAATGTTGTTAGGTTTATTTTCACAAATGCAGTTTACCGTGAGAGTTCATAAACTGATCGGTTGGCTGGGTTTTAACAGAATAGATTTTCTGCTTGTTGGAGCTATTCAGGGTGGTTCTTGAATTAAGGCCTAGAGCTCCGTCAGTGTTAAAATTAGAATGTGTGACAGCCTCAGAGACAGCTATATATCACAAAGGCAGCACAGCTCTGCAGCAGACAGCCTTTGAACTCTGAGGGGGAAAAAAAACTACATGGAATGAGAGCAGATGGAAATTTGTCAAAATCTTATAAATCACCAATCCTAATTTCTGAAGCTTCAGTATAGAAGAAACTTACATCCACCCAGATTTGACTTCATACCAACTCCAGAATGGATTCCCCTTGCTTCTGCTGTCCCCATCCCTATGCCAGTTAATACAATTGATCTAACATGAAATCGTAAGTCTTTTTTTGTACAGATATTGGTACCTGACAGAAAGAGAAAGAAAGTGTCCCAGGAACAAAACAGACATCTATACCATTAATCTCAAACAGTGCCTGCACAGAACCTGACAAGTTTGCATGAACAGTGGTGCTGACAAAAATTGTGTTTGAATAATGCTGTTTGATATATATAAATAAAGTTATTATAAAGCAATGATAAGCCTCATGTTGATAGCCATGCTGTCAGGGAGGAGCAAAATGGAGGAGTTTGTACGCCAAGGTTTCAAAAATTTGCACTGTAAGTTTTAAAATATAATTGAATTGACTTCTTGAAAGAAGAGGTAAATGGAAGCAATGGCATTCAATGTCCTACTTCAGTCATCAGATAAGTCTATTTTTACAAAGTATGAAAGCATTCAGCTTACAGTCTCACAAATACTGAGCAGTGAGAGGTCAGGTTGCTACATAAAAACGACCAAAAAATTGTAGACAAACAGGAAGAGTCTGTCCTTGAAACTTCACAGGCAACCACAGAAACCCCAAAGATATCCTTTGATACTTCTTTTGCATCCTATGGCTGTTTCCATAAAATGAGAAAATAAATAAAAGGCTGAAAACAGAGTGTGAATAGCTCTGAAGCGTTGTTCTGTTGAGGTGAGTGCTGCCTGGAGCATGGCCTTGGGTTTAGCGCAAGGCAAAAGGAAATCCTGCACATCCTCTTTCTTTTGGGAAGTAACCTAAGGAGGTACCTGTAGAGGTTCCTATTAGTTGGGAAGTAGAGAAACATGAGCTGCTGGATGGAGACTTTCAGGAGGGATAAATTCTCAGGATCCACTTTCCCTGGGAAACTTTGGAATCTCTGGGGCACCAGAGTTTTGTAAGATCTTTTGCTTTGACAGCCAGAAGGACAAGCAAATAGTGAGCCCATAAAGTGACTGCCAGCACTTATTTGCATTCCCCTTTCCTTCTTCCTTCTTTTCCCGCGCGTTTACTGCAGGAAGGAAATGTTCAGTCCCCAGCTTTAAAATAACCTCTGGGTCACACCGGCACTAGTCTGCTTGCCCACTATATTTGTAATGCTCCACTTTCACCCCTGGATCGCATCTATAGCTCTCGTCTCCTCTATGCCTTAATATTTCAATTATTGACTGTCATTCTGAAGCATGTTATTATGTTTCTCCTACATCGCATACAATAACAAGTCCAAGATATGGTTCATTACTATTGTTAGCAACAACTGTGTTTCTGAAAGTGTTAACTGCTCCTGGCTTCCTCTCCTGATGGTTAGCAGACTAGCAGGTCATTAACTGCTAGAAGTGACCGGTTTTTTAGGGATTAGGTTTTAACCTTTTGAATTCACACAGTCCAAACAGGCGTCATTCTGATGAGCATTTTGCTTTTGTCCCTCTTATCACTCTTGGGCCTCTCTCACGGTGTTCTAGCTTTTTGTATATCACAATGAGAGTTTTTCTCTCTGTTCGTTTTTGGTGAAGACCTATTTGGTCAGTGGAAGGGGTGGGTGGGTAGCACAGACCAAAGGAAAGAAAGTGCACATGGATGTTCAGATAACTCCTCATGCTAGTGTTGCCCTGTGGACATTTCTAAGCCAGATAGCAAACTTCTGGAGATGGGGTTTTTTTGCGAGTTGTAGTGGAAAGTAGCTTTATTTGTCTATTTTTAGAGAAAGAGAGATAATCAGGACTTGTTTCAACCATTGTTAAAAGTGGAAGTCACCTTTCTAGCCGCAGGTCTGGAGCAGGCTCCCCTCACCCAGAAGCTCGGTTAGTGTGTTAGCTTCTGGGTAGGGATGAGACTCATCTAGCAGGCTGGGAGAGAGGTGGGGAAAAGCACTCTCTTCCTGACCCACTGCTAGCTGAAAGACAGAGAGGGAGTAAAAGGTAGATTAAGGATACCTGACCCTTTCCTCCCTTTTTCTTGCGTATCTGGGGAGGAGGAGGAACAGCCTCAGCTTCGCTCCTCTCTCCACCACTCTTGGTTCCTTCTAAATTGGGAAACGACACAAAAATGCTGAGTCCAGAGAAAGTCTTCTCTGCCGATCACGTCACCATTCAGCAGATACCGTCCATTATCAACCACTGCCCACCACAGCTCTTGTGATACTTGCAGGTTTCTGCAATCAAGAGATTGCCTGAATAATAACTCAGGCAATTTCCATTTATAACTTCCATTATAAAAGTAAGCCTTGACACTAGTCACTGGCAGGAAACTCAACAATGTGAAGCATATGTGACAAGTTCAAAAAATGAGGCAAAGTAAGAAAGCCCCACATACATAATTTTTAAAAAAATCTCAAAAGTTTTAAATCGGTCATGATTTTTTCAGGCCTAATTCAGGATTTTTGAACGCTTGAGGGTGACAACACTGAGATACAACTGGGATTTTATGGACACTGCTGAATTGTCCCATCATATGTAGTGTGCTATAATCACATTTGATGACCTTTCCATGCAATTTGTTTTCTGCTTATCACTTACAGCAATAGTGTTTAATGGTGTGGAAGAGAAAGACATCAGTAAAATGGATACGGTACGTCGAAGGCAGAGAATATATTGTGACATTGAGCATATATGCGAGATTAAAAAATTTATAAAGGTTTTAGTTAAATGTGAGCTAAAATGAGTAACATTAAGCAGAGAGATTAATTTCTAGCAGAGAAATTATGCGTCTGAACCTTCCAGAAAGTTACTACAAATCTGTGGATTGATTTGGAATTAGGGCATCACCAAAACGGGACCCACCACTAAATTCATACAGAATCTACACAGAATACAGGCTCTTAAATCCAAAGCTATAATCCTGTAACCAATTGATCTTGGGGGAATATGACGTCCAGAAGTGCCTTCCTTTTTCAACGCAGTGTTTGCTAGGAGGTGTTTCTAGGCATGGCCTGCACTGCATTTTGCATTAAATTGAGACTGAACAGAATTCAGAAACATTTCTTGGCCTATATAAGCTCAAAACTGGGCACAGTTTCACTTAAAACCTTAGTGAACTTCAGTGAGCTTTCCAATAAATTTGTGATGATATTAATATTCATAACAAGACGCCATGGGACATTCGCATGCCTTTCTGCTCAGCAGCATTTGGGATAACTGGCAGAGTGATCCCAGAGGATTCTGCATAAAACTGGTACATCACCAGAGGAACAGAAAGCTAGATGCGAGCCTTGACCCAGGCTAGACACAGAAAGCTGAAAACGTACACGAGCACACCAGCTTTCCAATGGAGCCAGGTCACTTTGGACAACTTCCAGAACCACAATTTAGGCATGTCCATTACTTTTTTCCAGTCCAATACACCTAATAAATATTTTTGTGATATTAGAGTGCTTAGTAACTGCCTGTGAATTCATTTTCACCTCATGCCTCCTCCACACTAATCCTTGACTTACTCACATACAGCTCTGCTAAACGATTTGTGGAGTAACATTTCACTCCTATTGCAAGCTGATTAAGGCAGAAACCCTCACATTGCTCCATCCTTGTTTTCAAGAATAGGCTGAAGGATCATTCTAAAAATATTTGGTTTTCTGATATCCAAAGACAGCTTTCATTTGATTAGACACACCACATTGCTCCATTCTTGTTTCGAAGAATAGGCTGAAGGACCTTTCTAAAAATATTTGGTTTTCTGATATCCAAAGACAGCTTTCATTTCATTAGACACACAGTCTGGCTGTATCTGCTATACAACCTTTTCTGGGTGGGTGCAGGGGAAACACACATATCATCATTAAAAGTATTTCAAATATCCTTCAGCATATTATTGATCTACAATTTTCATAATTAAAGCTAGTTACCCAACATGGAGCTGGATTTCCTTCTCTGCTTAAGTGTTTCTGTTTACTTTTCTTCCTTCTCCTCACAGAGGGAGAACTGCCTGGGGAAAGGGAAGGGGAAAGCTTTTCTACAGAGCTAATCAAGACATCAGCCACCACATAACGTTCTGACATTTGGGAGTACCACATAAATGTACTCTCAAAATACTCTTATACATCACTGTTCCTCCTACAGCCTTTTCAAACCAACACATCACAGATGACAAAAGAAACACGCCACTGACAGGGCTATTTTGTGTGCCAGCAAAACACCAAGGGGTCTATCCAATCCATCCTGCCACACTTTGCCTGACAGCAGATCACAAAGTCTGTCCGCTCCTCTGCATACACTCCCCGCTTCCAAAAAAAAAAAAGTAATATTAATAGCAAAGTCAGAGTATATTACATGCAAGCAAATTCTCTTCAAAGTCTTAAAGTTTGTCTTCACAACATAAAAAAACCCCACCACTGCTGCCCAGCAAGGAGATGGTGCAGAAACCCAGCTCAGCACTGAAGGACAGCCCTGTGCTACGCTGTCTGTCTGCAGCAGAAGTGTGAGGTTTAAGACGGCGATTGGGCAGGACTGTTGAGTCACCTGGAGATGCTGTACTGGCAATTATTCATGGGATTGAAGGAGGTTTTAAGGAAGAAACTACACACAGACACAGAAGAATTAGATTACAAGGGTTGGGGTATTTTTCAGAACAACTTAGATGTAGAAAAGCCCTGAATCCTTGTCAAAAGGCTGCATTAGTGCTCATGATGTATATAATTCCTTTTCTCTAACTAGGTCCAGTGGTGCAGTCCCTTTGTCGCTCACAACCATTTCTATGGGTATACAGTGGGGATTTATCTCTGTTCAGCAAAACTGGATGTTCAAAGCCGTGCTCCAAGCCCGTACGCCCACATGCCCAAGCTTGGGCCTCTCTCCCCTTTACTTCGGAATAGTAAGAGAAATAGAGCTGTACAGCACACTGAAGTACGTAGGATGAGACTCACTCTTAAGCTTACCAAAAATAAAATCAAGAGGAGTTTGATTACAGTGTACATTTATACAAGAAAGAGAAAATATTGTTTTGGGAAAGAAAAAAGAAAGAAGTGATGACAGGACCATGAAGCCAAACAAAGCAAAATGGCAGAGTGTAACATATTTAAAACGCTGAGGATAACTAACAGTTGGAGCATGTTAGTGAAGGAAGTCTTAGCCTTCAACTCAAGATCAAATAGCCTTCTTGTAGCTGTTCTTTGGCCGAAGATGAATTTATTTGCTTATGGGGAAATCTTACGAATCTGTCCTGCACAGAAGGTCAGACTATACATACTAATACTTCCTTCTGGCTTTAAACGTTATTGATCAAATGCTTAAGTACTTTGTTTAAATCATATTGATTTTAGTGGGGCTGAGGTATGGCTTTAAACTGAATAGGTAAATGTTTTTATAAATCAGAATGGGCAGTGTCTTTACTGCACAGGAAAAAAGCTGTGAATTTTTAAAATTAGCAAATCAGTATGATAATAAACAGTGTGAAGTTGCATAACTCTGAACAGTCCTACAGGTTTCTGTTTTAAAAGGCCCAAAGCAGACAATATTTTTATGTGAGCAATTTTCTATTTACTAGCATATTCCATAAAAATGTTATCTATTCTCCTCTGTACCTGTATAATTTAACTGACATTTCCAAGGTATCAACCACTAGGACTTAGCAAAGATAGAAAATTTTCAAATCAAAGCTAAGTAACTCTCCAAGAAGCTGATTTTGGTACATGATATAATGTAGTCATCTCTTATCTCAAAGATGTTTTTTCAAGTACTATAACTAAGGCATTAAGTGTGAACATCAACCTCTTGACACAGTCAGCAATTTGTAGCTCTTACACTGTCCAGATTATTTTTTTAATGATAACGCTGAATTGAATGATAAGAATTTCTTTTGATTTATTCACTGTATTTCTATAGCATTTTCCAAAAAACAAGAGTTTTCTTAGGTTAAGTGGGAGACCAGTTATTGCACAATTATTTTTATGGCTGCAGAAGAAACTATCTAGCACTATGCATGGGAAATGCTATGCAATGGAATAGGTAAAAACTAAACATCTGATCTACAGTTTTAGGCTCTTTGCTTTAGAAATGAATTTCTAATTGCAAGACTAGCAGTTTCTGAGGCAGAGCCCCGCTAGTGACTGGTTCATTTTGTCATTTCAGCAGAATTTAGGTTGAAAGGATGGAGGGAAGCTTATGGTTTTGAAAGATGCAGAGCCTCAAAACATGCAAATGAAATCTGAACATGAAAGTATTATTTGACAGAAGTCCCAAAATGCTTGGACTTTGTCAGTGTCTACTACCATGTAACCACTTTAATTAAACCAGGGAGAAAAAAGAAAAAAAAAGTCATTTATTTTTAACAGCAAAGGCTGTCATGACAGAATGTTTCCACTACTTTTACAATAACTCACAGACTTTGTACAAAGCCTGCTGGTCACTGAGCATGCTGCTGTTGACTTCAAGGAGCTCGTATGCACACAACTCTGAACAGCTTTGAGGAGGCAACATGACACAGAGGGCTTTCTTGACTGCCCCAGTGGTCTGGCTCCTCTCATGATGAAGCACCCCCCCCCCTTGCCCAGCTCCACCAGGCCAAAACTGCTCTGAGCTGGACATAGTTTCTGAAACGGTGGGACATAGCTCTTCATATCACATGTCAAGAACAGCCACTTGGCTCTGACGAACAGGAGCTCGGTTTGCAGCAGGCAGCAACTTCAGCATATCTAAGATTTGCTGACACCTCTAAGACACCTTCAGTTTCCCACAATTCAGTGCCCTCCATGTCCCAAGAAGGGCAAGATTAATTCAAAGTCTAGTCGATCAATGTTCTCGCATGCCAAGAAAAGTACGATTGCTGTAAACAGCACGTACAAGTCTGAGGTAAGCAATCACACATGCATTTGGCCTACAAAGGCTTGTTTTGTTTGACGGCACATCAATTTACAGTAGCTATCAAAAAGCAATGCTTTTGTGTTGCAATTCAAGGGCCTTTTGGTTTCTTTTATTAAAATGTTTATAGCAAATGAAAAACCTGGTTCTCTAATAGCTGTCCCCAAGTTACAAGTTGATCTATCATCCATCATCTACGCAACAAATGACCTCGCATATTTCTGTATGTTTATGAGAGGTAGCCAGGAGGTGTGAAGACCCAGAGACACATCATCTTAGAGCTGTGTTACGTGGCTGAGGTTCTGAGCACTGCATGTACCTGCCGCCTGGTTACCATGAGTGCATGAGACAGTAACCTCTGCAGATGCACGGGTCAGCTTTGTGCCGTGCACACAGCAACTCAAGGGACTCTTCACTTCAATCTCCTTCATCATAGCCAGGAAACTTCCTTTAAATTGTTGCTCCTGGGATTTTTCTTTAGGAAGAGTAGTTATTTGGGGGGAGGCTTTCAAAGCAATTTGTAAGTATGTTTTGCAGGGCAGAGTTAGTGTTGTGTCTTTAAGATGGGGAGCACAGACTTACAGTTTATTAGGAATAGGGGACCATGACCTTGCCTCCCAGTCCCTCACTGCTCCATTACAGTTTCAAAACCACCCAGGATCGTCTGATTCATTAAACTTCTCTGACATCCCCCAAGGAACATTTGCCAATGAGACCACAGCCACAACAGCCAGGTAAGTGCACTCTACCGTGTGTCCTATATTAGTTCCCTGACTGTCAGAGTGGGCTACAGCAGCTATATCTACGAAGTCTGTAAATTTTGTTGCTTTCCACAGTGGCTGGAGTAACATGCGGCCAGGACCGACCCAAAGTAAACAGTGAGGACCCAGGAGTGTATCATGCTCCCGCCCTGCAATGAAGACACGAACACGTGCTTGCACCCTGTACCCACGCTTGCAAAGGGGTCCCTTGCCATAGTCTGCCAACGACACCGGCACTGCAGAAACTCTGCCCAGTCCAGGGGAAAGGCAATCCTAGGTCATGGACACTCCCATCCAAATCTCTCACCTTACCTAAAAAAGCCTGTTTAAAAAGGGACTAGGAAAGCTCTGTGTGATATAATTATATCCATGCAAAAGTAGTAAGAGAGAACAGAAGGAGACAGAAAGATATTAGCTAGTTGTCTAAGGCCACACAATAAATCAATAGAAAATGCTTGACTAGGAATCCAGAGGCTGACTCACTCACTCACTGAGTCACAATCCGTTGCTTTAACTACTAGATAGGCTTCAACCCAGAACAGCATTTGTTTGTGTACAATATGCCAGAAATACATTCTTGATCTATGAAAAAAAGAGGAAAATGATACAAAGCAGGTTGCCTAGTAAAATGAGATTTAACCCAATGCCCTTCATCTGTGCTTTAAGGACTCTCTTGGGAGCCACAAATCGGAGCTGTGAGATTATGTGAAGGGGAACAGCATCACGAGTATAACTCTGATGTATCATAAAAATAATAGAAAAGCCCCTTGGGAATGAAAACTTTTGACAGAATCCAATCGAACCCTTTCAAATCAGGAGCTGCTGTAGCAGTGTGGCCAAGCTACCGCACACTGCCCTGTCAGTATCCTTGTGGGAATTTGAGAAGACAGGAAAACAAGCACTTTCTAAATATTTGAACAGGGGGGAGAAAACTTAAAGGTTAAATTCACATTTATATTCTTTAAACTTAGCTCTGCTGAGATGGTTATGTATTACTCCTGTTGAACTTTGATTAGGAGAATAGCTAGCTCAAGCATCTGCTTTTCTGTTAAATTCTGCATGTTACAGCATTAATTCGTCTGCCAGCTTTCTCTGCACTGCTTACCTCTTTCATCCACCTGTTTGACTTTACCTGACACCTAGATTATGAGCTTTCAGAGAGCTGGGAGAGCATTTCTATTTTAAGCACCTCTACTATGCCTCGCCCATGCAGCTGAGGATTTCTCTAAGATTCCTCAGTGCTCCTGTAAAATTATATCATCACGGCTATCAAACTCCACTTTCTTAACCTCTATGCTGCACATATATTCTGGCCCCATGCATGTGAAAAGCTCTCTTGGCCAGATTCTGCTCTCCTTTATACCAGTATATAACACAGAAAGATTTAAACTTCACTTTCTGTTTTAACTTCAGCACCAGTATTCTTGTATAACAAAATAAATAATCACATCACTGCCACTCTAATAAAATATCTAACTCTTTTTCACATGGCAAAAAAGAAAGACAACCCAGTATATTGCTGCCTCTAGCCGAATTCAGCAAAAATGTTCTTCTCCATCTAGAGACTTGGATAATAAAATAGGTTATTTATTGGCAGTGGGTGATGTGTGGATGATTACAGTCTGGTAGGTATTTAAGGGTAAAGTCCAAAATTGCAGAACAAAAGCTGTTTTCTATTCGCATTTGGCTCAAAATACCTCAAATGAAATGGACCACCCACAATCTGACACTTCAAGCTGCAGAGCACTGAATCTGCTGAGAGCCGGTTACGAAAATTGATACAGTAAGACCATGCAAAACACAAAAGGAAAAATGACCCAAGGAGTGTATTAAAAGAATAAGTACATTGAACTAACAAGAATATGTTCACGTTAGAATTGGACCTTTGGCCAAACTTATTCACGATGAAAGGACAAATAACCCTGTCACTTCAAGGATAAAGACTACTCCAGGCAGGAGGAGCACCATGAAGAAGCTTGTTTTATGATAGGTCAAGGCTGGCAATAAAGCAAACACCCCACCACCCTCACTGCCTTTATTATTATCCTAAGTGTTAAATTTGGGCATCCTGACACATTCTACTGCATTGCAGTTACAACAAAACTGTAATTCCCACTGGGAAGAGATCGCTATTTAGCATACATTAGTCTTTCTCCTAGTGTTCAAGACTGCTAAGCAAAAACTGCACTGGAAGAGTATGGAGGTAAAGCAATATGCCTTCCAACATAACACAAAGTTGTCTTGGAAGAACGTGAATGCCTTTTGAAAGTGTTATGAAAAAACAAGCAACATAGCTAAAACTCATCAGTTATCCCAGCCCAAGCAAGCTAGAGTGTATTTTTCAGGGAGCAATTGATAGCATAGTTGCTGCTCCCAGAATCTTTTTTTTTTCCTTTTTACTGCATGTGCACATGTGATTAGACTTATTAGCTTAAGCTTGCCTGCTGTTGAATGCCCCGATGTGTGCTTACCTTCAGCAAGAAAACCACTTATGAACTTGAAGTTGAGCCTGTGCTGAGATGTACCGTTAGATACACTGACAGTCAAAATTTCTACACATGCAGCTCTAGCTTGCCTTTCAAATCTACTCTAACCAGTGTTGCCCAAAAAGAAAAAATATATTATTAAACAACTTTCCTTCACTATAAACCCAGTCTTGAAAATGGCCATACACTAATCTTATGCACGTGCGCTACAGCAAAATGAGTTTCTTAGACCCCAGTTGTAGTGAGATCTATGCAGTTTTCTCCTATTTCTCCGAGAGATTTCCAGGAAGGTACCAGGAAGCCACTGATGCGCAAACAGCTGTTGGGCATGTGCACAGCTCAGCGCATGGGACCTGAGGAGAGACTTTCTGGATGTTCTGGATTTACCGCACGTGAACTAAAGAGCACAATATGCTAATGCGCTTGGCACGTCCAGTTTTCCAGATGTCCAGCAACCCTGTCAGAGCAGTAGGGCTACTAGATGTCTGAGTATCCTTGATGAATGCACAAAACTCATACTGAAAGAAAAATGTGTAAGCAAAAAGGCGTGCTTGCTAAGAGAATTATGGACCTGTAGTTGCTCTGAATCTATTTCTCATATAAATCCTCTATTAATATTGACTAGTATCTTTCATCATGCTAGAGTACAACCACGGAGTCATTTATTGGCCTTTCATGGCCATTAAAAATCATTCATTGGTCTTATCAAAATGAAAAAAGGGTAGGAAAAAGAAAGTGTTCAAACCTCCTAGCTTGAGATACTGAAGTCATTCACTTTTTACTCTCTATGGATGTGTACACATTTGGCTGTGCTTTCCTGCTACAGACCCTTTTCCAATACTTTCAGAGTCTTTTGCTGTTCTTTGTTAAAAGCATTGCATCACTATGCCATGTCTCAATTTTCCTCTAATATTCATTCTTGTAAACAGAAACACAAAATTAAGCCAACATTTGCAAATAGACATCACCTTCAGTCACATGAAACCTATCCTAAAATTTAGCCATCTGGACAATACCCATGAACTGTTGCTTTTATGATCCTGAAATAGTTGGACTCCTCTCAGAGTCTATATATTGCGCCAAGTCCTTTAGCAACACAGCCCAGAAGGAAACCTATCTGGCCTTTCTTCTTGGGAGGGACCCACCAGCCTATCTGGTTGGTCTCTGTCATATCTGTTATTCCTTTCCACCAACTCCAGCTATTGGGATTCTTCTTTTGAACAGAAAAGACTTTGTATGGGAGTCTAAAATACTATTGCACTTTACGTGTCAACACAAACAATACACCACAAAGATAATAGGCCCTACATGCACTTTCTGAATGCTTTAGACTTTCACACGTGACATTTGGGGTACTCCACAATCCTCCTCCAACTCAAGTAATTTCTTTCTATCTTTCTGCCATAGAGCAATATGCTTAGCCTGGAGTTAAACTAGACCCTATACTCATCATCTCCCATGTGTATATGAGGGTACATGTAAAGCACATATGAGTCACCAGCCTTTTCTCACCCCAAATGTCCATCACATGGATGTTTTTAAAAAACATGGTTTGTCATCTTGGTCCCTGTTGGGCTTTCTGCTTCCCCTTAAAGAGACAAAGATGGGAGAGAAGCGGTCTGCCTAGCAACCTACCATAGCAATTCCTGTTGTACAACAGAGTTAAAGGTTCCTCAGTGTCCCTGGTCTGCTGGACACATCGCAAACCTTGTCAGCAAATGAAGCATTCCACATACCTTCAGCAAGTCCAGGCTTTGAACATTTTTAGCAACTACTTCCAGATATGAAGCAGAACGAATAAATTACAACAGATTCCCTAAATAACTGCCCCATTCCCTATGTATTATTCTTACTCCTGTCAAGAGCTTAAGACACTCCCTCACTTACACACTGCTGATAGGCAGAGAAAACACGCTGAATTCGGCATGTATGTGAAAACCGTTTCCTCAGGCAAGTGATTATGGTCTCTGTTGCTTCTCTTGAGTGGCAATGGAGTCCCTAATTGCTCTCCTGACTGATTATGCTGTTCCTGGTGTTTCATTTTCAAAGTACTTAAAGTTCAGGTAAATCACACTTACCACATGACCTTTCCTATTTTATTACTCTTTTTGCCGTGGAAAGGCAAAGTCATGTTCCTTTGTGCTATTTATTTTTACATTAGCTACAGATTTCTAAGTGGAAAAGCATAAGAAATTATTATTCTTATGCTATTATATTATTGCTAAATTAATTTTTTGTGCAAGGACTTTGCTGGTTAGCGACATTTATAAGCATGTGTTTACAATTAAGCCTGCGCTTAAACACTTTGTGAAAATGAAGGCCTAATGCTTGTCAGCCTTTGGACATTCATTCGACTTGCTAAAATTACTTACAGTATTCTGGCAAAATCTTTATTTCCTTCTGGGTTTCTTCTTCCTGCTCTGGAAAATGTATGTCTGTTTATAGCATCTGTTGCTATAACCTCTCTGGTAAACAACCTGGCAAAGTATTCGTATACACAGAAAGCCCTGGTGCTCCCTCTCAAAAGCATAGGTATACTTTCTCAACCAACAGATACAAATCCTAGCCAGTGTTTGTTGCTTCAGATAAGATTTTGGCAAATGTACAGAGAGGCAGTTTATTCAACTATTCTTCCTGCACAGAAAAATCCTAAGGCATTTAATAATAAATACCAAAATTTTAATAATTTTGCATGGCCCCGCAACAGGAAACGTTACCCTAGTGCATGGTTCTAAACTCCTACTGAAAAGATGATCCCTCTCTGATAAATCCTGGGGGCTTAGAGAGCAATTTACACACAACCCTATTAAATATCTGTATAGTCTTCTTGATTTAATGTATGCTCTATTTATTAAGAATTTTCCATTTGAGCTCGAACTGCATGTAAATCTGGAGCATGCCATTGGGGCTAACATGGACATTCCAACATCTCAGCCTGCCCTCTCCAGAAACGTTTGTTTCGTTTCTAAAACCTTGAAGATGTTCCTGTATTAAGGTCACTGGAGAGCTCTCCACTGGTAGTGGTACAGGTCACGGGGGATCTGGCTCTGGTTGCAGCCATGTATGAAATCCTACCCCAGCCAGAGCTTCGCGGTGGACTCTGCTGTGGAGATGATGCAAGAAGTGAGAGTAGCCCGCTCAGGTGGTACAGCCAGTCTTGGCTGCATGCTGGTGGCTACCACCTGGGTGTGGGTGCTTGCCACCCCCTCTTGCACATCATTTATCAGCAGACTTGGACAAGTCCCCAGATTTTTGCCCAAGGGAGGACTGCCCTGAGACCCCAAAGAGGCACCGAAGTATTGCTACAGCCTTAGAGTCCAAATTTTCCATCGTGACTGACTTCTAACACAAAGACCCCACGTAAGGATCAGACGGAGCAGGAGGAATTGGTGAAGGGGCAGGAGCAGGACGGGGCAGCCGTGTGCTCCTGGCTCTGAGGTGCTGCAGCAGAGCTGAGGTTAAAGGTCCACCATAACTGTCTCCTGACACAGGTGAGAAGCCTGAAGGACACAATCACCCCTCTGTGTAGAAGATAATCCCTTTGGGGCACAGCCATCCCCTGGCTATGTTTATTCAGCATCGGGCACAATGAGGCTGAGACACTGATATAAACCTGGTAAATATAAAATAAATAAGAGCTTTAAAATAGCAGCAGGCATTGCTACAGGAGTTAAAATTTCCTTTTTCTTTTTTTCAGTTGCAATTTTTCGACACCTCTAATCATTATTGCAGTGTGGTATCTTTTATACTCAACTGAGGGATAAAACGTAATTCATGATACAACACAGGGAACAAACATCAGTAAGGAGTATTGGAATACAAAAAGGAATACACTTAGGACTGGAGCTAAATGACTAAATTCAGAGTCCAGGGATTTTTTAAATCCTAAAGAAAGACCTGGTGAAATTTATTTGGAGTTGAGCGTCTAAATCTCTTAAAATCCCTTTGAAATTTTTAATCATTACCCCACTTTACAGCTGGGAAACCTGAGACAGTGATTTTCACATAAGGTAAGATAATAATTTCCCCTGTTCAATCTTTGCAGCTGGTCTTAAAAATTCTTATATATTTATTCATTATTCAAAATTACAACAATTTTTCTCAAGTCTGTAGACCATCTGAAATATCTTCTTTGTCACTATCTGAAGTGATGAAAATGACATCCACTTTGCATTGTTTAATTAAACTGCTCACCTACCTTTTTTTTGGGTCCCCAATTGGAAACAGCAAAGTGATGACAATACACATTTTAAATTATATGTTTATCAAAAATTAAATTTTTCACTGATTTTTTTAGTTCATGTTATTAACTGTAGTTGATTTGACCCACTGCCTGTGCTGATGACATTTGAAAAAAGAATAGAACTGTATTGTACACTCTAACATAAACTCCAAAAAAACTACACGTCACATCAACATGCAAGCACGAGAAAATAAAGGATTTGCTGCAGAACTGTTGTGATCTCATGCAGAATTTTAATGTTACTTAGCAACAAATTTCCCTGAAAAAATATACAAAAAATAGAAAGCTCCGTTAGTTGCTTTAAAGCACATCCAAGCTGTTTCAGTCCAAAAAGAAATAGCATACCTAGGAAACTTAATGACCCATTCACTTATTTTTCTGTAAGCAATGAAAGAGCAGCGCACATGTAGTGTAGGTTCTGTCACTGAGTCATCGGCAACTTTTGCTTCAGCAAAAGAGGTTTGACTACCATTCATACAGAAGCTAGAGAGTAGCTGCTGGCTAATATAAAGAAATTATCCGAACTTCTTTAACATGGATTCGTAGTGGGGTTTTAGTGATACACAACACAAAAGCTGACGTTTTCATGTACATTTGGTACATATGGCATTCATTTATTCTGAGACGATCCATTTTCTTATCATTACAAGAAACAATAAAAAGAGCAGCTAAAGACAAAATGACAGGGAACTTGGTACTCTCAAATGAACAGATACCATATGTGTATGATATACACCAAACTGAACTTAGTTCTGAAACACAACTCATTTGTTCATAAACCCACATTCTGGCTCTATATAAATTTTTGCTTCTACACAACAGTCCTATTCTTAACTACCTGGCATCCCTGTACTACTGAAATTAAAGGGTAAAAGAAGAGTAGGAGCCTGTTTTTCAATGTGTTATCAAATTTCTTAAATCTAACATGTACGCAGTGCTACCCCATCTACTCTTACACCAACCTTAGTGCTGTACAGGCCGTGACCAAAGGCCTGATCCTGTTCCTCTTTATTCACATGAAGTAGTATGTTTTCCAGTGGCTCTACAACAAGAAGGTAACTATGCATCAAAATTTTATCTAACAAGTCCAATGTTTTTAAAAGAACAGGTCAACAGATTCACTGAAGCATGAAGACTTTGCTTGGACCAACTCCAAATGTGAACCTCAGCCCAGAAGTACATGGAAGGGCTCAAACCCAGCACGGTGACCAACCTCCCTCTGATCAGATCGGGTGCAGCTTATTGCACGGTGTGCCAAAACCGCACTGCCGATCTAAGATCAAAGGTGTAGATTCAGAAGTACTTTTGTGCCTCTGTATTTTGAAGACCCCAAGGTCTTTGTTCACAGCCCAGCAGCAATTTCTACAGTTGTTTTGTACATTTTTTAACTTGTCCTGTTGTGAACATGTTACAGAAGAAAAGAAAATACTTTCAGGAAAAAGGAAAGTTTCAAACACAGAATGGCACCGCAAACATGTCGCGTCACGTTAGCTACAGCACAAATGCCTCTTGGTACCAGTATAGCCTAAGTTTATTTTTCCTCTGGCTCCATTTCGATGACTTTCTCTGTAACCTGTGGATATCACTGATATCTATCCTGTTTAAACTTGACTGCAATGTCACTCTTTCTGTCTCTTAGTCAGAACAAAGGATAAATAAGCAAATATTTCCTACTTATTATTTCGAAAGACAGAAAAAAATATCTCTGCAGCGAGTAATAAAAATATCAATAAAGGGCAGGGTGACGTTTCTGCAGCAAGTTTTCCATCCTGGTGAGTAGTCAGGCATCAGGACTTGCACTTTTTTAAATATAAAAACTGTCTAACTTTCAGCAGCCAAACTCAGAGTTAATGTGTAAAGTGACCCGTAAGATTTCTCCAGCCAGTGGGTAGCACCCTTACAGAGCAATGTTTTTCCATGCCAAAACAACAGAGATGAACAAAAGTAGGACTCAGAGGATATAAAAAGCCAGAAATTAAAAAACCTTGGGAGTTCAGGGGTAAATCACAGCATGGTTTAACAGCACAGACACTGCTTGGCTCCGCACCGCCGCAGAGAGTGGAAGCCTCGCTGTTGACTTGGTGCAGGATCAGATCCTGCAGCGGGAGGGAAGGCCGGAATGGTTCCACCTTTCTGTCTGCAGCAGCTGGCTGAACACAGAGCGGGACACAAGCCACATCTTTTGCAGGCTGGCAGAGCTTGGGTCCCCAGGGGACCAGGGGCTCCTTCCTCAGACTAGGAACGTGTCCGGAAATCACCATACATGTCCAAGCATCTCTTTCCTCCCCAGGGATGCTCTCCCTAACCTGCCTACTAAGTTGTGATATTTTCAACTGCGAGGACTATGACAATTTATCACCAAGGCTAACCAGAATTATCCACAAATATTAAGGACTTAAAATGCACAAAGCCAGTTCCATAATAACATTTCATTCCTACTTTTCTCTACAGCAAGGTTTAAAAAGTTACAGCAGTTCAGAAATGTGTCATGAATTTAAGTTGAAATGACAGCATAGGTTACCTGGGCAAATAAGACAAATGACTGTGATTTTTTTATAGAAGAATCTGCAAGATTCCTGAATTAATTGACAGCATACTAAGACCAGGTCAAAAAAACTGAAGATAAAGACATTTCAATTAAATAATTTTTAATAAGGTCCTACAATGATTCAGCTATATGTAAAGACCACACAGTTTATCAAGGACCTATAGCACAGCTGGATAGCAAAGTTGCAGGGAAATGCAGGGTCTCAATTACATATCCTAGTAGGCACTCACTGTCTAGAGATACTATTCTGATTTCAAAAGTATGCTTTTTTATATATAATGTAAGCTATTTATTTTAATAATAGAGCATGTTCATTTGAAGATATGTTCTCCCAAACTGGAACAAAACAGACTGAAATATCAGAATACAAAAGCTCTATTTTATTCTCAGCTCTGCCTCAAAGGGTGCTCAGTACTGTTGAAAATCTTGCCACTTCCTTAAGTGTTGGTCTAATACCTAATATCAGATAAAGATTAAGAAATAAGAAGCTCCGACTAAGGCAAACCCAGTCTTTAATTACCAATTAACTGTCTACCAAATTATATCACAATCAAAGTCATGGGTTTCCCCTTTTAATTTCTGCTTTATTTAATGGCCTCTTTTAGGATGTAAGAAACAAAAGTGTCATGCAGACAAAGCCAGAACCTCTATTTAAATGAGCTAAGATTGTTTATACAAACCACGCACACTCAAACAAATGTGTAGCACATCTATAATATGCTCATTGTTCCTAAACACAGGATTTGTCATTGTACTTTGACAGATCAGATTGTTCTCTTTTTTAATGCTCCACTTAATCTGTCCACACTTTCTATTCCTAAATAATTCTAGTGTCAGTTTTTGTGATGCTGTAATTTAAAGGCCATGTTATAATTGTTCCAACGAGGGCATGCTGAAAAGAGAAAGAAGTAGCAGAGATGTAGAGGAAACCCCTCTCTAGTGCCAGGGGAGAAGCAGCCAGGATAGTCTGCAACCCTCGGCGGGTCGGGGACAGGCATGCAGAAGGCTGGCGGGGCTGACCTCCCGAGGGGTTACTGGTGAAAGGACTGGGACCCTGGCCAAGCCAGCCTTTGCCATCCAACAGAGCTGGCTCCCATTTGAAGTGATTTTCTGTTCTAGTAACTCACTGAACTCCGTTTTGATTTTCTATTTCAATAAGGGACCTACAAGTAGAACGGTTTTTCTGACCGTCAAATAAATTGATAGGTGAATAGTGGCAGACAAAAAAAGTGCTCGTTTATCTTTACCCTAAAAGAAATATGAGGTTTTCATGAACTGTGCTTGATTTTCTCAAATTTTCCTGATTTCTGGTTGGAAGATTCCTTTGTGAACTAAACACATTTTTAGGTTTTGTTTGTCTGTTTGCTTCTTTAGCTAACAGCTTAAAGCCAGACCTTTTCTTTTTTTTTTAAATTGAATTATTTCACTGAAGTTTTGCCTAATTATTGTTTCTCTTTTGTCCACATTTCTTTCAGGGGGAGAAAAAATACTTTTTCTCAACTGTCTCCTTGAAACTGATTTAAATGCAAACATGAGTGATCTACTGCAACCACCGGAACTGTACCGCTGCAACTCTAAGGTGGATAAAAAAATTCTAGAGGACAACCCCCATTCCCACCCATTCATTTGGTGTTCATTTTCTGTAATAGTAAATGTTGAAACTAGATTGGGAAAAAAAGGAAGGAATACTGATATTCAACAAACCAATGTAGATACAGAACGTCTAAAGCAACACTGTAACTGGGAATCTTGATAAGCCACATCTATTAATGTTTAACTATTAACTATTAATCTTCACTGACAAAATAAAACTTCATATCCCAGCAAGGGTAGAATGTTTTTATGGAAAACAGAGAGATCAGAAATATCAACAGAAGGTAAAATTTCTACATACGCAAAGAATTTCCTCAAGAAAAGTTTCAGACAAGTATTTACCACTTCAAGAAATTATCATGCAGATAATATTACATCTTTAAGGGACTAGAGGAACACTACTTGGTCATGGCATGTGTCCCTTCTTCAGTACAAGATAATTTCCCAGCAATGTCTGTTCCTGGGAATGATTTACATGAATTGCACAGTATTCTGCTTTCACAATGAGGGCACATCTACAAATCATTTGCATGAGAAAGTTAATTCCTAATAAAGTGGGTGTGACTTTACAGCACAGCAGCTGTCCCAGATGGACAGGGTGGGGTGTGAGTCGCCAGGAGGCACCCAGCCTATGCTCATCATCAAAGTTCCTTTCAGTGAATCAAGAATCACTGATAATTGCAGAGGACAACTCCCAATACCTCTTTTGCACCAAATTTAGCAGGGAATGAGTTGCCTCCTGGAGACACTTATCTCTACTGAACGCACAGAGGGCACCCAGCTTTTAGGCAATCAAACCTGGGTGAGATGGAAAACCGAGCAGTGCTGGTCCATGCCGGTTTGTTCAGTGAGGACTTCAGGTGGTGCCCTGCTGAGACAGGACAAGAAGAGCTTAGACACCAGAGTGTTCTTAGGTGTTTTGGTTTTTACACCACATTCTGTACAGATCAAGTAGTTCTGGAAGAATTTCCTACGGTGCTGTAAAAGTACTTTGCTGCAGTCACATTTGTCCTTTTGTTCCAGGGACTCACTTGGCACAAAGCACCTGGTTCCTCTGCCCATCTGATTAGATCAAATTACGTGCTTTTACTACTCCTACAAGCTAATGCAGCAGACCTACAATTAAGTGTGGGATGGTTTGGAGTCTAAATGGAAGTAATGCCTGGCCCTAGCAAATGCCCCAGGTTCTATTTTTTTTTTCCTTTAAATTGATATTTTTTTAGGCTGTTTTCCAAAAGTTAAGCCCCTGAAACAAGTCAGAACAGTGAACCCACTCACCCTATTCACAATTATTTTTGCTCCCAAGCCATTTTTAGTATCTCTGACAAATTACTCGCCATACAATATTGCCCTTGTAAGGGAAGCATGAACGGGAAGCAGCAACGTGATGTCGTTCAACCTTGAATAATATCAGCATTTAGAGGAAATACATTTGTTAATGTGACCATGGGCACAGGCTAAGCACTGCAGCCTTACTTTTCTCCACCTTGAGAATGGAATACAAGAAAATCTTACATAGGAAAAAAAAAAAAACACAAAACCAAAAAAACAGCCAATCCTAGAAGCCCCTCCTTCCCTGGCAGGAAAGGGAGAAATACCAGAGGTGTTAGAAGCCCTCTGGCACCGCAATTCCTAAAATTATGACAGAGCCTTTGAATTTGTTCTGGCTAGTTAGTCTGAAAACTTCCTAGAGGGAAAGAGATAAATGGATAACAACATGATTATTGCCCACAGGCCCCGTATGGAAAAGGAGTGTAATTTCAGTGCACTGATATGATTATATTTAATTTGCTGGCTATAGGTTGCAGCATGCCATGTGCTGAGGAGGACAATCAGATAACCTCTGAAGAGTGCTCATGGAATTTGGAGCTTTTGGCACCAGCACTGAAGTAAGGTTAATGGCAACATGCTCTGCTTTGCCTTGAAGCAGGTTTGCATCTTGTTTCACTAGATATTGTTGTTCCCAACATCATTATTAAGAAAAAAAATTTGAGGATCCAGAAACCTGGCAATATGAGGAACAGAGGTCTTATTTGCATACATCTTCCTCAGCGATACCTGAATTTTATTAACTGAGCACTCTGTGTATTTTCTTCAGTTCAGCTTTTAACGGAGCAAGAGAAAGACCTTCTATAACCTGCTCTGGGACCCTCAAATTTAGCAACAATTTAGCCCCTCCATTGAACCTTCCAGGCAAATGAACAGCTGAATTTTCTCATTTGGACTAAGTTCCCAAATAACCTGATTCACACTGTGCTCACTTCCCTTTCCCTTGCTCCCTCTGCGCAAAGCTTTATACGCCACAATTGATAACTAGCTTAAAAGATCTACCCAAACCAAGGTACTTTTTAAAATTTGTGGGAAGTTTGATTTTTCCAAAAGCATCGTGTTTTAATTCCTCCTGCTATCTATTAAAGACCTTTATCTCTGGTATAATAATAAAATAAATGTGTCATTTCTTATATACAGTATGAAAGTGTCTACAAATACTGTTCAATTAAATAACAATTGATTGATTGTTGGAACCATGAAGAGTTAACATAAGCCCTTGTCTCTCTCTCTCTCTCTTTCTTTGCCCTGGAGACCTGTCAGTATGTAATTATTTTCCACACTGATGAGTTTAAATTGTTGGATCTTTTCCAGCTATGTTCAATCCTCAGATTACATTCTCCTACTTAGTCATTTGTGACAGACAGAGCCCCTTGGGTAACTAGCCAGCCCGGTCCTTTCCAGTCTTGCTTTTTGGGAACTCCACCCTTACTAAGATCTGCACCCCTGAGCTATTCCACTCAACAGGAAAACATTTTTTATTGTGTAACGCACCTTCTTGCGCACTGCAAAGGACTTGAAGCTTTCTTAAGGTCTGATCTTCTCCCATGTCTCAGACACAGCACGCAGAAACCAGCAACAAACTTTCCCTCAACTTCCAATGCACTATATTGAGACAAGGCGCTCTGTCTTTTTTATTTTTTCCCTTGTCTTGCAAACTTTTATAGTGGAATAAGCTCAAGTGACCACAAGAAATTAAGGTTATTTTTATTAAATGTGTCATTTCTCTGGACATGCAGGATACTCTCAAACAGAGTGAGGGAAAACAAATGTGGTCTGGTATAAGCTTAGTTTTTTAAGCTAAATAGGATATTAGTCTTTATTTACTTTTCATTCATTCATTCACGGTGTATATGATGTTTCACTTCCATTTCCAGACCCTGCAACTTCAGATGCAAAAATGTGGTGGCCTGATGGAAGACATTGGAAATTAAATGTGGTTGGATTTTCCAGAAAGAAATTACCATGGTATTTCCCACTAATTCTGGTTGTGGGCGAGGCAGGCTGGATCTCAGAGACCTTCACTATTTGAATCCAGAATTCTTTTTTCTCTTTTCTTTGAAGTGATTATTTTTTAACTATGTGCCACTGAAGGCAGGCAAGACATAAGCAATTCAGCATTAATTCAGGGTACTCTCTTTGCTTTTGCCTTCCTTCTTGCCTACGGTCTTATTCCTATATATTTTTTGTAGCCCTAAACCCTTCTCTAGGCCTCTCCTACAAGTCATTGTCAGTGAGAGAAAAATGAATGATGGACAAACCTCTGGTCTGACTCTATTTGACCATTTCTACAGTTTTGTAGAGGTTTTCTGAGTCACATCTTCACAGAATGCATTGCGCAGAGCAATTTTACTTTTACATTTTCTACAAAATCTGTTCAGATTTTCACAAAATTCAGAGAATGTACAGTTCTGTGCACATCAAAATTAACATTACATGGCCAAAATTATTCAGCCTTCTCTTTCACCCAATAGAGCATATCACTCATTCTTTGGGGAAAGCAACACTATTACCTCTGGCCAAATAAATGATCACTAGAAAAATAAGCCTGAACTGTAAACAGATTGTTGGACAGAGGTGTACGTGCGGGACTTGAAAGCCATCTGTTGAAGTCTGGTCTTTTTTGTTTCATTTCTCCTGGTCTATTAATACACAGTTGATTACAATAGCAGAATAATTCAAAAAATCTTAAGAGAAAGGCTGTTTATCTAAAGAAATCATCCTTAAGGAGTCACACTGTACAGTGCTGTCGTGTCTTAGTGCCCTATCAGTCTGTCGGTGTCACCGCTGTCTGGTCTTGACCAATATTTTGCTGCCACTTCTCTCTCTTCCTGATGAATACTAAAACTCTTAAAATTCTCCCACTGGGGTGTAGGAAGAACAAGTTCAAAGCCCAACCACAACTTCAGGTGACCAACCAGAGAAAGTCGAGTGCTGACCCATGGGGAGGGCAGGCTGGCTGCAAGGGCCGAGGCGAGCGGAGCAGCACGGAGTCATGCGCCCTACCACATCACTGTCTCGCTCTGCTCCCGACCGCCCAGCACAAAGGGGTCCCTGCTACAGAGGGACAAGCCAGAAAGAAGGAAGGGGATCACCATAACAGACAATTTGGGGCAATTAAGTTGAATGCATATTGAAAAGACAGACATAGAGCTTCCCTTCCCCTAGACTGGGTGAAATACGGAAGATCTCGAGTAAAAGATATATTCTCTGTTTTGATTTATAAAGCAGACAGAGAATTCCAGATAACTGCGTTGTTTTGTACAGCTGGTGATGTTGTATGTCAGCGGTAATTGTCAAAAGAGGTTTACTTTCATTCATTTTTCTGGTGTGTTTTCTTTCCTTGACACAGTGGCGTTGGTGATGTGATTTGGTTCCTTTCAAATCTTTGTGGATTTCAAATCCTCTGGCTCAGGAAAAGGTTCTCTGAATACCAGAATGTATCCAGAGTCTTGCACACCTACATCTGCCACAAAAAATATAGCCTATCTTGTTCTTCATTTATCACTATACTTGATTATCCTTACAAGAAAAGGCACAACATACATTCAAAGACAGACAGTTTGAGACACTATCACTTTGTTTTGTTTTGTTTTCTTTGGCACCAGTGTGTTTGTGTTTAGTGGTATGCCCTTCTGCCAGATCTGGGATGTTTGGGGCGATAATATTAACATCACAGGAGACAGAGCAGAATGTATAATCATACGACTTTTTTTTGGTTTATATCATATAAACTTAAAAAAAAGTAGTAGTAAAGAGAAAGAAAAAGAGAGGTCTACAGACTTGCTGGGGAAAAAAAAAAAAGCACTACTAAAATGAGTGCAATCAACTGAAAATTTTTTGATGGCCTAGGAAGAAACAGAGTCTGGCTGCTTTGTCTGCCATCAATGCCATGTAAGCAAGCAATTCATCTAGCAGCCTGACTGACAAAAGCAGTGTCATTTATTTACTCCTAAGGAAAGAGGCAATTTCAGAATATGTTTCACCATTCATCTGAGCAACAGAACAGTGGTTGGTCAAGAATTTCCTAGGAAATGTGTGTATATAAGTTTTTTGCCAAATTAACATTTTGTCTCCTGAAATGCAGATTATTTCAATATTTTTTTTTCCCGTTCCTTATTCAGATAACTGGATTATTATCTTTCTGGGTAAATTCAACCAAAATCAAAATATTACACTTTGTGAACTGCTTGATAATATTTTTTTCAAGATAGCTCATTAGCAAACTGTATCTGCCTTGCTGCTTCATGGAACATGCAGTTCAGGTGATTTATGGTCTCTCTTTACAAGCAGATCATGTCTTGGGTAGACCGTGATACACTGGCAGAGCCATATGATGGAGCAGATGAGTCATATTATTACCTCGTTGAAGCCGTGGTCTAGCTCACAGGGACTTCTTGCGTGAGGTACTCTATCATCTACTGTGCTGGGAATACTGATTCTTTGTAGACCAGCACAAGAGAATATTTGGGGGCTGGGGGGAATTTATTCCTACTTCCCCTGCTAATGAAGTTTGCTGTTTCCCAGGGGGTCTCTCCCCTCCGTTCCAGAGCAGTCTGCATATAGCAGAGTTTCACTAAACCCTTAGCAAGGAGAAATCTGGCAGCCTAGATAATCACCCAGCATTCCTGTATAGAAACCGTGGCAGCATTCATCAAACCATTTATGATCCATCCTATGTCCATCGATGCATTTCCATAAAGAGTTTCCAAGTCTATTTTCTTATACTTTATCGCCATGGTCCAAGATTAATAAATGAACATCAAAATGAAGAAATAAAAGTTCATCTCTGAGCAGTGAAAAGTAATTTAAAAGTCTCTGAATTTTAGGAAGTTATTCAATTGTTATAGTCAAAGGTGTTATTAGGTAAAGAGCATGGATGGGACATTAACAAACATGGGGAATAACACAGAGAAACAGGTTCACCTTGTATTTTCTGGCTGTTGCCAAATGGCTGACTTCCTTGGACTAGTACATTTTGGTTTTTCCTTTCTGCCTCCATGCCTGAAATATTTTTACACAGCTATCTCCACATACTATGCCATATAATCCAGACCCTATATTTTACCATTATTCCTGCAATCACAGATATGTTGGCTGGAAGGGACTGATGAAGGTCTTCAGTCCTGTCCAGTTTCCCCACTTGAAGCAGAGCTGTTGCTGGCACTAGCTCCGAATGACTCCAGGCTGCACGAGTAATCAGGGCTCACAGGATTACGATGCACTTACACACATACTAACACAAGACCTGCCTGCTGACTTTCCTCATGCTGTCCCTTTAAAAGCAATTTGGTGCCAAATATCAGTAAAAGGATGCTGGCAACACTTTTTAATAAAAGGCAAATCCCACTTACCACTTTTGATATTCATTTTAGCAACATTAATCATGATGAATTCATTCAGCATGTCGCATGACTGCTGTGTGTAATTTCTTAGGAATTCCATTTTCATTTAACATTAATTAAAAAGCATTTATTATAGTGTTACCAAAATTAATTCCTGGTCTGTAGCCCTGTCTGCCAAGTTTCAACCTTCAGCAAATTATTATGGGTGAGTTATAGACCCTGGGAAAATGAGGTCTATAATGGAATATTAACTATAGTGATGCATTCATCACTATATTACAGTAAGAGCAATGTTCAGGGAGATAATCTCCCGAAATAATGCACTCCGTGATCCTGCTTCTGTCTAGCCCTTTAAGACAGTTATTGGAGCCCACAGAAATTACAGATAGTTAGCAAGCTTGTTTAATCCAATATGGTTTGTGAGACACTCTATCCTTCTTGCTTAGAGTCTGTTTGATTATGATACACTGATCAGACTCAGGATATTACCTCCTTGGCAATTCAGCTTCCTGCTGCTGAAGCTGCACAGACACCATGGCAATATTTTTGATACAGCCCAGCAGAGCTAAGTGTCGTTCATTAAAAGAAGATTTATTCACATGCGTCTGTCTTGAATCTGTCATATTTTCTCTAAAGGGACTCAGGCATTTAATATGTCTTTTTTTTTCCATCTATGACATTCACCATGGAGTATATAATCTTAGTTTTCCCATATTTTCAGCACCAAAATAGGAGGTTTGTATATCTTAAAGGATTTTGCTATATCCTGTTTTTGCAAGAAACCCTAACCAGACCATGAATTATATAACAGACCTTCCAGGAGGAGAGACATTTGGGCATTACTTTTCTTCTTGTTTTATGCAAGTTCACACACCATTAGTCGGTCCCTTCTTTTGGCGTCTTTCCTATAAAATTCTGAACAGCTCCAAAGCCTTCCTGCTGAGAAAATAAAAAAAATCAAGGCAAACAGACTGATTTTTGCCAAGATTGGGATAGCATTTTTTTTAACTGAATAGAGGGGGAAAAAATGCAGGGGAAAGCCATACAAGGGACCAGCATGAGAAGACTCTGTGTGCCTTTATTTCCAGTCACTTATTTAATATTTGTCTTTGGGAAAGTTGTTCCCCAAAGTAGCACCTACAGAATTTCATTCCCTGAAATAATGCTGAACTTTTTAGGTATTTAAAATCCAAGGAGACTTAAAGTGTGTGTACAATGACAAGTGACAGAGAAGAGGCTTGTGCTGCCCATGAGCCAGATGGGCCCATTATAACCCAGTTGAGAAGGTGTATGGCTGGGACTAAGGCATCTGCCTTGCTTCTGGTCCAGAGCTGTTTCACATCCTAAGGGCTCTGGGCAAAGTCAGAGGAGCTCTGATTGTCTGGACAAAACTGAGAAGGCAGATCCCATGGTTGCCATCAATAAACTCATATAACTACCTACATATCTGCTCCCAGATAAAAAAAAAAACAAACCACAAATCAAAACAAACCTTTTCTTTTGTCTCATGCTTCAGCTTTCTTGGATTCAAAACTGGATGAACCCCCATCTGTTGCACTGGTGAGGAATCCTCACAGCTCATCACCCCATTTGCTAACAAGACCAGAGGAACATCTACCATTCAGCTACTGACTAACAGAGTCAATGAGCAGCTGGTTTCAGATCCTTTCTTTGCCTGAGAGTATTTGATCCTGCACCTTCTCCAACCCAGGACCTGGTGCGCTGCCCAGAGGGGTAACCAAGGCTGTTGGGAGCCCAGGCTCCTAACTTGATGCTATATATTTCAGGAAGTTATCATTACAGTATTGCAATGCCAAACCTAAGCCATTCTTTTGATCCTAAACCTTAGGGTTTCTACATTCAAGACCCTTATTCATTATATATATATTTCGCTCACACACAATTAGACTCAATTAAGAAACCACAGCTCTGTGTTTACTTTGTAAAAAGGATGGTCTTGAGGCTACAGCGGCGGACTGGTATAACCTTTGGTTTATGATAACTACACGAAAAAGCACCTTTCTCAAGCACTGGTCTCTCTTTCCAAACTTCAGAAATAATTCACCACACACAACACTGCAAAGCGTCTAATGGAAGCTTCCCTGGGCTTATGGGCACTCTTCTGCTGCCCAAGGCCTCAAAGCCAGCCAGGGAACAGCAATATTGCATCAGTAACTACTCCTGTATGATCACAGTCAGAGATTTTAAACTCATGAAGATTAGTCCAGCCATGTCTGCAGAGCTGGAGTGAGGGGTGTCAGTGCCGGGAAGACATCTCCCTTTTTAGCACCACCGCCCTGGGTGTTTCAACAGTTACGCTCAAAGGAAAATGACTGGGCTCTGACGCAGACGTGAGCCCTCCCCTCCTCACTCATATCGCTCACAGGGGACAGAGGAGGGAGGAGAAGGCAGTGCTTCCCCTCCGCATCCAGGGTGAAGGAAATCCAGGTATGCACCCCACACGCAGCACGAGACTACCCCGAGCACTTATCCAGCAAGGGCCAGCTGCCGTTTTGGGGCTACGACACAAGGTTTATTCCGAGGTAGTGGCAGCAGTATACCTAATATGAAAGAGGTCTCCACTGATGAGATTTTGGCAAATCTTGTTCACTCCAGTACTTCTCCCAAGCATTCCTCAGAGTACCTGAGCTGCCCTTCCCACTGCTTGGCTCCTGTATATCACACACTGGCACACTTCTTGTACTGAGCCAGGAACTTATGCTTGGCAAAAGCACGATCTCCTGAAAGTAGCGTCATCCTGAAAACAAACTATTGTCTAAAAATCATTCCTTGAAAACTTTCAGCAATAGCTTACAAAGAAACAAAAACTCTTAACTACTCCAAGAGAACGGCTATCCTTGTGACATGAACTGCTCCAAACTACAAGCCCTACTTGCATGCAATGGTATATGTAAAAAAGGTTAAGGGTTGAGACTGGGATTATCAGACTGAATGTACTAAAAGCTGCCATGACCTTAGTCAGAAATCAATGATTAACTACTAAACTATTAGCTCCTTGATACACATTTGCTTTTTCCACTTAAAAAAATTGAAGAGAAAGTGTAAACAAGACACAAAGAAATAGCTCCTCAGATAAAAACCCAGCTTCTCTCAAACCTTAATGCTGCTAAGTGTTGAGTCACACAGGTACCACCATTTAACATTCTGCCAGAATACGTAAGAACCGCATACATCAAGGGATTTTTGTCTTTTCTTGCAAGGTGACATCCATCACATTTGAACAGCAACTTGCAACAGTTTGCTTGAAAATACATTTTGTAAGTAAGTGTTGCAGGTGAAGTTCAAAGTACACATCAGTGGGTTCTGGGTCATGCACAGGCACACATCTGAGAGAAGGGAGAGGTCTCACTGACATTTTCAGGTAAGAGTTTCTTAAGTATTTTTCACAGACTTCCTCTAAACCCTGCCAAACTCTGCCAACACATGCCTTTGGTATGAATAAAAGACTCAACTAAGAAAACGTATCTATCACTAGCAGGAAATGTGCTACTACCTGGTGACTCACTCAAATAACATTTTCAGCAAGGATGTGAGTTTCACCTGATTGATGACAATAATTCTGTGAACATATTTCACTCCACTATTCAATTTTAGTCCATTTCAGGCTCCTGAGTAGTCGGACAAGCACTTAATAAAGGTTATTACTAATCACCCCCTCTAAATAGATGCTGGGTTGTTCGCAGTGTCACAACAAAAAATATGTTCACAGCAAGGTTACTGAAACAATGAAGAATAAAGTAAAATGCTATGATGTCTCATAGTACTAAACCAAATATATAACAGAGGCAAAGGGTGACAAAAAAAAATAATCTATGATGAAATAAGAGAGAAACCATGGTATCAATCTTACCTCTGTTGCATGCAATATTTTCTGATCTCACTGTGAACGCCTTTAATTTTATTATTTGCGTGGTAAAGAAAAAACTCAGAGACCAGAGTGTTCAAACTGATCCCAACAGGCAAAGGGAGTAAATTCTGTCCTGCATTACTTCGGATTATGCACAGAGTGCCTGGAGTTTCCTACCTCCTCTGTAGCTTACAGTTAGTGAATAAGCAGCATGAAATTCAGGTGGCGTTGCTCTTACTAAACTCAAAATTGGTCCTGTAGACTGCTTACACAAAGTGAAGAATGTTTCATCAGATATTTTTTCCTTTGGTTGAGCTTTTTCTGTTTGTTTCCTTTTTTTTCTTTTTTTTTTTTACTTTGTTGGGAAGGAGGCTAGGTTCTCATCAGCCACTGCAGCAAACAGCAAGCAAGTAGATGTGCCTGCACTGATACATTTTCCATACTTTAACTTTTGCCTGGTCATAAAACTGCATTTTAAAAGGTTGTTTGGGGTTAGTTTCCCAGGCTTTGGAAAGAGAAAGGAGACTTGACTTAGCAGGTCATTCCATCCACATCCAGCTAATTCTACAGATGATATTGATCTCCTACAAGAATATTTCTAAAGAAATATCACTATAGCTTCTGATTTTCCTCCCTTTTCCCAGGTCCCTAGTGAAATGAGGCTTCATCTCAGTTCTGACAGTCAATAGTGCCTTTTGAGCTGTACTTCAGTAGGCTTTACCCAAATCCAATGGGCCTCACACCCAGGCTGTGCAGAGTCTTAAAAAGGCTTTTCATGACCATCTAAGCTTTACCCAGTCCTTCTAGAGTCACTGCCTTCAGGGAGTGCTACACTGAAGCACGTGAGTGGATTGAATTTATAATACATTCATCTCAAACGGTGTCTACAGACCCCTTAAGACATAGGTCAGTTTTTCCTTTTCAAAAATATCTTCATTTGAAGAAAGGACATAAGGGTATGTTAACATGTATTTATTTAAGTCTTCGTTGCATATAGCTCTCCATAAAATCCCACTATCAAAACATAATTCTGTTTCTAAGACGAGTGCCAGAATAGTTGAAGCTTATAACATTTAAGGTCTAGCTACTAAAATGTCATATTACCTTGATGCTGCAGCTTAGTAACAGCAATTGCCCTGTTGCTCAATTTTATATGAAATATTCAAAAATCATTATCTATAATCATTTGGGAACGCTGTCATTTTGTAGGGTTTTAGACCCTTGAATATTTCAGTGAAGGCAGTAGGTGTACCAGGCAACAGCTGTTTAACAGGTTAAACTCTCATTTCACTCACCAAAAAAAGGAAACACACAAATAAACTGACAACTGGTTGTAAATCACACCAACCCAGATGCTACTGTGTAGTGATGAACAGTAAATTTAGCTTTTTATTCTTTAAAGCTGAGAGCTTTTCCACAGGAGCTGAAGAAAGTTTAGTGTCTAATGAACACTGAATTTCCATTTCTCTGATATTTCACTATAAGCATCAACTTGTTGTGGAGACACTTCTTAATTTCCTTTGAAAATCCTGGTTCCTAAGTCTACAGAGTCAAAAGTCCCCCTTTTGGCTGAAGATCAGAGCAGTCTAAAGCAGCGTATCTCCCCTGGGTTGCCTAAAAGACACACTCTTTGTTAGTTCAGATTTGGTGCCAAAACAAGACCTCCCGTGCTGGGTTCTCCGGCCCTTCAGAGACCAGGCTCCTTCCTCCCCAGGGGGCTGGTGAGGACTGGTTGAACTGGGAAAAGGATGCCAGTGCATTGTTAGAAATGACTCAAAATTGCCAATGAGGTGACAAAACAGGAGTACTGAAGGTTGGGAGATGCAAAACAATTCTTTTTTTTTTCCTCCCCATACTTCAGAACTGCTTTTGCAAGCTGTACGTGTCTAAGCTTCAACTTGCAGATTGAGTCCTTCAGTTCTGCAAGCTCTGACTGATGTCTGCTGATCTATCCGCTTTACAATTACGCAGGAGCTGCTATAAATTCCAGAAATAGAGAAAACCTTTTCTTTCTTCTCATACTCTCAGACATAATAACTGCTGAATGCATGAAGGAAGGACCTTGTAGGTAATGGGCTTTCCAAAATAGAGCTGGACAAGTCTATGAGATGCAGATTTGGTCAGACAGAACATTTTTAATGAGGAAGGCTGGTTTTCACAAAACTTCCATTATGAAGCTTTCTTTGGTCTGAGACAGGTTTTCCAGTCCAAACTCAGGAGAAAGAATCCACTCTAAAAAAACCTCATTAGAATAATGTTCCTCTCCGAACACACCTAGAGATCTAACTTTGATTTCAACCTATCTTTGGAAAAAATGTGAAGATTACAGAAGAGTTATCTACCCATTTAGGATTTTGGCTTCTATTGCTCTCCACATAATGGAGGTGGCTCTGCAACAAGGTTACTTTACCCAAAAGACATCCTCAGGCTTTGATCTTCCATCCGATATCAAAAGAAAAGAAGGGAATCTTCCGGGCCAGTGCATTGAATTGGCTCGATTCAGTATCACGGAGGACTGGGAGGCTCTGACTTACAGCCTCTCCCTTCACCTGTGAGGAATGGGAGCTATTTTCTTGCATGGAGTCAAGCCTAAGTGAATAAGAAGATGCAATATTTGGAAAGTTGCTCTGACTGGTGTAGTTAGCAGCACAGTGGTAGTTTTCCAAAGGTAAACATCACTATCATTTAACCAATTGCTAAGAAATTTGTTGTGGTAGAACTGTTTATCTTCAACAAAAGTTCTACAGCTATTTCTGTTTCGCAGGATTCCCCAAAATAATTTTTTTCAGAATTTCAGTTGCATATATACAAACACTTTTCTTCTGTCTGCCTTGACATTCATTGTAAGGTTTTATAGTTCCCACCTCTTCCCATGTGGCCCCCTTAACAAAATACATTTTGTGTGTTACGAAGGAGAAGAGATGACTTGGGAATTGTGGTTGTTTGAGAATCGTCTCTCTCAGCCATACCACATTATTTGCTGGCACAGCACTGGGCAGTGACACATCACTGATTTCACCCCTCCGTCATTTGTTAGCATGGTTTTCATTTCCCTTTGAAATACAGAGTTTGTTGCAGTAAAAGATGAAAAGAAGGAGCTTGCTTCCATACTAATTTTTTTTAAAAAACCTGCGTATTGTGAACCGTCACTCAGCTGAAATTCTGCTACGATATGCAAAATGACTACTTTTCCTTGCATTAATCTTTCAAAAGGGTGTTCAGCATCTATCAAAATTCCTTCTATAAACAGGATTAGCTTTTTTTACTTTTTAATTTTTTTTACCATTTCAGGTAATGATACTTGACTTGCTCCGTAACATGCGTGGAAGTCTGGTGAATGTTACGGTTGTTTGGCAGAGAGGAAGTGACTGCATCATTAACACTATCCAGAAGTGAGTGGTGATAAACCCTGGCACGGCAACAAAAAGAATAACCAGGCAGAGTGACACGAGAACTTGTGGAGTACATTCTGCAGTTGAAGGCAGAAACCCACATGAACTCAAAACATAACCAGTTCAAATAAACCTTGTCCCTTGCAAGCTATAAACAGAGTAAGTTCAAGAGTGAATGTGTTGGGTATGGCATGGAAGTGAAGTGAGATAAGATGTTGTCTTCTACTACTTTTAAATAAAAAATTAAGTATATTTCAGCTTTACTATAAGTATGTTTCACAATATATATCTGTAATCAGTTCAGAGAAGACCAGTTGCAGCTACCATCTTGAATTTATCTTTCAAGAATTTCCTGCTGTTATTATCTTACAGCTCTGGCAGTTTAATTGAGACTGAATGGCAGCTCACTCTGTTAACAAAGCATGATATCAGACTTACAGTTTGGAAAGAAACAAAAATGCACCAGATATTTCCTTGGATTCTGATGTGCTGCTCATGTTTTAACTTTAAGCTCCATAAGCTACATGACTTTCTAGATGGTGTTCACGCTCCTATACGCTGCTTATGCTGAATTATTGCTGTCATTCCCCTTTTAGCGTGAAATATGAGCCAGTTAATGGATTTACCTTATTTCCATCAAGATAGAAACTCAGAAAGGACTGAAAGAAAAAATTCTACCTACAAGCGATGAAATATGAAATAAAATATTTGTATCTAACAACGTATTCATAAACTAAGCCATTTTTGAGCTTTCAGTAAGGAAGTATTAAGTTCCAATAGATACTGACCTGCTTTGTGCATGAATTCTGTCCATCCTAATCTATCCATCTATTCCATTCTGGAGTAATAGCTTGCATTCCATCACATCTAAAATAAACTTTTGCTAATGAGTTCAAGGGAATCGGAATATTTGCTTTGGCATCCTGGATATTTATATTTCACAGACTTAGCCCATTCTGACATAATCATCAGCAGGAGAACACATTAACCTTTCCTCAGTGTTCCTAACTCAGCAAGTTTGGTAGCCAAGCACAAAGTCAGGTAGTCCAGATAATTATTTAGGAAAACAAGAATCAAAGTCTTGAGCGAATAATATGAGATTCTAACCTATGCAGAGAGAGGTTAAATACAGATAATATTTGAACTAGAAATGCACTGGCCTAGGTTGAATTCCTTCCTCTATCTCAATAGTTATCATATTTGCTTGTCCAAGCAATGGCTGATCAAGTTCTCGTGCCAGTGCATTAAAACATAAAATCAGAATGGGAAAGACTAACTTAATTGATGGCAAATATATGACTCAGGCACTGATGGTACCAATAATGCAGAAGAGTTTGTATGTCAGCTTACAGTATACGCCTACGTCATATTTTGGAAGCTCAAATACAGCTTTCTAGCAGCTGTTGATGACTGGAAGAAAGAATTAGTTAAGTGAAAAGCCTTAATCTTTTCGAGTTAAATTATGAGAAACATCTGACTTAGGTGGCTCAGCTCCTCAGCGGTATCCTAACTCCCAATAAATTGGATCTTGGGTCTCCTTAGGTCTATAGGCATGTAACGTGGTAGTGCAATCCACCTATCAAGTGCTTAAATGAAGGCTTATGAAGCATCTCATTGAGGGTATTAAAACTTAACAGCGGTGCAATCTCAGTACAGCTATACCCTTTTCTGTTCTTTTGCAAGTTCACCTGGGGACAGCTCAAAGTTATCCGCATCTCGTTGCCCTGGGACCTGTGGACATCCTCTTGGGTGGCCATGATTTACTAAAGCACCCAGACACCTGCCATGCTTATGTACTTTTATAAATTCCACCCTTTGCATTCAGCATCTTTTCATGGTGTGTCTACACATACCACTTTTCTTTGTTGTTTATTTTCTTTCTCTGTGTGAAATCAGTGAGATGTATCTAGGTGTGCCTAAGAAAGATGCAAGAGGCTTTGGTTTGGAGAGATAGGGTGTTTGGGGGTTTGATTGCTTTTGGGACCAGACTGGGGTCCCACACAGAACTATGCACATAACTGATTTTTTGAGTTATTGGAAAAACAAAAAAAAAGGCAGTCCACTATGATGCTTTTTTAATGAATCAAAAGTGTAAAAAGAAAATTGTCTGTGGTCGAATGCAAAGGTTCATTTCACCTCAGATGAAACATGAACTTAGATTTCAAGTGGAATTTCATGTTTTTCATTTTGGACACAGGTAATATTAAAACTGATTAAAGTACAAGTCTGCAAAGTTTAGTAATGGCTGAAATTAGTATTTCCAAAGCAATCGAGACTCTAGTACTCAATGGTATTTTAGCACCTTACTCCAAATAGATCTCAAAAATCTGTTGCAGAACATGTCATTACTGGTTTCCAAACTAGCACCGTCAACGTTTGGATGAAGGATTTCTAGTAATATAAAAAAATTCTGATGACCCTACTGAGCAGAAGAAACCTTTGAAGTCCTTCTGTCGTTTCAGGGACGTAACTCGAAACATGATCTTAATAATCAGTCTTTTTTTTCCCCTCTGTTTCACAAGCTAAAGATGAGCAGGCCCACCCCACCAGTGAGCTAATCTTCTGTACTCACATTCAGTTCTGAAAAAGTTAAATGAATGGTGTGTGCATGCTCAGCAACGACCAAGCTGATAAAAGCATAGGTTATCATAGCGAGTTGGAGTATATGTGGAATATATGTATAGAGATATCTTGTCACAGACAAATGGGTGGCAACAGTGTGTTGACCTCTTTGCTGGCTTATGAACCACTAGTACTCAGGAACACAGAAGCACCTGTGAAACAGCATAACAAGAGCCAGGAAAAATTCTTGCTCACAGGAGCTAATACCACTGCCAAGCCCAGCTGGGTACCTCATCCCACAGTCAGACCTATTCAAGATAAATCCCTCAAGGTCACCCAGTCAGTGAGACATAGTCCAAGCCTCACAATGAAATAAACACAGACACTCAAATGTGGCTCCGTCTTTCTTGCCAGGGCCCATGGGTGTGTCAGCTGTCCCTCATGTGTCTAAGGCAGCTGGCAGATCTACATGGTACAACACCTCTTCTCCATCCACCACAAAGAGCGCTTCACTAACCCAGTTACTAAGAGATCTGTGCTATAGCACAGCCCTGAAAATGAATTGCCCGGTGTTGAGGAGATCTAAGCAAGTGTTCCAGAGTTGCTCGATACAGCTTGAACCTTTGCCATAAAAAGTAGATTCACTGTGGGTTTATAATTGTAGTGTTTGTCAACCTGAATATCTTTTTTTCTTGAACAAGCATCTGACAGCTTTGTTTTTCCAGGTAGTCTGCTGCTTTCACTGACCAGGTCTCAAACGAGCCCAATGTACTGCTGTACTGCTATCCAGAAAAGTCATGAGCTCATAGGCTGCTGTTAACGACTGTGGCGGTACCCTCAGGATGTACGTCCAGACCGCGGTAGACAAATATTTATTGTGCTGAGAGTGCATATTCAAGACAACTTTCGGCTAACTAGTTTCTCTCCAGAATGCTGCTATTGGTCTAACCATTGCAGCAGCATAGGACTCACCAAGGACATGCTCAATTCTCACAAGAAATTGAACAAATACTTGAGCTTTAGCTGGTGCCACACTCTAACTATTTTGACTATATTCCTAGAAGCAGCCTCACCAGCTTCTTTAAAGCTAACTCAAGTATGCCCAACAGTCAAGTGAAAATTCTCTTCCTGATTATGGCTCTTTTCCAGAAAAAAAATCTGAAAGTTTAGTGCATAACTTAGCACAGCAGCCAGTTGCCTAAATGTAAGCACCCTGTGCTATTTAAGGTGTTCCAGAGCATCTGAGACACCTTCACAGGAACTGTAAATAAGACATAAGACCTCTGGGAGACAAGGCTCTTTAGGGTCTTCTGGCTTCGAGCTGTATCTCAAAGGGCAGAATACATCTGTGTTAAACAACCGAATCTCCACTCAATGTGACAGAATACCAAGATGGAAACATTTCCTAAAATTTTTGGGGTTTTATAGCTATTGGTCAAATAACCTTTATAAACGTCAAGGACAGCATCACTGGATCTAATACCACCTTTGGTAGATCCTGATGAAGTATTTCTCTTTTGTGGCACCTCTTTTCTCTTTTTGCGTGGTTTCAACTTTTCAAAGACTTTACCAAAGAAATACCTGTCACACATGGAAATACTATATTTGTGTCTCTTTGAAATCTCTTCTTCTTTGTACAGTCCTCATCCAGGGTTTGTCTCAAATCGAAAAAGTATTTCACACTCAAATATCTGTTGTAGCTTTAAATAAATATAAAATAACAAGTATATAAAGCATCAAGACAGCTCCCTTAGATCATCAAAAGAAATTATTCCACAAGGAGGCCAGCATTAATTTAAGCTGAGATAGGGTCTTCAGCTATTCCTTCTTTCTTTTGTGTGAATTAGTCTTGGGGATTTTTTTTACTGCTGGTTTTCACTGGGCGTTTTCTGCAGCTATTTTCAGCAGCTGGTTGTCAAAACTTTTTCTGGAAAGGATTGCCGATATAAACAATCTGCTGATCTAATCTTGTAGTAGCCCTGTGTTTAATTAAACTTATAATGTGTTTTCACATTAAGGAATTTTTTTAGCCCTTGAAGCCTACATATAAAGCCAAACTCTTGGTTTGTTGGAAATGATTTTTTGGGAAAAAGGAGACGATTCAAAATGCCGTATTTCAAAGAGTTGCCACACAAGTAAATACAACGCTTACCTCCTCTGGGAAAAGCCATATAATGGATTTAAAAGATGAACAAAATCCCAGTGTTTATTCAGTCTAATAGATAAAAAGGACAAATTCACTGACTTATCACAATGGCCAATTGTACAAGAAGCTGAAACAGGCCATTTCTGACAGCCAGTGAAAAATAACATTTGTGCCCATAAAAAAAACCCAACTCATGTTGTATTTCATATGGAAAAGCTAATAGAAGTCCCCAGCCAAGCTTTTTTATCACTAAACTATCTTGATTTATACTTTGTTTGAAGTTCTCAAAATGAAACTTTCAGTCTCTCGCTCGCTAAAAATAAACTTGCCGTAGCTGGTTAGGAGGCAGCTGACGCAGGCAAAGTTTGAGCATTCAGTCCTTATGAGAAGAACAATTGAGGGATTACTCTTTCATTCCGTAAAAGCAAGCATGACTTCTATATATTTAAGATTCAAGTCTGCAAATTCTTAGTAATAAATAGTCCAGCTGAAACTGGTTTGTGAAATGGATTTGCAGAACCTGCCCGTTTTCTGAGAAAATTCAACATTATTAATGGAAAAATGCATGCTCTCTACATATATTTCTGTTCATACATCTCTAGTTACCTATCAACAGTTGAAGCACTGATAGATGCTGTGCATCCCTTATAATAAAACATTCCCTATAAACATTTCTTTAGATTTCAATTTTAAGTGCTGAGAAAGCTCAATGCAGCATGGCTTCATTGCATAGTTCACTTGGGTTATTACTTCACTGTCATTCACATACAGACACCTCCTGCCTGCAGGGAAGGGCAGTACTCACCAGTTAAACCAGATGATCTATCCCCTATTAACCAAAATAATGTTTTAACTGGTAATCTGTTGGCAGGATGGCTGCAGGCTACATTATTTGATTGTTGCTAGTCAGCCAATGCCTTTCCACCTTTCTCACCTACGCTTGTCTCAAAGGATAGGTGAGATCCTTCACGACTTACTGGGAAGCACAAATAGGGGCTGTCATATCCATGCGTGGGGAATACAGCATGGGGTGTGAAGTCTGACTCCAGCCTGAACAGGAGAGAGTATTAAATATCCCTTTTCCCAACCATCCTTTTTTTTTTTTTTTTTTAAAAGAAATTAGGCAAAACTCTGTCAGGAATAGTTTGCAGTAGCTGACTGCTTTGGGACTAGATGACCCCTCCAGGTTTCCGCTTACCCTGTTAAGATTCTAAGAAATTTCACACCAGAAAATCTGTTACTTATTTAGGTAGGTACAGCATTGCTAATTCAAATATGATTTATATAGTTCGTACTGAACTCAGACTAGGCCAACACTCTCAGAGTTCCTGAGCTACTCATAAAAACATTATGTGCAGAAAGGCATTCAAGATAATAAGTTAATGACCTGCAGGACAGAAGACCCACGTTCTTTCAGACCAAGAGGAAGGGAAGTCATTCAGAGGACTTGTCGTAAGAGAAGACACTAAGTGCCTCCTTCCCACCTCATCCCTCCTTTCTTATATCAAAATAATCACACTTGAATAACTGCATGGACTTGACTCTGGAAGGTACAGGCAGTCTGTTCTACATCAAAACCAAGTCACCATTATGCCTCGTAACTATAATTATCCTTCCCCTCCCCAAAAATTAGCTCTTTTCATATTTCTTTTCCTATCATTTACTTTTTTTTTTAACTTAGATCTTATCACAAACATAAAAATATGGAAAACAAATTCTTAATCTTGCAGACACTGTTCACAAATTCCTTCGGATTTACTCTAGCTTCATAGTAGTGTGATACAGAGGTCAGTCCTGTGGGGTTGCGTGATTGCCAGCTCTGGTACACAATAGATATAGCCCTTGCAGTCAGATACATATTTTGCAGCCAATAACGTATTAAGGGAAAATTTCCTTTTTATCCTATTAATAAACAGGTTAGTTTCTGATTTTCTATGCTTTAACCAACTATCTTAGGACAATATTTCTTAACCCAAAAGCTATAAGGAGTTGGAAGATAAAAGTGGAAATGTTTCAATCCATTGCATCTCCCCATGTACATAGGTCCTGAAATTCCTCGTTGTTCTCACCATTTCTGCACACAGCTTCATAATCTTTGAAAGAACCCCAAGGGGCTATTTCACTCAGAATTTCACACAGCAGACTATGAGGAGGAAAGAAGATAGAGACATCAGAATTAAAGACTGAATGTTTAAGGGATTCTGTTCAGCAACCGGGCTTATTTTAAGTCTGAGTACAGACATTGTTAGACCTACAAAAGAGACAAAAAACAACAACTGCTGAAAGTTCTTTAACAACTGGAATGAACGACATTTATGCTACACTGCAAACTGCTTCAGAAAAGGTGGAAGTTGTCTTGCTTTAAATGTATTATAAATTAAAAAAACATAAGGAAAATACTGCTTGCATTCTGTCAAACAAAGTTGTAGAGTATATTCCTCAATAATTCAAACTCTAAAAGGTAAGGCATTTCAAGCTTTAAAATAACAAAGCTACACTCTTGCAGAGGTTATACCACATGGGGGTGTTCATTTCCCTTTGTCTTACTTGCATAAACTCAGAATCAACCCTATACAGTAAATGATGTCTGCCCTATTGTCTTACATAAACACTCTTTTGTTTGTCTTCAGTGAAAAGCCGTGTTTAAAGAAAGCTCTGTACGAATTCCAATAAAGAAACTAGTGTAAGAAAACGGGATTCATAAAATGAATTAGAACAGCTCTACTGTTACATCGACTGGTGCTGGAAAGCCAGCAAAGTCAGATAATATTTTATTTGGAGCTGAAATGAACTGTTGTGAACTCTGACAAACCAGCACTTCAAAGCATTCTGAACATACTGCCACTAGCATAAGGAAATTTATCGGGACTAAGAGCCTGACTCTGACCCTATTTGCACCATTTTACTTCAGCTGGAAGCTGGAAGATCAGAATTAAGTCATTCAAGGCTATCTCTATTCTCTATGATCTACAGAAACATTAATCAAAAGAAGATAATCATACTTGATACACCTATTCTACTCCCAACAAAAAGGAGCTCAGAAAAACCCTCAGACAAAATTCTGCACAACATTTGGGCGACTTCATGGGTGGCCCATGCAGGAATCAAGAGAACTGATGAAAAGTAAGATGTCAGATTTGGTGATATTGCTGAATCTTTAGAAATTCATACTCTCTGGGAATGGGATACAGCCCACATTGTCACATTATTTTTATTGAACCATAGAAATACATCAACGTGGCTAAATTAAAATATAAAGCACAGTAAAAGTATTTTAAGGCTTTAAGAAAAGAGACATATTTTTACAACCTAAAGCTTATTATGGATTTCATGGAGACTAGCGTGTAGCAACTTGACGTAATTATGATGATAATTTATTAATGATTTGTATATTTCAGTACCCCTCTGGTTCTCCTGAGACAACATCAAGAATTATCTGTGCTATGCATTTCACAGACATAAAGAATGGACTTTTTTGTCCTCGTAAATCAACAGAATAATGCAATTGCTGAATGCACATAAAAGCCAGAACACAAGAGGATTGTTACACAGCGGGGTATAAATTGTGTTGCTAGTTATCCCTAAATGTTCCCTTTTTGGATCTTTACTTTTTTTTGTTAATCTATCCCGTGCATAGATGTCCTCAGACATGGAAAACAGTTGAAAACTTGTTAAATTCCTCAATCGCATGCAAGCAAGTTAGTAGCAAATATAGCATAGCCACCAAGATGAATTCAAAGGGCTTTGAATCTTTAGATCTGATGTGTAATTCAGCTGACACATGGCACGTGAAACTTAACATAGAGTAATGCAAATTGGTTACAGAAATGCAGTTCAGAAGTAAAAAGTGAAAGGCGAAAAAACACAGAGAGGCTTAATAACACTGGACACCCAATAAAACAATCATAGAAACTGGCCCACTGCCAGTACAGTACAAATATACATGTCCATGAAGCTGATAGAACAAAAATCCCACCAACACCCCACAGGGGAGCAGTTTTAATCTTAGCCATAGCTATGATGTCATCAGAAGCTATTATTTCATTCCCATTTTTGCCCCCAAAAAAATGAGCACAGCCAAGAGAAATTGCACAATGAGATTGCTTTCTCTGCACTGATGTATGCCAGTTACGTGGTGGCTGGAACACAGATTTAGGTGAAAAGAGGATGCAATTTTTTGGAATTTATTAACGTTGTATCGCCAATTATAGTCTCGGGGTGACCTGTCAAGGCTAGGGGGACCATCTTTACCGTGTATTATCACACATCGTCCCTGTACAGAGGACCGCCACAAAGCCTATGTACCATTTGTGTATTTTGATGTATTTGCTCTAGCCAGTGTTACCTCTCCAGCCCACAAACTGGGAGGATTAGACAAATATGTGAAATTTTGTCTCTGCAAATTATAAATTGCTGGAGTTATTCATTCATTTAAAAATACCCTTTTTAAATGTCCCTTGAGATTTTTTTAACTTTTTTTTATCACTTCCGAGTCCCTTCAAATTCCACCAGATAGTGTCTCTCTAACGGGATTTCGTTAAATACTATTGTTTCTCTGCCATTTTTTTAACTTTCTTAGACAAAACACTTTTTCATTTCTTGTTGTCCTACTATCTCTAAACATTCAGAAACACAGATTGCGATGCCAAAACCAGCAAAGAATCTTACATTTGTACAGGCAGGACGAGATAAGTGCTTAACACTGCCCCTTTGCAATTAGAGCTTTGCAATATGACATTGCCTTGATAGTTTAAAAGTTCCTTTCATTGACCACTGTAAAGTACTTTTGCAAATCTCTTGATGAATCCCAGGTTAGTTGAACTATTCAATTATAGCTTTATCCTAATCCTACTAGCTAAGCATTAATGCTAGCAACCTCCCGCATCCTAATCCTGTCCCACTTGACACTGACCCACACTCAGTCCCAAATGATGCGTGTGTTAGCGTAAAGCCATGCAAACAACGTATTAATCAGGAGTGCAACAAGAAAGTGAAAGATATACACCAGAGCAGTGGTGAGAGTTTCAGCAAAAAGACACTACTCTCTCCAAACATGGGGTTGGCACATACAGGTTTAAATACATCTAAAAAAATAACATAAATACATACACAAATGTGTTGAATTGTTACAAATCTTGTAACTAAGCCATTAGAAGGTGTCTTGAGCATGATTTAAAACAAGAGGGAAATCCAGTCTGTGGGCAGATTGAAACTATTAGAATTAGATACAGACTTAGAAAATGGAAAGACTTTTATGTGTGATAGACTCCTATCCTCTATAATTCGCTGCAGGTTGGGAAAATGATTCCTTCAGATCTGCTGTTGACAGCTTAATATTCCCAAAGATAATGTTGTCAGGTGATAACACAGAGCCAGCCTATACGCTTTGATCTGAACGGAAAGTTTGCATTGACTGCAACATTTGGAGAGAGATTCTGTTTGGAAAAAAAAAAAATCTCAGCTAAACTGAAACATTACCTGAAGAGCATTTGATTGCAGTCAAGATAGAAGTGCATCACTTCAGAAAGGTCCAAGTTGCCTTCCCTGAACAGTGACAGAAATTCTCTCTCCAAAAATAGTATTGAGGCAGCCAAAGGCACACAAGAACGATCCTAAAGAACCTCTTATCCAGTTTTTAAAGTGAGCGCTGTTGTCAAATGTATTCTCTCAAATTTCAGGAACATGAATATATGGCTTGTACAAACTCTTGGTTTAAACGTCTCTCCACATCTTTCCTCAGCTAACCACAAGACCAACGACATTCCTCTAGGTTTCTACATCCATACAGCTAAATATGCTTTCAATTATTTTCCTGGCATGGTTAAAGAAGAATTTTGATAGCGTAAGGCCTTTATGTCAGGATAGTAAAACTGTGTCTTTCAGAATGATATTGATACTGTTCTGTTACTGATTGTCTGATACAGTAATTGCAATAGTGAAAGGCTGGGTTGTCCCTGGGGGTACTTAACGAGAAGGGAGGAGCTGAGCAGCATTCCCCGCCATACACAGAGATGAAGACAATTGTTCCCTCTCCATAGGCAAATGGTACAAAAGGAGACAGAGAAAAGTAAAGTGATGCAGGGACATGATTTTTCTCCTCAACTACACATCAACCTTTGGAGAAGGTAAAAGTGCAGGTGTGGGGAGACCTGCAGCACGGTTGGTAGGAAAGATACAATTTCTCCATCTTCCAGGGAGCTCTAAATTTTAGTAGGAAAGGCCAAAAAGGAATTGCCAAGTTTTGCACTGAACTCAAGACCAGCCTATTTGCATGTTCAGAAGTTCTCTTGCCATGAAGAAAAGCCTTAAAGGCTTTCAGTCCAGTGAAGCTCATTTAATCTGAAACAGCAGCCAGAAGTGTTGGCTAAGAGAAAAGTAAGAAACAAAGACAGAGTGTTTCTTGTCTCCTTCTAGCAGTCAATGGTTGATGCAGTTTCTCTGCTGGAGACCGCTACCAAACATAGTGTTTAACAGACACCAATGCACGTGTCCGGGGAGACATAGTGTTTTTGACATCCTGGATGCTTTTGGTTTCACAATACCCTGTGTATGTATGAAGTTTGTTGTCATGTTTGCTGTAAACCTGCTAGGCAGCAATTTACTTAAGTACCCCTAACTTCTTAGTGCAAGATACAGTGAATAGTGCTTCCCTAGGCATGTCCTCTGCACCACATGCAGATCTACAAACAGACCTCTGTCATATCCCAGTCTTATGCTTCATATGAATATACGCCATAATTCATGTCATATCCCCGTTTTCCACGTCGTGTTTCTGTTTCCAGTGTAAGATGCATTCTGACAGCTTGCTCAGAATATTATAACCTTGTCCCTACAACACACCTATAATATCAGATGTTGAAACTGAGGTATTTGAGGTGGGAAGCAATGTGGCACTAATGGTTAAAAACCACCAGCACAAACTGGAAATAGGATTTGAAAAATAACCCAACTGTTTTGGAGATTACTATACATTAGAACTCAGGGATTAATTTGAAAATTGCTTTCAGGTATTATGTTTACTAAAATTACTTTCCTACCTTGACTGAATTGCAGGGTTATTATCACTTACCACACAGAACAGATAAGCTGTAGCATTTGTAACTTGAGTATTATTCGTATCATAAGGGTTTTATTAAGAGCTTCCCTACAATACTCCCATGTTTATATGTGCGCACACGTGCCCCCTTGGTCTGTGTGCGCATCATCAAATTACTTTCCCTTTAATTGCAAAATTAAGGTTGGCTTTGTGCTTAGTACAGGCACTCTGGAGCTATCGCTGCTGTGGGGATAAAGAACAGTATAAGAATAAGAGTAACTATATCTCCCGAAATTCAAAGTACTATTGTCAGTGACTGTTGAATGCACTTAGAGTGGTCAATTAATTGGAAAAAAGCAAGCAGTTCCTTTAAAAAAAAAAAAAGAAAATTGAGTGCATCACCTAAGCATAATAAGCCATTTAATAACATAGGAACTTGAACTTCTGCAAGGAGAAAGACGACTGCAGCCATTTAAGTTATCAGGATTGGCTTTAGGCAGTGTAACAGAAGTGACAGATCTTGGATCCATTTCTCATTAGGCTGTGTATTTTTAATTTGAACCCTAATACACAAAGTTGATGCTTTGTATGGGAAATTTGGAGTTGAAAAAAACATATTGTCAAAGAACTGAAGCTTCATTCCTCCAAGTAGAAGGGGCAAAGTCTTGGGGCAGCTGAAGTCATGGTGTAATTTTTGCAGAGAGTAGGGTGGCACTGGGACCTTCTCCTCATTGACCTCATGGGATTCATCTCTAGGGCAGTTTTAGAATTAATTGACCAGAGTTTTATATACTCTTCTTATATATAACATTTTAAAGTTTCTGACTTAGACATATGTTCTTGGGTGGCAGGATTCTCTCTGAGAGTGCAGAATACCAACAACAAGAGGAGAAAAAGTGCAAGCTGTTAACAAGTCTCTGTGGACACCATATTTGAAAGAGGTGTTCAATCCCCCTCAGAATGCCACTGAAACTGCTGCTTATCTCTAGCTATTTTGCCTGGACTTATACTTGCTTTTATTTCTCTTGTCACCTTTACAGGGGCTTTAAGTTTTGGAAACTACTATATTTTGTTCGATTTGACCCGACAATGGCCTAAAGGTGTTGACTACATATTATTATCAGCCCGTTGGGGAGTACTGTATAAAAGGCTACAAAGATAGGGCTATCAAGTCCACATGAACTTGACTAAAACATGTTTCTTTCATGTAGAGATGATAAAAGGCCTGTGGAGTAAGGGTAGGTCATGCATCACCAAAAAGAACACATGAAAGTTGTCCCTTGCACGGTTCTCCCCTTTGGCAGTCCATTATTTATCGTAAATACGCCTTATGCCGCTACCTATGTCACTACCACTAGCCTGTTTGTGTTAATAAAAAACAGACTGACAAAATACTGTTCTCATATTCATGAAGAAAACATCCACTGATTTCAGAGTTGTCCAAGGCTACTAAAACGCTGTGTTTGGTTTAAATATTTACATATGCACCTGCTGTGCTGCTCCAGGTTTTCTAGAAACCTTTTAAAGGGATTTTTCCACGTCATCTTCTCTTAAGTTTTCTGGTGTACAATGAACTTTTCCAAACTCATATTAAAACCCCATCTAATTCAGCAAATAAGATGGTATCTATGCCTTCTGAGCACTAGGAAATGTCACACTCTGTTACTAGGTGCTAGAAGTGCAGTAAAAAAGAAATCAAACAATAAACCACTCTAGACAGTGAGGGGAAAAAAGTTTACCTGCCTTCCCCCACCCCCCTTTACTACCCTTGTTTTATCTTAGGGATGCTATATTGCTAAAAAAACCACAGAGAAGTTATATACCTGCACAAATGGAAACACATAACATATATATGTTAAATGAATGATAAAAATGGTGTAAGATTTACTACTTTATATTGTTCCAATCAGTATATTTAAATACATGTATTTATTTAGTATTGTTTATTAACTTGTTTATTCTTCTTACTTCTATAGTTCTATTATTCACATTAGCATTACTGGGTGAGCCACTGAGTGGCTACTGTTACTCAATATGCTTTAAAACTACAATATCTGTAATCCCACACTTAAAAAATACATAAATAGACACATGTTGTGTACATATGCCCCATCTCATGCACATAATACTCCTGCACACTTATAGATTAAATATGAAAACATAACATACTTCTGAAAATCTTTCCAATTTCAAGCAGGCTGGACTACTTTCTAGTTCACCTGGGTAAGAATGAGAAACGCAGGGAGGAAAATTATTATTCCCAAATCAGTTTTGCAATCTTTTCCATAATGTAAATCTGACAACTCCTCCTCTCACTCTTTCATTTTTTCTTTAAACTCTCAAACCTATGGTTTGTCTTCTTTCCCTCAAAACTCACGCACAGGGTTTTGGAAATGTTTTTGTTCCTGGCAGGGTTGCCAATGTCTGGTGGCAACTTCTGCATGGGCAGAAGTTCCCTGCAGAGAAATGGCAATGCCTCCCTTTTCCCAGAATATTTTGTACCCTTACTGTTCCGCTCAGTGTGCGGTTCCTGGCCAGAAGAGCGTTTTGTCCTATGTGTCATATGCTGGAGCCCTCCCGTCTTCCTGCTTATAATCACAAGATTACCGTTAACAATAATAATGTCAACATTCTGAATTTACAAAACAAAAGGCACAGAGATTAAATCCTTTAATTAATCCATTGAAGGGATAATCCAGACATTGCTACCAGAGATGCCGATTTTTGTTGGGGAAAAAAAGGCAACCCAACTTTATTTAAATTAATTTCCAGAATATGGCAAATGACTAAAAACTGAGTGTCAATAAAACCCCACAGTGCTCCTCAGCAGACATATCAGGGCATTCAGAAGCATCAGCTGCTCAGAGGAACCCCAAAGCCACTTTATCGGCTCAGGTCATGCTGTTCTGTCCTGATGTAGGGAGACTGACTGTATCACCACAAAAAAATAACTGGGGGCTGTCACAGATATGATAAGCACGCTCCCAAATGCAGAAAGAAGAGGTGTGTTATCTGAGATTATTCAAGCACTGGGGATATTTCTCAGCATGATCCCATTTAGGTGCAATCTTGAACGAGCTCAGGGCTCGCTGTGGCTGTGGACGTGTTAGCCCAGTGCAGTACCAGTTAACGCTCCTGCTCCGGTGATGCTGCTCAGTGCTTCCTTAGAGACAGCTGGTTTGTGCCTTCTGTAGCGGACAGAGGTCTTTCTCCTGCCCTTTAATGATGGCTGAACTGGGTCTTTTTTCACACAGCTCGGTGACTTGCTATGAGTAAGAACATTACATCTTCTTTTAAGAGTATTTAGTCACTGTTGACTTTTCCAGTATAGGTGCCAGTATTTCTCATCTTGTTGGAAAAAAAAAAACCCACAGTGAAGACCCTGGCAGTGCTAGAATGGAGGTTTCGTGGTTGTAGGAATCCTAAAACTAGCATGTATTCTTCTAACACATGTGTTTGGGAGTGCTAAAACACTGACTTCACCCACAAGCAGTTCAGCATTTTATAAAGTTCCACTTCCCTGCCCTCAAGAGCTTTCTATCTCAAATGGCAAAAACAAAAGAAGTAAAAAGAACAGAGCAGAACTGAAAAATATTTTTTAAAAAAGGACTCTGGTCCTTTGTTTCATCATTTTTGTCAGTAATTGTAAACAACTTTCATTGTGACTGTAAATTAACTAGTACATCCATGGAAGAGTACTGAAGAACTATATGTAACAACCTAATTTAGTACCTACATTGTTTTACTCTTCAGTAATTAAGTCTTTCTTCTGACCTTCAACAAAGGAAAAAGTCTAGGAATTGCTTTATGGCCTCTTACAGGGGACAGTCCAACTTTCATTAGCTCCAGTGGGAGGTGGTTCAGACCCATAGTTTTATCCTGTGAGGCAAATGGAATCACTTCCCAGAAAGATGGCAGCCTCCAGCCTTTGATTCAGGAAGACTAATTGTAGAATTAAATATGAATATAGGCATACTTAAAATTATACCTCAAGAATAATTGAGCTGGAGAACACTTCTCACCCTATAGAGGTAGTGCATTACTATACTGAAAAAGCTTTTATTCTTATTCTGTCAATAAATGTTAACACTTGCTCTGATCCTACTAATATTAAGAAAAACATCTTGCTAAATGAAATGCATGGAAATACTTGAGACCTGGCATTTATTCATTAAAATAAGTACATTTAGGAGTGGCAGTATTAAAATAAGGAACATATTATTGCTACTGATGTACTGGGAATAGCAGTTCTGCTTAGAGAGCAATGTCGGTAAGTTTGAAAAGAATGATCCAGAAGTTATGAAGACATTCCTAGGTCAGCAACAGAAAGTACAGCACCTACAAGCCTCAGTTCCTGAGAGGAGGTGGCAATTCAGACGCCTAAACCAGAACTGGGGAGAACTGAGAATGAATAAACATAAATGCTGCAGTGGACCAGGCAGGGGTCTCAGGGTGTTTTTTGCTCTCCAACTCGGAACAGTAGGATTTGAAAGCGTTTTTCCATTTAAAAAAAATACACAAAATGACAACAGTGAGGCCCAGCTTTCAAGTCTACGTATAAACATCAGTGCTTGGTTTTGAAACTTGTGGTCCTTAAAACCTTATATTTTATTTTCAAACAGCATACCCCCTGCCAAGAAGTTACATTTTTTTCCCTCTTTAAATAAGCAGCTAGGGTAATGGCATGATGAACAAATTTCATTTCTTTCTGTTCAGTTTTTTCCATCTTTAATACAGCCTCCAGCAGGCCAGATGGCACCAATGCAATTGCTAGTAAGTCAATACATCTGGCTGCATTCCTGAAATGACAAATCTGATGGATAGAGCCCCAGCTCCTATACAAAGCCTCTTTTCAGAACGCTCTCCCTGGTACTTGTCTGCTTTAAGCAAAACCTAATGTGTGAAAACAAAATAAAATTGAGCTCTTTCACCACCCCGCGCTAACGTTTCATTTGCAGTGTTTTTATTAACGCTGCTCTCTCGCTGCCCTGCTTCTGTACCTCAACCCCAATCTGCCGAGCGCTCTTTTTTTGGCACAAGACGGGCTCTGTTCGAAGACCTCCCTCCTCTGGAGCTGCTAACAGTTCAAAGCAGGTTACAATAAACACTTTGGGCTTTTCTCATTAAGAGCAGCAAGATTGTTTAGGAAATCGTCCTCAAAGAGAGAACAATCTGAGAAAAGCAGAAATGAAGCAACCGCTTCTTTCAACCTCAGTAGTCTCTCATCGGGCAAATTCGGAGTTAGAAACGTGTGTGATCTCTCCCCTTCATCAGAGCAGCAATCTGTCAGCGAGGCGCTGCGCTAATACTGATGCTGCAATGCCATCCATATAAGGTGCAAGGTACTCCACAGCCTTGCGCAGTATCCCTGGATTATTTACAAATCCACAAATAAATGTCTGGAGGCTGTTGGTCGGACCAACAGAAGGGTGTGTAGCAGAAAGCTATGGACCACAGCACATCAGGTGTTAACCACCTCTTAGACAACATTAGCCTTCGTCTTTTTTTTTTTTTTTAATATATGTATACGATTTGGGAAAGGAACTAGCACCAGAAAAAACACAGAAGCGCAAAAAGGTGCCATTCCACCAAACAAGACCTGCTCTACCCCTACAGCCATTTTGCAAAATAAAGCACGTGAGGTGCGGTGCTCCTAATTTTTGTAGTGCCGTATTTATTCATCGCTGACAGACTCATGACAAAGAAGTCGTTATTTCTGTGTTAACTGAAGTCACTGCCATGATAAATATCAAACAACTGACAGTTTTGAGTCACAAAACCCAAGTTACTAAAACAAGAAGCGGTTGCAACTCCGTTTCAGTCCATGAAACTTTTACCCTTAAAAATCAGTACTTTGCCTGCTGAGGAAACCTGCTGAAGTCATTGAGATAGCTCAGAGTAGCAAAGGTATAAAGAAATCAAAATACAAAATCACGAAGCTAATGTTTATAAACACTAATCACCGCAATTAGCAACTAATGAGAAATGTGCTATGTCCCAGCAGGTTAAAGCTGAAATTGTTCCATCCCAAATACAAGTCATGCTTGTAAGTCTCAGCAACCCCATCACGAGCATTTCTGTCTGCAACCTGAGCTGAATACAGTCTCGCTCCAGAAAGTTAAGAGTGCAACAGACAACCATTTCTGATTTATTTGGTATAGTCTTTGGGCGTAGGAACAAAAATGACGACAGTGAAGCTTTTCCAACCTTTCTACTATGCACCCAGGCTATGATTCCTTCAGAACTAGATTTTCTTCTTAAAGGGGCAAAACAATTCAGGACGAGCATTTCAAAAACACCTACTGCAGCTCAGGGCTCATCTCTAGAGAAATAGCACCGGGTGTTCAGGGATAGATCCTCTTTACACACCCCTGCCCTATTCAATATGGCAGAAGGCTTGCAGGATTTATTCTGTTTTAATTACATTCCACTTGGACAATGAAGTTACTCACATGGGGGCTTTTTGCATAGTTCAGAAATATCAAAATTAAATCTCTGTTTAAGCTGATTTCATTGTGTCAACTTTTTTTTATGAATAATAAAAATGCTAGCACTCAGGTTCAAGGATGTACAACATAGATACAGCACCCATCTGTCCAATTCTCTGTCCACAGACTGGTAACGTGTGTCACAGAATCTTTGGTTTGTTTCTCATATGTGATTAGGGAAGATGGGAGAGGACTTTTTTTTTTATCTCTTACCAGATAATGTGGGTAGTCCTAATAGTTAGATTCATATGTTTTACCTTTTTCAGTGAGCAGTGAAAATAAAATCCTTGGCCTTATCAGTAATTTATGTGTAAACAATTTGAGGATTATTTTAAAAACAGTGGTGCAAAAAATACTTCAAATACATTAAACATCAGCAACCAGCAATAAAAAGAACCATTTTTCTTTGCCATATAAGATGGAATATAAATTTCTATATACAAAGATACCCATATAAACACGCAGCCAATGGGTTTTTTCACAGAATCACAGAATCACTAAGGTTGGAAAAGACCTGTAAGATCATCAAGTCCAACCATCAACCCAACACCACGATGCCCACTAAACCATGTCCCACAATGCCACGTCCACACGTTCCTTGAACACCTCCAGTGATGGTGACTCCACCACTTCCCTGGGCAGCTTAAAGGTTGTTAAAGGATATCACTACATTTTATGATACAAAACCAGAAGTCTTCACAGACATATTTCACAGCGTTGTTTCTGGTAGTGAAGATTTACAGACTCGTGTGTGCACCTTTTCAGGCTCCACCACCTGAATCTGCTCTGAAAAGGTTCATGCTTGGGTAACACCTCCATATCCTTGCACTGAGGTTTTAGCTCTTAAGTAGGAATAGGTAAAAGAAATTATTAGGATCTTCTGCTGCTTCTGAAGTGTCTAATGTGGTGCAATCAATAACAAAAGTCATGCCTGCACAATATAGTACTGAGCTACTATTATTTCAAATCTCACCAAGCATCAGAGAGATCTATATAATAATCCTCTAAATATTTTAGCCTAAAAGTTTAAAACAAAAGAGCAGCTATCATTATGAGGAGAGTGTTTAGAAGAGGAGAATTTAGAATAGGAGAGCATCCCATCAAGGGGCTCTAGGAATGGAAGAATGAATCCAGAGAGTGAAAGGGCCTTATTCTCCATGGCTTTGCATCATATTTCTCTCACTGTCTTACTGTTTGTGGTTCTCATTTCACCTTGCAATCTACTGTAGCCATTAATCATTTGACTTTTAGATTCCTTTAATGTCCCCAGGTTGCTTCTCTAGTCGTCCTTTGAGAAAAAGATATTATATGTGGATAAAAATTTTCTATTTCTCCATTCATTTTTATCAAATGACACATTTTAAATTGCCTCATTCTTCCATGCAATTTTTGCCTACCAATGTAATTGCTTCATGGGCTTAAATCACGTAACATTAGAACATTCTAAAATAGCACTAATGATCTGTAAATCTAAAAATAGAGAACACTTTTGAAAGAGCTTTCAGTTATGGAGAATCCAAATTATTCTAATTTGGAAATATATTTAAGTAAATTTGGACACGTTGTACAGTCAGTAATTTTTCACCACCTTCATTTTGCACAGACTAGACACATTCTATTTTGATCTTCTGAAATCAAAACTTCACTGGCCTTGTCACCCTACTTAACTTACTTAGTGAAAAAGCACTGAGAAATTGCTCTGTTTTTGAATATTTATCTGTTGAGTCATGTATTGAAGCTAAAAGCATAATGATTGAGAGGGACTTTTAACAGATTAAGTCACCTTCCAGGATTTGGCACAGACCAGGGAGAAAAGGATAGCACACTAGCTATGTTTTGAAAGGGGTTGGGGGGGTGGGGGGGGCGGAATCAGAGCAGCCACCTTGAATGTGTTAATAGTGAGATGAGCATGAAAATCCATGCTTTGTAGGCACTTAAATCCCATTAGAGCTTTTTTATTTTTTAAATCTGCTCTTAGATATTAAGGTGATAGGAACTGTGGAAAACAGATGGTATCCAGCCCCGGGGTTTCTAATTACTAGCAAATTAGCATAGCTCAAAATGACATAGTCCAGGTGAGCAGCTATTGTACGTTAAAGTTCGAGCACTATTCAAAATAATAAACAATATATTGGAAAGGATTGTCTCCTGATTAAGTAACTGGACAGAGACTCTGGAGATCATTACTGCTCTTTCCAGATTTCACACAGGCACCCTGTGTCACTGGGCTTGCTTAACTTGCCTGTACATTACCGAGAGCGGTGCAGCCCCAGTCCCAGATGGAACTTCTAGCCATTACTGTAACATTATTGTTAATAGAAGAGAAATCATTCCCAGCTATATTAGCAATGTAAACATATCTGAACTTTGGCTAGTTGTATTAGGATCTGATGCCAGCGTGGAGAAAAGCAGGAATCCCACTGTAATCTATTCCTAAGAAATTTAATTAGGCAGTTCGATGTGGGCGCTGTTACTTTATGATTAGCATATCACAGGGATTCAACATCATTAGCAAAGGCAATGACTGTTTATCTTGTCTCACAAGATCATCTACCAGTTCTGAGAGCTTCACCCCTCTCATTTTCTAGTCTGAGTTGAGTTAGGCAGGTATGAGAGAGGCTGTGTGATTTGGAAGATCGCCTCTTAGAAAAATTTTGTAACTGTGCTCAATAAGCAGATGCACAGGCATAATTGATACAGTTTTTATTTAAGTCTGACCCATAAGGTTTTATTCAATAGAAGAAATGTTGCTGGAATCACAGTTTGGGTCTTTGCCTGCTTGAGTTTATTATCTTAAAGCACTGGGTCCTAGGTACTTTTATCCCTGGATTTCAGCAAATAACACATGGCAGGTAACCAGTTTTGACTCATGCACTGATGTTTTGAGGGCTTCTGAGCAGTTTGCGTGGCAAAAGGTAGTGAGTATGAGAGTGCTACCTCTTGCTCTGGCTGCACCTTCTCAGATGCAGAATAAGTGTTCTGGATTCAGATGTCCTCCCTCGTGAAAAGTGCTTGCTTCTGGGCATCTGATACCCTGGTGTATCTGTGTAATAGATACGGTGTTATCAGTACTGCCCAGTGTAAAGAAGTCCATTGTTTTTGGAATAAAAGAAGTTATGTATATTAAATCATTCACCAAAGCAGCCGGTTCTGGGGGAAAAAAAAGTAGCATATATGAACATAATAACCAAGTACGTGTCCCACTATTTTGGGTTTCATTTCAAGAGAAAACAGAAAACTGGAGATCATATCTAGACAAGAGCAACCTGTGGCCATTATAAATAAAGGTGCTTTTCAAGGTCCATTAAGCACTAATCATACCTTAGATTAAGGGGAGAAGGAGGAACCACAGGTCTAAGATTGTTTAAAGGCTGTATTTCATACTATTAAGAAATTTAAGACAGAGACAGGTCAGGCTGAGTTCTGTTTAATTTAAAAGATACTCATCTCAAGCGTTAGTCAGAAGTCTCAGGATACTGGATGTCTTATAACAGCGCACACAGGAAAGAGCGAGAAGAAAAAAATTCAGGAGAAGAAAGAGGAATACAGTCCTGATTCAGGCCTAGTTTCCTCTATATCCCCCCAGAAAACACAGTTTAAAAGTCAGTTCCAGTATTATTCTCACAAATTTGCAAGTTGCTCATCTAAAACACGTATTTAAGATATATTTACCGTCCCCTAATTTGTCAGTTGACTTCTATCAGGGTGCACTATGTGACACCCTTCTGGGCAAGTTCTGCTGGTCTGCAGGAGTATTTTTCTTACACTGCTTCAGCACTGCATAGCTCATCCAAGCAGTGACAGTCTGCACGGGTAACTGCACCCCTGCATGCGTATGTTACTATGATCTGCTCCCCAAAGCCTGCTCTGATACCAGAGACATCGCTGCATTGTCGAACAGAAGCGTTGCCTCCTACTGAAAATAGTCCCTCCAACTACAGTACACAGTTTGCAGTAATAACAATTTGAAATATTGTACAGTGATGAAGTCCTTTTTGATCAAATTTTATTGACTGAGATAAGCAATAAACATTTTGGCCTTAGCCTAACGGAGAGGATCTAATGATTTAGTGTAAAAAGTTGGCAGCCTTTTCGGAGCAACAGGTAGGTTATCCAAGAGCTACCAGCCACCCAAGCCAACTGGCACCCTTCTCCCTTGCAATCTCAACACAAAGCAATCACTCAATCAGTCACCCGATTTGGGTAACGGCCCACGCCACCTCTCCTGGCAAAGCATTCAAGGGCCTGATCCAAACCCCAGCCAGCCTCACAGGTCTCTCTCCTCGGTGGGGTTTGGGGCGTTCGGTAAGGGCTGCAGCAGCCATTCTCTGCAAAGACCTAACCAACGCGCACCGGTGCCGAGGCAATTCCAGATTTCTGCTCTGTTGGCTGGGTGAAATCATCTCAAAACAAGGTCAGAGAGGAAAATGTCACCTTTGAAATGGAAGGAGGTTTCTGTAGCACATTATCGCCTAACGTAAACAACAATGACACTAGAGACAGCAAAAGTTTGCAGCTGTATTATAAACTTTCTTCCATCCCCCCTGCCTAGGAATAAGTCATCCAAACAAGCCCTGGCAGTTTTGACTGCTCAAGAAACTTTATGGCTGAGAGCTGCACAGATGATTTACTGCTAGGTCCCCTTTTTCCCCTCAAGCTTGCACTAAACTAGAAATACACAATTGTTTAATGGAGGACAGCATACTTGCCTTCTCTTTTTTTCTTTTCCTTCTCATGAGAAAACTTGTTTTATAGTTCTTGTGAAAGAATTTGTGATGTCTGATTACAACATGGAGCTATAAATCCAAGTCTTAAAAAAACCCAGCGTCTCTCTCTTTTCTTTTCTTTTTTTTGTGCTCAGCAATAACACACTTGTTTTAATGAGCCAACCGTCTAGGTATGAGAACACACAACTGCTGAGAGAGAGAAGATAAGACAAAACACCCTGCTGCATCCCTGACGTTGCCGTGATAGATGCTGTTCTAACAAAGCACGTAGCTGGTACTCAAAGCTGCTTATAAGCTTTAGGCCAGCTAGTTTCTGCTTGTGAAACAGCCCGAAAAATGATGCCAAACCCAGGCCCTGATGCACTAAGGTACTTCAGAAGGTATGTAATTTCAAGTGTATTACCTTCATTGGTCAGAAATTTAATTATGGAAATATTACAAGACTCTCATTTAATAATTCTCTTTATGAAAATACTACAGGAAAAAGAATTGTTTCCGTACTGATTTAAGTAGAAGACAACACCAAAGGAAGTGCAACCACTACTTCTAGAGGAACAGGTGTGAGTAAATGGATCTAACCCATCTAATCTCACAACCCAAAACCTTTTAAACCTAACGATAGACTTAAAACTACTGGGATGTTCCTGAAGTCAATCTACGCACAGTCCTTCATCTGAACAAGTCATCCCATAACCTACATCTCTCATGGTCTACTCCTCAGGCTCTTTGCCAATACAAACACCGGATTCCCTGAGCAGGCCACCAGGAGTGACTGCACCTGTGCAATGGCCTCTCCAAGGTCACGGTCGCCACAGGAGGGGGATGCACGCAGGACATCTCACTCATCCCTCCTCAGCCTTGGATTTGCCAAGCAGGTTGGGAGAACCTTAACTGTCTCTCCCGCGCAGCTTAGGCTTCTCCTGCGGCAGGTCCTGAAGCTTTTGCCCCAGAAGGGTGCTCTGGGTGCCTGCTGCTCAGCACAGACCAGAATCCTTTCCCTTCTCCAGCTGCTAGGACTGCACCAGCTGCATGCATGTGAGGCTGTTTATTAAATCTACATTTTGCAGTGGCTACAAATACAGGGCTAGCTCGACTGTCACTGACATCTCAAGGCAATCCAGTAACTGAAGAATATTTGCTTTAAAGGACCTGGGGGTGTTGGTCAACAGCCGGCTGAAGATGAGCCAGCAGTGTGCCCAGGTGGCCAAGAAGGCCAACGGCATCCTGGCCTGTATCAGAAATCATGTGGCCAGCAGGAGTAGGGAGGTGATCGTGCCCCTGTACTCGGCACTGGTGAGGCCGCACCTCAAATACTGTGTCCAGTTTTGGGCCCCTCACTCCAAGAAGGACATTGAGGTGCTGGAGCGTGTCCAGAGAAGGGCGACGAAGCTGGTGAGGGGTCTGGAGCACAAGTCTGATGAGGAGCGGCTGAGGGAGCTGGGGTTGTTTAGCCTGGAGAAGAGGAGGCTGAGGGGAGACCTCATCGCTCTCTACAACTACCTGAAAGGAGGTTGTGGTGAGGTGGGTGTTGGTCTCTTCTCCCAAGTGGCAAGTGATAGGACAAGAGGAAATTGCCTCAAGTTGTGCCAGGGGAGGTTCAGGCTGGATATTAGGAAAAATGTCTTTCCTGAGACAGTGGTGAAGCACTGGAACAGGCTGCCCAGGGAGGTGGTGGAGTCACCATCGCTGGAGGTGTTCAAGGAACATGTGGACGAGGCACTGCGGGACATGGTTTAGTGGGCATGGTGGGGTTGGGTTGATGGTTGGACTTGATCTTACAGGTCTTTTCCAACCTTACTGATTCTGTGACGTTACATGTTTGCTGGCTGTTAGATTGTTTTGAGGTGCCACATTTTTCATGATATTCTGCCTCCCTAGTTGATGAGATATAGTGAGAATCAAAATGTTACAGGAGGTGTTTAGCTACTGTTCAAAAGCAAGTCTGCAGTCCACAAGCAAACAGCAGCAAGTACAGACCCTTCTGTCATACAGGCAAACTTTTGTAGTGAGCACATTTTCACAGAGACCAACAAAAGACAGTACGCGACTAAGGGAATGGGACCAATATTTAAACACAATCCAGTATACCCACGTTTCTGTTTTGCCTTCCTAGACCAATATGCTTTTTTTCTAGTAGCCAAAATAAGACTTAGTAAGAATGGACTTGAAAAAAATAAACCCCTTCCTACAGGAAGTTATACAAAAGAAACTCTGAAAAGTGAATAAAAGTGCTGTCGCTATGATGATGGAAGGACAAAAGGCAGGAGGCAACCTCTACCAACTATATCACTTAAAAATCAACAGGGAAATTTTTCAAACCCAGAAAAACAAGAATACCACTTTCAAACCTGGTTTTTGAAGATTTTCTAGACACTGGTCCATCAAACTTGCCAGAAGCCCTGCACTGGAGCAGAGTTTGCCCTAACTGAGGGTCTATGTGATACTGCATACACAGCTGTGCCCTGCAGCCTTCCTCTTCCTCCCCGCAACACTGCCATTTTTGTTGAATGCTGATTTGTGAGAGTTATGGATACCATTTTACAGCAAATGATTCTTCTGAAGGTGTATGACCAAAGAAAGGATATTGATCAAAAAAAGCTATGATGCAAAGACCTGCCACACCACATATTTCTAATAGTAGAATATTTTCTCTTCCTTCATTTTTTCTGAAGAGGTGCAGCAGGAATGTCAGAGGGAGATTTGGTCAAATGAAAGTTCCACGTCTTGCAAATTTTTTTCTGTATTAGGACAGAAAGAAAAGAAAAAAGTACTGCTGTACCCATAGCAGACAGGACTGCAAAAGGAAGAAGCTGGCCAATACCTACAGATCTGCTTTGGGGTTCTCCCCCCGCCCCTCATTTTTCACTGAATAAAATGCTTCCATTTCAGTTCAAAGTATTTCACCTTGCCTTCTCAAAACAGAAAAAAGTCTATTTTCCATTTTCCGGTCTCAGGTTTTTCTCCTCTCTCTCCTGTTATAACTCTCCCTCTCCAGAAAGGATGAAGTAGTATGAGGTACTAGAAATAAAGCATAGTCCATTTGTTTATTTCTGTAAGATTTTTTTAGTTAGAGAAAATCACAAATATTAAGATGGTGTAAAAGTGGGATTGAAGAGACCAGCTTTTCAGGCTTAATCTCTAATTTAGAGCATTTTTAAAAGTCAAGTACTTTGTATAGATACCTTTGAGGAAGATATAATCTCTCAAATAACATTCACAGAACAATCAAAAAAGTATTCAAACTGATTATTTCATTCAGCAAAGTTTTCATTCAGCTCCAAATAGCAGAGAGGTCTTGGGGGAACAACTCGTATATTTTTCCATCCATTGTGACAAATGCTTGACTACATCATGGTTTTCGCTGTTGATACTAATGATTTATGTTTTAGATTCATATACTACTGCTTTGGAAACAATAGAGCTGACCTTTTCAGTTAAGAAATATCAATGAAATACTAATGCTTATTTATTTAATAGAAAAATAGCCTTGTCTCAAACTTGCTTTGCCCAAGATAGAGCGAGATGTCAGCAACAGTTCACAAACTGCATTTAAATTAAAAACTCAGTTAAAATTTAAATCTAAACCAAGGCTTGAGTTTTATTCAGAGAAAGAAAAAAACCTCCTTAAACTGTTTGTAAGACACTTCCCTTAAATCAGAGCCCTTCCAAGACCAGCTTTTAAATTGAGTTTTCAGCAGCCTCCAAATAGGACTCCAATGACATTTACCTGTGACTCTGAACCAAAATCACAAATGACTTTTCAATTTCAGCATTCAAGATTGAATCTTTGTGAAATTTAAAGGAATTCTAAAATGAGGTCTCATATCTGGTGTCTGTATACAATTTGGACTTAGGGTTTGGTTTTTATTAGAAGAACCAACAAGGGGACACAAAACGTGCAAGATTTTATTTTGAATGCAATAATTTTGTTATCATGTTTTCTTTGATACCTTGGTACTATATTCAGAATACAGCAGAAAATGAAAAGTCATGTGCCAAAACCAAGTAAGTAGCGGCTGAGATTGCAGGTATGGAGAATCCCACAGGGCTTTGAAGAGCCATGAGATGTTCAGAGCAGAGATTCAGCATCTTGAAAAAAGAGCAACTCTAGTAAGTAATATAGCAGTAGGCTGCTATCGTCTCATAGCCGAGCCGTTAGAGGGGGCATGCACATATACGTATGAGTTTGGATCCCCATCCAGATCAGGCTTTTTGGCTGTGGTAGCATTGCCTGTATGCAGGAGTGGCTAACGATACTCACAGTGGTGCTGTGTCTCACACCTGCAAGATCAGAATCCTTAAATATTGTATTTTGCTCTTACCCCCCCGCCCATATATATATGCACACACACACACATGTATGTACACACTAGATCTGGACTACTTAGGTAGCTTCCCAAGCCAGACGTGTATAAAGTTAATTCTTCTGTATTAATAGATTTAGCATTAGCCAAAATAAAAGCTAGGACTTAAGAAAGACTTAGTCTTAAAAAAAAAAAAAGATTTGCAAAGAAATCAGAATTCATTACCCAAGGAGCCAGGGATAATGTCACTTTTGGAAATGCTATAAAGAAAGAAGAAACATTGCAGGCTGGGAAAATACAGCATGCCTGTTAGGAAAGGAAACTGTTAAAGTAAACAAGATACTCTCATTACAAAAGTATTTGAACAATGGTTAGTTTCAGTTTAGCTGCTGAACTTTTAAAAGACTGCTTGTACTCATAGCACAAGGTGTACCAGCCTTAAAAAGCCATCCGTCAAGCAAGGCAAGCTCAATGTTTTTGCATTTGCTAGTTGAGCTTTTTGACTTCGGCTGCACAATTTTGAATCAGAAAGTGTCATAACTCTGGTTTTAGCCTGGATCTGCAGCCTTTAAAGTTGAGTATAATTTCCGGCATCCCACCACGACCATCCCCCGCACCTTTCATAATATACACTTCACTTTTACTTGCAACTGCCCAAATACACTGCAGCACACATTTCTGGCTCCCAAGGAAAACATTAGGGAGTGGGTGTGCTTCCTTAAGATTGTATTGTGCTTAAAGATAAGCCAAACAGAAAACAAAGAGCACATTATAAGCAACTGGACTAGCAGCTTCTGAGGTTTCCAACACTTAAATAAGTTTAAAGTAAAGTGGATATTAATGACAAGCAGTCACTTTCTTGATTAAGAACTGTACCATTGCTTTTTACTGGATAAATCGGGAGAGGACAGACCTTATTGATAACGATGCATTTGGCCAAGGCCAAATGTGATTGTTGTAATGTTAAGCAGTGAGGTGAAAGTCAGTAATGCTGCAGAGCATGTCTACCGTAGGAAATACAGCCTAGGATACGAATATAGAGGTAAATTTACCTAGGTAGATGGGATGATAGGTTTGTTACTTTTCAACGCATATCAAAGCTCCACAAAGCCTTCCAAGAAGCTGGTCCATTGGAGTGGAACATTAGGTAGGTGAGATGTGTTAGACAGGACACACTAAATAAGAGCATATCATGCATTTACCTCTGTTGCATAGTCTTCCATTATAAAGGAGTCTAACAAGATTTTCTCAACACCCCCCCCCCGATGTCTACAAAAAGTTTCTGACACTTGGCAAGCAGAGCATCTTTGAGTTAGAAAAAGACCTTTTCTTTGTCTCATCAAATTCTTCTCGGTTCATGTTGATATGAAATTGTTAAAAATCTCCATTTCCTCTCTCTAGCCTGCCAAAATAGCAATTAAATGCAGAAGGTGGCTGATTAAAGTCTCAAAGCAACACAAAGCTTGGCATGATTTTAGCTCTAAGTGATAGACTCTGCAAGTTATACCATTTGTTTTAAATTCCGTTATCTGGAACATGCTACCTAAGAACAGCTTGTAACTCACAGGGTAGATTAAGAGCAATGGTTTAGAAGAGAAACGTGCACATTCAGATTTGGTTTTTTTTAAAAAGGAAGAAGGTATCACAAAGAACTTCTCAGAACCTTACTTTACTATGAGACATGTAGAATAACTTGCCATCAGCTGAATATTCGCTTGTTGAGACAGCATAGAAATTAAGGGTAGTATGGCTCTATGGGGCTATTTGGCAAGAAGTGTACTAGCCCTAAAGGGTACAGTTTTACCACATTTTTTTTTCCCCCAGTATAAAAGTTTGGACAATGCTAAAACTGCCACTTTGAACTACTTACCAGCTTGTCAAGGCGAAAACACCAGAACTGACCGCTGGAGAGATTCTGTCAAAGCTACCCCCAAGTCAGTGTTAGCACTGCAAATGATGTAGCATTTGTCTAGTGACAGCAACAAAACAAGCAAGGATAGACATAGGGATTTCTAGAATTACTACAAAAATACTTCCCCTAAAGCACTCATCTAGCAAGTAACACCTCCAGAGTTTTAAGGCTTTTGGATCCACACTTGAGTTATACCTCTGCTGGGAGCTCAGAACTCATTTGTAAATTTAGATCCACAGACCTCCATAGATCAGGAGCAATAAGACTATGAACATCTGTGTGAACCACGTATAAGAAATTACATAAAAGTCATAAAAGTCATTCGTTGGCCATTGCTTTAAAAAAATCCACATATATTAGCAGGTACAAAATATGAAGACCCCACAGCCATATGCTCCAGAGCAACTGTGCTGCCCTGGGTTCAAATACAATGGGGGAAAGTATGAGAAGCATAGTTAGCCCACAAACTAACTCTTGTATTTATGTTATGTGCTATCTTAATCCAAACCAGCATAGAAACGTAAATATCCTGGTTGGGTTTGGTTTTTGTTTGGGGGGATTTTTGTTTTGGTTTTTTTGTTTTGTTTTTTTTTAAATAAGAGTTCACAAATGCAAACTACAAAGAAGGACAAAGTGGTAAAGAATACAAAAATAGTCAAATAATTTGGTTACATACCTTACAAGTGCTCAAAGTACATTTTATGTCTTGTAATTCAGGTAATTAAGCATCAGATAATCCACATAGACTCTGCTTTGGCCATATTACAGGGATAATATTGTCACAAGAATGATTAAGAACAACTGGCACAGTGTAACACAGAGCTCTTTGCAGCCTGCCAATACCCAAAAGTGGGGAAAAAGACCCAAAAATGCACATTTAAAATTAATGGCGTAGGAAATCTAAAATGGCATGGATTTAACTGCATTAGAAGGAACAACATTTCTTGTAACATATATTTCAGAGGTCTGCTACATTGAGCCAAAACCTGACTTTGAGAAGCAAGATATCACAGAGAATACAGGAAGGAAAGTACTAAGATTAGAAGCAAACCACTTTTTCCTAACTGCACAAAAACTGGTTTGTGTCCAAACATTTATCACGAAGAACCTTTTTTGCCACCATACACCAATTCTCCTACAAAGTCAAAAACACTGACATGATAAAGGATGTTGGATCTATCATTTTTAGCAGGAAATCTTAAAGAAAATACACCTATGTAAAGCTCTGCCTTTAGATTTGGTTGGGTTTTGAGCTTATGACATAACTAACTTGGTTCTTTCACAACTGGAAATCTTTCTAATTTCATCCTTTTAGATGAATTAGTCCTCCTATACTCCCAATTCTAAAAACTGTTTGGTATTTTTTTCTTAAAGCACCAATGTTTAGGGTAATCATATAAAAACCTCAGGCTTCGTTAGAAGAACAGGTTACTGCTCATTTTTCCAAAAAACTCTGTAAACATAAACTCTAAAGGTCCAAACCCCACAATTTTAATAAAAAAGTTCTCACATTTTAGCTGGTCTAGCACCTGGCTAAATATTAGAGCTAGGGAAGACAGACAAGATGTTTTATATATTCAGGTTTAGCAATATTGAGCTGCAGACTTAATTCTTATTCTTAGAGCAGATAACATTTTAGTTTCAATTTTGGCACTGCACACTTTAGGTCCTCATCATGTCATAACATAGTACCCCTGCAAAATAAATACTGCCCTTTCAATAAGTACTCCTACTGAAAATATATATGAATAAGAATTGAAATTATTATAAAGCAATTAAATATTTAAATCTGATGTTCTGGGATTGGTTTGGCATTGGACTTGAATCAGTAAGAATTGCTCCAAGTTACTGAGAAATCTGGATTAGAGATAGGATGTGGAAGAAAATTCTGGTTTGCAAACAAAAGCCACTCTGGGGTTCACCACAGCTTGAAACTAGCTAATAAAAATGTCCAAAACTCACCTTGAAAGACAGTGGAGATCTGTCTTTCATAGAAAAAGGCTGAAAACTCTTGGTCACCTTGCTAAATGCAGCTCATCCCACTCTCACTCTGCTTCCCTTTATATTTTCATGCACCACAAGCATCAGTCTAGACCCCAGAAACACTGTTCCCAGCCTTCCCAATTCCCCCCGGAGGGATAGTTAGAGCCCCATCTACTCCAGGAGATACATGGCCAAGTTCCAGGCAGTTCCCCTAATAAGCCTGGTCAGATCTGGCAGAGATTTTTAAAGGCATGACATATGTGCACATCTTCTGTGGAGAAAAGGTTCTTTGTTCAAAGCTTGCTGCCTCTTCTTCCTCTTTTCAATTATCTTCACATAGCTTTAACTTATGGTGTATGTGCTCTTTGCACATTTCCTCTGCTTAAAAAAAAAAAAACAACCCCAAAAAACCCCACACCCAACAAAACCACCACTTTCATGGCCATAAGCCAGGTCTTAAACTAATAATGAGACTTCTATTAAAAGCATCAGTCTGGTACCTAGATTCCTAGTTTTTAGGGTCCTATGATGCATAGTATAGGCATAAGCTACATTTGGTTTGCAGTATTTTCTTATTTCATAGGACAAAGAATGAATATAACTTCTGTGTCTTGATACAGGGGTGGTTTTTTTGCTACATAATTATTTCATGTCCCAGTACAGCACAGAAACAGTGAAAAGTAGATACAAGGATTAAACTCATAGTATGGGAGGTGGAGTTTGAAGCAGGATCAACTCAGGAGAGACTTTCAGGAAGCAGAAAGGAATGATCAAAGTACGTCACTTCTTCAGGACTTGGTTTGTTAAAGTTATCATGGGTTGGTGAACACAAGGTATTAAAAACAAACAGATCCTTTAGGCACGTGAACAGATTCCAGGCAAAATGATCCAAACTGAGCCTCTGCACATGGCAGGCTTCAAAGCTCCACATTGCTGCTTCTCCCACGTGGAAAACTCCAGTGCAAAAAAAAAAAAAAAGAAAACACCCAAACATCTTTATAACCTCCTCCTTAATTGTCATTCCAAATGTTTTAAGGCTTTATGGGAGTAGGATGGCATGTTTTATTTTAACTTCTTCCAGAGCAAGGTTGAGGCTTTTGGACATGGAAAACAGCGAGTTTTAGATCTTAAACAACAACGTCTTTTGGGAAAAGCCATTGAGAATGGGGTGGAGATAGACAGCAGTGGTGATTTCTGTACATAAACCTGAGCAGCTTATGCTTTCTCTTCTCAGCTTCCCTTGCATGCATGCCTGCCAAAGTCCCCATCCCCACGCTCAGCTTTTCAAGGAGTGATGAGAAGGAAAGGAGAGACCACTACAATTGCAAATCCCCTTTATGGAAGGATTTTAAGAATTTAGGCAAATATTCATCAGAAACAAGCCAGAGTGTTTAATTTGCCTCATCCATTGGGAAGGGAAAGAAGGGGAAGGTCCCAGACCCTTGTGAGGTCTCAACAGTTCCTGAACTTTCAAAAAAAAAAAAAGAAAAGGACCCGAAAGACATGGGTTTCAAAAATAGCTCACATATTTCTCTGTTTTCTGGTAGTAAGTACAGACCACAGGAGCAAGTTGAAACCCTGCTTTTTCTTTGCTCAGTTATTCACGTGAGACAAAAAATTCTCTCTCTCCAAGGTGAATAAACTTAAGCCATAAGTAAAGTCCTGCTTAAATATTGACACAGAACAGTATATTCTCTACTACCCACTGTTTTGTTAGCAATTAAAGTATTAGATAACAAGGCACATGTACACAGCTGGATGAAGAAACCTCAAATTTCTGAACAGTGTCCCAGTTTCAAGAGTCGGCATGGAGTCAAAATGACCTTTATCTTGCCAGTGTTAACAAATTTAGATTAAGCACACAGATATCAAATTCCTTGCATGATTTATCAACTATGTAATGCTAATTTTTGTACCCATGCAATTTGTACAGTCTCGTTTTACTAGGTACTGTATGAAGCAACATGTCAAGTGTATGACAATACTGAAGATGAATAGGGTTGTCAGGTTTTTTTTTTTTTGGTTTGTTTCTCCCCCAAAACAACTTGTGAATGCCCTGGTAATTGGAAAAGCACACGCTTCACCTTGCAGGTCAGATCGGCATAGGACTCAACCAAGATGTGGCAGAGGAGACAAATTGAAGTCTGGAGCACTTGCACTCTTGTGAGTGGGACGGAGTGGGAGTCCTCACGGGACCTGCCTGCCCGATGCTGCCCGCAGGCTGAGGCCTCGGTCCATGGGCGTTTTTAGGAGAGAGAAAGAGAGATGACAGATGGGAACAGCAAGTTTCATTCCATAAGTCAGAAAGGAATGAGAAGGCTGACATTGAAAACACAGGTCTGGCCTGCTTTAAATAAAGCAGTGCTAGGCACAAGGGAACAGGCATTGAGATGTGGGTAGAAGTGAAACTCAGAATATTACTCTAACTTTCCCATGTTTAAACCTCTTGTTAGAAGTCCTGTCATACCAACAAATTTTAAAACAAATGTATCTATTTCCAGATGTCCTCTAGTAGAACTTCAGTTATATGTGTGTTTGTGTATGTATATTTACATCTTTATAGTCAATGTTCTGAACTAATTCCATTGGCAGGTTTACTTGGGCAATCAGGATGTAACAACATCAGTCTTCCTCCAAAAACTAAGCCACTTTAAGAGGTTCCTACTTTTGCGCCCTCCACACGCGCATACCATCCCCACACCACTGTTCATTGCCCATTACTTGCACCGGTGCAGCAATTTGCGATGCTCTGCTAGAAATTGTGTTAGTGAAGTTATAAAACTGAAAGTAATAATATGTGTGCAACTACGGTATGGACCTATCCTTGTAGAAGGGGATTCTCGAAGAGCCTGAGTAGGAATTAGGTGACTGGACATCACTCACTGTAAAGGGAACTGTTTGTCAGCTGATCTGATGCCACATTACAGCATAAAAAACCCCTCCTTGTACTTCAGAGTAATTCATCTGAGCCACTCAGCCTTATTCGAGAATCAACATCAGTATAACAACATGCTGAAGCTCTATTTCATGGGATATTACTCTTAAAGAGCAGCAGCAAAGCTGTAGTTAGAAGTGGCATATTTACCCATGCTCGCAATGATGAGGAGAGGAGTCGTAAATAATGCTTATGTCCTGGTAAAAATAAGGTTCTCAAATAAGGTTCTTTTCATAGTATTGCTAGCTTTTTTTGCATGCTGGAACATGACTCTCATTTCTATGAAAACTCAGAATAATTATTTTTAAAATTAACCAAACACAGGTTTGTATAAAAGAAATCATTGAAGTATACAATTCCCCGCATACAGCTGTGAGGTCAGGAGGTCAGACACATGCTCCCCCTCACTTCCCCAGCTATATATTGAAATATCGTTAGCAAATTACACAGTGAAAGGAACACATACGACGGCTTTATAATTGTCAGTTGAGCATTTCACCAGAATTGTCGGCTTTAATAGGTTTGCTCAAATCTAAGGGTACGATCTAAGCTTGGAGACTTGCTTAACATGCTTGTGGGGTGCTCATACCTGTAACCTATGGGATGGGGTTTAGGCAACAGGATGACTTACTGCATGGCCTTTGCTGCCTGCAGCAGAAACGCCCAGTCCTCCAGGGAACATAAATTTGCCATTCCTGTTTTCCTCTCCATTTGTCACAGCAAAGAATTAATGCTCGCTCCTCCCAGTGCGGTTCCAAGTCACCTGGTCTGACTGGGCTATATTGGGGTAGCTACAATAAATTTGGAAGCATTTGTTTAATTTTCCGAACACTTAAAAACATAGAGTTTTTGAGAAAGATCCACCACAAAGCAGGCAGTCACAATTTACTGTCCTATTTAACAGCAAGTTTTCCTTAACCTAGCCTGCATTTCATAAGGCAGCAGAACACACACAAAAAAAAAATCAGTAGCCAAATGTAACATAGTGCAGGATCAAAACCTGGTTTGTTCAGGACATTGCTAAATTTGGATTTATAATGAGGAATGTACCTTCCAGCCAGGGAGGGCTAAGAGAGCGTTTCGAAGGGGTATAAAAACGCGGGGTGCATTACAGGACCAGAGACACGCTTTGTTTCTGCCTCCCCAGGAGTCCTGAGGCTCAGGGGAGGCTTGTTCACTCTTAATCTTCTGTCAGTACGGCAGCAATGCTTATGTCATTTAATTACGAACATCAGAGCGCTTCACGGGTAGGCAGAGAGGATCTTTTGAGGCCCCATGTGAGCTCATTTTTGGCAAAGTGCCCTATCCTGGGGCACAGAACTGCCCGCTGTTTTGACCTCCCGTGAGCTGCTCGGAAGGTAACGGGTCCAAAAACAACTTTTCTTCCCTCGTCACTGATGGAGGGGGACCTGTGAAGCAGCAGAGTGTTTCCATCACAGGCCACGTGCCGTGGTTGGCTCTTTCCAACGGTGGAGGCTCTGCTCTGGCCTGGGCAAGGTCTCTCTGTAATGAGCAAGCCACCGCGCTCGGGAGGCAGCAGGAGATGGCTGCCAAGGAAGGGCTGACTCCCGCTCCGGCTCGGCCGACCCTCTGGCAGCCGCCGACCTTGGCACAAGGGCAAGCTCCTTAGACACTTTGTTAAAGCACGGCCAACAAAATTGTTTGCAGATATGTGCTATACCAGCACATCCCCAGCCCTTCCTATCCCCGTGCCTCCTCCCTAGGCAGCACTGCACAGCAGAGGAGCTGCAACGAGCACCCAAAAGAACATAATTAGAGAAAAAAACCCAGCAACTTTCAGGGCTATGCTGAGGGTGGCTTGGCCCAGTATAAAGCGCTCTGCTCGTACACAATGCCGCATGGCTGTGGCAGTAAAAAGCTGAGCTCGGCCGTAGCGCTCTGTCTTGGGAGGGCTAACCTCGAGCCAGTGCTGCAGAAAGCCACGGCAATGCAGCAGCAGGGCCAGGTCATCGCACAGGCACCCTGAACGCCGAATTTCCCTCCCCCCCAGGTGCTGTGTAAATGGGAATATTCAATACAAAGGCTTTGATTCTGCTCTCACTCTTCCCAGTGCAAATCAATAGTAATTTCATCGGAGTATAATAAGCCATTAAAGTCAGGATAAGGCTGGCAGGATATACGCAAGAGAAATAAAACATAACACGGCTCTTGAAATTAAATATTGACTACCATTTATAATGGCATGACAGCTCATCTTTGGATGGCTTGTTGAGCTCTAGGTATCCTAACCTGTGAAAACAAGTATTTGTATGTATTCCTAGAAAGCACGTCACAGCATTAGGTGTAAGCTTATAACAAAATGCAGCCATAAATTTAAAAAGAGAGTGATAAAATCTGACTTAGCAAAGAAACAGGTCCAAACAATGCCTGATTAGCAGTAAATTCTGAATAGCTTGAATGATGCATGTCTGGTGACACCAACATTTACAAACTTATCCCTTAGAAATAGATCAGCTGAACTGTTCTCCAAGATAATTTGCTGCCTGTGCATCATGGTTTCGCATAACAGCTCAGTAACAAAACTACAGCTATTGCTGTTGCAATTGTATACGCACTGCCACAGAAGCCACAGTGGCCAGCCCTCAGCGACTATCACAATTTAACATTCCATTTTTCTTCAGGTGATGTTAAAGGAATAAGCTGATAGGAACTCAGAAATATGATAGTATTCCTACATAAGAAAATACCACCTATATTTACCCAGTTTTCTTAAGAAAACACATATTTACACAGCTTGCTTAAGTTTTCGTTAAAGAGAAAGACTTTGGAGGAAAGGGTTTGGTCACTTCACCAATACAAATACATACAGTTATCCGACATCACGATTTTTACCATTCATATCCCAGAGTACATATTTTCCAACCCTGGGCCTCAGTAATATCTCACACTTCAGAGGAATAGACACATTCCTGCAGTGCTTCAAGGGTCCTTTCCAAAAAGACGCCACGATGCCCAGCTACTCAGTACCCAGAACAAACCCTCAGCCGAGCACCTACTTAGCACTGACAAAGTGATGTGGGACGGAGGCATCGCAGCGCTGGGCCAGCAGCCAGGTGCAAAGGGCACCCTACACAAACAGAGCCGAAATCTGGAGAGCCAAGCCAACGTTCCCGAGGACGCAGAGGCATGCAGCACGCTCACGCAAGGGTTTGGGGACTGGCGGGTGCGCTCACCTGGGGAGAAGACTGGACGTGGCCGTGGTGTAGGGCAGAGCCCTTCCCAGAGCAGACGTGAGGCAGGGAGAGGGGTCCACAGCCCCACAGGTCTCTCCTCCGGGTAACCCCTCCAGCCTGGGGCTCTGGTTGCATCCCCGCCACTCAGCAGCCAGCCCGTGCCAGAAAAGGGCACTAGCTGCCCCACTCTTCCAGCTCACAGTCCAAAGCTGTCCCACTCCTAAAGGGAAGAAAACAAACAAGACTGATCAGCTCAAGGAGGGAGCGCAGGGATCACGGCACAGAGGTTGGAGTGGCCCCCAGGAAACAGAGGTCTTCGCTGCAAGCAGAGGGCCAACAGCTAGGGGCCATGGCAGATCATACCTCTTGCCCAGTTGGCTTGTACTTCATTTTCCCCACAGCAACTTAACTTCATCAGGCAGGTGGAGAGACCCTCCACACACACACACACTGCCATGTCGTCCTCAAGGTGGGGGACACAGGCATGCACCCACCCCAACCCACAGACAGGTCAACCCAGCTCCCCTGCATGCCCCAGCCCCCTGCAAGGCAGTCCCTCCAAAGGCACTCCTGAGCAAGGAGGCACCAGCTGCAGCACTTATGCAAGTACCTCATCACACAACTCGATGCACCTTCTCAAGGTCACACAACTCCATCCACCTGCTCAGGGTTACAGCCAAACCCCCCCCCGGGGAGGTGCACACAATCGCACAACTGCGGTTCTGCTGGAGCACCTCAGCCTCAAAGTCCTGCTTTGGGCATCTCGTAGTCATCTTTGGGATGCGAAATATCAAATAGTTGGGGTTACCATAAAGTTAGATGGAGCATGAGATCTACCGACTGTTAGTTATCCTAGAACTAAAGTATCTACTCTGAAGGTTATAAAATTATATTGCAACAAAAATTTAGAATAGCTTTTATTTATTCTTTATAATTTATAAGAAAGCAGCAAAGTGCTTCTTCTGAATAATAAATGAAGTAAAAGAGTAGATGTATCTGCTGCTTTCTGTCATTTCGAATTTGTCTTTCAGGACAAGAGTAAAGTATCAGCAAACCAACCCAGAAAAACGAAATACTCCCCAACACCTAAACATCCCTGATTTCACAGTAGATGATGCTAAAGATACTATTAACAAGGATTCATTCTCAAAGCCACATCAGTTGGCTTTCAGCAAATACTTTCAGTTTTTACGTTGCTTTGGAGCAGCAAGCTGGTCAGGTGTTTCTCATTTGACTAATAGTAATTAAGGTAACAACAGCTTTAGCATGGGAAAGACATGCGCAAATGGGAGAAAAATCCAGTAACGAGGTGAAATAAAGGGGTGTGGCAAGGAGTTCACAAAATTGCTTGTAACAGGGGTTTAAAGCTCATATGGGGAATATTATCGTATACTGCAACATGGCAACTACGATCCCTCAACATACAGATTGCTTCTCAGAGCATTGGCTCAGGCTGGCACTGGGGCCTGATTACACCACCTGGAAGACATCAGTAGATTGGCAGTTGTGGGTTTCTTTTCTTTTTTCTTTTTTTTTCCCTATTTAGCCAGTTCCAGGAAGAGCATCGACATAATTTTGCTTACAGGATCATGGATGCAAAAAAGACTTTACATGTAGCCCAGCATCAGGAGGTGTTGAACTGTTTCTCAAGCCCTGTATTTTTAAAAGCTAGTTTAAAAATGACTCTAAAACCAATAGTCTCGCCTCCTCTGAACTATTGCACAATGTACAGCCTCCTTCTAGGCTGTATTCCAATAGCAAAAGGTTAGAGCGGATTTTTAAATCCGTTATGCTCAAGGGTATATTCAAAATTGCGAATAAAAGGGTTGCTTATTACTTGATATCTTCAGAGCACATGAAAATTCTGAAAGCTAAATACATGATTTATATTAGAAGACAGCTTTTTTTACAACAAAATTATTTTGCAATCAAATGGCCACAACCAGATACCATAACAGTAACTTAATGACGTAGGAGAGTGTCGTTGGCACAAGATGAAGTACAGCTCATAAACTCAGGCTGCGTAAATTGATGCCACTTCCTTGGTTATTCATTTATATTATTTTATTCATTTATACTTGCTGATGCTCTCATTTACTTTGGTAATTCAGAAACTTAATTTAAGATTTAATATGGTCTCAGGAAAGAATCCATAGCCCTCAAACATCTGCAGTGATAGTCAACTGATCAATACAATGATGGCATTCAGATATGAATTTCAGCAGAGTACAAATGAGGGCTTGTGCTTTAGCTCTGGGATTTGTGGGGTAGAATAATTTTTAAAAAAGCACTCTCCTCAGAAAGGTAAGCCTAATCTAGCGATTTGGGATTCTGGCTACTCCAGTATGATAAAGGAAAACAGTTTGAACAGATCATAACTGGGAATCTCAGCTTTTGGCCATAGGATGGTTAGCTATTCTTGACACTAATGTTTTTCTGTTGGTTTATATGCTTGTTTAGGAGCACTCCCTGATTGCTCAAATGAATGTTCGAGGCAATAAAGTATTTGACAGATTTAACTCCCCCGAATGCAGAGACTCCATGAACAGATTACAACCTGTTTGGATGCTCTCGTCATTAAAACCACACCAAGATTTCTTTTCTGACATTTCTTTCTTTCCCTTCTTTTACCGATTGTTCGTAGAGCTGCTAAACACTCTGTGTTAGAGCCATTTTACCGGATACTGATCCACCCCCACCTCCCCGTCTATATTTTCCAGCCACTGCTACCAGTTGGTTCTGCCCCACTCCGTTAGACCAATACCTACGTTTACTCCCGTATGTAAGACAACCTGGGGGACAAACCCTCAACACAGCTTGAACACAAGCACACAAAGGTCATCTACAATAACAGAAACTTTCTTCAGTGGCAGCAAAACTGCTGTAGAGTCCCAGGTCCCCTTTTCCACTCGCATGCCTTCACCTGGCATCTTCCTCTCCTTTGGTACCACCTACTGATTTAAGAATTGATGTCACCATTCTCTGGGTGAAATGTACCCTTCAGCAAAAGGCAGGAACAAATACATTTTCCTGCACTTTTTCCCCCACAAAATTAATCTTCTGCTATGCTTACAAGGCAAAATTATCAACATTCATCCCTTCCTCATTATCACTTCAGTGACTGTTGTGATCAGCCAGCAGTGCTGCACTTGCCTTTTCCCCCTTCTTTTTGGAGGGTTGGGCATGTATCTGTGGCGCAAATGTGGCAAATATATGAAACTTAACGTCTGCTGAAGCAAATGATTTTAAAGGTTGTTTTTATGCATGGTCAGGGATGGCAAGACGGCAGTGCACTTAGTGTTTGAGCTCCAAGAAGGGGGAACAAGGCCAAAGTGAATTCAGTTCAAAATCTAAATAAATATTCACAGAATATTTTGGCAAATATTGACCAGGTCTAGTCTGCATCACATTTTTAGTCTGTGTCCATTTCACATCGCCGAACGATGAGACACTCCTGCTGTCTACAGTGCTGTCCAGAAAGGCATCTTCATAATACAGAATTTGGCAGGTGATTAAAGGAACAAAAAAAACCCTCCAGAATTAGTTGTCAACTGCTAAAAGTGATTTGTTTATATTTGTTACAGACCTTCTCCTCTTCAGGACAACTTTGACTCGAGCACTGTTTGCGTCAACATGGAGGTGGGCCCAGAAAGGTAATCCAGAGCTGCGGTACGTCCTGCTCACGCTGAACGTGCTCCTGTACCCAAGGAGATACCTGCTCCGCGGCCATGCGCCTGGGTCTTGCTCGACACGGGGTAGCCAAGGCACCTAACAATCCGGTCCCGCAGGCCACCTCCATCCCCCTCGTTTACACAGAAGCCCTGACTCTAGTTATAAGCACATGATTTACGCTCCGCTTGATTTCGGTGGTAATAAAGGACGTGCGTGAAGCAAGTATTCAAGCAGTTTGTTGAATTAACGCCAGGGTTTTACAGCAGGGCTGGAAGGGAGAGGGAACCTCTCCGTGTAGGAGTTTCAGAAAGAGCCCCTTTAAATGAACAAGGCAGATACCTCTCCAGTCACATCTCCCAAGTTTTAGTCCCATAAAATCTATTAGGAAAAAGTGAAGACGACTGCAGTTCTGACTGCGCTAATGAGTTGCAGCCTTATCTGCAGGCATACGGTGTCCACGCACTTAAGCAAACACTTGATGGAGGAATTAAAAAGGCAGCAAAAATTAGTTACATCTGAAATACCCAAAGCACAAAACAAGTTGCTTACAGCCACTGAAATAATACTGCTGAGAAAGAATAAGCAAAATATGTATATGGAGCATACTTTATCCTCTAATAAATGATCTACAGTGTGGTCAGGGTGGAGTGACTTAGAGTAACAGGAGATAATCGTTCCCCTTCTGCATTAAAACATGCTTGCTCCCTCTCTCCTCATTCTCACAGCGGTGATTACCTTAGGATAATTAGATTGTTCAGTAGGAGTTAAAACAAGGACAACTCCTTCAAGCTGGAAGCCTGGCTTATATCCTTAACCATGTAGTTTTGCAACTACGCTCGGCTGTTAATGCCTCCTGATCTCCGTTTGCATACCGGTTATTCAGGGGGAAAAAAAAAAAAAAGCGACACAAAAAGCCCGTCAGTATTGTTAAGATTGCAGTCACGGCTAAATCACTTTGGATGCCTTTTTAAGCTCCCAAAAGTCCTCACTGGAGTGCCTGTATTGCTGCTGACAGAGGGTGGGATGCCTCACCCAGGCGAGTGCACTGGATGCTTTTAGACTTCTGAGGTTGCTGACATTCTCGTTGCATTACGTGCCAAGTTCGTATTATTATATCTGTAATTCTAAAAAATGTTTTAGGCATCCAGATATCCTGCTGGTCATAAGTGTAATTTTAAAGTAAACATCCAATGGGAAGAATTTATCTGAAGGCTGCTCCAACAAGATTGCATTAATTTAGGGGTTTTTTTCCATGTACCTCTTACAGCCCCAATGTCAAAATTACATTTTTTTATAAATTCATTTTCCTCTTTATCTAAAACAAAATGTTCTACAGTGATCAAATTGAAGCGCCAGACTTTTCAGATACAAACAAGAAGCTGCTATGCTGTGTGTGAAGATTACTTCGACCCCGAGAAGGCAATTTCTCCAGGCAATTAATTCCACCCTTATCAATTAGCTCTTGTGATGGAAGGAATTTTATCTAGTTGAAATTGGACAGAGAACTAGTCTGAAAACTTAGAACACTTTGCCAACTGAACTCATAGCAGGGACACTACTGCGCATATCCAAGGTCTCAAACTATCTGAATCTTAACAACTTCTCCAACCAAGTATAAATAAAACACAATAATAATTGTTAGCAAGTTCATGAATGCTTGTATTAGTTTAATTAGATCTCTGGTTTAGGACAAGTTAAGAGCCAGACTCAGTTCAATTGAAGGAGTAAGACCCCATCCAATGAACAAGTCATCCAAAATCTTTCTCCACAGCATGTTTTTCAGAAAGTGTCATTAGAGGAGCTGAGAAGAAATTAATTTCTTTACTAGAGCAGGTCATTATTCAGATGTGGCAGTAACGGCAATGATGTTTTGGTAATACATGGAGCTCATCAGAACCCTTTGTAAAACTCAGAAAAAGACAGAACTTTTTTTGTGCTCTATCTGCAAAGCTAAGTGACAGATGGAACAGCAGCATACGATATCGGTCAGAGAAGGCTAAACTCAAGTGGGTCCTTTTCATTGCCTGCCAAAATAGAGCAGCCTTGAAACGTTCCTGTAGGAAGAGGAAGATTTAGAAGCGTCTCTCTGAATCCCGCTGTTCCAGCTGCTTCTCAGACGTATGACTTCAAACTACAATCCAGCTGCTGGTATTTTCATTCCAATTAAGTTTTGAGTGTTTTTTAAACAAAATATTTTCATAGAGCGACTATTAAGAGATTTCATCATGATCTGATTTCAAGCAACAAATGCTTACTGAATTGCAGAGACCGAGTCCGAGAGATGAAGAAACGTGTGTTTGGAGATTATAAAAATACTAAAAGGATTTAACTTGGCAAGCAGAAGCCTGAGAGCTCAATTTGACTCAAGGGATGCCAAAGTATTGAGGGCTGTGGTAAACAGTAACCCAGACCTCCTCCGTAAGCTGTCCATTAATAAGGGACCCGAGGGACACATTATAAAATTAACAATTGGAAAATTTAAACCAAATCCAAAATCCAGCAGAGTGCGTGCAGTGTCCAAGCTATATGGTCAATGCAGTAGCTGTCTTTAGAAGATCATACTGCAGAGGCACTGGCATTGGTTATTTGTTCTAAAATAAAATTGAGATTCATTTCTTAGGAGGTAAAGTGGCTGCCGCTAAGGCTGGGATGAAAGCTGCTCGCTCCTGCAGCCAGCAGTGTTGATGTGGGTCAGGCAGACGTGACTTGGGGAGCTTTAACAAGGATGGGGGTCCCTTTTGCGGGAAAAAGCAAATGTGGGAGAACAGACTTTCACCCCCTTCATCTGCTTCTTCCCCTGGTACCGCTGCTGTAGGCGGAGAAGCTGTGGGTCATTGGTACTGCAACAGGGAGCAGAGGCGGTGTTCACAGAGAGAAGATGAACCTTACAAGCAACGTTCCTCTCAAGGACTTGGTTTTGGAGTTGTAGTGCCTTTCTCCAAAGCCTCCCCGCAGCCCTTCTGGAGACTACAAACAGCAGCAAACTGCTCCGGGTACTGAGCATCGGTAGCAGCAAGCTGTCAGACCCGGTGGTCCAAGAATCTGATCCAGAATTGCAACCAGTAAACCTCCTATCACAGCAGGTTTAGGATATGTCATATGCGAATGTTTACCATATCACACCAGTTACCACAAGCTTCCATAGAATCCAACATTTTTCTATTAATTATGGGAAACAAAAAACGCGGCGGCGAGGCGGCTCCTTTCTGTAAATCCTGACTGCTGCGCCCGCAGCCGTCTGAGCTAGGACACAGCACGTCTGCCAGCTCTGCAGCCATCTGCACAGCTGGGGCATCACGTTTCTGTAGGGGTGGCTGCACGTTTAAAAGCGGTCAACACGTTCCTTTCACGTGGAGCTTCTCTGTAACTTGTTATTATCATGAAATGGCCAAGTACATGGGGGACAAACGCACAGTGATAATTTCCTACAGGCTCACAGTCGCAGCATTTGAAACACTCACGGCTATCTAGATGTCCATGGCTATTCCACCTTCAAAAGAAAGAAGGTTACTGGTGCATGATGCTCATTTTTCAAAGTGGTGTTCTAAAAGCCAAGCATCCCACCCTTCAAATATTCTTTGCCTTTCAAAGAATGGCATAAGGTGGGGATTTAGAGATGGAGGAAACTTCCTCACCACGTTACTCTGGCACCGTAAGAAACTACTGGCTACTGGCAAAAAGCCTACTTTTAATGGCATCAGACGTACATAGATTTTGCTGAGAGAGATCCTTGTTACTTTTTTATGGTGACTCTTGTATACTGGCTCCATAACAGATTCAAAACAGAAGCAGTTCAGATAAAGATGGGGTTGTAATGAAAAATAAATATATGAGAACAACTACTGGTCTTTCTTGACTATCAAACACAGAATTAGGTGCCAGAAACACCGAAAGATTTATTAAGTGACCTAACACATAGATCAAGTGAAAAGGCAAAGGTTTGGTTTCTCTTAACTTTGTTTGTTGCTGCGAAAGTTGAGTCCCATCTTTCATTGTCGGAAAACTGTAAGATTTTTTCCACTGGGTTAAAAAGCTCTTGGGACATCCCCCCCCAGTGTGTATAGGAATTTATTCTTGATGTCCTATTTAAGAATCAACCCAATATGTGGATTGCATGAGGAGCACAGGCACTAATATTTGAGTATCTTTCCCTTTTCATACTATACGAGGAGCACATACTAATTTACACATGCTTCTAGTTGCAACAGATATATCAATGATATTGCCACTGCATTCGTTAATGTGTGTAACCTCACGGAATACTAAGCATTTCTCCTCAAAGGATATGCGACGGACGGAAGAATAAAACCTCAAAATGTTTTGGATTCGCTACATGAATATTGCAGCTACTTTGAGGAAAAAGAATTGCATTCAATAGCAAATAAATAAATAAATACAATCAAGCTACTTCTGCTTGATGGTCGTTTTCTGGAAGTCAGTTGCTGGGGTATGGGTGTATATAGAAACACTGTGGAAACGGAGAACTCCAAGGCTTTTTAAGGAAGTGTTTACAAATCCAGCATGCAACTTTGCCGTGTTTGTATCGGTTTTTTGCTATTAATTAATGAAGTGAGAATGTTCCCCCCCAAAAGAACATACCGTTCATGACTGCTGTGCCACTCAGAGTGAAAGCAGATATTGGCCTGCAGAAACCAAAATTTAGTGACTTACCACTTCATCATCTGCTGTTCCTTTTACCCCAGTCCTACCCCAGGACAGAGAGTAAACCCCTAGATTCTTGTCTTCCCCTTGGCTCTTTATTTCTTAAAAAATACATTTAGACCTTTGGGGGTGTATTTTGAGAGACTGAAAATACCCTGGAAAAACTACCATCTTTTCTTTGTTTTCACTCCATGCTTCTCGAAGCCCCAACTCTAATGATGTTTGAAAAAGATTTTGCGAGCAGTATCTGGAAACTTCAGCTGAACTGATTGATTGTGTTTAATTGCATTTTGGTTTCATCAACACAGTACCATAAATCTACCGCTTGTCAAACAGAGGGAGTTGATTAATGGAGCAACGGCTGTCTGTAGTCGAGTTACAAAGAAATCTCAACAAAATATGAAAGTCTTTGAGGATGTATGTTTTTTAACTACTGATGTGGCGTGTGCTCTGGGCTGCGGGTGCGAGGGCAGGAGGTGGAGGAGGCTCCAGCAAGAAAGACAAGGAACGCGGCGCTACAAAAAGCAAGGGGCTGCTGCCTCTTCCTTCTCATCTGTCTGCAACGAGTGAAACAAAGCCTAAAGAAAACCACAGCAGATTTTTCCTCCTTGTTTATTGCAACACCAAGAATAAAGGGAGCTCAGCACACATACTATGTAACTGTGAAGCCAACTTACATACGGGGAAAAAAAGAGATTACAAGATCCAAGTCCAGATCCAAGTGACAGCCTTCACACTTAGGGCAGTCAGTATCGAAAGAGAGACCAGGAATGAAATACTGGGGTGATTTTAAGACTTGTTGGAACCACCCTGAATGTAACTGTTGTTTCCCAACTATTAAGCCAGATGAGGATCCGAAGAGTATTTGTGAACAATGAAGCAAAGAGTCAAATGAGGAGCAAGCAAAGTGCTGCCAAATACTAAGGGGAAAAAAAACCTCAACACTTTAAATTCACAATAAAAACATTTCTCCTTCAGAATTTTTATCTGGTTAGTAACATTTTTATTGACTCTTCCAGAACCCTGTCATGATTACATCTATTACGGGACTACTGAACATTTATATGGCATTAGCTTCATGATTTAGCAACCTGTAGGGCTGGACCTACAAAAATTCCTGTACAGATCTAGTCTATATAAATAATTAGAGATAAATATACTATTTTTACTGAAAAATACCAAAAAAGGGCTATGGAACATTAAAAATAAACTAGTGGATCATACTTCATTGACCAGCTGATAAATAAATATTACATCTCCTCTGACATGAATGAAGTCTTAGATTACATCATCTGAAGAAGTCCACCATTTGTTATAACAGCTGTCAGGGAACAAGTCTTGGAAATTTTAAATGAGAGGAAAACTATGAATTCGGAAAAACATATAGGCAAATTTTTATAACTTACAAATCTCTAGCAGAAACCCTTTTTTGTGTTGGGTTTTTTTCCCCCAATCTGTGACCTCAAAAATGCAAATAGTTTTTAAAAAATCTTATTTAAAAGTAAATGAAATATGGTCAAGAAAACTGGTAAGAAGAGGGAGTATTCATGAAAGAGAATGCTTCAGAGAAGTTGGATGTGCCAGGCAAGCTGCGTGCTGGCAGTTTCATTTCAAACCCATTGGCAGCTCCGCAGGAGATGAGCACACAGGCATTCGGGCTGGCGGCTTCCTGGAGCTGATGAGGAGAAAATGAACAGTTTCATAAGGAAACACTTTGAATTAGGAGCCAGTGCCAACTCCGCAAGTTTTCTTCTCTCACCTCTTTTCTCGCAGCGTATTGCTTGCTTTCGGCAGACCATCACTCCCTTCAGCTGAAGGCCTCTGCGTGCATCTTCTGCACCACCAGTGCGAAGGCTGCACCGAAAAGGTCCCTCATCCCCAAGCTAATTTTGCACCAGCAGAAACTGCACACTGTGGGCTCTGTCCTATCCTCTCCAAAAACAACTGGTGGAGCGAAGAACAAAGGCAACCTTCTGCCACGGCGCTTAATTGCTGTCCTCAGGGAACCTCATCGCAGGGCAGCTGCAGGTATGCGTGGTCAGAGTTTCCTCAGGAGCACTGGCACTAACCTTCCGTGGTGGCAAACTGTTCTCAAGTGCTCTTGGCACTTAGGACTTAAGACGTAACCTTTGAAATTCAGGCATGATGTAAGAAGATGCAACTCCATTCTCTCCAGTGGTGCCACACCCGCCCTTTCCAGACCTGGATGTGTCCTGCTCTTCTGAACACCCAAACCACCATTCCCATGGCAGATCCCTCACTTACTGAATTGAGCCATACAGCAGTATTCACCTTTCAGTTTGCGCATCTCTGTGGCAACAAACTTTTGGAAAAGAAAGTACAGTATGCTGCTGAACAGCCCTAAAAAAAATTATAGCTGTGCCAGGGAAACACATCTAGACAAAATATTGCAGGTTGGCTACCTTCTCTGAGATGTCTTTAAAACAGTCCTTGGCAGTATTGATTTTTTTTTCTCCATAAATTGTAATTCACTTTGGTTCCAGTATAACAGGGCATAGATTTCTCCAGACAGCAGTGACACCTGGGCTCTTGTTTGCTGTCCTGTTTCTCCATTCTCTTCATGTTGCCTCAGACAATTCAAAGGCACGATGCCACAGCAGAAGAGATGAGTTGCTCCTCTGCCACAAGGAAATATTAGTCCTCTTTGGAAATGCTTTGAGGCTTTGGAAAAGCTTGCCCAGTAATTCACTATTTCAGGGGAGGCAGCCCGGTGCTGGTCGGTGGAAAAGGTACCAGGCTCCTCGCAAACCCTCCTGAGAGATGCCGGCTCCTGGCGTCGCTCACAGCGGTCGGGTTGTAGGGGATGATAGCTGGTGCATCATGAAAAAGCCTGTCAAAATATTCATAGGAGCTCTGAGCAATATAAACATCATTGATACTTAGAAGAGTATTCCTCAAGAAATTCTAGTACTTGCAAAAAAACTGTTCATCAGCCGGAACTGGAAATAAAACATTTTAAAAGTGCAATTATTTGCAGCACTCGGGTGTCGCTTTGAGTTAGTCTAACCATTCTGTTTCGATAAAATCAAAAAACTGCATTCTTACTTTGACTTCATATATTATTGTCTACTAATAAATAATTGCAACATAAAATGACTTCATTTCCTTCTGACAAGATGACTCTGATAGGGTCATGTCATTCTGATAAGGTGAAAATACTTTATCTTCTGCAAGATGCCCGTGCTTTAGAAAGCTTTTGACCAAATTGTATTTTCCACTGCATAGGAATTCAATCAGAAAATTGTGGGTCAGCTGTGATAATCACAAGCAAGCCAGGACCTGACTTTTAAAATCCGAATGCTTAATAGAAGGGGATCGCTCTCTTGTTAAATGCATCACTAAATTGAATTTACTGAACAATACATCCCACTGACAACCTCAACATGAGCCACTGCAGCTTTCCAGAACTCCTCTGCAGACCTGGGTTACCTTTGGCCATTAACACAGATTTGCAGAATCCCAGAAAAGTCTCAGCTGGAAGGGACCCCGGAGATCATCTGGGCCAGCCTTGTGTTGAAAGCAGGGCCTTAGATGAGGTTATCCACGGCCCTGTCAAGCCAAGTCTTGCTTATCTACAGCCGGGCATATTCCACTGCTTCTCTAGGCAGCTTATTCCCAGCGTTCAAGTGGTCTCACAGGGAAGAAATTGTTTCTAAAATCCAGACAGAAATACCCTGAAGCAACTGGTTCTGCTTGCCCCTTGTTCTGTCTCCATGCATCCTAGTGAAGAGAATGACTGCCCCCATCTTCTCTCTCCTTTAGGAGTTTCATGGAAAATCTGGTTAACCGGAGTTCTGCATAGGTAAAAGGCAATAAAAAAGATGACTTGCTTCACAAAGTCTATTGCATTTAAGCTGTATCATTCAGGACTCATGGTGATGAACGCTCAGAAGTACACAGACATATTTACAGGCGTGGAAGGATTGACAGTCTTTCCAAGCACAAATTGTTGGAGGTAACTTATGCTTCCTCACAACAAATTTATGACATTTACTGCGGAAAAAAAAAAAATCAATGAAATATTTTTATAATAATTAGATCAAATTATGCAGATAGAGAACTTCCTGATTACAGAATGGACAGATGACCTTTCAAAAACAGGTGTTGGTTGGTTTTTTTCCCCTTCTATGGCTTTTTTCCTCCTACGAATAGCAACTTTTTTGCCTCAGTTTTTCCCTCGAGTACACTAAGCTACTTAAAAGCATCCAAAAGAAACTAAAGCATATGAAGGTTTCTGGAAGGTTTGCTAAAGGACTTGGTTTTTAACAGTTCTTTACCTTTCGGGAACAGCAACGATCACATACTGCCTCGAGCAGCCATTCTCTGCACGTGCTTGGAATTTCCTGGACTATAGAAAGTCTCCAAAACTTGCCATTCAGTATCTGCATGACATGAGCTTTCCCGTCACAGACTCGGAGGACCGGAGGAAACCCTCCGCCCAGCTCACCTAACTGCTGGATTTTGCTCACAGTTGAGCCACAGGAGATCACATCTGCTCCAACCGGGGGAAGGTCAACGGCACCCATCAGAACGCTGCTCCTACCACCGATGACTTCTACCACCCGAAAGGCATGCCTTTCCACCTAGCCTGGATGGGTCTTGCTCCACCTTTCAGGCACTGGATCTGGAGCTTTTATGGAAGAGACCTTCATTATTAAAAAGTATTTCACTCTAACAGCAGTTTATATACCCTGATCAAGACAACTCTCTCGGATTAATTACATTGAGGTCACTGAATCTTTCACTAAAAAATCGTCTCTAGACCTCAGGTTTTTGTAGTGCTTTTCTCAATATCCTTTCAATGGACAGAAACAAAATTTACCAGATTTTCTACATAGATTAGTTCATGTTACTTCCAGAAATAAAACCATTGACTTGCCTTTTGACAAATTTGAAACTCAGAACACAGTTCAACTCTTGCTTTTGTAAAAGCATAACAGATACTGAATATCAAACCAACAGAAAAAGTGGCAGAATAGAATCTATCTTCTTATCTGACATATATAACCCATGCTACTTGTTCTATTACTGTCAAAAAGTGGAACAAAAACAAAACAGGCAACGTGAACTTCTTTATGAACTTGAGCCATAATAAATTTGGTTCCTATATCCGTATTTTCTCATATATTACACAGAGTTGATCTGAATCAATACTTAAACAAGAAACAACTAGATGCTGCAGGAAACTGATTATACACAGAACTTAATCCTCATTATCCACATCAATATAAACTCATTTCCTGACATAACGCTACTCTTCGTTATTGCTCCTGTTATTAACGGCAACTTTATTTTCAGATGAGCTAGCAATCCAGATTCCTGACCCCTTCTTCTCATGAAAGAGCCAAAGGTAGGCAGGGCAATAAAGTACGTGTCCCCTTCAGACAGATTTCAATGCTGGGTTTTATTTTCTGCTGCCTAATTTCCTCTTGCAACTCCACACACAGAGGATGTTCTGCTTCTCCCCCAGACAGGGAGTGCTCCTGTGCCGTGCTCTAGAGCCAGTGTTTTCAGAGAAGGAAATTAGTCAGCAGGACATAGAGAAGAAAGACTTCAGATAGCAGGAAAGAACAAAAGCTTAATCCAGGGATTACACTGTAAAATTAGGAAGATGGCAGAATATACTTCAGCCAATGTTTGTGAAATTGTGGTCTGTCTCCAAGGTGCAAATCTAAATCTTTGAGAGCTAAACCAATCGTGAACAAAGGAAAAGCAACTAAACTATTTAGAACCAAATCAGGGTAAACAAATAAGTTTACATTATTCAATAGCTCCTTTCCATCATGTTTCTGAGTGTCTACATACTTTTATTTTTAAAAGGTATCAAAGTTGTAAAGATGCTTTTATATTCATTTCAACATGAGCAGAGCAAGACTGAAGATCTTCCGATACCCTTTAAGAGAATCTTAAAACCAGACGCATGTCATTAAGAATATTGTGGTTTCTGCCAGACAGTAGCTACCATTGCTGCTAATAGTAATAGATGTCGTGGGGAAAGGGAACCGTTACTTTTTAGTAAAGCCAGTGGGAATTTTTTCAGTCAGATACTTCTTAGCTGCAAAACACCAGTTTCTAACAGGCACTTTTTTAGAAAGTTTCTTGGGATTGGTACGGGATTTCTGGTCAAAGTAGAAAGAGATGAAAAGAAACCAAAGAATAGTTTGGTGTCTGGAGCACTTTTATAGCATGTGGTGAAGACCAGGTTCAATAACTCTTTTCTGGCTAACCTGCAACAGTAATGTGACCATAAAGTTCCCATTTCTGTTTCAAGCACTAGCTATTTTGGTGTGTCTTCCTTCTGTTTCCAAGATTAAAAAAAAAAAAAAAAAAAACAAAAAAACTTTTATACTGTTTCCATGATGACTGTGTCTTTCCATCTGTTATGGGGTTTTTAAAATCTTCTACACAAATGATCCTCCAACCTCTCTAATATGAATGAGAAACCTCACTAATTAAAGGATACAGCGTGACTAAATAAAAAGAGAAAATATTTTATGTCTACACTATGAACACTTCAAACCATTTTCCAGCAAATAGTGTCCCACCCCGCAAACACCAAAGATTGTACGTATGTTTACTCAAATAACCCATGTTATTCATGAGCAGACATTTTATAGGACAGAGGCAAAAAGTATTATTCCTGAAAGAATTGCTTTGTAATATAGGATCGACGGTAAGGTCAAAAGGAAGCATTTTTGGACGTGTTCCATCACTTGATGTTCAGGAAACCATTTTGTATGACACAAAGGATTAGGAAAAATAAGCTGCATGACATTTATTTTGTAATTTTAACATTAATATCTGTAGAAACATTTTATTGTCAGTACAAAAGTTAACAGATTTTAATACTTCTTTTACCCAATTTAAAAAAAAAAAAAACAAAACCACACCACCACATAAAACAGTGTAATTTGCATTCATATTGCATGGCCATATCAGTGTGAGTGTTCTGAAAGTAAAAACACACCACTTCCGTAAAAAGATACAACCAACAGTGAAATTCTAGCAGAGGCCAGTGCTATACCTACTGTTATGGAATGGATCAGAAGGAAATACTGGAGTCAGCATGAATTAATCCCTTAAAAAGATGCTGATATTCCTATGGCAAATTGTCATTATAAACAACTTCTCTCTTTTTAACTTAAGTTACAATAGAGGGATAGTCTAAGAGGCAAAAGATCCAGGCCAGAAGATCTGGAACCTATTATCCAACTCAGGGAAGAGAATTGTAGTTAATTTGATGCATGTGCAACTCAGGGTAGAAGCTCAGCTCCTTTTAGAGCAGTACATTCTGCTATGGTTATAGACAAATTCATGTCTTTCCTTACTTTAGGAACCCTCTTTAATATTTTCTTCTTTTTTTCTGTGTGTATGTGGAATGAATCTGCTTTTTGGCCGTTGGAAACGTTGCCGAAGAGTTAAATTCTTAAAGTGACAGGTATTGAGAATAAAAGACTTTCTTGTTAAAGGATTTGGTTTTGATAAGAATAATCATCTGACACTGCAGTTTTTAAACACAAATAAATCAAAAGTTTAATTCCCCAAAATTAGTTATATACTGTAAATATTTCTTTTTTTTAAAGATCTGAAAACTAGTAAAGTCTGAGCAATATATCTACTAGTTCTCTGTGCTGCCTGCATAGAAATGCCATTTAAATTACAAAAACACAACAACCCTATAAACGATTAACTGTTTTGTACATTACCAATTAGTTAATAAATTAATGATATACCATTTTCCCTGAAAGCAAAGTATTTTCCACCTTTGGATGGTGAAAATTAAGAAATTCTGTGTAAGAACAGCATTTAGCAAATAGCTGTTAAAAAAGAGACTAATTTGCTAGGTGGATTGGGACATCCATTTTTAAATCAATACAAAAAATAATTCATTGTAAATATATATAATATATATTTATACATATTTTGAATATATTTACATACATCCAGCACCTATATACTGCATTTGTGCTCTGTAAGTGTGTGCCAACATATATTTTCTCCAAATATTACAAAATAAACAAGAAAGGCAGACCCAGAGTTTGCCTCAAGTCCAACTGGTCCATTGTACAAAGTCTGTTGCAGCTTACAGGAAGCCAGAAAGTTGATAGCGATGGGTATCTAGACACAGCTCATAAACATTCTTTGTTGGGAATATTTAAAAGTTGCAAATTATGAGATTCTTTATGTAGGTTCTGACTGCTTTCCTCCAAGTTTTCTTTTGTTTTTTTTTCTTCTTCCATATTTCATATGTACAAGCAGAAACATTAAGGTCCTGGAGAAAAGATTTTGTTTTGTAGAGGGTAGGTAGCTTGATGTTCTTGTTTCTTTATTCCTCTCTATGATTTCTTTTCATGTTTTAACACTTCCATTCATGTGTTGGTACTTGGGAAGACAAGGTTCATAAGGCATTGGATCGGGAGAAAAAACAGAGTCATCACCTGAAGAACACGAGCTCCTCGTGTCAGGGTAACTAGGTGAATACTGTTCGAGAGGTCCACTGAGGTCCAGATACTCCTATGACAAAAGAAATAAATGGCATTTTTAGACAGTGAGTAAAACTGTCAATAACATGTTACCACTGCTCTGATTTGGCTTGATTATACAGTGCATAAAAGAACGGTTTAAAAACGACACTCATTTCTGTAATGCAATTGCATTCAAAACTGCCTGTTGCTTAAACATCTTCTCAAACAAGGAGCTTGAACAGAGAAAGAAAAACCAAACCAATAACACTGTACTTTTCTGAAGTCCAACATCACCAGCATTAGCCGCGTCAGTGGAAATAAACATGCCAACCACATCAAAAGAGGACTTTTCACTCGCAATGATAAAAACGAAATTTCATCCTAAATAGAACCATTTTTCTTTAGCACATGGTAATGATTTGGAGAGGGAAAGATACTTCCAACTTTATATTCCTTTGGTCAGTTTGAATATCTGTTTTATATTCTGCGATATTAAATATGTGTTTAAACATGCAGTGGCATACGTGCAAAAACGAACTGAAAGGAAAACAAAATTAAATTCACTAGATTTGGGTTTTTTACACTATATATTCATATGTGTGTGTGTGTGTGTGTGAAGAGTAGCCATGACCAAAGCAGTCATTACAAAAGGAAATAATATCTGCTGAATCCAAGTTTTGGGTTAAGGCTCTTCTGCTAGAAACAACAGTTTTGGCAGGAGAATAAAGTTATTTTTCCCCTTGAAACGTTCCTTCTCTTTCAACTTCTAAAGGCAGCTGCATTCATTTAAATGCAATCTCTTCATTTGCTAAACCACAAGTTATGATCGTACTGATGAGACAAGTCTTCCACCTCAGTCAGTATTTTATGCTGCTGTGCTTAGGTTTGGCGTAATTTAGTTCTTTGGTTAACATATTTTTTTAAGTCAGAAATTCAATCGTTACCATATTATAGTTAAAAAATGGTCACCATTTTAAAAGAGGGGGGAATGTAAGTTTTAGAATGCCTGCAAATACAGTAGGCAGCAAGAGAAGGCAGTTTGGATCTATGATTACTGTCTACCTCGCTGCCTAGGCTTTTAAAAGATCCACAAGGACAATCTTGACCCTTATTTATATATTAGCAAACCAGTCCTACGTGACCAGAAACAATCAACCACTTTCCAGACAGATAGAAGAAGAAAGTATTCCGGTATTGGAAGAAACAGGGCCTTCTCATGGGATATCAGGCATGGCTTGTCATAGCAAAAGACTTGATATAATTCAGTTATGAATTCAGTATTGAAGGTGGGATCCTTCACCCTTCTCCAGCCTCCTTATCCAATGTCAAGGGCCAAAGTCACATAAAGGGGCATAAGAAGTTTCCAGTATCAGGATGGTTCCTGGTGTTGATATAACGACACAGCCACGGGGCTGACGCTTGGTGACTTGTGCTCAACAAAACCACCCCCAAAAAACAAAACACCAACAAAAAAACCCCAACAAGTGATGATTCAGCATGGAGAAGAGCAAGACATTACCATTTAAGCAGAAATAATTACTTGCACAAATGCAGAAGGTATTGGCTGCCCTAGCAATTTTTTGAGTTGTTGGGTAAACCTGGCTGACCCTGTATCAACAGTGTCATTTTGGGGGGAAAAGGGAAAGTGCCACTGTGGAGAGGATAAGCAGAAGTATTGTCAGACTGATGCACAAAGAATGCGCTTCAGGAAAACTGCAGATTACAAAAAAATAGAGGTCTCAAAAGCACAAGCTATGGACAAAAATGGAACACACTGGAGTTCTCAGGAGACTCTGAGTGAGAACATGACGAGTTTTCAGGAACGTAAGATGTGCTGCAAAGACAAGTGAAATAATTTGCTTTCTATGTCCAGGGTAAATAGGACAAAAGCAATATCTTATGTTGAAAGATTAGAGATTAGGAAAAACTTTCAAGAAGTAAAGCTAACGAAACAAAGCAATAGACTGTCAAGGGGTGATGCAGAAATACAGCAGTGGAGATCTTTAAGGACAAGTTACATAAACATCTGTCAGGAATGACAAACATATAGTGGATGCTGCCGTAGGCCGATCAGATGGACTGGATGTGTTCCTGAACTTTTCCAGCCGTTTTTCCTATGATTCTAGTCTAAAGTAATTTACATAACCCTAAAGGCCTTTTCAGGTTACCTTTGAGATCATTCCAGGTCCATGAGCAGTACAGATTTGGGAAGACAAGACGGTTAAACACACACAAAAAAGAAAGCAATATCCTTTCCCAGGCTCAGAATTGCAGCCCAGAACCTCCCTCTTGAATTTGCAAATGCATATCCAGTCCAAGCCACCCAGCACTCCGCAGTGGCAGCCAGCCCACCTCCAACTGGTCTTGTGAAATCATATATAAATTAGGCAGAAAAAGATGCAGTCACTACTGGATGAGGCGAAAACGGTAATGGGACGCAGAGCTGTGTTACCGACTCCGTAGGGAGCGCATATTCCTGCCTCATCTCTGAGCCACCCCTGAAGGTGCCACTTCTTAGAGTAAACCTTACAAAACAGAATCCAGACAAATTTATAGCTGCTACTGAAGCCAAAATCTTTTTCAACTGGATCTACTAGGCAAATGATGGCCATAAAAAATGGCATCTCTTTACTCAGGTTCTCCTGTCGTCATTATTGCATACAGCCTTTCCTAATACTGCTTAATAAACCATTTTTTATTTCTCCAACAATTCTGAAAAATTAGAAAGTAATGTTGCGGACCAATATAAAGTGATCCAAATCTTTTTTTTTCTACCTTTCCCTCCCCCCCTTATAAAGAAGTGCTATAATCTTAGAAAATCTGAAAAATGTATTTTGAAATGGTCAAAACAAGTTGTTGCAACTTTCCTCTGTAAGGGCATTGTGCTTTTTTTTCCTCCCATTATATATAACATTTCTCAGAAATGATAGAAATTTGTAAAATATTTCTGGGACACCAAGCACTTTGTCTCAAAAGAAGTTTCCACCAAAATAATCAACATTTCCATCACTTGTCATCTTCCTCAAAGGGGCATGTGATTTAGTGATAAGAGAACCGATTCCTGTGTGAATACCCTAATCAGTGTGTTCCTTGCTAAAACTAATAATATCTTAGACCTCTGAAAGAATGCTTTTCAAATAAAACCTTTTCGCATTCATATATCCCAACCCGAAGCAGTGTTAGGCAGGACCTTTGGATAATTGGATGGCTGTTTGCACCTTCCCCGTGGGCCCTCGTTCCCTCCACAGAGAGCTATTTCAGCAAACCTAATTCACTCTCAGACATATAATCTGAAATCTACCATTGACAATTTCTCCTCTTCTGACCTAGATATCATGGCTGGGAATCAAACTGAGTCGACAAATGAAAACCACCATGAACTCTACGTCTCTCCTTCACATGAAATTCATGTTGAAACATAAACATTGCCTCTCCACCTGCCACGTGTAGTCCCTTGATACTGCTATGCTAAAAACATCAAAAGATGCAATGAGAAGTAAACAATAATACTTTAAAAATGTGTTTCTGTTTATTTACATAAATCAAGGCATAATGGCAAGAAACCGAGGATTTCATAGGATACATAGTTTAGCTGCGTGTAACCTCAGAGGACAACGACAAACAGAACAAGAAGCGAACTTGAGCAGGATTTCATAATTGAATAAATTCCATCTGTCTCCTGAACCATTTGTCCTGATCAGCAGCTTATGGAGGGAAACAATTTACCTACCTCATTAGTTGTGAGAGTGAGAATCCGATCCAAGTCTTCTACCAACTGTTTAAAAGTCGGTCTCTGTGAAGGCACAGCATGCCAGCAATCTCTCATCATCATATAGCTGTAAGAAATACGCATTTTCTTGGCTTAATTAAAATCACGCGTCCTTCTCGTAAACCTTTTCATAGACAGTCAATGTTCTTCATCACAAGTAAAGCAGCGAGCCCCCACAGCCCTTCCACGTGGACCACTGACTTCCCCAAAACGGCACAATTCTCTCACTTCCCCCAAAGGTGCATTTCTACTCCTGTATCTCTCTTGCCCAGTGTCTAAATTACCATTTTGTGGACCCAATTCTGCAGCCTTCTCTCCCAGGAATTTCAATGGTATTAAATCACACATGCTTAAATATTTTTGCATGTTAGGGACTGTGGTCTTTGTGAAGTGAAGAAATTAAAATGGGGGGAAAAATTGTAAAAGTAGTCAGGGACTATACTGAAATACCAGAAAGAGAAAACACTCTCCCCTCATTACCAGGAGATAATGCTGCGTTGATGCAGAAGTTCCCAAATTGTGTACAACACCAGCCTGATGTAGCTTACATATGATTAGTGGTATGCGTGCCATTTAGGAATTTTCAGGTTAACGAGATTAAAATAAAATAAATACAAGTGTAAAAACACTGATGAAGACTGGCATGTAGGTGATCTCTTCTTTTTTCAACAGGATCACAGCAGGGTGTGTAAAGAAGTACCCTCTGTCAAACATTTCCTGAAGACCTTTTCATACCTTTTCTTTACATATCTACACACACACATATCTCCACAATTTCAGCGTCAACCAATTCTGAAAATAGCATTAATCACGTTTATTGAGTACAGTTTGTGCCCTTCCGTCCTGGTACAGCAAATAAGGGTCCTTACAGCTCATTGGTGCAGTTGGCAGGTTTATCCATTCGGTGCCCTTCTTTAAGCAGCTTAAAAAGTTCCTCCACTGGGATTCCTGGGTAGGGCGATCCTCCTAACGTGAAGATCTCCCACATTAACACACCAAATGACCAGCTACAAATCAAAGAGAAAACTGCATTAGGAGATCTGCCTTACTGCTGAATAGAGAGATGTGTCTGCGGCAGATGGACTGACTGCCAGTCCCTCTCAGGAGATGCTTAAATCAGCATCTGCCCAACTCTGACCGCCCTGAGCAGGACATCGATCTGTGATGTGCGTCAGATGCATGGGCAGCACACAGAACAGGGACTATTCTCAAACACACTCTTCGCCTTTGCCTGGTGTGCTCTGAGCCCCCGAGCTTCCAAGGCTACTGCAAAGAACCGCGTCTTCAGTGCTTAATTATTTACAGAATGCTCACAGCTGAGCCGGATTGCAATTACGTGGCGGGATATTTTGGAAAAAGCAGGCTGTTCAAAACAAAAATATTTTGCATCATTCTGCTTTTTTTTATTTTACTGATTTCTGTTAGGAAATTAAGGAGGATAATTTTTAAGCCAGTTTTCCTGCCTGCTTGCCACCTCCTCCAGAGCCTGCCCCATCACGCCTTGCTGGCAACCTAGGGCTCTTTGGCAGGCTGCTCTGCCAGGTGAGCAACAGCACGCAGCTTGCACTGGCTCCCAAGCTTCTCTGCAGCTCTCCCAGCTTTGCAGCAGTGTATTTTAGTCAGCTGTTTGCACAAACTTACAATAACATTCTCTTTAGCTGTCTTCAAATCCACCACAGGGCCAAGAGCCTCCAAGTTCCAGCACTGAAATCCTCGTGCTCCGTGGCTGCTGAGGAGCTCAGACTGACTCTCAGTCCGGAACCAGTGGAGTAGTTTACTTCACATTCACTTAAATATTTTGCCAAGATGTTATTTTAAAAAAAAAGTTTGATCCACTCTTAACCTGTGTATATAGTTTCCTTTGTAAATAATGCAAAGATTGCAAGAAAAGCCTCAGTAAATACTTTTCTTGAGTAGGAGGCAGCACGGGAAGTGCACTCAGGTTAAAGAAAGAGGAGATACCTCTGATTTTCTCCACCCTGCCCTTTTTCTTTTTAACCCTGCACTGACATGCACAACCTTTTACACCTGTGCTGGGAAGCATCCAGCCCTTTACGGTTAACAGCTTCTCTTGGAGAAATAAAAAACGTAAGATATTCATCTGCATTGCATAAAAAAAAAATACATGTCTACTTCAAGCACAACGCACGCAAGTACTGTAGATGGGCCTAGGAAACTGTAATAGGAAGCAGAATAAACCCTGAGCGGTTGCATCAGCCAGCGGCTCTGTGCACACATGAAAAGATTTTGAAGTGTCAGAGTCCAATGATTTCCTATTACATGCGAAGTACTGCTGGGAAGCAACACCACTTCTAAAAATCAGAGAATGCGTTTCTGGTATATCCAGCCTATGTTTTATTGTACCTAACCTTAGCACAAATTTTTATACGAAATTTTCAGGGACTTTCTTTTCTTTCTTTCTTTTCTCTCTACCTTTTTTTTTTTCCCCCCTCTTTCTTTTTTTTTTTTTTTTAAAACCTGAAGGAAGTCCAGAGTATGTCAAAAGCCAAGCAAATTAGCTAGACTCTTTGTAGCTGCACATCCGTAAATAAGTTCAAGGGGGGAAACTTCCGCACTGACAGAAGGAGGTTAGCGTTTTCCACCTTTCATGTGCTTTGAAGCTGGGCAGATTAGTAACAGAGCACTGGTTAGCAGTCTACCATAAAATCCTCACTTTCTAAGGGCAAGTCCTGTTCCATCTATTAATATGTGAAACAGAATGAAAACGCTTAAAGGTAAAGGACAACAGGAAAATACACTTAAAATATCCCAAACTTTAACAAATACAAACCAAAACAACCCTCCTTCCTAGCCCCAAAGCCCCATTCAAATAAGGCCACTTACACGTCACTTTGATGCGTGTAAACTCTGTCAAACAGAGCTTCTGGAGCCATCCACTTTACTGGAAGCCGTCCCTGCAAGTTTGGAGGGGAAGGGAAGAAAAATTAAAATGGTAGCAATTTACAGGATGATTTCAACACCAATTTTTTAAAAGATTAATCAATTCTCAGGGAACAGTCTGCTAATGCAAACCAGCACATAGTTTACCTTTAAAATTTTCTGGAAAAAAGAAGTAAAATGGGCTAAAGCGGGGAGACGGTTAAGAAAAATGGATATACACATTGAAAATAAAATTAAAAGCATTAAGGGCTCCCAAAAAGTTCCCAGACTGCTTGCTAGGAGAACGATAGGATAAGCAGATCAAAATGAAAAAGATTATTCCACTACAGCTCTTTAAAGACAAAAAAACCCCATCAATAATCCTCTGAAAAACAGGCCTGCCCGCAAAACTCAGTTGATGGCTAAACCCAAGAATTTGGTTTCCCTGTCCACCTTTTGCAGTGGCCCAAAGCTCACAGGCACAACTGCCTGGTGCTCTGCACACACGCTCCGCTCTGCTCAGAGCCCAGGAACCGCACTGCATTTGGTATGAAGAAGGTTCAATTCCCCCCAGTACTGACGTACCCATACCGGTTACTCTGTCTTTTGGAAGTAGGCAGATATTACCATTAAAATGCCATTAATCACTTAGTGCTTTGTTTTCATAGATAAGCCACTTAACGTGATTGTTAATAATAATTAATATTTACACAAAATATTGGAGTCTATAGAACTGGATGAGTTCTGCAAAGTTGCCATCAAAACCCAAGTGTAGTTCGTCAGGATCTTAAGAAAACCCCTGAGAAGGAGGTGTAAGCTGTTTAACCTAGGCATCAATAACTACATTCGAAATGTTTTATCTTCTTGATTCGGTACAGGTTAAACAGCAAAATGATGACGGAGTGGGTAGTAAAAAAAAAATAAAAAAAAAAAAAAAAAATCAATTTTCTCAACCTCTAGCCCCGCTTTGATACTACCGCCATAACTTGTACATAACAAGCTAAGTACAGGCAAAAGGCATAAAGCTGTATGTGACATTACCACACATGAACAGGATTTTTATTATGGTTATTGCTAGCACTGTTAATACAGTGTTTTTCAAGATCCTAGGCTTGGTACAAAATGAGCTGGAATCAACAGGAATATTTCCACTTATTTCAAGTGATTGGAGTCAAGGACACGCACAAAACAATTGTTGTATTTTAGCGTTTCTAATAAATCATACAAGATACAGCCTCTTTGGTTATCTTTTTAACTAACTGTCACTGTAAGAGGGGACAGAAACGCTTATGTCCTTGATCCCTGTTTTCTGCCTGCGACAAAAAGTGAGGCTGCTGTACAAGAAGCCCATTAAGTTTACAACCATAGTTTTGAAGTGAATCCTTGAAAGAAACACTTGTTTCCAGAGATAAGAAAACCATCCACTTACATTAGTAGTCTTTTTATAATAATCTATATTGTTGATGTCTCTGGCTAAACCAAAGTCTGCTATTTTCATGACATTATTTTCAGTTACCAAAACGTTTCTTGCAGCCAAGTCTCGATGGATACACTGGAAAGAAAAGAAAAGAAACAAAAAAGGCCCACTGAAATAAACTGCTGTAAAAGTGAAATTACTTCTACACCATAACTAAGTCTCCTTTACAGATTTTACCCTAAATCACACGGTGGGAAAGCCACACATTTACTACAAGCCTGTGAAATGTGATTGTCTTAATGACTCCAATCCATCCCCTCAGCTGGTGTTTCCAAGTTGAACGACGGCCCCAGGAAGCCCCTTAGAAAAGCCTGGTTTAAGACTTATATTTTGCTAAGGCTGACAGCTTGGGTGGTGACCCAAACTGTGCCACGCTGTTTGTGATTCACTCTCCGTTACACGTGCCCGGGTACAGGTATTGCAGCGCTTTAATTACAAATACCATTAATGAGCGTTTTATGAAGTTGCTTCTCTTAAATTATATCATCTCACCAGAGCTAAAACCTGACAGTCTGGATCAGTGCAACCATTTTTAATATAAAAGATCTTAATATGAGATCTATCCACAGGACATAATTTTAAACTAGATGTCTAGGGTGTGTGTATTTACCTCAACCATGAGACTATAACAATTTAATTAAAAAAAACCCCAAACACAAACCAAAATAACATAATCAGGCCTGGGCTCTTTGCTTTTTAAACAGCTTTGATACTGAAACTGAAAATGCTGTCTCCTCAGAGGTTTCTTCTTCACATCAGCATTATCCTGGAAACTTGCAACTGATTCTGGACACTGAAAGGACGTTGTGACTGCGCTGGATATTATTCCTGTGTTTAAGCAGCCTTATCAGGGGGGATGGCGGCAGGGACATGGCAAGGAACATTGCATTTGGAATCTCCCCGGGCTATTCTACTTCTTTTCAAGTTAAATATCTTTTTTTTTTTTTCATCCTCAATTTTGGATTACTCTTTATGTTGCCCTCTTTATTTCAGCATGTGCATAGACATGCTGGACTGAACCACTACAAAAAAAACCCTGTACAACAGCCAATTTCTTTCTTGCATTATAACTTGCCCCAGGAATTTTCTGAGATCTCTTATGCTGCACGGATAAAACGAGCCTACAAAGCTTCTGCTCCTCACTGGGTTAGTCATGGGGAACTGCCAGGAAAAACCTGCCCCAGCAATGCCTTCATGTGCGAAGGACCAGACAACAGTACATGCTTTCAGCATCAAATCAGTCTTCTAATTCAACATCAGCAATGCTACAGAAGCAGAAACAACATAGGCCAGCCTTCCTACTTCCCTGTCCCTGTTCGCAAACCCTACAAGAACTTCCTCCAAGACACTAGGAACTCAACTCAGTCGCCCAAACAGAAGTACACATTATCATCTGAGATGCCCTGTGATACCCAAGGTATTTTGATGACAGGAGACCTGTGCCTTTCCAGAGCAGCAGGCTGAGGGTACCGCAGAGCAGCTCAAATGCCATGTAACACCTCTCAGTGAATACACCAAATGATTCAAACCCTATTATCTTCCATCAGTGTATTTCTGCTTTCTCACACCTACAGTTTTACAACTGAGACTCTTTCTATCTTCAAAAAGGTGCCATTATTCATTTCTGCATCTGACAGGTTTCATAGCTGACCCCCGGCCTAATGATTTGCTGTCTCTTTGCAACAATCTGGGTGAGTCCCTGTGTCTGGAAGTCCCTCTATCTGGAGCTCCCCTGTCATTCTTGTGCAGTACTGGAACGATGAAGAGGACACGTTAACAGAATTTTAAAAAGCATCCATCCAACTTAGGAACAACATCCCATTTCCAATGTACAATTGCAAAAAAGGAGGCACCCAAAAATCTTTACGTCTGTTTGGGGTTTTTTTGTTTGGGGTTGTTGGGTTTTTTTTCTTTTTTGGTCTCAGTGAGCCATTTATTGGATTGAAATAACAAGAACACTGGCCTTCTCACAATTCCTGCATGATGGAAATACCGTGAGAAGACCAGCTCTCTTATTATTCCAGTTCAGTAAATGGATCCCTAAGGGGAAAAGAACTAGTGAAATACAAACAGAAACGGTGGGATATCTGAAGAGCCGGAATGCACAGTTTTGCTATGTGCTGCCTTTGTTTCCCCTCCACCCTCTGCCTTGTGCAATGCCTTACATTCCGTCAAGTTCGGCGCAGCGAACTTTGCAAAGGAACCGGATCAAGGATGAAATGGTTCTGCCATGTGCATCTGTGCTAACGCACACCTTCTTGGCAGTGTCCTACGACAGCACTTTAGAGCTTCTCAGGCAGATGCTTGTTCTCAAGATTTGCCAATCAAAAGATTTATTTTTTCCTTTCACAACAGTTCTATTTTCTTGGGACATGGCTCATTGCCAGGCAAATGTTTCATTAATCTTAGAAAAAGATATCCCAAGGTGCTTTACCTAATACAATACTCATGCTTACTTCATTAGAAGATTTTGTCTCGGTGTCATGCATGTCTCCCTGTCTACCCTACTGTACTGAGAATTACTATTTCAAAACAAAAGGATAAAAGCAAAATTAGACCTCGATTCGCCCTCCTCGTAACCTCTACAAGTGCAGAAAAGCAATAAAAAAAAAATCATGACTCTACACAACAGGACTGGTGGTTTACACTCAGTTCTGGTCTTTGGTTAAAAACAGCTCCATACTTGGGAGCGGCCACGACTGCAAATCGGAACAAACCCCACTAACCACTCCACACCTTGCAGGAAGTGTTTATCATCAATATGTGGTGCTCTGCTTTAGACATTGGGTCCAAACACCACCCAGGGTATTCATGATTGCTTGTCCACCAAGCCACAATATGTTTACAGAGTTAGCTATAGAGGGCTATTTAAGGTTTCGTAACTATAATTTAATGAAATTACTGGTGAAAAAAAGGTTTGAAGAAAAGTTGAAGAAATAACTGTCTAGGGACAAGACAGGATAAATAAATTCTTTCAACAAGCTTGGTCTCCTGACAAACACCAGTTTTAAGTAAAGCGCATAATTTACAGTGACTAATTCACTCCACCTATTTTTGCCTCTTCTGTTTAAAATTTTTGCCCTGGCATCTTCTGGTCTTCTCAACTCTGGCTGTTACCATTCTGTAAATCCTTTCACTAACTGAATTCATTTATTTTACATCACTACGTGAGCTGATTTGGTTGATTTGACCGGAAACAGAAGGCAAATGGTGCCTGCTGTCTCACGGGTGGAGTGATGTGACTTGTGTAATCAAGTGACCACCTGTGCTTATGAATTCAAAGTGCAGATATGTACGCAATATTTACTTTGAACGATCCATTTGGGGCCTCATTTTAGCAATGTTATTAAACAGAGATTAAAAACTTTAAGTGTATGCATTTTCCCACTGATCTCCAAGAGTATGGATTATGCAACCTGTTTGAGAAAGGTCCTTCTCCCAGCAAATTCTTGAACACAAACGAGACAAGAACAAAACTAAACAAAAAAAAGTGCCGAACAAATACGCACCATGCGCTTTGTGCAGTACTTGCCGAGTTCTACCTACTTTTTGTGAAGCCAGGTACTCCATGCCTCTTGCCAACTGGTATGTGCACGACACTAAGTCCTTGAATGTCATCTGCTCTTCTGGTACCCTGTTAATATCAAAGGAATACTCCATCCCCGGGGGGCGGCGTGCTCGCAGGTACTCACGCAGGTTTCCTTTGGAAGCATATTCTACTATCACATACAATGGACCTTTGGATAAACAGAACCGTGTGAAAACTGGAGTAAGGTCAAAAGGTAAAATGTTTTTATGTAAAGAAGCTCTTAGCGTTCTATAATAAATGAACTAAATTAATAAATGTTTAACGGTGAAATCAGTAAGCACAACTCGAAAGAAAAGGTGGTCCAGACCTGGCAAAGTGACTGGCCCAAAGCTCCATAGCAGGACAGTAGCAGAGCTACAATTAGTGGCTGTAAGTACCTAAACCCTGACCCAGTGCCTATTCCTTCCAGCCCATGCCATGTACAGACAAGCAAGCATTTTCAACCAAAAAATGCTGTGAGATCTCAAACAAGGGGAAAGTGCTTCTTAAGGTTTATTAATATCCAGAGTTTTATGCCATGCTGCATCACTTTACATGACATAATTAGCTTTTAATAAAAACACTGTGGTCTTTAGAGAGTAAAAGTGCTCATTTCAAATTCATGGCATACAAGTTCCACTACAGCACAACTGACAATTCAGAACAACAGGCATGGGTAAAGCCTCTGTAAAATGTCATTTTTTCCCCTACAGCAAGGGATTAAGAGAGTTTTCATATGATATAGTACCCTTTCTCATATTAAAGCTGCAAATATAATGAGAGACAGAAGTTAAAATATTGCTGCTAAGCTAGGGAAATATCTAAAAATCCCATCATGGCATGACTGCTTCTGTAAAAACTCTTGAAAAATTATAATTAAGGAGACTTTCGGAGACCTGTTGCAAAGTCCTGGTTTACTTTCTTTTCTCTACTCACCATCCTGGGTACAGGCTCCAAGGAGATTGATGATATTTTTATGCTTCCCAATCATCTTCATCATCTCCATCTCTGACACCAGGTCAGACAGATCTTTTTCTGTAGCATCATCTGTACGAGACACAGGTTCAGTTCATATTTTCTAGCGTGCCAGCCTGAACTTCACTAAGGCTCACCAGTTGGTGTAAAACATGTGTGCTTCAAAACACAGAATACAGGACTTGTTTTCCAGTATATACTGTACGTTAGACGAAGTCCTATGTCATGTCCTAACAAAAAATAGCCTCAACCTCTTTGATGGACTGACCATCTCTTCAATGTTATATGTTAAGAGGCAACACAGTAATAGACACAAAAATGCTGTCCTTAGCTATCAAACCTCCAATAACTATGCCTTTCTTGCAAACCAACCTTTCAATTAAATTCAAAATAAATCGGCACCAACCACCTGGACTGAATGGGCTAGGATCTACACGTGGACAGCCTCTGACATGAGCTAAACTAAAAGCAGAGAGACCCACACGATGCTAATACATCTCCTGGCTCCTAAATACTCATTGCTCAAGATAAACAGGCTGTCAAGGGCACAGATTTACACCCCAAACTGCTGAAGGCTGAGGTCAGCTATGTGCTCTTTGACCCCCCCCAAGATGACAGAGTTCAGGTGCCACAAAGGAAACTTTTCGTGGATGAGAACTGCCGTATCACCCATTCTGATCCCTAATCACCTGATTTTCTTACCTTTCAACATCTTCACTGCCACAGTCACCGCTTCTTTTGGCCTGTCTTTGTCAATCCCAACCGCTTCGGCCATGACGACTTGCCCAAAGCAACCTTCTCCCAGGGGTTTACCCAGCGTCAGCCTAGAGGTGTAAACAGGAGATTAACACACAGCATCTGGTGAAGGGATGGAGCCAGTGAAATTCCAGGGCTAAATATAAAAAGCTTTCAACAACTTGCTGTAGCATTAAGCGTTTATCATATGGAACTAATGAGACCCCGGGTGCGCGACGGTTTTCATGCGCGCTGCAGTATGTTTTCTTAGGGACGATACAGCGAACGTCTCATATGGGCAGATCAGTTGCTAAGCCCAGCTTTTAAGCTCTCCCTCTCCTTATACTAAAAAGCTGTACTCGATGGCTAGCGGCGAGACACGGTGTGGAGGGGCAGAGCTTTCAAAAAGCATCAGACCGCGGCTGAAATTCAGGAGCAGCCAGCAACACGCAAGCTTTTCCTGTCATTGTAACACGGCCGGTTGTATTCTTTTTCACATTGACTGCGAGGAGATGAAAGAAAAGTTTCTTTGTGTGGGTTGCCATGTGGTGGCTTTCAGGCAGCTGATAATTCGTGTGCTAAAGGGTGGTATTAAGAGTGGGGGGATGTTTTAAATATTATAAACTCCTGTGATATAAGGGCAACACTGCAAACAAAGGAAAATCAAACATGCTCTGGGGCAGCTTAATTTTAGCTCAAAATTCATATTCTTGCTTTCTGTTTGGGGATGTGAGCCGTGAACATTTGCCTAATGACCTCTTGGGCTGAAGGGATTAGACAGGACAGAGACAGCAAGTCAGTAGACACCGTGTTTGGGCACAGCTGCGGGTAATTATCACACCCATTTCCCTTTCTTGTGGCTGATGAGGTGGCCAGACAGCCTCCTCCTTGTGGGAGAGAGGAGGGAGGACGAAGGCGAGAGAAGGGGAAGGGGAAAGAGGCCGGTGACAGGCGCACGGCGAAGGCTCGGGAGGGGTTACTGCTGCGAGAGCCCGGGTAAAGGCGCCCGCGATGCTCCCGCGCCTTGAAGATGCTCACACGCCTTGAACGGCTGCCAGGAGCAGCCTCGGCCGCCGCTGCCTCCGGCTCCGCTCTTCTGCTGCGAGTCCCGGCGCGGCTCACGCAGAGGCGACGCTCTCCCTGCCCGGCCGCACGAGCGGCGGCACAAAGGCGGCACCTCCGCGGGACAAAGCACTTGGCAGAGCTGAGCATCCCCTACAAGCCGTCTTCTCCACAGCCTCCCCACCCACAGCAAGATCGCCCTTCTGACATCCTCACGCATTCCCCCAGCGCTTTGATCCTTTAAGGGGCGAGACGGGACGCTTTATTTACCCACAGCTGGGTCTAGCACAGAGCCTGTTCCTTGGCTGCGGGCTCTTTGCTGCCACAAATGTCATGTATGAGGGTGACAGAAGACGTCTCCTCTCTGCAGCACCCGGGCTCTGCTCAGAGAGTGGGAAGCAGAGACTGGGGGAAACTGGAACTCCATTTTAATCACAGTACCAACGTAAGAAACCTTTTAAAAAGAGCAGTCACTAACTGGGCTATGCAAAATGCATTTTGTGGAGCATATAGCTGGTTGCAAAACCTGCTCAGCTGTAACAGACAGACACAGAGACGTCGATCTCAACTTTAGGAGGATAAAGAGGTAATGTAAAAAAGAAACTTCAAAGCCTCTGGGCAAAATCTTTTTGGTTCCAGTGTAAATGCTTAAGGGCCACATTCAGGCTCCATAACTCGCAGAAATTACCATCTAACTCCAGAAGCAGTGCCACGGCAGAAATCAGGGAGGGTGTTCGGCGGGTTCGATGCTGCTGTTATCCAGTGTAGGAGCCAGATTTGGATAAGCTTTTTCATAACCGAGTTCTTAAGGTCTTGGCTTTCCACGGTGAAAAGCAGGACTCACAGATATGATATACGTAATAGGGACTCATTCTTAAAAGCATGGACTTCCGTCTTCCCCCGTGAAATACAGGCAGAGTTGTCATACCATCAACAGAAGAGTGTTAGACCAGGGCTAAGTGGTTTGAAAACCCTGCTTATCTGCTCAGGCACAAGACAGAAGTGAGAGGGGGTTCCTCCCGAGGGCAGCCCGCAGAATCCTTGTCAAATGCGGTCTTTGCCTCAGTGAGAATTCCTCGAGCTGTTTTGGATTGGTTTCTAAAGCAAACGCGGGTTTAAAAAGGTGCAAAGACTGAAGGGCAGCGTATGCTATGCTGAGGTCATCCTGCATTTTCTCCAGAACTAAAATTGAATTTAGGATCTTGGCAGAGAACAAACATTTGCATTGGAAACTGGTTAATTTATGTGCTATTGCCCTGCTAGGACTAAAGTAACAAACCCCTCATTGTGTGCCTCCTGCCCCCCAACCTAATAAACTGCCTCTAAATAGCCTCCTTTCATTGCAAATCTGCTCCACCTACATTTGTGCTGAATGCTGGTTTTAAATGTTTAGCGCTCTAAAATTTTCCGCATTTAGTGTACCCCTCCAGGGTATGGGCTGACAGAAGTACATATACAGGCCCCCACTGTTGACTAGAATACTGCAGGTGGCAATTACAGCATTTTGCACTAGTTTTCAGCTACATCATTAAAATAATTTCCAGAAGAGTTGTCAGAAGGTTCAAAATTACAGCTCTTCTATCCAAAAGTTACACGGCTGAACTTTGAAAGAGAACTGTTCATAATAAAAGGTGCTTTTTTCTCAAAGCCACCTAAAGACTTCTTCAAGTTAGTACTAACTTTAATACATAACCATGGTTCTACCTGTATTAAGATTGTCTCTCTTTTACATGTCTTTTTTATATGAAGAAATATGGTTACAGCTTTAATTAGATTATTCAGCAGCTCATTTTGCATGTTAGTCAACAGACTTTGAAGAAAATATTATGCAGCCATATGAATTTGCATATATCAAGATTCAGTATGCTGTGCTTGAAACCTAATAATTTTAAGCTGCAGAAGTTGTGTGTGTATATATATGTACACAATACGCAAAATGTCGCATTAAATTGAAACCCATCATCTCCATTAATACAGGCTACTACAAAGTCAACGTAAAATCCTACCCAGAAGGTCCTGACAGAAGGAAAAGATTGTCTAATACCATATTCTAGACATTCTCTATCTCTTACATGATACTTTATTACCTATCTTATAAATATTTAATAATTAAGTTTAATATTTCAAGTAAGAAATATGATTTAATGTACAGAGGTATTGCTTGGGAAAATCTCAACTGCCCTTCAACAATGCTTGTCTGTGGACATCTCTTCCAGTCTAAATCTTATATATTTTGAAATAACATTTCAGATTCACTCCTTTCGTAACAAAGGAGTTGCATTTCAGCAGGGTATCTGAAAATCTACCAGAAATCTGAAAATAAAATCAGAATGACAGGCAGAGAAAATTCAGCTTCTATTTAAAAAAAGAGACCGATTTCAGATAATTGAATTGGATCTCCATCTTCAGAGGAGGTTCAGGTAATTGAGATTTTCTTTTAAACTAAAGAAACCTTGGGAGACATTGGGAAGATGTTTCCTCTCATACTGTGCCATGTTTTTCAGACATGTGTAGGTAGTGTTTAGAGGAACATGCTACGTACTTATCTCTCGGAAACTCCCATTTTGGGTCTTCTGGCAATTCATATTCTGAGACTCCTGCCAGCATGGGGGCATCGGCAGTAGAGGAGAGGCGAGTAGTTATCCTCACCAGAGGCGTGTTGGAATTCATGGAGGAGCTCGAGTCGGCTGACACCTGTTGTTGCAATACAAGATGCAAAAAGAAAGAAAGAAAAAAAGGCGGAGATGTAACCTTGACCCAATATCTGGAAAACAGCAGTACCTGATAACCAAGCCAGCTCAGAACAGCGGTATTAGGAACAAGTGGCTGAATCTATAGTCTTGTTTCTAGTGCACTATTCTGCTACATTTACCCTCCCTTGTAAGCACAATACTGACTCTACCTGCTGCCAAGGCTGTAAGTCTGTCCCATAGGTCAAAAACCATGTAAGTTTTAAATACATTCACTCAGAAGATAAATTAAATAAACTTTTCTCTCTTTTTGCTTATCAAATGAATATTTTTTTTAATCAACTGAGAGTATTTACATGGCCACCCTCAGATACCCAAGTGGATAGCTTATTCCATGAGCAGAGGTTACCAATAAGCTCTCTTCTTCCGCTCACTTCTAGTTGTCCATGTTACCATTTCTTTTGCCAAATCAGCATACAATGTACTATTTTTTGGTGTTACTATTAAATAGAAATTTTCAATTTTTAATTGAAAAATGGTATTTTTTGCAAAGGCTCCCATACTTTCATCAGTGCCAATCATGAAGATCAAATGTATGTTACTGTGTACAAAATGTTGGATTCTGTCACATATTTTCTAAGCATTCAATATTGAAAGCATCAAAAAGCTATCACAATAATTGGGGGATATTTAAGTCTTCAGTTAACTACACTCTTAATTAAAGATTCTGCAGGCAATGTGGAGAAGAGCTCATAAAAATAATTTATAACATCCAATGCTTTGAAATGTAACTCCCTTTGGAGTATGATTTTGCATCGGCCTCAGCAGCAATACATTTTCCTTAGAGCATCAAAGGTACTTAATGATAACTGCTTTGAAAAAGGAGGCAGCTATTCCCATCCATGTAACAAAACTTTTTTTGTTGTGAATGGTGTATCTTCCATAAGGCTCCTTCCTCAAACCTGCAAGCGGCAGCCTACTGTCTGCTGACCGCAGAGTTCCAAGTGAATACGAATACAAAACAAAAATGCTTGTATTGCCACTCTGTCCCCTTCTTTAGGTGTAAATCCTCCTTCTCTCTTCAGGCCATGACAGTCTTGGCCAAGCCCAAATCTGGTGGCCAAGGCAGGATGAAGGTTGTTTCACAATGCCATCGCTGGTACCCATCCTCACATCAGGCGGCGGGAGGTGCTTCTTGGCCAGCATGGTTGGGACCCTGCCCAGGCTGGAAGCCTAGAGCATCAGAATAACTACTGTTCTCAACCTTCGTCCTCATCACCTGGAGTCAACATTGACACCAAGTTTGCTTATGTAAAGTGCCACCAGGCTGCAATTTTGTTCCAGAGGTCTTATAACAAGATAAAAAAAAAGCAATTATAAGCAAACAGATCCTAACGGCATTAGAGTGCAAATCAGTGACACACAGTGAGTGACATGAACACAAAATCCTCTTGTCTCTATGACACCTGATAAGTGCAACTTAGTGCTCCCTTATTTCAAGTCTAATTAACAATTACAGTGTCTCAGCCAACAGAATTACTCGAGCTCCTAGGAATGGGGCTGAAAGACTTCTGCAACCATGTCATGCTCTTACACAATGTATTTTGACAAGACAAGGCTAAGGCTCTCAAACAAATTTCTCATCATGACTCTGACAACCTGTTCTGTTTGAGAGGTCTTTTTGCAGGTCGACATCCTCAAACCCATCTCATCAAATGGGGTTGGCTTCTTGACACGTTCTTCTAAGACCAGAGATTAAGACTGGAAAGAGGTTTCATCAGGAAGAAAATATTAAGGACTGCTGTAAAAAAATTAACCTTGGTAATCAGTTTTGCAGATGACAGAACTTTTTTGATACCAGAAGCTCCAGCTTCTGCATGCGAGATGTGGTATCTATGGAACAAGAGAGTAGAGCTGCACAACTAAGGCTACCATTCAAATAAGAGAGGTGGACTGCTTTCCCCCTTGTCCATCCAACCATCGCTATTGTTAATATTTACTTTCAGCAACTGTAAGTACCTGGCACATTCCTCTAGGCTAATAAATATGGTGATCACTTGGGATACAAACAGAAAACTACTATTAAGGCAGACTACGTAGCTCTGAATAAATCAGTAAGTGAATGCTGAAGAGAGTCCTTCGAGAGAGATGCTGCTGCGCCCAGCCTAGAGGGGAACACACCTGCTGGAGCCGAATTGCTCACTCAGAGCTGCACGGCAGGTCAGCATGAGAACCCGGGCCGGAATTGGACTTTCACTTATTTTTTGCTCATTTTCATTATTTCACTACAGTTTAAAAAATGATGCTTCAAGAAATGAACTAGCTCAGCACTAAGAAATGTGCAAATTTCCACGAACAATGCGGCAACTCATCTGTCCCCCACGACTTCCCCTGAATTTCATTTCTTCTATTTTGGATTCCATTTTTAAATCTTTCTCACTGCAAACCTACCACTAATACTCTACGACCACTTTCTTCATGTTTCCAAAATCCACCCACCAGGCATTTTTGTTGTGAATGGTGTATCTTCCATACAATCTTTATTCAAGATTCAAGGTATCTTGAATCTTTATTCAAGTCCTGGTTTACTTATCCATTTATTTATTAACACTGCCTTTACTTTCTCACCTTCCCTTGTCATTATAGCCATTGTTTTCATGGGACATCAGGAAGGCATGGAAGTGAAGCTGCAAAATTTAGATTATATCCCTTATGTATCAGAAATGGCCCAAAACGTTCTGGGGTCTTTTTTTTTTTTCATGAATACAATATTTGTACTAGACACTGTTCAGATCTCTGCCAGAGTTTCATCTTTTCACTAACTCTTACACTCACAATTCAGCAGTCTTAGCATGGTTAAAACCTATAAATGTAAACTTGCAATAAACTGAAACACTCTGGTGATGCATTTCAAACACAGAAGTTAAATAGTAATAATGTATAGAAAAAACAGATGAAAGACTCTGCCAGTTTCCCTTTTAACACTATTGCACATGTTTACTTCACACAATAACTGGATAATTGGCCGGAGATACTGTAAGTAACCAAAGTGCATTAACACAGATAGGAATGATGAGAAATCCAGAGGAACTACTCATTGTCTGAGAGAAGAAAAATGGACTGTACTCCCAGGTAATATTCTTCTGATTGATTAACTGGAGCAGTACAAGGAGTTACAGGAGCTCAAGGGCTATAAAAGTCTGCTCCAAAAAAGATGAAGCCAACCCAAGCTGGCCTGTGTTTGGAGGAGATTTTCTGTTTCAAAATGGCCTTTCACCTTTTCGGCAATAGTAAAGAGTTAGTTAACCTTTGAACTCATCCCTTAAGCGTCTTTTTTCATTGCATTATAAAACAATGAGAAAAACCCTACCTACTCCCAAGGTCAGTAGACATGGTCAACTTTAATCTACATGTATACATTTAAGTAACAGCATATAGAAAGCCTTTTCCCAGCTTGCTACTTGCAGCACTGCTCTCCAACCCCTTACCATGCAGGTTCAAGAACCAGCGACGCTCCTGCCATGAACCCCACATTTCAGCGTGTGGAGTTGCTTTCAAGTATGTGGATGCTCTTTTTGCTTTCCGTTATGCAAAGATTCAAGGTACATAGGACACAGGCGTACTAGAAGCCATACTGAGTTTTTGCAGCAAGCTTGTAATTGTACATGGCCAATATACGGACCACTTTTGGGTCTACCAGGTGCCAAGAAGCAGCAGCTGGACATCTAGTCAAAGTGCATGAACTTCTTGGGCATCACCCAGCTCACCAACATGTGCTTCTCAGCGATAAAGGAACAAAGCAGAGCCAGGGCAGAGAAGCAAGGAAGGGTACCTGATGTAGGTGAATTAGACATCTTCAAGCTCTACTCAGTGTCTTGGTGACACCTGTTTTAAGTGATGACACTACACTAAGGAGGTATTTTGAGTGCTTAGTCAAAGCAAGGAAGGCAGAAGTCGGCTTGACTCGAGCAGAACACTGAAAGGACTATTGTGGTATATGTTAACCTCAATAGGAAGGTAGACCTCCACCATAAAATATTCTTTGTGTGCCTCCTTTCTGCTTTTAGGAGGCCAGAACCAAGGAAAATACCAGCCTCAGACAGATCTTTAGCTCCCTAGCTGCACCTCAGAAGGAGAAAAGCCCACTGTGTCCAAACCTCACACACCAATGCATGATTATATCCCCATTTTAAGAACATATTTTTCCTTCGGCCAACACGCTGTATTTAATCAGTTCTGAGATTATGCTTTACAAGCATTTCTAAGCAGTGGAGCATTTAAAACAAACAAATCTTTGCTGGAATCTTTAAATGCCATGTGGCAAAATCAGCTGCAGAGCAGTGTGTAATTGTCTGTAATTGATTATGAAGGGTGTTTTCCCCCACTGATGATTTATACCATGTCCCGAAGCCTAGATCTGTCACTTCTGGCACTCATGCTGTGAGATTTTAGCAGCCATGCAGTGATTTCCTATAATTGTCAGTCTTATTGAAGCCTCTGCTGTAAAAGTTAATTTGAAGTCATATGCATATAAATATAATTAATAAGTAATGCTATTAGCTGTTGATAGCAATGGTCCACCTGAGTGACTGGATCTAGAAAAATACAAGGTTAAATGCATTACATGAAACTGAGTATTCCTAATGTAAAGTACTGACATTTAAAACACATGCACCACCCCTTCATGAAAAGCACTCCTTCTGAAACATTTATACAACAACAAAATAAGAAACGAGTACTACTAGGCAAGTCAATGGTTTCCATATAGAGAAATCCAAGGACAAAGCAAGAAACTAAAATAGGTATTAAGGTAAATTCCTTGCAACGTATCCTACTGACAGTTGTGTATTAATCTTTGTATTTCAGAGTCTATTCCTTAAAATGAATGATATTTTTACAGCTCAGTACTACATGAAATACTACATTACTTTACTTGTTCCAGATTACTTTTCTTTTTTTCAGGTTCCAGCTGCCATCATCATTTTGAATTAGCTATTTTGCTGGGTGAGCTTAAGTCTTACTTTAAACCAATCAGTCTTTGTTCATCACAAATGCACTCATTATATCTTTATGAAGGATTAGACTCAACAATGACAGTAGATATGAATTAATGGGAATGTATTTAAAATACTAAGCATAAGAAATCATTCCTCCCTATTTAAGACACGTATATACACCCAAGTTAGGGGGTCCAAAGTTGATAGGTTAACTGTGATAGCACTAACGAAATGCTCTAGTGATGACTAACACTTGTACTTGACTTGGACTGGGCAAGTAACTAGAGGTGGCACCATCTTTTTGCCTGTTTCAATTATAATTTATTTGTTAAAAGAAAAGAAAAGTAAGTTCTACAACATAGATGTATATCCTATTGAAAGCTACTCTTTACCTTTTGGTTCAGTCATTCTGTCACTTAAAGCCTATACCACAAATCGGCTTGTGATGTTCAATCCTACAAATACTCCTTCCCCCTCCCTCGCAGGCTGGTACTTCTACGCAGAACGTGGCTAATACCAACAGAGCACCACACCTCTCTGCTTCTATATAAAGAAGGGGAACTGCTTGCTGGATTTCCCTGTAAGCAGTTTCTATTTCGAAAACCAAGTACCAGATCCTTGTGAGGCTGAGGATTGTAGGGGGAGGGAACTGATAATTCCTGACTTCATCATGACCCTTCCTATGAATGCGAAAAGAACCGCATTTTGGCAGGAAAAAAATGCCTGCATGTGGGGAATGATAAAATCCTGTAGTAGCTCAGACTAAATAGTGTACGAGAATCCAGGCTTGCAAACCAAACCATATGTTACTCAGCAAGACTCTTATCCCGCTTAGACAAGATGGCATCACGGTCGTGCAAATGCCTCTTCGTGAACCAGGATTATTTTCATACCCAGATCCTTAGGGAGCCCGACCCAGCAGCAGAGAGCTTTGAAAACAATATCAAGAATTCCCCAATCTATGGCCTCATTTCTCTGGAATTCCAACAAATCCCATCACCCGATCCCGGACCTCTGCCCAGCTCACACAGTCTACCTGCCACCAGCATCTCCCCTACTCGCTCTCACCCATCCTCTCAACGACTCGGCCACTTTCTCTGTTCCTCCCACACACAGCGCAAAGGCAAGGGAGAACCTTCTGTGATCAATAGACAGAGGTTTAGTGACAAAACCCCACCTGGCTTTAAATACAATCCTCTGACATACAAATAAACTGAAAGAAAGAAGTAAGCCCAGCAGTACAACAAAACAAACCCAGCTGAATAATCCAGAAACATACACCCGTTAAATAAAACACCTCCTGAATTATTTTTTAATTCTTGATTTGTGACAGCAATTCTGAAATCCAAAACCAGCTTTAAAAGATGCAGGAACTAAACAACTGCTGCAACCTTAGAGACCAAGGAGATGCTAACTGAAAAATTAAGGAATCCTCACTGTTGATGAGCAAGTCTTCAGGGACTGCTCGTCTCACCTCTGCAAGCTAATACACACAAGTAGTGAAACCACCAGTGAAATCAGCATAACAGAAATACAGATTTCTTTTAACGCTTATAGTAGTTATATTTTCCTCTATGAAGACAGGAAAGCAGAGAGCCTTTCAATGAGAAATGCCTGTTAATAAAAAAGTACTCAGCAGAATTGAGAGTAGTGGAATTTTTGCTTAGGGGTTGAAACAGGTTCGCATTTTCAAACATATACTGTTTTTCAAAAATTATTCCCACTTTTAAAAGCAAAATGCTGGTTTTGCTACGAAAATCTAGAAAACCAAAATAAACCGATAAAATCCCATCTGACAAGCATGTTATGAAACAGAGATTTTTTTTTCCTTTGCGAAAACAATAGCTTTGGAGAAGGTCCATATTGCATCATTTAATGATAAATAACTAAACTGAGGGCAGCGGTTGGCACTGCTGTCACATGCAATGAAATAACACTCTCCCTCCGAGGGACCATTTCCAGCTGACACAACTGAGCTCACACCAAACCCTAGGTATTTTTTATGCCATCAACTCATCTCTGATTCATTACGATGCTTCTATATTCAGGCAGAAATGTAATAAATGTCTTTTATCTAGGCAGCTGATATGTATCTCTCTCTGGTTTAGTATACAACATTTGAAAAGCCTTCTTTGTTCAGAAAGCTACACAGAATTTTAGCCATAGAGACGGGCGAATTGAGCTGAGGGCTTCTCACCACTCTTTCTGACATACTCAGAGGCAAAAGTCCCTCTTCTTCCCAGTGATTTTCAAGCGAGTAAGTAAAATCATAAAATTACCCCCCAAAAAAGTGGCAAAGAATGTCAAACAAAGTAAGACTTAACATTTTTGCTCACAAAAAACCCCAAATATTTTTCAGATCGGACAAAGTTCATGTCCCCCACCTTGAGATTTTGTAAAATACTGCACTTTAGAGGAAGGTGGCTAAAGCATTACTGCTCTGTAGCATTTTTAACCAAGGAGATTCAGAAACCGTGAAACAAGAGTTCAGAAAAAAGTAATGCTGTTCAAAATCCCAAGACCAAGCTCCACCCTAACTCTGTGGGATCGTGCATCTAAATTTCAAACACTTACCCCCACTGAAGGACTATTTTTAAGGTACTTGTATTACTCTGACAGTGATAATATCCTGGACAGGCTGTAAAAACAGTCTGCAGAAATTCTGCACAACGCATTCATGGTGCGGATGGACCCGCACTCAACCCTCAGATCCAAACCCCCTGACCAGAGCTTGGATCCAACCCCGCAGATGGTTCTTGTTTTGAATAATGAGGTGAACCAAAGCCTCAGATGTCAACACCCTTTCCACCTCTCAGGGCTGAAACCTGGGGGCGGTTTGGTGGGTCTAGAGGTCTACCCTGAAGACCTACTGCAAGACAAGAAAAATTACAAAAGTCACAACATATTCAACTCCAGCTTCAAAAGAAACAAGTCTTTCAGGAGAGCAGAGTATGTGGGAATGGAGGCCGTTTTGGCAAGTGATGGCCTGTGACAAAGCCAAAGGCCTGTTACTTGTTCAACTGGTTCGCTGCTCGGGGTATCGCCCTCTCCAGCGACGCTCATTGCCAGCCACAAGCAATTGTAAAAATATATTTTATGTGATGCTGTTGTGTGCATTTTAAATCTGATATTTGCTTTTGTTCCTCACTCAAAAGCATTGACATCTTAATGAAACTGTCCGAGATCTGATATAGTATCTCCCCTATTTTTACTTTATTACAGTCTTTTTTCTACTTTGAGGTGCTTTCTGGATGCTTGGCTATGAAATTCCCTCCCCTCAGTCTTCAAAATTCTTCCTGGAAAATACCTCTCTGTATCTGCTATCTAGTTACTACAATAATAGTCACCTTAGAAACATTATAAATACACAATTAAATAGGATCCTGTTCCAAAGTCCATTAAGCCAGCAAAAATTTTTCCATTGACTTCAATGAGCTGTGGGATCAGGCCCCAAAATACTTTAAATACATTTTTTTGCCATCTATAGACTGCTAATACACAACATCCTCCATTTTTTACATTTCTCCTCTAACATCCCTGCCTTGATTTCCTTGCCTTGAGACACACATTGCTGTGTTAAGACGTTCTTTCTTCCCACGCCAGTCTCCTAGGTGCCAGATTAAATCCCACCCCTACCGCAATTTGGTTTGATGCTTGCTTACTCCCCTTCCCAAAGCTCTCCTCAGAAGGATGGGCTGGCTTAGTTGTTTGGTAAAAGTTTTTTAAACTCTTTATCTACTTTCTGTTACCTGTCTGCGCAGAGGGATTCGCTTTGTCAGCTTATGGACAGCGGGCTGGCTGCTGAAATCGGGCTTCTTGGTGGTGTTCTTCATGCGGCACAGGATGACCGTCAGCACCATGCAGGCAATTAAGAAGACCCCTATGCAGTAAATTGCTATTTCCAGGTAGTCTGGTGATGTCGGATATTCTTTTTCTTTCTCGGGAGCTGGATTGGAAGTTTTTAGGAGGGAACAATCATGCCACAGAGTTAGCACACAGTACAAGCATAGTTCGGTACAGTGCTTGGAACAACATGAAACGGTAAAACATCAGCAATTCTCGCAGTGACTGCGTGACGTACAGAATACTGTGGATGTTTAGGCCATCTCGCAATCTGAGAGTAATTCCTCTTTCTAGATCACTGCTTTAACTTCTCAGTTTGCCATTGAGTGTGAGCTTGTGCATGTATGTATACATATATAGACATATACATGCGTCTGCCTAGATAGGTAGGTAGATACATTGAAATATTGGATGATTAAGCATAATCTTAGGGGAATAGAAAAAACTGAAGTGTTCAAACTAGGCTCAGGTTCATTTTGTTGCTCAAGTCAAACTTCAAAAGCACTGTAATTCTTTTTAACCACATAAAGACACATCTAAAGATAAAATATTTAATTAGCTAGCCTAAAAGAAAAGTGTCTAATTTCGCAAATAGACGTTTGGGCTTGAGTCTGCATTGCCTGTTTATCCAAAATTTTCACTGAGATCTCAAAATACAGAGGGAAGGCAGGATGAATCGGTCCCTCATCATGTTTCTAAACTCAGGTTAGGGGTTTCAAGAGTTTTTCAAGGACCCGGCTGCCCAGCTGCTTAATTCACTGCGGTTCACGCCGGGTGCCTAACTCCCCTGAGGTCCTTTGAAGAGCCCAGGGTCAGATTAAAAAGCATAGTAACGCGAGCAAAAGCTGAATTGCTAGCAATCCGTTAATTAACAAGTCCTCTTTTGTGAGGACTGCGTATTTCAAGTAACCTCATCAATGGTTACTAGTCTGTGAGATTAGATTTTAGTGGGAGTGGCTCTACATAGCTGTTACTCTGATTGAAACCATTTTGAAATTATCTTCAAGACAGTTATATGTGCAAACACTGTCCCTAATCCCTTATCTGGGATTCAACCCCTGGATAAACAGCATTCCACAGCAATCAGAGGTCACTCCGCAAGCAATGCACATTCAAGCTGAAATTTTCTTGTGCCTCATTCTAGGCTTATAAAAATATTTCATTCAAGAAAATCGGTTAAAAAAATGCTGTTCAAGCACTTGCAAAATGCAAACACTGCGAGCAGAAGCAAGCTCTACACAAGTACTGCTTTGCCTGCTTGGTGACAGACCACGCAGGCTCGGTGTTCACGTAAGAGCGAGATGTATTAAAGTTGCCTTGTTCGATGTATTTTAATAAAGGGTAGGAAATTATCTGCAGAAAGAGGGAACATTTCACTCCCGTAATATGAACCTCAGCAATATGCAACATGCAGGTTTTGTACCTTTTACTTAGGATTAACTATTAATAAATGGTAAGCACAAGATGACCCAGCAAACCTCAGGTGGTTCATGTTTTTTCAAAGGAACTCCTAAGGCAGCTGCCAACAGTTATAAATGAGAAAATTTGACTAGTGTCAAAACCAACTACGGTTACATCTTCTAACAGCTGATAACAATTTTCAGGCAATAAAGCTCATTGATGTTTGTTTCTTTTAAGGACAGAAACATCATCAACCCCAGAACAGCAAGACATGCTTTGCAGTAAAAGCAAATGACTACTTGTTTTCTTAGAGCATGCAATGTTTAAAGATGCACGGAGCCGATTCCCAAGATATGGAAGGCACTGCTTCTGTACACGATCCACTGGCATTAAAATTAGAATTTCCAAAAGAGAATTGGATGATAGGTAAAAGTGAATTTAAGCACACTGAATAGCTCAGGTATTTTAATGAAACAGTACACGACTGTGGCCAAATTAGTCCCAAAGCTTCATAAGAAACTTTGAATTTCCTCCTCTTGAAAAAGTTTACAATGATTAACGTGCTGATTTTCAGTTATCTCACTGAAGCGCTTAGGAAATGCAGTTCCTTAGCATTTCTGATGAACATTTAACAGATGTAAAAACATTTCAATTGAGTGCAATAGCCATTCCCCCCACACCTTTTTTTGTTGTTGTTTTTAGTTTTTTGGAGCAGCAAATACGTGACAAGACAATTCATTGGCTTGAGACAACTGTGTTTAAATAAATCATTGTAAAAGTCCTTTCCTGAGACAGAAGCCGTGCTAATTTTGCAGCAATCAACAAGGGGGGGGGGGGAGAAAAGAGGAAAAACCATGGAAAGAGAGCAGTGTATACCTGGCAGAACTGTCAACCATGCAGTGTGAAAGGATATCCCAATAGAATTACCCGCCAAGCATGTATACTCCCCAGCATCCTCAAAAGTTACATTCCGTATATAGAGAACCTCAATTTCTTTGTCCGTGGTGTTAACACCGGCAGCCTAAAAAAAAAGAAAAGAGGGAAGCAAGAGAAAAAGCTAGACATCGAGAGAATTCTTGTGGATAGGGAGATGGAGCCACAGGGCTTTGCACTTTGTAAAGGCAGAGGTGTAGAGATGCAAAGCTCCTTCCCCATCCACAATCCCTCATCCAAAAGGCGTTTACCAACAGGTCCCAGCTCACCTCAGAAAGTAATCAACACCCTTCACCAGACCTAAACTCACCACCTAAACATGCATGCAATCAAATGACATGGAAAAATTAACCCACAAAGCGTATTTTTTTTTTTCTTCTTTTATAATACAAGAAAGTTGAAAGAAAAACAAAGAGAAAGCAAAGTAGGACAGAATGTGGCTTCCTTCACAAGTAGTTACCTGTTTCAGAGGAAAGAATGTACTAGCAAAATATACTCTGAAAGGAATAAAAAAAAAAAAAAGGCAAATTCTGCTCCAAAAGACACAACTTAGTAGCTGTCTTAAGCCGTGTATGGTCCTTGCATCATCCACTGCACTCCACTTAAATACTGTACGTTGTGCAGTGTTGCCAAATAATTTAGTCTGAAGTCTGGTAAGTGGTGGTTTGCTTAGAAGCACAGTGGAAGGTATCTCAGCTCTTGGTCAAAAAAGATCAGTTGTGGCTCTCACAGATGTGGAGAAAAACTGGACCCCAAAGGTTCCAGAACCAGGAGATGGAAATAAAATGTATTTTTCTAAATCTTAAGAGACTGGAAAAAAAAAAATTCTGGAAGTTTGTTTTTTTCTGGTCTCCTTCCAGACTTGCTAAGTCTCTGGCTTGACAAGTCATTATGCACCAAACCAGTGTATCGGTGATTATCCAGACTTGTACAAATAGAGTAAGTCTTAGACCTGGAACTTTCCAGCTGTCCCAAGGTGGGCGCAGCAGGGCATCACTGCCAAGGTCTCGGTGATGGAGGTTTAGAGAAATTATTGTTTGCTGCTTTTTGTCTCTGTTCCATTCAAAAATGTTACTTTGAAATGCATGATGAGGGAATAAACACATTTTTACCAGACCATTTTAAAGTAAATTTAGTTGTGACTTGCAGTGGCACTGTTGCCAGTCTCCATTGTTACTGATGGATTATTACCCAGTTAATAACGGGTGAGTAACAACTGGAAAACCCTCCCACCCTGCACAATCACAGGTGACGTGGGAAGTTATAAGTGACTAAACTGACCCGACTTATGCTTCAGTGGTTACTTATGTGAACATTTCATATATATATACACACATACGTGTATATAAAGATGTACGCTAATTAGGTCGTAATTACATTATTCAACACATATCCTATATGTGAACTGCAAAGTATGCAGAATTAACAACAAAACTGGACGCAAACACACAGACACAAAGACACCAAACACAAGAGAGAATAAAGAGCAGCGTCAGAAACCAGTGCTTATGGTACACACAGAATATTGTGGGAATTTTTCCATGGCTGCTGGTGTAATACCAGTTGCATCACCGAAGGAGGATTACACATATACCACAAGGCCAAAGAGTTATCCTACAAGCTGCCTGCAGTCTCCCAAAGCACCATTTTTTCCAGCTTCTACATCCAGCTTGCTTTAAAAAACATTGTTACCTTGAATACTTGGCAGAACAGAGAGCCAGGCAGACTGGTTGGCCTCCCCTATATAATTGGAGACCTTACAAATATATTCTCCAGCGTCCGCCTCTGTCACATTGTACAGTGTCAGCACTTCAGCATTGGAACTATTTATCCCCGAATGCTAGAATAGACCAATAACACAGGAGAACAATGTCACTGCTGCCCAAAACGGACACCAATCTGTCTACGGTCCCACCACCAACACGTCATAAGAATATGCCTTCCACTTCATACAGGTATTAGCGTCAAAACATTGAGGGTTTGGGGTTTGTTTGGGTTTTTTGTTGTTGGCTGTTTTTTTTTTTAAATCTGAAGCATCACACGAGGAGTTAGAAAACAGCAGCGTGGGGGAAAAGAAGCACCTGGGCTGGTACATCGGCGGCGTGGAACAAGATGGTTTAGAGCTGGCTGTCCCGCCCGCCAATGCGCTGAGTTTTGGCCATGCCAACCAGCTCGGAACATTTTGGAGTTTCCTTGGTCAGGCTTGCTCAAAACGCCTGCCAGCAGGAATGACACCACCGATACGCCACGGCACGCCGGCGAAAAATGGACATCTCTGCAGGCTCAGCATCCAGAAAACCCAGTCCTGCCAACAAGCTTTTGGCAGCAGGTGCCACGTTACTTTGAAATAAAGAGGCTGAAGGAACGTGAAAGAAATGGAGTAGATTCTCCCGGCTATGTTTTGGAAGCGCTCTACTGAAATGTAAATGTCAATGATTTTCTTTAAGAGGGTTTTCATTTTTTTCTGAATAAGTCATGCCTGAAACGTTCAGAGATAAAAGGACTTCACAGAAGTAAAAAAAGAGCGGTAGTGTCTATAAGCTGCACAATTAGCGTTTAGACTATCAAGTGTTTATCTAACTCATTATTTCATTTGTAACATAAGCACTTCCATTTTGAAAAGAAGTTCAGATCTCAAAATTCTTGGATTCACATCAAATAAACCCAATGCATTAAAGAAGTCGTCACCATCGCCGGCATCTGTAAAGCCTCACCTTTAAAACCTGAAGATACGGCAGTCCATCTGGTCCGTATTTACTACCATTCTTCTCTACATGTTTTATCCACTGAATATGAGGTTGAGCATCACTGTAGACTTTGCAGACAAACTCGACGTCACCTCCGACGACTGCAGAGGCATTCGCTGGAAGGCCAGCTTGGAGGATGGGCCTGTGCGGTGATCGCTCTGTTCGGGTGGGGAGGGGGAGCGAGAAGGAGCAAGAGAGAGAGAGAGAGAAATAAAGATGCATAAATAAGCAGAGCTGCCAAGAAAACTGTAAGTGAACTCGAGCCAAAAAGCCCTGTAAGTCTGTTGGCTGACTCCTCCGAAATAACACTGCAGCCAAAACGTGTAACAAAAACTACAGTTCAAAGGAGATGACTTGAGCACTACACTTGTAATATAAAGAATAGCTATTGGGGGCAGGGGAGAAACCTTGCTTAAAAACTTTAAGTGTTTTTCATAGTTCAACTTGGCGAGAATTGAGTAAAATATCTTTTTTTTTTTTGAGCTATTCTAATAAGTGCCTCTGAGTTTTGAAACATTCTAATTGGACTAAACCTCCACAAATCAGGAAGAAAGATTATCGATTAATTTTAAAAAACTGATTGATATATTAAAATAAACCAAAGGGAATTTCTCAAAACGAGCAGCAGAGTCCTCAGCACCGAAACTCCTCACGCAGGATGCGCATACCAGGCAGCTCGGCTTTTCAAAACGCTCTGACCAGTCCTACCACGATAGATGCTCTCTACTTTACCCACACCCCGCAGCAGAAATACCCGCTCTTTCTCATTCTGAGCAGGACACAGGGAAATACAGAGTTCTCTGGAAAACTGCAGTGTATTTAATGTGAGCCAATAGAGTTTTTAATCTATGGATTTGCTTAAGTATTTATCAAATGTTCTTGGCCAAGCGTACATCCCTGAACACAGCGAGTGCACCCTCTATCATCTGGGTACCCAGAGAGCCGCTGCAGCCAGCGTTCCCAGCCCAAGTTTGCGGATGCGAGACACATAGCCTTTGGGCAAAGCATCGATGGGACAGCGAGACAGCTTTCCACCACCCTCACTAAGCCTGATCTAAAAGCTGCTAAAATCTGGGTGGTGGGCAGGGCACGAGCCCAGCTCCCCAGCCTCCAAGGCCACCCACAGCCCTTTTTGGCTGGAAAACGCAAACGAGCGAAGCATAAAAACTTTTCATTCAAACATCGCACAAGAGAAAGTCCTCAAAATGACCACCCCGGTGACCAAATCTCTGTATTACCCAGTGAGCGCGACGGACACTACCACCCTCCCCAGGAAACCTTCAGAGAGCTGCGGTTTCAGCAGCCGAGCTGGGAGCTCGCCGCCTTCTGCGTGCAAACTTAACTCTGCCCGTTTCTTTTCGGAAGAACGCAAAGTTAATGCTGACCTACACATACTTCCAACATAGGAATTAGAAGTAAAAAGCCCACTGCCCATCCCCAACCTGAGCTGTCCATTCCCCCCTGCTCCAGGAATTCTTTCGAAGATAAGTAAAAAACAGCAGACCTAAATATTTATTTTTAGAGGCTGTACACCGTAAAAGCTTTGACATTACGAGCCAAATCAACTGAATTTCAAATCAAGCGTTCCTTCTTAAACATACTAGCTTCCAATAAACTGTTTCACAAGCAAACATTGCGAGTGTAATAGCAAATAATGATGCCCGTGGAACAATGGGATCTTTTATACAGTCCAATATATTTGGCACGCGGCAAACATCTACTGGGAATTTATTCACTGAGGCTACGCTGGCAGCATACTACAAAGCAGCAGTCTTATTTTACTTGTGGCAAAAGTGCATTTGTGTTGCAGTTATTAAATTATTCCATGGCTATGTGTGTCATTTTCAAAGATCTAGGAACAGTTTAATATTTTTTAATTTGTAAATTACAGTAGAACATATAAATTACCATTTTACAGTTCTGGAGAGAACTTTTAGTTTCTCACCTTATACTAAATAAACTCTAATTCCATCTCCCTCGCTCCTTCATTTGGGTACAAAAACAGCAAGCAAAAATCTCTCTTTAATAGAAACCTTACACCATCTTCCAAAACTTATTACAGCTGCCTTCAGTATAAAATGAAACCTTAGAGAATGTTATTTAAAATGTTTTTTAGAAGTCAGTAGGCCTCATGTTTCATTTCTCCACATCAGGGTTTGATTTCCTTTGTGACCTTATTCTCTGCCCTTAAACAAACCAGAGAACGAGGCCTGAAACATCTTGGAAAAGTTCCTACTATGCCAGCATCAACACACGAAATGTGTTTAGTTTATCCCGATAGCCATCAATGATTTAATCTTTTATTGACGACTGTCAAATGTTTCCTCTACCAAAAAAGAGGAGGCAAAGCAAAGAAATAAAAGCAAAGTTCTTACGTTCTCGGTCCCAAATTCCTTTAAAAAAAAAAATTAAATAAAGTGCGTGTGTCTGTATAGCTAAGACATTTGTAAAATCTCTTCTCTAAGGGTAAATGTGTTAAAAACAAACTTTAGTTGCCCTCCACCGTATGGAGCAATGGTTAGTGTTTGTCACCTCCCCCACTTCAGGGGAAGGGAGTATTCCTGTGCCCACACAGGCAAACGACACAGAAGTACATAACCATCATCATGCAAATTCAGCGGGGTTTCATGACAATCCTGGAGCCCAAGGACTGCAAGAAATACACTCAGTATTGGGGAAAATAACTACATATGGAGAAACTTCCACTAATTACAAAAGACCAAGTATAACTGTGTCCAGTATCATTTCTTGGAAATAGCCATTTCAGGATGCTGTCCTGCCTTTCCTATTTCTCTGCAGACCGCACACACCAAGGACTCTGCTTAAGCATAGGTACTGTCAAAACCATATTCATAAATCTCGCACCACTATTTCGCGTTTAAAATACAAGCCTTACGTTTGTAAGCAGATATCAACACTCAAACAACTGGCTACACTTGTATTAGATGGAAACGGTGTGTTCTTTTTCACTAAAGACTAGCCAAAGACTCAAAGTTGCCTTTAAAAAATAAATCTTAAAAGCTGGTGAAACTAATTTTATCATTAGCCTTACATAACCTAATAATTATAATCAGGATCATCACTAAACTACAACGACCATCTACATCTCTAGTTATTTAACTCTGACAAATAGTATTTTCATACAAAACAAGTTGGCAACCAATCTCATAGCTCTGTAACCCTACTGATTTCAATATTCCCCTTGCTCATTAATATTGAATTGAATCAGAACCTCAAGAAATCAATCTTTACTATTTGACCACTGAAATTTTAGTGTTTCACTCTCATTGCTAACACAGCATGTTTCAAAAACAAGTCAACAGCATATGCTATAATACAGAAAATCACTCCATAGATTAGCTGTCTTCAAGCATACTAAACACTACATCATAAGGACCACAGAAAGCAGTCGATACTAATTTTATTACCATAAATATTACTTAGTGAACTACATACAGATCTACAAGGTTTTTCATAGATATGCCCTGCTTTCTTAAAGAGACCTTCCTGGTTCAACTGAAATGTAATAATTGTTTAGAAGCGAATGTAATGGATGTTTCAAAAAATGTTTAAACTGAAAAATATTTTCTGTCTATTGATCTGAAAGTAATCAAGCCAAACTGATAATTACGTATAAGCCTCCATACGTTACATTTCATTTCTATTCTAGTTCTTCCCGAAATCTATCTTCATAACACTTTTTAAAGAGAAAGCATGCTTAACACTGGATCCCACCTTAAGAGACAGATACCAGCTTGCTTTCTCCAACTTGCAGTTTAGATACAAAACCAACATCATCCCCATTTGAGGAGTCAATTATCTACAAAAGGCAGAGCGAAAATGATTGCTCACGTGAGGAACATCATATTCAAGGCTACAAGCATCTAAATTTTACACCACCATAAAAGTAGCCAGGGCTTGAGCATTTCTGCTCAGAATTGCTTGAGCAATTCTGCTTGCTTATCTATAGACAAACAAGACTAGCTACCTGAAAAGACGACTGATAAAGGGACCTGCCCAATGGCTTAGAAGAAACTGTCATTTAGCCTGTTAATGTTAAAACTTCAGAATACATTCCTCCAAGAGAGAAAACTGCAAAGAATCCAGAAAGGTGGAAAATTCCAAGTTTCCAAAAAACTGGTACAATGGAAAAAAAAAAAAAAACCTGGCCCAGGAAGCTCCCAGCCCCGCAGGACACCTGGAGATGGGTGGGAGCCCATCCTGCCGCAGATCACAGAATCACTAAGGTTGGAAAAGACCTGTAAGACCATCAAGTCCAACCATCAACCCAACCCCACCATGCCCACTAAACCATGTCCTGCAGTGCCACCTCCACACGTTCCTTGAACACCTCCAGCGATGGTGACTCCACCACCTCCCTGGGCAGCCTGTTCCAATGCTTCACCACTCTCTCTGGAAAGACATTTTTCCTAATATCAAGATGATGGAGGAAGAAGTGATGGAGGGGAAGAACTATCCTGGAAGTGACTACTGGAGCCTGCACACTTCACAAGGAGTCCTGAGAATTGGCTCTTTAAGAAGTTTAAGTGCCTGGACAGGTGGTTCCTACAAAAGGGCCTCATCTCTCTCCCACCCTTGGCTTTATCTCCTCCAATTTTTTTTTGCTGACTAGCTGCAGCCAACACAGAGGGAAATCAGAAAGGAGAGAGACAGGAAAGTCATGATGCAAATGTATGAGTTGAAGATGCTGGGGTACGGAGGTGGGTGATAGGGGCCAAAAACCAAGTCTCACAGCCAACAGAGCCCAGAAGATGCGATCCCACCACTCCGGTCCTACCGCGAGGGGTGCGGGGATGGAAAAACTGCGGGAAGAGAGGCTGCTCGCCGAGCATGCTGGCGGAGGGAAGATGTAGGGCAGGATTTGCTGTTGCCAGAGGCCAAAGTAGAGCGCATTGTGACTGAAAGAGTGGCTCTGCCACTGCTGGAGTGCCTTGGCAGGGAGAGGAGACAATAACGCCGGAAGGGGTGAGCTCCGGGGCCCATCCCAAGGCCAAGTCTCCTTAGCAACCTGGCTGTGCCAGGGGCTGAGAAGAGCTCTGGTAATTGTCTATCCACGCCTCCTCGTCACCCTAGCACAGACAGTTCAGGACCTTTCATGGGAGCTAAAAGCCAGAACCAAAGCCCATTGAAGTCAGGGGAAAAACTCACATGGAATTCAATGGGCTTTGCATAAGGCATTTGATTCATTTCACCAAAAATGAAAACTACTCTTATTTTCTCCTTTTGAATGTGCTTTTTTCCTCTCCTTGCAAATGTGTGATTCAAGTGCAGCCTCGGAAAATAAAAGCTGAATAGCAAATGCAAGACCAAATGTGAGTTCTGGGGACAACGGAGAGATGATCGATAAAGGGGTGGGGAGGAGGTATAAAAGTTACCTAATTCTTTTCCACAATTTTTCATTAGACACATTTATCAGCATCTTTAATACCAGTTTTGAAAAATTACTGACTCCTAAGGAGTCGTCTTGATGGCTGCCACTGTAAAGCTACACAGGGGTCCCTCAAGAGATTCCTCTCAGTGCAGGATCGGCAACCGTTCTGGATCGATAGCCCCTGATAGAGGTTCTGTGTATTTGGTCATCACTGAATAAAGAATGAAGCAGTTCCAGCTGTCTCTCTGCTGAACACGAAACACAGACCTGCTGTGCCCTCTTCACTTGCCCTGGTCAGCCCATCACGTTCAGCTCTAGTTGCTTATTTTGCCTGACTCTGAGCGTGGGACGTCCTCAGCAGCAGGCTGGACCCTGTTCGGTGACAACACTGCCCATTCCCAACCACCTTCCTTCCGATCGTGCAACATCTGTCGCTTTGGCAAATGCTAATTAGCCTGTAAATTATGGGTCTCAAAAGCATCCTACAGTGTTTTAGCCCAGACTGTAATCACAGGCTCTTGCCTTGTCTTTGGCTTAGCATCCCAAACTTGCAAGACTGACTCTTCAGCCTTAAAAATCAATCACAGCTTTTCATCATACACTTGGACCGAAATATCTCTCCCCCGTGTTTCAGTAGGCAGCACTCTCCCACCATTTCCACTGAGCCACGTACCTAACACAGGGGGTCCCTGAAGGCCACCGAGCTCAGGGAGCAGCACTGCTGATGGAAGAACGTGTTGATACATGGCTTTGTCCCCAGATTAACTACGTGTGTGTGTCCTCTCCTACCCAACAACACGTCACGTCTGGGGATTTCCTTGGCAGGTACTTTACAGACAGATGTACATGTGCCCAACACATCCCTCACACCACCAACTGACCCACGGACGAGCCTCGTGGAGTGGGAAGTCAGTGGTGTCACCCACCTCTGGGACACCCAGAGCCCCCTCCTCATGCCCTCTTCCAAACTATATCCACGGGATTACCAAAACTGCTCCAACAGAAAATGCAGTTATATGGTAACTTCTCAGCTGACTTAACCACTGCCTGGAGTTGACAGGAAGGTGAAACCTCTCAGGTATAGCTCCAGCTTCCCACATGGCCCAGGGCACCCCCTGCCACCTCAAAGCTGAAATATCGTTTCTCCTCAGAAGTGGCACTAATGGCCATTTCACTCACGGTTTGAGGAAACACCTCTCTCTACCTGTGCAAGCCACTCTGTCTCTACGCTCAATTTTTGGCATCCCTGTTGAGACTGTACACGTACATACTATCATTGCTGGCTCTGATGATGCTTCTTGGTGGTGTGGATACCTACCACCGGGTGAAGGGATTTCCTAAGGCTACTGGGCCAACCACAGGCTGTCAGTCTCTGATCACTACCTATTTGGGCTAAATATTAACTCTTAGAAGAAAGATTCAATCCTTATCAATCTCTCACCCTTCAGTGAGTGAAGACCTTTCAAGTTTCTATCCTGCTCTAGCTGACAGCAAAGGAAGCAGTCTGGAAGGAGAAACACAAGGATCACTGTCCTTCATGAAAGATCCCACCTACACGAGCTGCAAATCTGGTCTCAGTTCATGAGCACTCCGAGGCTGGATTAATTATTGCTCTCTAAATTAGAGCTCTTTTGAGGAGGGTTCCAGGAGCAGCCAAGGCACGAGGAGCTGCAACGCAGACTTCTCTATAGATCCAGCATTATCCAAATTCATACAAAGGACTCTACTTGAAACTACACTTGCTCTCCATACCCCTCGGTGGAGGGGTGTAGGAGGGGTCTAACCAAGCAGATGTCAAGAGTCACCACAGGAATTTCCTCCTTCAAGGTAGCTTTCTACACACTGGCCAAGCCAAACCTTCGCTTCCTTTCTCCAGCAATAAGCAATTGCTTATGGGGGCCTGTGCTCTGTGAAACGCTGGAAAGAAAACACTGCTAACTCCAATATTTGCTCCATGGCATGGAAGAGTAAGGTTGAGTGCTGGTTGCTCTTTCCAAAGATCAGAAACAACTGAGCAGGTGTACGCAAAACGCCTCTACTAATTAATGTCATAGACTATATATACGTGAGCCAGGAGCTGAGCAGCTTCTACCAGCTGCACGTCAGTTCGGTTTCCTTTCTGCATAATGTGAAGCATTGTATGTTGTTTATAGTAAATTCAGAAGCGCTGCTGAACTGTCATGTTCCATTTATACGTACATACATACACACCCCTCAAATCATCGCTTCCTAGGTAATTTATACATGCCAAGGTAGCATCCACAGCAAGTTAGGGACAACGCTCTCTTCCCAAACTCTGCAAAATCAGAAAATGTTTTAAGGCTAGAAGGAATAACAGATCGCTGTCATTAAACGCTGAGAGATAAAGACCATCCCTAGCAAGAACGCTTGATAAAGAACAGGAGCCTTTCAGGCAGACTCGCAGAATAGCTTATGGATCAGACCAGCATTACCACTGATGATGAAATCATGCCTTACAAATTTTGGCATCTTTTATCAGTAGGCATTAGCCAAACGTTCGTACTTTCAATGTTCCTGTACAGCAGGAGTCTCCATGTACAGCATTTCCTATTGGCCCAACGCTCCTCGAAGAAGTCATCTCAGTGGCCAAGAGCCCAAAGGGGTATCGCTGCAGTTGGAGCTCCTGGCCCCCCCAGGTGAGCCCGGCGAGGCTCGCAGCAGCACAGGCATCTGCTCATGCAGATGGGAGTGAGGGACTAACCTCCATAACCACTTTCCAAACTCCCTCTGTCCTCAAATTTAGAAGGCTTTCATATAAACTTGAGGCATTTCTTTCTGCTGCTGTCTCACACGCTTCATCACCTCTGCTTTGGTTCGTGGACCAGTATCAGCAATCAGCGTAAAGTGAGACAGCAGGGAACCAGACTCCATATATTCCCTGCTGTCACTAAATACTTTCTCATAAAATTGAACATTTTAATACTGTCTACTAAAGAATTTCAGTTCTAAATGTCACAGACACCAGAATCGGGCAGCCTCCTACCCACAGCAAAGCCTTTGCCACCCCACCCCGCTTCCTTGCGCCACCCAAGCCCTCCTACTTACCAAGGCCAGCCGAGCAAAAGGCAACGCCTTTTTAAAATCTCTACAGAAACTAAATCAGGTGTATTCAAACTCTTTGTCCTTGGCTTCACCACCTTCACCTCCGATTTGAAGTAATGGCACGGTTTTTCCAGCAGGCAAAGCTCCCACTGATGTTATCCCATCTGTCTCTTTGGATAGCTCTACAGCACAGCTTCAGCTTGCTGTCCTCTGTGCATCTTCGCTAAAATTCATCTTTGCATAACACCTTTACAGCGTAAGTTCATCTGCACACCCCTTTCTCATATGGCAGCAAGCCAGGGAAAAGAAAGCAAGCAAGAGTGACTTACTTGGCTTGATATGAAGCCCACTGATGTCATTGAAAACAGTAGGGGAAAAAAAAAAAATCACAATGAGAACTAGTTAAAAGCTACCCTTTCAAATCACACGTATATCAGAGCGTTAAAAGAGACGGGAACATCCAGCAAGCCCAGGGCTAAGGCAGGCAACATGAACGCTCTTGTTTTAAAACGTGAAATTATCAACAGGGTTTTAAGACCAGCTTGTCTTTAAAGCAAAGCCCTGTTGTCAGGCTGACGCAGCGTGGGTTTCATCAGCCCCGTGGAGCAGAAAAAGTCATAGTAGCAAGAGTTGTACAACGCCGATCTTGGAGCTCGCTTGCAGTATTCCTCACACAGTGCACGCATAAGCAAAAGCTTCATACATGTCTGAACAAAGAGGGGAGAGGCCTTATTTTGGTTTGAAAAAAACACAGGAAACGGAACAATGAGAAGCTGAAATTTTCATTGAAATTCTTTTCAGTGTGCCCTAAAAGAAAGAGGCCACAAGAGTATATGAAAAACATCTTGTGACTTCTCACAGACAAGTGGAACATTTTTATTGTTCTGGCTGTTTCCAGAGACCGCATTTTTACGCGCAGAGATATCATCCTTTGTACTGTGCACAGCTCCCAGCACTCGGCTGCCTTATAATAACCAGAGGCAACGCTGGGGTCCAGCATCACTGGACTGGGCTCTCCAGTAGGCTCTGCCAAAGGTTTACCATACACCTGGCAAAAAGCATCTCTCCCACAGGGATGATGTCCTCTCCCAGCTGCAGTGGGTTTAACTCACCGGTACACCCAGCGATGCCATAAAGCCCATAGTGGGAATTACTGTTGCTGTTGTTATTGTGACCTGACTGCGTATTTTTCATCCTCCAAATTTCCTTTCCTGAAAACAGCTCTGCCTTTAAAGTAAAATGGAAACGATTATGTAAACCTTTAAAAGCCGTCTTATATTTCTACACTCCTCCCCCTTTTCTTACACAGCACACTTGCTCTATTGAGGAACGCAGGTGTGAAATTATCGGAAGGACCGTGGTATTCCGCACCCCCGGCTAGACACGGCTGAGCAGCCGTACCTGTGCACGGGCGCTCAGGGCAGGAGAGAAGCTCCAGCTCCCAGAGTTTCAATGCTCTGTGCTGGACCATCCTGGCTCAGCCTCAAGACGTGTCTGTGTTGGACCTCACTCAGCCTTCGGGCTTGCCTCCCATGGTGATGAAGTTTGCCATCATGTGGTCCCCACGTCAGGAGGGGAGATGTCCCTCCATCAGGCTCATACTCATTTCTGCAACGCAGAATCCATAACCTGTTCTGAACGTTGGACCAGATGCCGAAGACGACTGCTCTTGGGAAGACCCTGATTATACGCATTTGTCATTATATTTCAAGCAATTCAGGTAAATCCAGGTAAAGTTTGCAAGACAGAAGATGCAAGAGCTTTCAGAGCAAGCACTTAGGCTGGACACGCTTGGACGCAAACTTAGTGGAGGAGGAAAAGTCATTTGTTGAATTATTCATTCAAACGTAGACGTAGGAGGTTTTCGCCAACACTCTGGACAGTTCATTAGCATAGGTATCAATGGAAACGTACGTTTAAAACCAACTGCTGAAATGAAATTACGTTGTTCAGTAATGTATATAATCTATTCTAATAGCAGAAATGATGCTGCAGATATAAACACTAACCAACACATGCATATTCACTTGTAAAGGCAGACTACAACTTCAAAGCAACTATTTTGATCACCTGATTTGTGGCGGTGATTAAAAATCTCTAAAAGAATATATAGAATTTTAGACTTTGACAAGCATCTTGTAAAAATGGTAAAGACTAACTTTATTCCAACTAATACACTGTCATGTTGAGTTCTTCACTCAGCTCAAGTTCTGACAGTATCAGTGTTTTTCTTTCATGAACAGTCAAAAATTTCAACATTTTCATGCAACCTTTTAAAGAGCAACCTGGAAAAATAATTTTAATATTTGATATTTACAGAGCAGGTCAATATTCAAATGTGCTTAACAAACTATGGTTTTTAATGTGGCTTTTAAATTATAACTAGATTGCACTTTATTTTTATGTTTAAATGGAACGACTGCTATTGAAGCTGCACCATGGGAACAGTAGTAACCCAAAGACGACCTAATGACTTAAAATCCGGAAAACCTGTAGAATACAGCCACCTCTGGATTTCACATCACATGGTGGTTTGCAGAGCAGTGAGAGGAGAGGACACCAACACAGAGGTTGTAAGTGCAACCGTCTCTCTAATAGCCACAGAATTCCCCATTTTACTGATTTGTCCACACTTTGGGTACTGCCAGATCTCTCACCCCCTTACCTAGCTCAGCCACCGGTACCCATTCCTCAAGATTTTTTCTCTCCTGCATTATAAACCTCTAGGAAGACCCCCCACACCCTTTCACTCTTGCATCTTCCCAGTGCCATCAACCCCAGCCTCAGCTAAATAGAGTCATGTGCAACCCCCAACGCCTACCACTCCAGCCTACCACTGAGTGCCATCTCCATCCGCTTCCACCTCTGCTACGTTCTCTTTTAATCCTAGTTTAATCCCCAAAACCACCAGCGTGGTGGTCTCAGTTAGGATTCATCTCACCCGCCACGGGCAGCTATCCCATTGCAGCCATGGGGTTGTCCCACCTCTGCGTTTCCAACCCACCGTTGGGGACAACACGAAGGAATGCAGGCGCAAACTCCTCATTAATAAGGCAGTCATGATTAATAACCTTGTGTTTGCCTTTAATATGGTCCATTTGTCCAGTCTGTATCACAGCTCATTTACAATTCCGTATTTGTGAGAATTCAAGCTTTCCCCCCTGCCCTGTTTGATTTTTTTTTTCCTAAGAGGACGTAACTTTACCGATTTACTGCCAAATAAACTGCCAATTTTTTCAGTAACAACATTGCTGAGAAAAGACTGGACCAGGTCAAAAAGGCCCTCTGATTAGGCACAGACATGGCTTTCGACACGTGCCAACTGCACATTTAACAAGGCAACAGTCTTGTTAGCATCTTCAGACAACTCCTGCAAATTCCTACTTGCATTTCCACAAGTAGGATAGCGCACGAATTAGAAGGCATGATTAAAAATGATAATAACAGAGCTGGAACAATATCCTGTTCATCATTCATCAAAAGAAAAAGAAATACCTGCCTTGGGGCTGTAATAAGACAGAAAGTGGGACAGGGAGACCAGTCCTCTCCCAGCAGACTCTGCAGGAAGCATTCCAAACATGACAAATTCGCTGTTCACCCAGCAGATGAAGTAATGACACTAGCATTTGTCCATAAAATGTAATTTAGCCAGACTACTCCAATGAAATCAGAAGCTTTAACGCTATAAAACTAGGCGATTGGAATATTTTTACCTCATTAAGAAAAAAGGGGGAAAAAAACCCGTAAGCTTTCCTTTCCCCTTAGCTGAACCATCACACTGTGGTCTTTGTTTTCAGGAGTGAACCGCACAGCCTCCAGCACTAAACAATTTGCGTAATTTCTTTTCAGATGCACACGCCTTGCCAAAAGCCTAGTGCCAGGTGTAAAGTCCACACTCCGGCTTATCAGTACATTAAATAAAATCTTCTTCCCTCTCGGCCTAACCAAATACCTGAGGGCAAGCATCAGCGTGGATTCCTTCATGCTTCCAGCCCCTGTCTCATCACGTCCCATGCCGCAAGCACTTGGGTGAAGACGTCAAGCCAAAGCTTGTCCTTGCAAAGAGCCAGTCAACAACTACAGGCACATCTGCCAGCAGTGCAAGTTTAGGCTTGGTTGTAACACCTACGGTTAACTCCTGCCAGACATTAGTGATGCGACATCCAAGGCATGTATTTAGTTGGTGTCAGTTCCTTTTTCATATGCAACCTGAATCCTAAAAATAATTCTTTGGAAATTAAGGAAGGTACTATAGTTAAGTCAAACTAATTCTGAACTTTATTTTGCTAAAACAAGCCTCAGCAAAAAGCAAATAACAATGCATATGTTTTTATGAATTCGGGAATGACAAAATGGAAACGTCTTTAAAAAACAATGTACGCCTCCATGCCATGTTTGCAGCTAAAGACTCTCAGAATGCAGAAAAACCCAAAAATAAAACTGAGTAGAAACAAAAGCAGTTTTTTCTTCTGCCTTAACTAAGGGAAATATAAACAGTTAAGTATGAATAGCAAAAAAAGTAGATTTTTTTTTTTAAATAACGTGCTGTGAAAAGCAAGAATAAAATTCACCCCAAAGCCCTCTAAACCTCCAAGAGTTCAGAATAAAAGTGATTTTTTGCACACCCATCAGAAAAACCACTCATACATGAGATTTCTGAGGCACAAGCTTTAAGCTGAGAGTCATTTAAAATGCTTCCTGGATGAAAATTTATTTTCAGACTGTTTTCATATGAAAATACGAATTACTGTTAAGGGACACCTGCGTGGTAGTACTCTGCCACCTCTGGAGTTCCCTCCTCAGTAACAAGAACCAAAGGCGTGGCTATTAGGTAAATTAGAAACGGGTCAAACTACAGCTACGCTGGCTGCAAAAGGACTTTTTTATAAAAAAAAAATTGTGACAAGTTATGTTCACTTTTATAGCGAACAGCAGGGTCTTACACATTCTTGGAAGATGTGTCGTGCTACGGCAGCTGCTTATAAAACCCAGTAAATGAGGTAATGTGCCGAACTTCATCTGAAACCAAACCACCTTTTGTTTCCCTGGATGATGACATTAAATAGGACAGAAATGGCTACCTGCACTAGCAGTGTTCAAAGACTAACCTTTTTCTTTGCCGTTAAAATATAAATTCAATTAGTTACTTCCATGCTTAAACAGAACTGCCACTGCTGAAATTGTACTCTAGCGGTAATTGCAATCCAAGAGTGATCTAATTATATACAAGTCTCAGTGGCTGCATTCCCACGTTGCTTCCTACAACCCGGATTCACTACAATACAACTCGTAAGTGAAAACCACATCGTTTGCAATCGTTCTCCCTTAAGACTGCATGACTTTATATATGTTTAATGAGAATGGAGTTAGTCTATCAGAAAGCTTACTAGAAAAATGCAAGTTTCTACCTACTGTTAAATACAAAAGAACAGAAAGGCACTTCAGCTGCATGTAAAAAAACCAGCTGATGGGCTAAACTGTACAAGGGAAAGAACATTCTTTTAATTAAGGTACTGGATTAGGATTCAAGTACCAGCTTTACTTCTTGGCTCTGCCACCAGCTTCCTGTGTGACCCAGGGCAAGAAATTTCATCGCTCCGCAGCTCGGTTTTTCATCTTGAAAATGGACAGTGACATTTCCTTCGCCCGGTCCCTCCGCTTTTCGGTCGTAAGCAATTACTGTGCGCTGGCATGTTGCCTTGGACAATAAGTATCCGATATTAATTGATGCCTCTGGGTAGTACTCCAATAACAAGGCAAAAATCAACTCATCTTCCTTTTACAAGACCCTAACGGAGTTCTGGATCGCCACCATTTGCCACTACTGCAATCTAACAGATTTGTATCCCAAAGCAAAGCCCTGCATACAGCCTGCTTAAGCCCTTGTTTTGAAATGGAGCAGGAGGAGAGAGGAAAAGGCAGTCGATTGGGGTATCCCAAACATTTAAAGAATAGCTTTGTCCAACACAGAATATCCTGGCCAACTGGACTGGACAATTCCCCGCTAACACTGTCAACGTGCACAAGTATCCTGTGCAATACAGAGAGGCTGCCAAGGACTTGCACTGAATTTTTTACAATGGGAGTAGAAAATACTGAAGAAAAAAAGCAGTGAATGTTTTGCCAGGTTTGTAAATTTGAATGAGACCATCTGAGCTGAGTTGACTATTTTAAGAGGGTTCTTGCAAGTAATTACAAGGTAAAAACGAGAATACTTCACACCTACATTCTGACTGAAAACTACTCAGCCCTGCTGGCTCCAGGCTTCTAATTGTCAAAAGAGTTCAAGGTTTGGAAAGTTATTGGCATCAAGTAATACTGGATATTCCTAACTAGCATTGTGTCATTATTTGGCACGATTTTTGCTGGGATACCTCCCAAATCTGTGACATAATCAGAGGGTTCTCTACATTACACCATATAGTCAGATGCTCATGTTAGTGTAATACGTTACCATGTTTAATACCATTTGCTATTACTTACACTTAATCAGCTCTGGAACCAGTTAAACCATATAGGAAAAGCAATTTCAGAGGCTTTCAACTGACAGTTTTCCACACACAACTTGACCTAAAATTACAACCTGAAGTTTGTAAGATGCGGTCTACATACGCAATTGCCTCTAAACAAACATCCATAACTCTCCACAACCCTGTGGGAACTGAAAATTCATACAAAAAACAGAAAAAACCGCACAAAACTAACTTCTGTAGAACTCTTAACTAGAAAAACTGTCAGAGTTTCCCCTTCTGGCCAGTCTTAATTTACTGCTTCAGCAATTTTATGCCCAACCTCCACAATTATTACAAGCTTTCAGCAAGACAGAAATGGCTGAGCTCTCTAACATCAATCCCCCTTTTAGGTTGAAGTCCCAATGCACTCTCTCTTGAAAGACTCACAGTAGATTCAACACAGGTATCCTAGGGTGTGCATTCCCATGCATATGTTTTCAAAGTAAACTAACAATTACACCCTTTAACTCATCAAATTCAATGCAAAAATGAAGTGAAATGATTAAGTCCACAGAACTCCAAAATGCAGGTCATGACTTGCAAAAGTCACCTTTGGACTTCTGGATTCCTATCTCACAGGGCCTGAGAATCAGAAAATGCTGAATATTTGCCCAGGGAAAACCAGGGCAACTTTGGGTGCCATCAGCTGGGTACTCAGCACATCAAATCACTAGTCACTTTTGAAAAACCTCATTATTTACTTTTCTGCCTCTCTATAGGAAAGGAATAGACATTTAAATAAATTACATAATCCTTATTACCATTCCATTCATTCATTCATGACACTATAATTTACTGCCAGGAAAAATAAACTTCTGCATAATATTCCTCAATGTATGACATTCAAAAGGCTCAAAGGGGGAGAGGAGGTGAGAGGGCTTCTGACAAATATTTGCTCAAGTGTCCGCATCATACATGAAAACATTTCCTAGAAAAAATGGGTAAGGAAATTTACGGTCAACATGAAACATGCCAGATGGGGACTGGGGCGGTAAAGAGGAAAAGAAGCAGGGGACAGAGAAGGGAAGGAGCATTTTGAACCAGTTTTGTTTCAGCAAGGAAAACACCCAATATTGCAAAACTAGCTTTTCCCTCCCAAGTAGACTACTAAAAAAGAGTTTTAAGCAAAACCGAAGTTAAGTCAATCTACACTCCCGAAAGGATTGAGAAAAAAAAAAACACCAAACCCAAAATCCTCCAAAAATCCCACAACTCATCATCCCCTTATATTCTTCCTGGGCCAGGCTTTAAGTCAAGCCTCATCCCTGGCAAGCCCATGCGAGCAGCCCGTGCCCTCCAGCAAGGTGCTCAGCAGAGGACCGAGGCACGCAGAAGACAATTTACTATCATCTCTGGCAGCCGTTGCTGCTGCACCCTCCATAAACTTTGCTTACACAAGTGTTCAAACAAAAATGGCTTTGCCAGTCCCTTGGTTCACCTCAATAGTACCCACAGCTCACTCTACCGAGGATGAAAAAATACTGCCAATGCTATAAAAATCTTCACTGCTTTAAGGGTTGACTACCTAAAACCAAGTATAGGCAAGTTGGGTGGTTCACAGACTGGCTTTGAAGACCTAAACGTATTGGGGCTGGTGGTAGGGCTTCAGTCTGACGGCATCCCCATCACAAAATTATCTTCTTCCTCCTCTGCTCCACGAAAGCTAGCTCTCACTGGCATTTTCGCAGAGAATGTTTTCATTTCTTGCTGCCTGAGAAGCTGGCACTTGTTTTGCTTTGCATTTAGGGGTTTCCAAGTGGTCTCAGACAAAATAAGACCCTACCTTTAAAGAACATCCAAAACGATGCGAGGGATGCATTTTTATTCATGTAAAAACCAATCAAGAAATAGGGAAATGAAAATTTTGCCACTGTTTTGGTCATATAAACCCAAACTCACAGTAAGATTCTCCATAGAAGGTGAGTTGGGCTGTCAGTCACCGGCCAAAAAACAGCTTACAATAATTAAATTCATTTTTGCTTTCAATACTGATTGATCAAAAGTTTTTTTCACAGAGCTTGTGACGCTCAGATCATCCCACAAGCCTGGAGAGAGCAAAGCCCATTCAAGATGTACTTAAGCAACTGAATCTCAGATCCCCAAAGGTATTACCAGCAGGTCATATTATAACAGCCAAACTGATTACTTTTGGACAGCAATGCCTTCAGAGTCAATAAAACTGCTCACACCCATCCAGGCTAATCAGCAAGAGTAGGGGTGAATGGAATTGGTTCCTGAGATTTCAAGCCCTAATTTAGCTAAGTACTTAAATAAATACGTGTAAGTCTTATTACAGTCAGCAGGATTTTGGTATTATTAAGTTAATATTACTAAGCATGTGCTTAATAGTCCTGCTGAATCACAGCTTTGCTACTACTAAGAATTCAGACAGTGTTTTAGAATTTGTCCTCAACTAAAACCATTTCTTCACAATTGCTGTCACTTGTGTTTCAGGGACTCCTCACAGCCCATGCAATGGGCTACGGTTGGATCTCTGTTATACTGCTGGGAATGCAAAGTACCTTTCCTGAAGCTTCAGATCTGCACTAGCTTCACCAAAGTCAGTATCTAGCTTTTCATTAAAAAAAAAAATTGTTTCAGCTATAATAACAGCAATCTAAAGGATCACTTGACAGTTTTCATAACTGCAGTTATTAAAATTTGTGTTAGTACAATTGTACAAGTAATAATTAAGTTGTAACACTAATGACTAAAATTGCATCAGTATTTATCATTTGTTCGTCACGGTAAGCTTGTAGGTGGATCACAGCAACAAGACCTCACTTGCATTCATGGATATTACACCTTTGCCAAGGCATGGGCAGGTTAGTCCTATAGACACGGGTGAGACAGATGAACATATAAAGTTATGTAGCAATTGGTTATGTAGTGAAATCTTATCTTTAGACTACTGTGAAATCATCTTCAAAATTAATGCAAAATGTATCGGCTTAGTTCTAAATGTTTTAATAGAGAAACTCATTGATTAAAACCATCATCTTACATGTGACAGAGTTTTACTTACCAACAACGTCGAGATGGTACGTGTGATTGATGGATCCGTACTGGTTTTCTACTATGCACGTGTAATTTCCTTTGTCAGACGGGACCACGCTCTCCATGATGAGACTCCAGTGCTGGTTGCGGACCTGGCGGGTCGTAACCAGAGAGGTTGGGAACTTCACTAGCATAGTTTCACCCTCTCCCCCTCCAAAAGAACTGGTTTCCAAAAAGTTAACCTTTTGTAATCCATGTTTAAAAGCCTCTTCTGTGCTCATTTGACAGTTCTGGACACTGAAATACTTTATTTATTCCTGATCAGGTACAGCACGGCTGCGGCAGTGAAAGCTTTCACGCGTTGTGCTCTAAATTTGCTTCGTCCCTGATCTGAGCACTGCAGACATCGGTGCACACTCAGTCCTACCAGGCTCACGAGGATGGCACCAATTAGCAGCAGTTGTCTTACCAGGCTTTACCTTTCGATCCGCTCTAAAGCAAATTCACACCCTCAGGGTATTTCCCATCTGTCTCCAAACAATCATCTGATAATATTAACTACCCACCAGCAATACGGGATGGATATGATCCCCTAACATCTAAATCTCCGTCTTTCTCTAATAGCTCAATTACACAGCCTGCATTTTGGAGAAACAAAGCACAGAAGGGCAATGTTTGGGATCCCTCCCAAGACACATAGAGCGGCCACATCTCTTGCTGCTCTGGGGTACCACAAGAAAGAAATTAAGATGCTGCCTCATGAAAAATGCCTGAACAAAATCCTCATGGAAACAGAGCATAAGGATATACATTTATTTCATACAACCCTTCTCGGACAGTATGTATTAAAGGTGCTGATTCTGTTCCCATTTGAACTCAAAAGAAGCATTGGCATTGGTCTTGCAGAAAATAGGATCCAGCCCAATACTGGAAGGATATAGAGTCATCCGGTACACATATATATTTCCTGCATCATAAGCTGGCTCCCAAAATGACCTTTTGCTGGCTATCCACTAATCCCTTGTTTTAGCGTTACATGTTTGACAAAGCGCTCAAAGATCTTAACATTATGTGGCTGTAACGTACAACTTCTAAACTGCGAAGTACGTATTTTAGCAAATGGAACAAAAATACAATCTGGAACAGTCATTTTAATCAGCCAAATGGAAAGTAGTAATTCAGCGCAGTACACCAGAAAAATTTATGGACCATCCAGTGACACTTCCAGTAACTATACATTCTTAAAAGGTCATTACAACTATAGGTCTGAAATCCTGCTTCATGCCTGACTATTGCGTCCTTATCCAGCAGGAAAAGGCTACGCAGGGCTGCGTCCCCGCTGCCAAGAGCTTAGCCCTCACACGTGCTGGAGGTAAAAATGCCTTCAGTTCAAAGCTTGGAAGAAGACAGTTCTCTCTGTAAGGGGCTCCTGGCTTTCCTAGTCCCCCCCAGCTAGTAATTAGCTCATTAGCTAGTTATTAAAACTACTGTCCAGTTACCGGCTAATAATATTAGCTAACCACTGGCCATGCGGGCTTTGAAAAACAAAGAAAATGGAGAAGAGACGCCAGCAGCAGGTGAAGGGCATGGATGCTAACCAAATGTTGCAGAAAAATGTGACAACATGACTCCAAAATCTCTAGCCCAAACTTACAGCTCCTCTTCCCAGCCCCCCATCTTGATGGTATACATCAAAACTATATATTGATTATTTTTCACACTATGGAGAGCTAAGACATAAGTTTACAAAGCTAGAAAGAGTTTATCAGGGTTATTTTATTGCCTTGTTACTCTGCTAAGCAACCTTGAAAGTCAAAGTTTGGGTCAGGAAGAATTACCGTCATAAAACACTGGTAAATAACAAATACAACAGCTACATATTTTGAATATTTTACTTCTTTATGAGCTATTTTGGGGGAGACTTGGTCAAAGCGACCTGAACTTTTTGCCATTACAAGCTACATCACAATTCTCAGAATCAAAGCAAGAGTTTTTAACCTATTTGACTGCAAAACAGGAAGAACAGATCATGGTTCCGCAGAAGTTAAAACAAAATAAAAATTGGTAACAAGCTGGAAGTAATTAATCTGATAGGAAAACACAAGAGATTGTTTAGCATTCAATAAGAAAACATAACTAACTTACAGCCACAAGTGGATATACTGGATGGCAATATTAAAAAGTATTTGTGCAATTTCCCTTCTTGTAACCCCAATGGGAAGAGATAATATCTTTATAATGAAACAACAGCTTAAGCCTCTTCAGTTTAAGCTAAACAACTGCTGTAGAGGCCCAAAGCATTTATGACGCATCGTCACACAACTGGATTTATGTCATGGATCTGGATTCAACTAGATTCAGCTTGTTGGCTTAGTGCTTTCTGGTTACAAGTGCAGCATTGCAAAGCCCAGAAGAACTCCTCTTTGCTGGGGATGACGGCATCTTCTGCTGAAGACTCCCAAATTGAACCTTTCATTCGCAGACAGGTGACGGTCCTGCCACAGCCCTGCAACCACGCAGTTTGCAACACCCTGATCGTACAGGCTTTGTTAACGTGGTCTTTTTAAGTGAAGTGCCGTCACTCCCTAGTCCCAATAAAGCCTGTCTTCGGGTAGCAAAACTGGTGCCATTACTGACAACCAGCACCAAAATCACACCACTTTTATATAAAAGCTAGTTTCAAAAGAGGTTCAAAGCAGTGCTTCCACAGTAAGCAGGTCTTACACCAGCCTTCTGTGTACGGATGAACTACAACAGTGATATTCATTTTTGGGGAAAAAAACCCAAAGCAAACAAAAAACCCCCACCCTTGCGACTAAAGTTGCAAATAGATGGTATCTTTGGTGATGCAGGTTAAAGCCATTAGCTGCCTCCTGGTTGCTCACTAGGGTCCTTCTAACTGAAGACAGCAGTCCTACAGCTTTCCAAATATTCCCTAATAAGTTTCCCTGGGTAATACCAACTGGGTCCATTTAAGCTGTTTGAAGAGATGACTTGAGCTCGTCTGGCAGCCAGAGCATATGTGGGAGCTCACGTGAACTAATGCACTAGGAAAATAAAACAAGGGTAGCAACAAGACGCTGAAAGTGGGAGCATCCTCACCAGGCATATGGGGTCCAGCAAAGGACAAGTGTCCACAGCCAGAGATTTATCAGTTGTAGTTGGAGAGCTGGAAGAGTTTCCTAACTAGCTCCTTGCCAGCTATTATCCTGTTATTTCTACTGTTTTGCTCCCTGAAGCCCTACTTCATATATTGAGTTCTTTCAAAATCCTGGAGAATACCCACCCACACAGTCCCACCCACTCCATCACCTGGTTTTCAGGGTATCTCTTCCAATTTGTCATTGCCTTTTCTTGATATGGGGAAATTCAGGGAACAACCACATTCCAAGCATCTCAAATCACAGCTTGACCCTTCAGATTCTCTGTCACTGCAGTTTAATAACTGCTTTTGCCCTCTTTTTTTTTTTATTATTGCTTTGCAATACCTATTTTCATGTTTTATCTGTGCTTCATACCCAGAAACTGTACTTTATTTGCAAAAGGATTGAGATAACAAATATAATCTCAACGTGGTTTTTTTCCTGACTAGTTACGGACACTTCCAGCAAATTACTGAGGTGCTTTTTTTGGCCATCTTCTCATTTTAACCAATTCTTCCAAACGGTCTCTCCAAACAATTCAGTTTTTAAACTAAATTATCAATATCAAATGCATACAACTGTACCCTTAAGATGTACCTTGGAGGTGGGAAACCTAAACTGGAATCAAAGTGTCAAGAAATATTGGTCAGAAATCTAGGAAAGGGCAAGTAGTGTTTCATAGAAATGTTTTGCTTTTGGAGTATCATACAAAAAATCGTGGACAGTTCTATTTAATTTTAAAATACATGCCTGCAGGGAACAGATACATCATGAAAAGTTGTCACTTAGCAAAGAATGGTAAAAAGGCGTCAATTTTAAACGAATTTCAAAAGAAAGAAGGATTAGAAACCAAAATATGATTCCCCACAAAATCAGCACAGTTGAGACATATACTGGTACTGCTCAGGCAGAGAGAACAAGTGAAGATCCATACAAAAGCCATAGGCTTTTTACAGCTCCTATAGAGTCAGAACTCCTTCTTTACTTTGTATTTACCTGGCTGAATTTAAATGTGTATAAGATGACTGTAGGGATGAAGCTTATCAAAATGCATATGTGAAAACACATACCTGTTAATACTTAAACAGTAACACCTGATAGAAGTACATTTGCTTTCCGGGTGGTCTCTCATAGAGGATTTATCTTATTCACTCAAAGACATTATAAAATGCCTTTAAATGCACAAGAAAGAGCTATCATTACTTTAAAGACAGATTTAAAAAAGACTAAAAAGTGTTTAGACATTCAATAACTGATCCCCTTCTCCTTGCTGTAGAAACTTTGGGTATACCTTGAAAAATCATAAAGGGTTTGATTTTGAAATTCACCACCCAGAATTAGTCATGGTGGAGGAATTTCGTTCTGGAAGCTATCTTGGCCAGCACATACACCCTTCTGCTAGCCTGCCTGAGTGCAAATTGACTCAAGACATTCCCCAGTCAGAGGGACAAAGTGCTACAGGCCACTATCTGATTGCGATAAAGAGAAGAGATTTCTTAGCTCAAGGCAGCAGGAGAGAGGTGGCTGGAGGATTACTGGAAAGCTTCACATTTTCCTTCCCTTTACTTTGTTCTTAAAGTCTTCAAGGGATGACTGCCTCTTCCGAAAGGGACAGGTGGTGTTACATCAACTGGTGATGGCAGGTACGGCCAAGTTTGGTTCCAGCTATTCTAGTCGCTCAAAGTATTATGAACATGAAGATCTCCAGCAGAAATGCTTTACGTATAGCAATGCCCAGATTCAAGACAAACTAGTGTACAAGAATTATGGGTTGCTGTGATACCTGACTGAACACAGACCAATATGGAAAGACTCAGTCCTTTCCAAGGATTCCTTCATTACAAATTTGTTGGTATAGCGGTGTCAAGAAAATACAGTTCTCTCTCTGTTTCTGGATAATTTTGAACTAAGCCCGCAGTGAGCTCACCCTGCCCCTCTTACAAAAAGAGGGCACAGCCTCCAGAAGCTCTGGATGCCTGATTCTTTAACACCTACTCACTGAAAACAAGCTTCCATGTTAAAAAGATGCTTATTCAAAACACCAACAGAATCTGCAATATACACAGATTTGGTAAGCAGAATGACAATGATAAGTAAATGCTACCAGATCATTTAAAATTTGATGTACTTCTGAGCAACAAGAAAGTCTAAAATCCAAAGCTGTGTCCCCCCTTTCTTTCCTTTAGTCTAAAGAGATGTAAGAAGTTATGATTTAGAATTATAAGTATATACTTCACTTATCCAGCTGGCTTTAGACATAGGCATCTGTGTTTTCTTCCACATACATACCTAGGAAATTGTATACGTTTAGTACACATGAGCAAAAATTTCATTTGTGCCACTTAATGGGCACAAGTCTAAATGAGCTCGCCCAGATCCCTAACACAGGCTAGCCGTGGCAGCACGGAGCCCCACATGGGCTGATTCACCCCGCCAAAGATCACCCTCCCAAACCAGAGCTCAGGTATCTCCATCCTGCCTTGCAAGACACATTTTCCTTCACGGTTTTCAAGAGTGGTATCTGCATTTCCCCTTCATGAGATGTAAAGTGTTCAAAGAACATCTCAGTTAGTACCGAAACAGTTACTATTATTTTCCAAGACAGGATTAGTTTGGGGGTTTTTTAATTGGCTTCTTTTTTTGTTTTTAAATAAGCACTGAGAAAGGTGAAAATCACTGAATTGTAGCCAATTCATTAACACTCCATAGCGTTATGAAAGGCAGAAGGTGTTGCCAGGTGTACACTCATAAGCAACAGTAATTTATGGTGTAAGCAAACATAGATGGAAAAGTCTACTTAGATAATTAGTGTTCATGCGAGGAGACTTTCTGGGCTTCGGTCTCTGCTAACACGAATGTTGGAAAAATTGACACTTTCTGCAGTAAATCTAGCTAGAGAGGAAAGGAGACTATGGCTTGTCCTCCTCTGCGCTGGAAAACACATTTTTTTGTACCAAGCAGGATCTGAGTCAACAGCACACGAAGCAATATACACCCTGGCTCCATCAGGGCATCGCAAAACACGGCACCCTGAAAATACCGCAAGCGCTGGGGTAAGGCAGCAGTGCGGTACTGGGGGAGGCAGTCCCCAGGACTCGGTCTTGAGCTTACTCCGTCATCTGGAAAAGTCAGTTAACTTCTGTCTTAATTACTGTTACAAATTGCTCTGAGCTCCTCAGCAGAAGTTCCAGGCTGGGGCTTACAACCGTGACACAAGGGGACTAACTCGGAAACGTCTCATCTCCGGAGAGAAGTTGCTGAGGAAGCCACCGAAGAGGTTATGGTAACTCAGAAATGTGGGGCAGGGTAGTGCTTGAACAGCAATTTGCCATCAAAGTCAGGCACTCCCATTCCCTGTGAGGAGCGGGATAAGATGACCGAATCCTGACTTCTGACCTGACCTAGGCAGATACCGGGAGGTTAAAGGTCCGTGCACTAACCCACAGAGCTAGCTGGCCTCCCTAAAACTCTCTCTTAATCAGTAACCACCAATTTAGAATGAAACATCTAATCTGAAGCTGTTTAAAATTCAAACAAACCCTTGTAAGTAATTGCTGTTACTTTCCCTCAAATTCTGCTTCCCATTTCAGTTTCACAGACCATAAACTCTATAGAAAATAATAACTTTTGACTTCCAACCCTTCCTTTATTAAACTGCCTACAAACACCAGAGTGGATGGTCATGTTTTTAACAATGCAGCTGAAAATGAATAGAGCAAAATAGTCTTACTCTGCTTTGCAAAGTCAGCCTTTAGTTTTCCAAATAAGTCTCTATAAATATTCCTTAGCTGCACTGCTATGCTACAAGCTTGAATTTGAGAAAAAAAAAAAAGATACAGAATTAGTGCTCAGTAACCGCCAAAGAAACCACCCACCCTTCCCCAGAAGAAAACAATTACTTTTTTTTTTTTTGCTTCTACGTTTGATCCAAGGCCATTAACAGATTTTCTGTTGACTTCAGCAAGTTTGGGTTTTGGGTTTTTTACAGCCTTGGTCAAGAACAGAAATTGCAAAATCACATCATGAAAATGTACCTTATAGCCGCCAATACGATGCTCTTGTTTAAACTCTTTCCCATTTTTCAGCCATCGCATGGTCGGCGTTGGGTTTCCCATCGCCGGACAACGGAACTTGACGGTGTTTGCTGCTGGCACCGCGTGTAGCCTTTTCTCCATTTTATCCGTATGTGTCCAATAGGGTGCCCCTGTTTCAAAGAGATACAGCCAGAAACATCAGCACTCGGAAACCCAGCTCCCTTTCCAGCCCCTTCCACAGACATAAAGCACTGCATGTATTCATTTTAAGCGTGGTTTAGGAAGACTACACGACTGGAAATCATATGTCGCAAGTGTTGACCAGAGTTTTGCAAACGGCTCAGTCTGCAGCTTTGAGTATGTAATTTATGACACAATTCCAATAATTAACCACAGATATCCTTTGTTTTGTGTACATCAAGTAAGACAGAGGGACCGAGTTTTCAGCAGACTCTAATGATCAGACGCTTTTGACCTCAAGTTGAATTACTGTGAGTGCTCAGCAAACTCTGAATTCTTGGAGCTTGGGTGTGAAGCCAGACAGACCAAGTTCGAAGACCCACTGCAAGCATCTGCCTTAATCTTCCCCCATCTGTTAGAAGGGGGATAAACATACCTACCTGCCCGGCAGCGCGCTCAAACTTACAGTGCACCACAGCAATGTGAACTGTGCTGTTACTGTTATAGAAACCACTAAAATATATTTACAAACAGAATATATTTGTGAAACCTTAACCAAAGAGGAGCAGCAAAATTCAGCAATAGCATTTATCATTTTGCAGGGATTTCCCACTCTCATGAGCCTGTCGAAGCCCAAGTGTTCAGTGATGTCCAACACCATGGCACAAAACAAGTGTCGCTCTCAGCCCGTATTTACTGGAGCGACCACTTTTACCAGCTCCTGGCAAGGCTCTCCTGGCTCTCGCTCACTCCGTCCCATGCCCTGGCCCAGCCTGTGCCCACACCAGGAGTACGAGGAGCAGATGAAAACCCTTCTCTCATCCAGGTTCTCAAGCATTTGTCATATACCAGTACAGCAAACACAGCAGAACAAAACATACAACTACCCATCTGGTTTTACCCTCCAAGAAGTAAATTTGGGAAGACACATCCATATACAAGGTTATCCCACGCTCTGGATCCACGCACCACTTTTTGGCTACATGGCACAGCGTCTTCGTGACATCGCTTCAGTTGTCTCACCATAACAGTTTTTAAAAAGTTAAAGATTCAAGATCTGTTTAATAGTAGGAAAGATTAATTTCTTTTACAATGGAGTTTTCCTGAAGCAAATCAGATTAGTGTGGAATTTTTAGGACTAGAGGGGTCCAGAAAAATAACTCTATTTCTCTCAGCCCTGTTTCATTTCCTTCATTAGCAGCCTAACACTCCACTATAAATAAACTCTTCCGTTCCTCAAATATTTATAGCAGTTCTTACAATCAGTGCAAACTCAGAAATCCTGCTACCCCCCTCTCCGAATAAAAATACAGCTGGATAGAAAATACAGGAATAAACCCTTTAACAACGTCTCTCTCAGTATAAAGAAAACATTCCAAAAGCAAGTCTTATAATGATGCTAAGAACGATAAGTGATTTTTTTTTTTTTGCCTGAAGTGGCAATTACTGTTAAAATTAATGAAGTAGAAAAGCAAAGCAAATTTGTGCATGTAATCAAAATAGAAAATCAGGTAACTATTGAAAATGTAACTGCAATGCTAAGAAATCATTACACGGACTAAAGTGAATTAGGGATGCAGGGAAAATCACTGTTAACATTATTTGCTAAAACCAGGATCACATTAAAACAACAGAAGACTTTAAACAAAGCCAACCAAAGGAATTAACTACTACACGCAAAGACCAAATTACATTACAAGCATACCAGGCAAAGGCGGAATTACGTGTTGGTACCGATGTATGAAAAGGATATTTTCTCTGGACCTCTAAACATCTTCCGCAAGGCAATGTAAGGTGACCACTACTGGGCTCTGCCCACAATTCCCACAAAGTCAAAGTAAGTTGTGGTAGGTCAAAACCAACCAACCATCCAAACCCGTTATATTGGTATCTCAGACAGAGCACAGTGCCTAGATTGACCCCAAACGGCAATGCCCACCCAGCAACTTTGCAGCCAGCATGGTCACTTGTCATCACACCCGTCACACGCACCTCCTCACACCTATAGAGCACAGAAAGCTCGGATGCAGTCGCTGGCAAGCACAACCTCCAAACCACAGGCTCCGCAGCTCGCCCATGGCAGTGCTGCTCTGCGGCGCACAGGCGGGGTGGACCAAGCTCCGGAGAAGCTCCCATCAGGGTGCAGCCCGGGACCAGGGCATCTGACTCGGTCAGGATCCATCCGCCACCAGCTCCCCAGACAAGGCTGCTCCATGCAGCCAGGTTTCTACTCAGCTACCAGCCTGTGCTGCATTACAGGGCTGCTCACCCTCGGGTTTTCTTGCATATAACCCCCCTTTCCACCAACCTTCATCCTTCAAAAAACTCCGCTCCTGGAAAAGAAGTGTTCTGCTAAGCCTCGTATACAACAAATGCACAGGGAGGAAAGACTTTGCTCTATGGAAGAGGTGGGAACAGAGGAGAGGCCGGGAGGGTGCCGGCAGGAACGAAGCGGCTCAGTGCCGCAGAGAGAGGGGGAAAGGAAACTCCCCGGGCTGGGAGAAAGGACTCTGCTCGGAAAGCTTCCCCTCGCACAACCCTCGCATCGGCATAACCTGCAACGCTCCTGAATTACAGGGGAGCTTGGAGAAAAACATGCGGACATCACATGTTGAAAATGCCATCTGAAAACGCTTCAGGACATCCTACCATTTTTCACTAGGTAGTAGCAACATATATTGGCAGCTCCTCAGGACGTTTAAGGGAAAAGAGAAAACGGCAGCAACATCCACAAAGCGTAACGCTCGCCCTCATTTTGTGCTTTCATACAGCGCCTGATCCGATTAACGCACGGCATGTCTCTTTACAGATTAAATTATCGTAACCTAAAAGCACCTTTTACTGCTTCTATTTGTCTTGAGAGGAAAAACATCCAGATTCACTGAAACCCAGAATGAACATAGTTAACAAGTATATACCACCAAGTGCCGAGTCCTCTTCCGGACCGTGTCCATCGCGTCCCATCTTTGCTAACAGGACAGGTGGAAGCAGGAGCACCGCTGTTCAACGTTCCCAGTGACAACAGGGCAGACCCCGGCGCGTAGCGGTAACGAGCAGCAGGGGAACGGGTGGGAATTCCTGATTGCTTTTAGAGCTCTCATTAGTGAAGAAAATATCCTGCTGACCCACACTGCACTCCACTGCAAATACATTACCTCTAATCAGGCAAATCTCCTGCATGTGAAATTGAAATTAGGCAGCCCAGGGGACCACTTCACTTCAGGACTCCTCAATTTTTATTTGGACTTATCCAATACAAAGAAATACAAAAGCGGTGAACTCCAAGCCTGCCTGACAAGCACCTCAAGCAGGCAATAGTGCGCCTGAAACGACCACATCAAACCCCCCCAAGATTTTCAGTACTATTGTATTTGACCTTTAATTAAGAAACACTTCTAGGCAACATCCAATTTTTGCTGCTCCCTTGAGTGGGTTTCCACTCTACAGGATTTGATGAATTTGAACCTTGTTTCATCCTTTCTGAAATTCTTCAAGGCATGAAAAGAACAGCATGTGGATTACATTTAGATACTTTTTGTTCTTGGTGCCAATTTACCATTGCTTGGCCCAGAAGAAATTGTTTAAAGGGTGATAAGGAAAAAAGCCATAAAGCTTCCAGTCGCCTGACTAGAATTCAGGGGGGAACAGCACTATCTTCAGGGCTACCCAGGGGTCTCCAGAATAAATTACTGTTGGTGGACCTCAGCACAACCATCACAGCAGCTGCTGCCTTGCCAGCACCAAGCCAGGATTACAGAGATCCCTTCAGTTAGGGCTACCTCTCAAAATCATGATGAGGACGAGGCAACAAGTACCAACAACGTATATTCCACTGCTGCCAGTAGGAACCGATGATGATCCGCCCTTAGCTTTGTACAAGAAAGTCCCAGGTAAAGGTCCTGGAGAAAAAGCCTTGGAGGTGACCCTCCAGAACCAAGCGGCCAAGAGGCACCTCTTTAGGGTAACAGAGGGAAAAACTGAGTTGCCAGCAAAGCCATTTTGTGGAGAGAGAGGACTATTTTGCAGTGGAACCAATCCTGTACCTTCCATGAGCACTAATCCCTTCAACAAAAGCTGGAAGTAATAAAAAGCTATTCAGGATGCAGTCTGGAACAAATCTACCACAGTGTTTTTTCAGACAGTTAAGATATCTGTCAAGCTAGAAGGACACCAAACGCAGAGTGAAATCTGCCAGGCATGCCTTTTACTTAAAAATACGCTCAGGGCAAACGGTCAAGCGCACGTGTGCACACACGAGTGCCCTCCTCTCCCAAGAACAAGCTGCTCCTCACAGCTACCGAGCCACTTAAAGCCCATGCTGACTTCAAGAGCAGTTGTGTTTTCTGGGCAGCCTTGAAAATCAGGCTAGATTTTCCCACCAGCCTGCATTTGAAAACCTTGGCCTCTGAAAAGGTATTTGTAACAGAGGCAAAGAAAATAAAAAAGCTTAAAAGAATACTTACTGTCGTAAATAAAACAGCTCTAAAAGGTCTGCTTTAGTTTTAAATATGCAGGAATGAGAATGCCAAGGTTCAGTTTCCTGTGGAAGGCACTAGAGCCATTTCCTGCCTCATCACATCATAATTAACATGCCAGGACAGCTGGACTTTATCAGAATTGTTTCATCAAAAAGCAACAACCTTTGAAGACTATGGCCTTTTGTTTCCATCAGTAAAGGCATAACCAGGCCAATTTCCATTGCTTATCCTTAATGATCGCAGCTGTAATTTCTATGTAAATTAACAGTTAAATTGTTTTAGAATCTGCAAAGCTCAAACCATGATTCAGGAAACACTTAAAAGACGACTTTTCTTAAAGAGCAGCAACCAGGGACTCTTGCGAGGTCCTGGACTTCCCCAGGTTCTGCCTAACATAGGCAGGAGAAGGTGGTAAAGGGCATTTGACTATTACACACCGCTGTCTGCCGCTCCGCGTGCCCAGGGAGGACTTAGGCTACTCTTCAACTCCTTGTTCACTTTTCAGTCTGTCTTGCAACAGTTTCTTAAGTTAGATGTGGCCTTCTGGACAAGATATAGAAATCTAGAAGGGGAATGGCAAATGAAACTGATGGGAAGGCTTAGAAGACGCTGGATATGCAAGCTTCAGTGGTTTGCAAAAGCACCACACCAAGTCCCACCCCTCACTTTCATACAGCTCTGATCTTGCCAAATCACAACCCTCTTTCAGCAATGCTGTATTAATCCAACTGAGTTACTATGATGCAACCTTTCATTGAAAACAGACTACTTGCAGGGATGTGGCGTCACGATCGTTCTTCCAGTTCCAGCTCTTCCCATCGAGCGGTCGGACATCGGGAGGAAGGCTGCGCTGCGCCCTGCACCGTCTGCAGCTTGCAAGAAGCCGCAGCAGTTTGTGGGCACCTTGCAAAAAGCAATCTCGTGGGGACTTGTTTTGTGCAACACTCTGCTCAGGGGCAATCTGTCTTCTTGCAGTTTCCTCCCGTCTACGCTGCAAGAGCTTGTGCTCTGCCCGCCATCCGGGATGTTTAAACGTTCACGCTCTAGAGGCATCTTTCATTTTGAGCAGGGAAAGTGTGACTGACCCCTGCTAAAGTACACACCCCATCCCTGGCAGACGGAAATAGTCAATGGCCTTTCACCAGGTCCTGAATCAAGATTGATTAACAGTAGCTTAAAATGATAGCTCACATTACAAGAACATCACTAGTGTTACAGAAGACACCACTGCCTAGTTCTCCCTGTTGCGTGAAAGGGCAGGAATCATTACCACGACGTTACAGAGCACAGTTGCCTTGAGATCAGGTCCTTTCTTCTCGCTATATGCGCTTCCAAACTCCACTTGTGCTCACAGTGAATTTCCAAAGCCATCAGCACGGATTAGAAGCACAATTGTCTTCACTAACACACCGAAAATATTGCAAGCTCTTTTCTGACCAACACCAAAAAAGCCCTAAAGTGACAACAGACATAGGGATGTTCCCTAAAAGGAATTTCTACCCACTAGTCCTTTTCAGGGGAACACTAACGTTGCCTGGGTTTGTGGGTTTTGCCTAGACAACTTCTTTTAAAAGCAGTGTCCCTTTTCCAAACTCGCCAATTATCTTTGCCACCACATTCCTTTGTCAGAGCAGCCTCCAGCTGCTTAATCTCAGCCACTTCAAGCTGCACCTGTGAATCAGACCGGGTTAATCACACTAACAGATGGCAGGGGCCAAACAGGCAGCTAAGAACTTATATCATTTTAAATAGCATCTAATGTTTCACAGCTTCAGACCAGGGGCAGCCGTATACAACAGTAACTAACTAGGGGAGCTAGAATCAGGCTCGTACTTTATCATCTGAACAAGTGTTTCAAGCGTACAGTACAGCTGCCAATTACTAATCAGGCTGAGGAGCAAATATACTACCTGGCTACTGCGGCCAGTAACTAGCTGACATCTCCCATGAAGGATTTCTGTGTTACTGACTTTACAAAGCACAAGCGATAGCAAACTACCAGTCACCGTGGGGATTTCGCAAGAGTGCATAGGGGCATAAGGAACCAATATGAATTTTACGTATTTTTTTTCTTAGCAACTGCTCTATTTAGAGCCTATTAATAGCTTTCCAAATTCTCTACAGGGACTGAAGTTTAACGTTCGGATAGGTTTAAAGACTCTTTTAGCCCATTTTCATCATGCGTAAGTAACACAAAATGTGGTTTTAGTACTGGGTTGCTTTCTTTGCAACAAACCTTGAGGTTTTTTGCAGACAAAAGAACCTCATTGTCTCCAAATTCATTCTCCCCGGAGAGATTTCTGCCGAGATTAAGGATTGAAGGATTTGCCTCATTACAACTTAATTTTATTTTTAAAGTTTCCACACCACCTCTTAAAAAAGTGAGTGGCATCTTTGTTTCTTCTGTTAGATTTCAGCTCAGGTTCAGGGAAAATTAGTTCATCTGTGAGAGCCTAAACCAGACAAAGACTGAACTTCAATTTAGGAAGAAAGGAAACTGCAGAAAAGCTAGCAAGAAGGGAGACAGAAAGTACAGACCAGTAAAGCATGTTTAGAAGAATATTAGTTTATTTTTCTTTTTCTTTTCCAAGTTATGAACTATGTGAAACAGAAAATGGAAAAGGACAAAAGATACCACTATTTGACAGCACATGCAGTTAACAATCAAGAAGCTCTGAAGGCAGGAGTGCGAAAGACGGGACATTATTTTCCACGTGGATCTTGCTAGTGACTTCTGGCAGTTCGCTGTTACTTACTCATCTGGTTGCTGTCATTCACAAAGTCCTCGGACCCATCATTGTCATCTTCATCATCCCCAGAGGAAAGAGCATCTGCACATTAAAAATAATCAAGCATTTAAACCAGCCTATTTTACAGACAAATAAACCAATACGCTACATCTTAGATTATCTATCAAGGAGAACAGATGTTATGTTAGATGTGCAGAAGCTATAGAAAAAGAAAATCCAGCCACAAAATGGGTATTATTCTTACAAAATTCTAACAAAACTAGCTAATAATCCTGAAATGCTTCAAAGTTTCCAAAGGGAGCTTGCTAACTCCAAAAAAATCTCTTTCCACCTTAAATTTTTATTTTTCTTAAAGACATTCAGTCAGGCAGAACTGAGTGTCTCCAGAACAATTTATCTCTAAACTTAAAGGGTGTAGGACAACCCTTTTCCTCTTTTGATGCAGGGGGGAAAAAAACTTGTATTCACTCTACTGGCTTTATCATCATCACAGCAACTCTGTATAATTTAATCCTGTCATAGTGGCATAAAACAGAGGGCTATTCAGCAGCTGTTAATCACTGTAGATCCCATGAAGTAAAAGGGGTATATACAAACTGAGTCCATTTCAGGGTCAGGACAGAAGGGAAAATACCTGAAATAACCACAGAACTCAGCTCAACTCACTGTGCCCAAGCGGACGGTTTCACGTTATATCATAATGTGTCTTTATATCACATTTTACAGCTTCTACATGCAAAAACCTATGTTTAACTCACTCACCTGTAACATTTACAATGAAGTACAGAGTATCACTGTCTAGGGTCCTAACAGCAGTGCAAGCATAGAGGCCCGAATCTCTGGGTGTAGCATCCTTAATTTGTAAGTACTCCCCAATAATCACTGTCCTATTGTCAGGCCCCAAAGGGACCCCATCCTTAGTCCAACTGATCATGACGGCGTCTTTCAATTGACAGCGCAACTCAAGCGGTTCTCCTGGAAGTGCTGAATATACATCTGGCTGAGAGATTTGGTATTTGGTTGGCGGCTCTGCGAAGGTGGAAGGAAAGGAGGAAAAAGAAGAAAGAGAAGGGAAAGGAGATAATTTCCAACAAAAGTCAGTGAAGGCCCTTTTCATCCACAGAAATCAAGTTACGTTCAATAAAAAAGTCGCATCCAGATTAGCCCGGCAGTCTGTCTTGTAAAACTGAACCATATGCAGGTATGGGATAGGCTTTATCTTCAAGAATTTAACCACAAACAAAGCTTGTTCCCTTTTGATCGGTGTCTTGGCACATGCCTTGTCCCAAGTGTCACACAAAGGCACAACCCGTCCCGCTGGTCACAGATTGCTGACACTGAGGAGACGAGTGCTGCTGAACCGGGGGGGCTTCAAAGAATTTGGAGGTGCCAGGAGGTGTTCAAAAAGCAAATTCAGTTTTATATCTTAGCATTTGTGTCCATGATTCAAACGAGTATTTATCTTTCCCCATCTAATTTTGTAAGTTGTTTTTAAAAAAAACAACTGAGAAGAGCAGTGTTGGAAGAAAAGGATAGCCAAAAAACCTTCACTAGCTAAACATGAGTTCCTATAAACAGCATATATGATGTCCTTTATTTTTCTCCCTGCACCCTCCCCAAAGTCTCTACATTTGCCTTCTACACTGCAAGCTCTGCTCCCAGCGACAGGAACTTTTTCCCTTAATTTTTTCTTTGCTTCATTTCTTATTTCACAGCCTCTCCTGAGCAGAATCCATCAGAAACCCAGGAACACAAGCGAAGCTTTCAAAGTCACAGCATACACAGAAGTTCAAAACAAAATGGCTCATCCATCAGTTCCCTTTTCTAACCAAATAACAAGAAGAATGTCAAACCACACTCTTTTTCCCAAACAAACATCCTTGGAAAACTACACCTGCCTACAGCTACTAGGGCTTCATCACCCCGTTCCAAGGCCAGCTCTCAGCAGGGGAAAGGGACCCCCAGCCCTGGGGAACTGGGGCCCGTCTCCACAGGGACGGTGGGACAGCCCGGCACAGGTGGAGGGACCCCCCACACCACACCTATGATGCACTCGGGCTGTGCCAGACATAGGGACTGCTTTTGTAACTGCCTTCTCCCTACAACCACAGTATCCCTCTCCCACGAGCCTCCTGGCCTCACCCAGGCCGGCATGAAAAGTAAATAAGGGAAAGCAGCATGAAGGCATCTTCTGTTTGCTCACGAGGAGGGTCACATCGCCCAGACAGCTGCTCCCCGGCACTCACCCCGGCACGCATCCTTCCCCACGCAGGCACCAACTGTGCACCACTGTGTGCATACATAAATAAAACACACACCTCTTCTTGTTTGTCTGAGGGAGTATTAAAATAGGCGACCCCTCTGTGTCCACCCTTGCTTCTAAAAATACGAAAACCCCGAAACCCACGTTTCTCGTCCTTGGGGCACGGCGTTGTCATTTCTTGTGTCACACCTTCAGCAGAGAAGTCTGAAACAAGCGTCACATCTGTGGACAGGAGTTTGGAAGTGCAGAAGCTCTGTCAGTAGTTTAGTTTTAGGTAGTCCTGTGAGGAGCAGGGAGCTGGACACGATGATCCTTATGGGTCCCTTCCAACTCGAGATATTCTATGAGTACCAGAAGTGGCCACCACAGTGGGACACTCATGCATTGAAATATTGGGTTATACCGATGCACTTGAAAATAGCATGCCCAATATCTCCTCCCACTCATCCTGGAATCATGTAATTTCAGGGAGTTCAGTGGGAGTTTGCCCGAAGCAAAGGGAGAGCAGATGCAGGGATGTGCCCTTGCAAAGCTTCTCCTGGCTTTTTCCCTAGGGCAAACACGGTTTTTCAAGCAACGGATTTGACACATGCATCACACCAAGACGGTGGCCAGAAGCACATAAAATCATCTAAACAAGACCAATCATAGAGACCATAAAGATTCTCGGATTCAGATTTTATAACAAGGTCTCTAAACTTTCTAGCGTGCAAAGTTCCATCTCGAAGTCTAGGACAAGCTACAATACAGCTTTATACTCCTTATAAACTAACTCAGTCTTGCTGATACAGTCAAGAATCCACAGATCTGCAATGCAGGTGTTTCACCGAGCACCACACTATGCTGTTAGCAATCTAATTTCCAGAAGGAGCATGGGCTCCTTTCTACATATATTTCATATCAGTAATGAGTATATTTGAGTATGCTTGAGATTTTTTTTTTTAATTCAGATCCCACTGCCAAATTAAAAAAAAAAAAGTAGCTGAATCCAGCTAGCTAATTTACTTTGAAGTTGTTAAGACTTCTTCATAACGCTTTACCTGCAAAGAAAATTTTTTTTACAGAGTTTACACTGTGCCAACAATGTACAGGAGTCTTTAAAAGTGTCTTTGTTTAAACTTTTTTAAAGCCACCCTGGGTGAAGATAACTCAACGCTCCTTTAAGTGCATTAGCGGCTTTCGCTGAAGAGCCCCAGGAAACTTGCAGGACAGTCACACAGGTTGCAGTGTCCTCCTGGGCAGATCGGTTCCTCGCATACAATGACAAGGAAAATAATTTTCTACCTCCTGTCCTTGATTTCATCTCTTTTTCAACTATTATCCCCAAATTTACACCAGGTCTTTCAACACAAATCCAAACTCAAGAACAGTAATTTATTTCAAAATTACAAAAAATCCCTTTCACAAGGAAAATTACTAGTATACCAAAGAAAAACAAGTTTCAAATAGGTATTAGCATTTGGTAAATATTAACCTCCTCCATTTCTTTCTCTCTAGAGTATCGGGGAAGATACAGAACAAAGTGTTGTCATGAAATAATGAAGTCATGTTTGGAAATAGTGAGTTATTTCAGGTAAGCCTTTGTGTTGCCAAACTAGAATGTAGCAGCACTTAAGACTGTCACTTTTTATAATGTTTGCCTATAAACTTTTTCCAGTGTGGGTTTGAAATGGTGCCCAAAAGCAAACAGAGAACAGGTGGGATTCTGAGGCATGAGACCGCCCAACAGCTCCACTGCAAAAATCAACCAGTTTAAACTATTAAAGATTTCCCGGCAGCACATAAACAACCTAGGCTGCAAAGTTAACTCTCTCTCCAGGACACTGCACAAGGATTTTCACACCGCTCTGAAATCGAGGGACAAATTTTGAACTCACGAGCATGCTACACCATCAAATCAATGGTTCCCCTGAGGCTGACATCAGGATTCCTTCCCCGCTTCCACGTCTCTCGAGTGTGCCAGAGAAATAAGGCTGCAAGTTTGATCTGGTATCACATCCGCGCTCCTCCAGCCCTCCCTGAAGCCCTGCCTTAAAACTGTACCCTTCAGCCATCACCGTAAGCCTGTAGATCAGCCCTCGGCTGGGCGAGCTCTGCACGGCCGAGGGACGGCGGCACGGGATGCCTTTCTTGGCGAGTTCTCCTGCAAATCCTGTAATTGCGGCATTAGTTCCTACTGCAAAGGTGCGTTAACTGATGTGAATAACACCTATCACCCCTTAAAAACCCAAACAAGTAACAAAGGCATGTGTAAAATTTCTGGTGGTGTACTTAAACGCCGGGGGACAGGGGAAGGCACGTTGCTTCTGCTATTGTCCGCTCTCGGCTACATCCTTATTTGTAATAGCGGTGGCACACAACGTATTTTAACTTTATAGGTGGAGCTATTGAACAATGCCGCCACGGAAAACCAAGCTGCTGTTAAATAAACAGACGTGAACTTTTTCTTCGCCTGCTCATAGTGTCTCGCAGCATGGTTTATGCCATCCAGCCATCAAATGGAATAAATAATGTTTGTATAAAATCCATGACCACAACAGAGGACTGGGGACATTCTGAATGTGCTATTTCAGATTATTATGAGATACGCAATTATATTCCAAATCATGCTTCTATTCAAGATTCAGTCACTGAAACAAGAGATTTATACTTCCTAGGGTTTTAAATTATTATTATTTGCCTCCATTTATTAAAATGTTAACAAAGAGCTGCTTATCTTAAGGCTCAAGGCATTTAGTTACTTAGTTACAGAGCCACATAATTAAACAATCAGCTAATAGCTAACCCCAGCAAAGATTCTCACACAACTCTCCGTAAGACAAAAGCCTCAGACCCCATCAAGCCACTCTCCCCTCAAAAGGCTTTAGTAAATAACTGAACACTCACCATAGCGTGCCCAGAAGGGTCAACAGACCTGACCTGTCAAGAATCCAAGAGGTTCATTGCAAAATTGAATGTCCCCACAGGGAACACCAGGCTGCCAACCACTACCACTCCTCCTGCTTCTCCTAGCCCTTCTCCCGTTTCTCCTGTCATTGAAGAAGGTCGAGCAAGACCAGGCTGGATGAGCAACGCGGAATGGGGATGTTGAGCTGCGCCTGAAGCAGAATAGCCACGGGCCCCGTGACTTCGTGAGTCAAACCCAAGCCTTTACGGTCCCTCCAGGAGACAGCCTCTGCAGCATCGGGAAGCCCAGGTATCATCAGAAGGTTTGCAACCTTCCCTCCCACCTCCCAGGTACAAGCTGATGGCCTTCTCCCTCAATTTAAGTTGGCAGGCTAATAGTAAGAGTAGCTCCATGTCCTCTTCTGATGATGGATAAGCTCAGCCTACAAGAGAAACAGCCACCGGTTTAAAAATGCAAAGAGTCATTCCTGGCCATGGTGGCTACCTCCCATTAGCTAACAGCAAACCAAAGCCACAAAGGCTAAGCACGTCTCCTTAGACAAAGGGGGACAAAACAGAGTTTGCAATTCATCCATTTGCTTCTCCGAAGTCATTGGATTCCTGCTGTTGTATTTGTACCGCGTTTCCGTCAGCTAGCTGCCAGCTATGCCCAGCTCTGCCTCCGCCAGGCATCATCAGGAAGTCTCTCTGTTCTGATAAAATACTTTCCTTTCCAAGTTACTCAAGTTCCTTCTATAATTTTAAAACACAAAAAAAAAAAAATCTTTTGTGACTGTGAACAATACCCCGAAGAGCAGGAATCATTCCCCCCCGCCCCCCCCCCCCCGTCGTGTATAAAAACATTCATTTTTCAAATCCGACAAAAAATATCTAGGTCTTGTAAAAAACCATCAAACAGCACTAAAGAGCAGGAGATATATGTGATAGTTAGAAACACAAGAAATATGGCAGATTCTAAGTCTTCACCTGTTCCTTTAAAACAAGCTCCCGGGCTGCTCTATTCGAAAGCACAGCGACTTCCACAAAACGTTAAGCACCAGGGTCTCCAAAATAAATTGAGATTTTTTTTTCCTGGCATCTTCTTTAACCCTATTATCTTTTTTCTATTAGGACCTAGTCATCTGATGGGTACAAGAGATGAAACCAGACCAAAAACAAAAAAGTATGTGAGGAACAGGAAGAATCCTTTTGCACTGGAAGCGAACACTTGCAAAATGAAGTAAGCATTGCCACGTAATACATGCCTGGTACTCTAGCAAGTGCAGAGCTTCCAGCCACACTGACCTGCTAGAGCATGGACCTCCAGCATCATGTCAACTCCTATTGAGTGTTACATATCCCAAGGTCATTAAAAAAAGTGAATCTCCTCCAATTGAAATACTTGCCAATGTCATCATGGGTAAGGGAAAATATTACACTGCACTAACTTGTTTTCCTAAGCTTTGAAGACTTAGAAAAATAAATAATTCTGGTGAGCAGTAAAGAGTTTCACCACTTGCAGGACCCCCTGGCCAAGAAAAAAGCTTTCCGTATGTACCTAAAACTCATCCCCACGTGATTACATCCATCTGCCTTGTGTAATGCTCTTTGGCAGATGAGCAGTTTATGGAACTGCAACTCCTTGAGGTAACTACCCCCAAGCAGCGCTTACCCTGGCTACAGACACAAGGGCCACATCACACCCAGCAGAAGAGAGCAGCGGGGGCAACCCTCATGAGGTCCCATGCTATGCTGGTGTGTTGGCTGACATGGGGTGCGATACATGAACTATTTCAGCATGATTTTGACGGCTGCAAAGCAGTTGGGTTGATGTGCCTTACCCCATGGTTAAAAGACGACAACTCCTTCTCAAAAGGAAAAAAAAAAATTGTACTTGTCTAGGCTTCATGAAGAGATTAAAAATTCCTACAACTTGTAGCCTGCTTGCTCCTACCTGTCTTTATAGTTGTGATCATTGAGTTATGGCTGCACAACCATGCAACATGTGTCAAAAATGCCAAGTATCACATGCTCATGGGCTTGGCTGTGTGCTTTATGCTTTCGGAAGCCAAGCCAGGGAAGACTCAGAGCATGCCAAGTTCAAAGTAAACAGCGGAGAGACCAGCGAGGCCACCTCCTGCTGCTGGGAACTGCCCTGACATTTCTTCCTGTTTGTCCCCGTTCTTCACGGTCTGCTCCTTACAGGAGGAAGACCTCTTTATACAACAGTCACCATAGGATTTATCTCCAGATACAGGACAGAGCAAGACATAGCAAAGCATCAGTATGTCTTCTGCACAAAGACTTGGTAACCAGGGAGGGAGAAAACACCCCCACAGCCTTGAGCAGCCACACCAAAACACCTAAAATTATTATGCTGCCTTTTATAATTTCATCAGTATGATGAGAAACTACAGGCCATCTTCAGGATTTGAACCTTTGGTTCCAGGCACCAAATCTTGACCAGTTCTGTTCAAGCCATAAGCTCTATCAGCTGCCTAAAGCAACAGAGTGACAGTCTCTGTGCTAAGTGTACTGGGGAGTACAATATAAACCTAACACACATGTAATGCAATCTCAAAAATAATTAACTACTCTTCAAACTCATTACAGAAGACTTCTCATGTAATCTACTATACAATACAAAGGGGAAATGTATCACCTTTTGCCAGAACCTCAAATGAAAAGCTGAAAAAGAATTACCCTTCTCTCTCTAAAAAGCAGAATCCAGGACTAGGATCATTTTCTCATTGTTTCTACTTTCAGCAACAGCAGAACATCAAATCTTCCTGACTGTATGCTGCACATAACCAAGTGGCAGAGCAATTTAACCAACTCCTGTTTTCCAACTCAGCATTCAAGTCTGCTTGGGAAAGGGTCCACGTGAGATAGACAGCCTTGGGAAAAGGTATGAGCAGGTATATTTAGTGGCAAAGGGTTTTTCTTGCTTTTAGTATTTTCTTTCTATTCCAATCTACAGCTTTTTTCAGGTTCTTTATTTGCCTTTCAAGAACAACATAAAAACATAACAGAACATAGTATAAATCCAAACAAAAACACAACCTTTTTCTTCCAGGTTTGCCGAAGGCCATTCCCAGGACCATTACTACTCAATATGCAAAAGAAATAAATGACAATCGAGAGGTTAAAAATTGCACAATTTCATGTTCAAGTGTTAGCTCTGGATGCAGAGAACACCTATTCAGATTCCCTATAAGCAAGTCAGCAGTTGTTTCTTTTGTACATGGTCCCATTTTTACTTGACTATACAAATCCTCTTAATTTTAGCAGCTCCTCTGGAAGTCTCATCTTCCCTGGTCCCCTGAAATTCATCTTCCCCCACTTCCTAAAGTGAGATTTGAAAAAAGTCACTGGAAACAATATCCCCAAAACATCCCCTCAGCACTTTTGAAAGTCCTATCCACAACACATATAAACCATGGGATATTCTCCAAACACTTCAAAGCTTCAAGGCATACTAGGCTCCCTTTTAACCGAGAGCAACATTTAGTCAAAAGACACCAAAGCTAATTTAATTCCAGCTCCACACAGAGAACAGTCACCAGTGGTACCTGGACACAAGAAGGAGCAGCAGAACAAGCCCCGAAGTTAACAGCTAGGCTGGCTATCCGCACTTTCAGGTGGCCCACAACCATTTCCATGACAAGGGTTATTTTTAATTTGCAGACACCCCCATCACACCTTACCGTAGCAGTGGCTCCTGGGCACTCTGTCATACTCATGGAAGATGGTTCGAATGCTTCTGAATTGTTAGGAGAAGGGCTATCACTGAGTAGTGGTGCACTGCAGATTTATTACAGAGCCTCCATGTTAATCCCGCACATCTGAAATACCTGTGCTACCCTGGTGAGTAAACAGTATCAGATAAATCTGGGTACTTCAACGCTGTAAGAGGTAAACAGGATTATTTTTCATGATTGAACTACGTTCAATAGAACCAAGCTCAAGAACCATTCCAAATTTAAACCTGGGGTTTAAAATGATTTTGAAGAACTGTTGGGTGGCATTCAGAATTACAAGTCATATTACTTTCCTTGAAACAAATTAAACATTGCAACACAGAGACACTGAGCAGGACACTTTACAAACTTGCAAAGCAAGTCTCGCAAACGCAACTCTCCCTCGCTGGCCAGCAGCCGGCCCTGCCAGCCGCTCACCTGCACACCCACACAGGCCAACCTAAAGAAAGAGCGCAACTTTTTCTTACGTTTAAAAACTAAGTTGCGGCATGGTGCTCTGATCAAGTTCCGTTCCATCCAACCCCCATTTAACCTCCTACAGACTCGTCCCGCTCAGCGCAGGCGGCTACGGCGTGCCCAGCCGCAGCACCCACCTCCAAACCCCACTCAGAAACAGCCCCAAGCCCCCAGGAGAAAGCCTGAGGTTGATAAAACCACCATGTCACAAAACTCCTTTCAAAATACAAACTCATGAAAAGCGAGAAGAAATTAAAATACAGCCAAAATGTGATTTTTCTCCTCCCCAACCAGCTTCTCATCCTCCTTCTTCTCCCTCCCCGTCCCCCAGCACATCGCCCTTCCCAGTAAACCCTCGCAAACGCAAGCCGTTTCCTTGGTACAAAGGAATTTTCCCCTCCTCTCAGTTCTTGTGGCTTTGCTACCGTAAGGCGCTTTGCAGAGGCTGCTCGACATCGGTTAATGTCCCAAACTGATGAGCCAGTTCTTTGGCGGGGGAGGAAAAGCAATAATTACACACAACTTGCAACGGCATGCGAGGAGGAGAAGCAAAGTAGGTCAGAACGCAACTCCTCAGCTTCGCTGAGGTTCACCAAATGCTTTCACTCACAGTCATTTTAAAAATATAATTAAAATAATAATAGCTTGGCAAGTGAAGGAAGCGGCACAGTAGATTTCAGCTAGAACTTAGCTTGCCTTTCTGTCCCTCTCTTTGATAGGGATAATGTCATTTGTGTGGTGACAAGCAGCAGAAGCACCTGAACCAGCAGAAAGTGAAGCCCATGAGATACATCTCTTTACCAGGTGCTGACTACTCGGATACTCAGAAGTAGGTCCAGGAAAATCAAACCCCTAAAAAAAGGGGTTCTTTGTCAAAAAAAAAAAAAAACACAGCAGTGATAATTAAGAGATGGGAAAGGATACCCTGGAGATGTACGTAATTGGTAAACAAATCATAAACTGTTTTTAAAAGCTTCAAAAAAAAATCCACATAAATATTTACCCCTCTTACATGGGGGGGGGTAACTCTTACTCAAATGAGTATCTCATTTTGCAACCGTCCTCATCGAGAGGTGCAGTCCCCAAGCAGCAAATGCCGACACAGTTTTGCTGACGCTCTCAACTCCGATCGAAACCCGAAGGGCCAAACTTCCAGAAGAGCTCGGCGGTCCCAGCGCATACTTCGTAATTATAACAGGAGCTGTTGGCTGCTGCACTCTTGCAAATCTGGTCTTTATTTAAGATTTGCCTGTATTCAAAGTTGCTCCAACTTCTCTTTCAATCAGTTTAAAAAGCCAGTTTAGTCCCCGGTACTACAAGATGGGGGTGTCTGATTTTGGGGGCACGCTGTGCCAAATCCCCCCCAAAAAACCCGCTATAGACACACAGCGTGATGTGCTAAAGTCAAAGGTCTGAATTTCAAATCGGTTCTCAAATTGCTGTAAGGATAATTTTACCCTAGCAGGCTCCACGCCAAATCAAGTGCTGTCCGCCTTCCCACAGCCACCACAAACACAAATCGGTGCGTCCTGACCGACTCCGCAGAAGATGCTCCCACCTGATCAGCTGCGACGTGTCCAGCCCGCGACCGGGGGCACAAAACTGGCGCAAAACTCCAGGCTCTTCATCGTTTCATACGTTTTGGGTTCCTGATGTCTTTTCAGCATGAATTTTGCACTTGTTTAACTACACTGAAATAAGTTTTCTCTTCTAGTGAAACCAGGTGCGCTATTACCAACAGACAAGACATAACTTGCCTAAGCGGGTGATGGTTCTTTTAGAAACACAGATTTATATTGCTAAGGAGTGCTGCTACAAAGAAAGTCTCCGCTCTCACTCTGAAGCTTCAACCTTGAGGACTCACAAATGTTTAACACTTAAAAATCTGACCCTTCTAGTAAGGAATTTTCCTCTATTAATGATAGAAAAATGGACAGTTAAGTGTTTTTCTCGCACTCCCATCTGTTCCTAAATTAAGCATTCATTCTACGAAAATACTAGTCTTTGAACGTATTTGTATAAAGGCAAGTGATTTCTACTGAAGCTGGGAAGCCGGATATAGAAATATGCTCATTAAGAGCTATGCTATGGTTATTATTAAAACACCACAATAGTCCATCGCCTTATGCGTACACAACCTTGCAGAACTGGAGTTGTCAGCATTTGCATTGTAAATTCTGCTTGCAAGGGTTTGTAACTTGCCTGTAAAAAAAGTTACTATAGCCTGAAATTTGTTGCAAGTTCTCTGCCAAGGAAGAACTATTTTAAGGTTAGAAAACTATGCACCCATTGGAGTTGGTGGCTGGTTTGGGGTTTTATCTATACAAGTGGTTTTAAAAAAAAATAAAAAAATAAAAAAACCCCACAACTCAGCATCTTTGAAAATCTTCTGGTTCCAACAACAAAAAAAAAAAACACTAAAAGAATCGAATTCCTAAAAGTTAACAACTTTTTTCCTTCTTCAAAAAGCTGCAAGTGTAAAATACAGCAGATAAGCCTGAAATGTTCAATTATTTGTGCTGCTTTGCAAAATAGTTGCCACGCTGACACATTACCAACTCCCAGTCTCTCATCAACACCGACTGGAATTAACAACCCTACCCATGCCCAATTAGTCTGCAGCTCAAGACCATGCCTCTGCTAAAGGACTGTGGATTTTAAATGCAGAATGGACACATGAAGACTGATTTAATCTGGCTGCTTGTACAATTCCCCAGAATCTCAGCTAGCAATTCCTGTACTGGGCCAAATAACTTACTGAACCGGATCTCTGAAAGGGCATCCAGCCCTCACCCGAAGCTGTGGGGATGTCACATTCCTCCATAATGGGCTGTGATAATTGCCCTTCCTTAAAAAAAAAAAACACCCACCCCGTGATTTAACTAATCAGTTGGAATTGTTAATCATAACTTGCAGATATCAAAGCCACTGCTCTTGTAAAAAGAAGGTAACAAGGGAACCCTGGGTGAACTTTTTGCTTTCTTTTTTCCTACCAAATTGGAAGCAGCATCCCGGTGCTTCTCCACCGCCTCCGCCCTGGGAAGACGACCACCTTGGGGGGTCCCACCAGCCCTGCAACCCCGCAGCAGGGTGGCACCAGCACGGAGAGGACCCCTGGGAGCATCCCAGGATGGGGAGCAAGCTGCTCCCGCTGGGACGGGGCACATCCCACCACCGCAGCATCCCTCCTCCGCACGCTGCAGCCCTGCCCACCCCCTGGGAGCCTGAGAAGCACCCCGCAAGACCCCACGTCCCGATCCAGGCAGGCTGCGGTGACTAACTAAGACTCTCCGAGTGGATTGTGCTAACCGCTGTGACCACAGGTGACGTTAACCTTGTGACCACAGGTGACGTTAACCTTTAAGCACTGCCAACACTTTTCCAAAAATGAAGGTATATTGCTCACATTATGCAACTTTTTTACAAAAAGGGAGGCATTGCTCTGGGTACTGCACTGAACGTGTTTATATTTGTATGTTGTTTAGTGACCGAGTTAAAACCCAAATGACAACTTCAGAGCCCACCATAAGCACACACCACCCATGAAAGCAGGTCTCTCTCCTCCACTGCTGCTCCTAGGAACCTCCCAAACACACGTTTAAGGCCATTTGGAACTACTGTGTTTTTCACGGGACACAGAATGAGGCTGTCCCTTGTGGAAAGCTTAAATTAGTCCTTTGAAATTTGACCTAAATTAAAAGAACTGAAAGAGATTGTTGCTGTACCAGGCGAGGGCTCCGAGTGGGTGCTCCAAGGACAGCGTCAAGGCATCGCATTGGGGAAGAGACTAAATTAGCTACCCAGCAGAACGATAACACACAGCTTGGGCAAGGGAAGGTCAAGGGAGAGCTTGCTATTTATCAAATATATGTCTAAACTAATTATTCAGTTCACAAAGTAACCCTTCAACCTATGTGTGCGGTCAGAGCCTTTTTGAAACGTTGGCTATCATCAAAGGCCTTCATAGCCTGGGTACACAGAAAGAGAATGGCTCCTTTGTACACAGCAGGGTAGACTTATTTCTAAATATTTAAAAGCAGAAAGTCTTTATAGTGCCTAGGATAAAAAACATGTATGTAAACACTTGATGCAAGCGACAGTTGACAGTCCCCAAACTAACTCCTGCAGGTCGTTTCTGCTCGCACGGCTGAACAGCCTCAGGTTTTACCATCACTGCTTCAGGAAGAAAGCACCTCAACCACTAACACCCATCCTCCAGGATCCAGCCCTTAGTGAGCACCCATGACATCAATATTGACATTATAATTTATGATGGCTCAAGATACCATCTTCCGTGCAAATACTTTCATACGTACCAGAGTAATATCTTACGGTCACAGATGAGATCCAGAGCTCAACGAGTCCAGCGTTTTATAAAAGCACCCGAGTGAAGCGTGCTACCAAAGAGATCAGATTGACTGCGGATAACCAAAAGTAAAGTACCTTGATGCATGACGACGCCTTGCACGTAATCTGCACATACCCATGCAGTTGATTACCCTATTAGATAAATACTGCTTGTACTAAAGTACATACTTAACCAGACACTCTGAAGAAAACAGTTGCAAATGTCCCTAAAGTTATGTTTAGCTAAGAGACGAGTATAATCTCTATTACAATCAAAGGAACCAAAAGCCACAATCTCAATTCCTGTTAACATTGCATACAGCTTTTTGAATATTCTGAGTCACTAAGACAATAAATAGTAACAGCAAAAGCACCCAACATCAAAAAAAAGACAAAATTTAGGGCACGTCCATGAAGGAAGACTAAGGAACAGATCAACACGTGTCACCAAGGGTCACGGCCCTGTCGACCTTCTCAGCTGGTATGAAATGTCATAGCTCTAATGACTGCACAGTCAGCAGCCCTGCGAAAATTTACATTATTACAGCACCTGACCCCCCAAATTAGCTGTGGCCAAAATGTTTGGCATTTACTAAATTAAAAAATAAGTCTGCTTTGTCTTCGAAGAGATTTTTCGAAGGGTTTTTTGTTTTGTTTTCAGCTTGGAGAGCTTGTGGGTGGCAGTGATGAAACCCAGAGAAGGTGACTGTGTAAAAACTTGGTATTTTTTTTTAAAGGGGTTTAACGAAGTACATAAAGGAGTTTTTATTTCCCAAATCTCAGATATAAATCCCACACAATTCCCTGTATTCCTCAGCATAAAAGATCTTATTATACCATTAACTTAGAAGCGGGTTGTTTTTTTGTTTTTTTTCCTTCTCATTTCTGTTAATGATTCGGGTTCTCACGTCTAAAATTGTTTCATGTCAGTAACATTCCTGCCCAGGGAAGAAGTTTTAAATCCTTTTTAACAATTTACTCTTTGATAAAACCCAGATTCCACCCCCTGGATATTCAGTGTGGAAGAAACCTATTTTTAAAGTGTACTTTTTAGAATAAAAGTTATTCTTTCCCTGAAAAGCTGAAAAATTATCAGGCATAATTCAAAAAATATTACTCTTCTCCCTGTAAAATACTCCACCAATCATGCAATCACGTTCTTTCTGATTTAACCCTAAAACTAGGGGACCTCACTACAAACAGCTGATCTGAACCCAGAATTATTCATGATTTTGTCATTGTCTGAAAAGCCAAAAAGGCACCAGATGTGCAATCAACAAATCATACAGTAAGTGGTGATGAGAGTCGGGCTTTTTTTTAATTCTGGAGTTACCTTCAAAAGAAAAACAAACAAAAATCTTTGCTATCAACAATCTCTATGGCTGACAGATGACAATATTGCTATACTTTGTTAATTTTTTTTCAGGAATGCCTGCCAGGGAGGAGGGCTCATCGTCTCTAAATAGTTCATCCCCTGCCATCAATAAAAATGTACTTGGAACGGATTCTAAAAATGTGTTAGCTGGTGACGTCTATTTTTAGAGGCAGTGGATAGAAACAAATAAGTTTTGCACGAAAATGTATTAAACGAAAACAAAGCTGTATCCGTGGACATGAGTAGTAGAACGTGTAAAGGGCCAATTCTCTCCAGCAAGCTTGCTGGATCAGAAATGCTCTATGGACTGTGATATTGGTTTGACAGTTGAGTTATTAGAAATGTAATCGCTCCTCCAAAGGACAGATAAAACCTTATGAAGAAAGCCCCGCTTTCCCCCTAAGGTGCTCAGAGAGCAGGGAAGATCCTACACAATACAGTAAACTCATTCTTAAATACAATCAGCTCACGCCAATAAAAAAGCAGCCCCTCCTTAGCTCTTTAGAGAAGAAAACCACTGTGCAAAGCTTGAGGAACGGATATACCTACAAGAACATACCAACAGGTGCAGACTCAAAATAGGAGATTTTAATCAAAACACCTCTTCCAAGGTAAAGGTCTCAGTCAGCCTTTGCTTTCACAGTAATAAACTGCCGTCCTTGCTATTCAGATCACAACACTTAGACTGCCAGAACTTGCAATCCAGACCCTGTGCTGATACCTTCTTGGATATTAACAGCAATAGGGAAACTTATTCTAAGTACGAACACCAACAAAGCTGCGACACCACTTCTGCAGGGTGCCTGGCAAAATTAAAGGTTCAGGCCACATGATTGAACACTATTGGGATTTAGTTTTCGCTGACCATCTCAGGCTAAGACAATCACAAAGACATGCAGCTATACAGCCATTTCGCTCCTTGAGATAGCAACATCTAACACGTTTGTAAGTGCAACGGACTGGTTTCCTTAAAGACACGTTCCTGAAAACTTTCAGGCGTACGCTTTGATTATACAACGTGATGACAGTCCCAAGTGAAATCGCTGACACCACTTGCTTGCATAAGATTAAATAAACGCATGCTTGCGTGAACACAGCCCACGTGTGAGCAGGAAAAGTCAAAAAACATAACTCTTGAGGGCTAATCTGTTACTTGCCTTAGCTTTACCAGAAGTCAACATCTTTATGTGCTTTATTTCAGACGTTCAGGCATTTAAAATTAACTTTTCTCTGCAGAATTAAGGATTCTAGAGTGATTTACCTTCAGGTTCCAGCGTGGTGTCTTCAACAACTAAATTAAACGAAGGTCGAGCCAGGGAAAGTCCAGCCATGGTGACCACCACCAGGCAGATAAGGCAACTCGAATCCCAGCTGACCATCTTTTTAGAGTAAATTCCTGGTCCATTTCCGTATCTCCATGTGGACTTTAATCCCATCTGAACACCTCTAGAGAAGCATGGAGAGAAAGCAGTGCCTTCGGCCAGGGTAATACCTCTTCCCTTGGAACGACGGCTGCTGCTGTGGGGAGGAGAGAGATTTAACACCGTCAGCGAGAACATCTTAAAACACGAACCAAAAAAACTTCAGAAAGCCCCGAACAGAGCCGAGGTGAGAGGGAGGGGAGGAGGAGGATGGGAAAAATAGTTTTCCAGCTTCGAGAATATGTGAAAAGTGAGTGACTTTTCATTTTCTGTTAGCAGCTTCCATCATCACCTGAGGCGTAACCAAGTCCTCCTTGTTTTCACAAAATCACTTCTCAGCACATATTTAGAGAGCTATTTTACTGACAGAAAAATACACAGTTTTTAAAAAACGAGAGGCACACACATGTGCAGGCACATAACCTGTAATGCTACAAAATTACCACAATTATACAAATTATATTCTTGTTATTGTTTGAAAGTTTATGTAAGTTTGTCTTGTTTTTCATTCCTTCACCTAGGCAGTTCTGCAGCCAGCTGTATTTGCAAGAGTTCAGTATTTTTCCACAAGAAAAACAGTTGAAAAATACTCTTTAGGCTTGGATAATCTGTAAAACTTTATTTCACCTCAGGACTTCCAGCTCCCCTATGGATGTACCTTCTTCTGACTCAGTTCAGTGTCCTTCCAAAGCCTGAGGGTCCTGTACAGGTGAAAGGCTCCAGTCTTTGCAGGGATACCGGTTAGCTACACTGCATTACAGACAATTAAAATCTGTATAAAGTGTGGCACAGACTGCAGCTTCACAGGAGACCGCCCCAGCATCATTCTCCATTCATACATGCTAAACGGCGTGCACACGCGTTTCTCTTCTCTCTCTCTCAATGATGCTTAATGATAGATATTTTTCAGATGGGGAAAAAAAAGTCTATTTTATTCACAGTAAAACTAATTTAAATGGATGGAGTTAACTGGTAATCCAGGCACGGGCTGATGGAAGAGAAAAGAGAAGCAGTACCAAAGTAACTGGCACTCCCTTCAGGGGACCCTGTTGCCACCACACTAAGATGCCAGGTGAGGGTCAGGAGAGCATCCACACAGGGTGATTTAACAGCTCAACCAGAAAATTAGAAAATTTTCCGCTTCAAAAATAAAAGATGGTAAACCTCAGTAAATGGATAAAACAAGTAACTGCAGCAATTGTTCTAACCTGGCCAATGATTCATCTTAGATGTGATGAAACCCAACTGAAGCTTAGAGAGCACTCAAAGGGAAAAATAAAGTAAGAAACTCTTTTTCCCTCCTGCCTTCACCTTTTAAAAAGAACAAACAAACAATAACAAAAGGGGAAAGTGGAGCCATAAAGGAAAACTTCTCAAAACTCCCTGTCATTTGGATGTGGTACCTCGGCATACAGTACACAGAAACATGGACAAATATTCTCCCTTTATAAAGCCAACCATTAAAAAGCTTACTGAGATTTTATTCGCCTTTTGCTACCTGCACGTACAAACCAAGTTGACAGTGCTAAGGACAGAAATGCTGTTGAGGCATCTTTTATCTTGGGTACTATATACAATAACTTCTGGAGTCAGTGGAAACAGATCTTAGATGACACAAAGAAGGCACTTGGGGAAAATAATTAACACACGGTATTTCAGGTGAATCCCTGATACTTCAGGGCAAGCTTTTTTCACCTCAGCTGATATCAGCTCAAAGCTCTGTCCCTCCTTTAGAGCTTCAAGCGTAGCGTGAGCATCCCAGACCACAAGCTAGCAACCACTATTAAATCTCCAGCGAAAACACCACCAGACCACTGCAAAAACATATGCAAAGGGCTTGCTGAGCACTTCTCTAAATAAGCGCAGAGCAGGTGTGGAACTGAAGAGAGCTCTGTCTCCGGGACCGGTTTGCATTTGGTGAAGGGACAGCCACAGCTCTGTAGCTCAGTTTATCCAGCTGTAAAGCGGGTAGAAACACTCATTAACCGACTGGATGTAATGCTAATTTAATTGCCATAAATCATCCTGTAAAGCCCGATTAAAGGCTATGTATATAAATGCACAATTTAATCATGATTTTGCAAAAAGAAAACATGCCAGAATGCTAGCCTATATTCCAGACTCTTTTTTAACAGCATTAATTCCACTTACATTTCACCTGTTTCAGATCTTTAGGCTACACTAAAAGCGCGTTTGTGGTTCCTACCCTCATCCCAAGCCCTGAAGTGCAGCACAAGGCCACTTGACCACCCATCTTCTCACCTGAAGCCTTTTGCCAGCTTCTGCACCTGAACATCTGCCAGCAGAAAGAAGGGACTCTTCATCCACAGGGCAGCAGAAAATTCAAAATCGTGGCTTGCAAAGGTGCAGCAAAGCAAAAATCAGAGCTCTGGACCCATCATCCATGGAGCCAAACCACTTTTCACCGCCACGACGGCGACCAGGGTCCAAGGATTGCCCTTTCCCAAAAGAAGCGGAGTCCAACGAAGATGAAACGAAACCAAATTCTTTTCATAGTTTAGTCGCCACAGTTGCTGGGGGACGAGTCTCTGGAAAGACCTCCTGCGCTGGATAATTATGTACCTCTATCTCAATGTTTGGAACACAGCCCCAGCATGCTTTTTGGCCTCCACAATTCTGGCTTCCTGACTACAATACCATAATCCCTCCTGGAGTCTCAGACTCAGTGAAAGCCACACGTAGTGTTTATTTTTCCCCTTGAAAGGGAACTCTGTCTCTCTTCTCAGCCTACACTTTGGGGAGGAGTTGTCAGCCTCCAATGATTGATGGCTCTCCTTGCCACTCGCTCATCAAGTCAATTTTCACCTCGTCACATACCTGCCCAAATTTCTTTGCCAAACTGACAAGCATGGGAAAGCAGACTGGTTTGGGAGCCCAACCAAATTCCTCCAAGCTGTACTTCAGTTTAAACACAATCACACACACAAACAAGTAGTACTTGTTCAGCAGTGGCATTAATTAAATTCAATGCTCAGTGTTCTTTTTAATCTACTTCCATTGTTGTTTATAAGATGTTTATCACTCCCCAGGGAGAGTACAATTTGTAGAGTATGTTAACCAAATCAATACATTGCTCATTGTACAACTCTTCAGCGTCTTTCTCTAAGCAAAATCTGAATGAAATATGGATCTTCCCCCCCAAAGAAATATCAAGCACCCTAAAAGCCCAGTAGCTTCATCAGAAAAATCCAGGTACATGAAGCTTCAAAGCTCACAGCTTTATATGCGCGTACACACACACACAAATATATATGCGTCTATAAATATATATATGTACACACATACATATCTAACAAGACTTTTCATCAATCTCCAAGCAAATCTGAGCATCATAGCTATTAAACATTAATTCTGGAGAACTAATGGGAACCGGCTGGCAGCTTCAGTACTTTTTCATTGTTTGAACTTCTTTCATTTGCTTTCCAGGACTATCCTGTTTTTCTCAAGTCTTTTGCCACTAAGAGATCGGGGGGGGGGAAAGATCTGCATTTTAATTGACATTCCAGAGAGAAAGAGGGAAGTCCAGAGGCTGCTGATTGCTGTCTATTCAGCCCAAACAGGCTTTTCAGATGAAAATGAGTAAAGGCTAGTGGAAGATTTACAGGGATTTGGTACAAAGGAGACAATGAAGTTTTAAATGTTGATAGCGTTTCACACCAAACGCATAATGGGTCCCTGTTTGAAGGGGCCGGTTTGCATTTAAATATATATTTCGTTGAGGATTTCTTTCTCCCCGTGTCTCGGGCGGGGGCAGTTCTGCACCGCCGGCCCCTCTCCCCCGCGCAGCGCGGCGGGCACGGCGGGGCAGGACCTCCCGCTTCTCGGTTGCGCCGGGCTCCGGGCGGCCCGTCGAGGCGGTGCCGGCCGCCGAACCGGGGGGGTTGCTCCCCCGAGGCTGAGCCTCCCTTTCTCATCCCCCGCGGACCGTCCCGCTGTCACCGCTGGAAACCGTCCCCAAAGGGAACCCTGCATCCAGCGGCAGGGAGGGGGGAGGAACCGGCGCGGACCCAGCGGGCAGCGGTGTTGCTCGGGCTCCCCCACACACACAGCGCAGAGACGACCAAGTGACAGAAAGACCGGCCGGCAGCCGCGGCGGGGGAACGGAGCCCCGCGCCGCCCCGCCGCAGCCCGCCCCGGGGGCTGCCCGAGCCCCGCACCGGCACAGCCCGCCCCGGTGCCGGCGTGCACCAGGTGCGAGGCCCCGCGCCGGCAGCCGGAGCGCTGCAGCGGGCGGGCACACGGCGCCGGGGAAGCGCCGGGGCTCCCAGCCCTCCGCCGCCCTGCAACCGCCTCGCTTTTTGGGGGCTGCACCTTCCCTCCCGCCCCGCTCCCCCGGCCAGCCCAGCCCAGCCCGGTCCCATTACCTGCAGCGAGAGAGCTCCGCGGGAAGGGTCCGCTCCCCCGCAACAGGCGGGCTGAGGCGCGGTGCCCGGCAGCGGCTCCCCGGGACGGGGAGAAACTCCTCCGCGGCCGCGGTCACTCCGCAGGCAGCCCCGGCGGGGCCGGCTGGCAAGCCCGCAGCGGCGCAGCGGGGCGCATCCCCCGCGGGACGCGGCTGGGGGGGAAGCGGGAGGGAGGCGAGGCGAGGCAGGAGCCGGCCCGGCGTCCCGTCCCGTCCCCTCGCTCGGCTGCAGCGGCTACCGCCTCAGAGGGGCGAGCCCGCCGTGCCCGGCGCCAGCAGCCTCCTCCCCCGCGCGGGCATCGCCGAGCAGAGCGCCGCGGGTCCCGCTCCGCTCCATCCAGCCGCCCTCCCCGAGCCGCCGCAGCTTTGTCAAGCCGACAACCCCCCTCGGGTGGGTGGGTGGGTGGGTGGTGGTTTTTTTTTTTTTTCTCCCCCCCGCTCTCCCGGCGCACTCCCGCGGCTCCCTTCCTCCCTCCCCTGGTCACTCCCCCCGCTGCAACCCGAGCCGTTTCCTGGACGGCGCTGCTCGGCTCTGCCAATGGCGGCGGCCGCGGCGCGGAGCCCCTTCCCCCGCCGCCCGGCCCGGCCCGGCCCGGCGCGGTGAGCCGAGCCCTCGGCCCCGCTCCCGCGGAAGGGCTGCCCCAGCCGGGGGTCGGGGCTGCGTCCCCGGCGGGCACGGGGGGCGGCTCAGTAGAACCGAAGCGGGGAGGTGGCCGCTCAGAAGCGGCGTTAAAGAGGGGGCGAGAGGGGAGCAGGGGTCCCCCCGCTGCCTTCCCCAGGAGAGCGCGTCCCACAGCCGTCACAGGGCTGGGCCGGGGGGAGTCCCGCACAGCTCCGCCTGCGCTGCTCCGCTACAAGTTCTCCAACGGGATGGAAAGGAAGGGTGGGGGGCGCGGCGTGTCCCAGCGGGGCGGTGCGGTTCGGGCCTGGCCCGGGGCAGCGCCAGCCCGGCCCGGCACCCCCCTGGGCCCCGGCGGTTGCCCGCACACAGCCGGGGGAGGCAAGGCGGCATCGAAATCCTCACACAAAATGGTACCAGCTCAAGAAGTTTCCCGGAAAACCTCTGCAGAAGTATTTTTGGCTCAGCGGCCTGTGGCCTGTTCCAGCTAGAGAGGAGGATGGGATCACACCCACTCCAAAAATCGCCCTCCGTTTGGGAGGCGTTCGGTGCAACGCCTGATTCCCACTGCCGGCCGAATTCGTCTGACAGTGCGCCTTTAACGGCCGTACGTGCGGTGCCCGAAGAGGGAAAGCTCTCCAATAGTTATGCAAATACCATTTGCCTGGACACACAGATTTAAAACTGCATAATATTGGTATTCAAAATTCAGTATAACTTAACCTGATACTTGCTTAATAAAACATTTGCTTTAGATACCATTAACTAAAAGGTTGTCCGTGTAATGCTTGCTTTGTAGTCAGCTTGACAGCAGAATCAATACGTGGTGGTTGCCTCAAATGAAATCAGTGTTGATCAATTTAACGTTACTTTATTCAAGCGTGGCCCTACTGTACATTTTATATGTCATGTGCAATATCGATCAAGGGGATTTTCAAGGACTGTGGCCTCACAGCGCAGTGCAACTCTCTATTTACGTACTTCCAGACACCGAAAACTTGAAAACAAGTTTTCTGTAAAATACGTGCTTACCTCCCAGAAAGTCCTTTCCCACCACCACCAGCAGCAATGCGGGCTTTATGAGGGACGGCAGGCAAATTTGTAACTGATTAGAAACACAGGTTTAATTTTTTGTTGTTCCTAAAGCAACAGGCATCTGAATGTTCTAATTGAGAAGCTGAGATGTCACAGTCGAGATCCAATTTTCCCAGCTCCGGGCATGTCCATCGCCCATTGAAAACATTGTTAACGCATTCTCACATAAATTATTGTCCAACACAGGAAGCTGCAATACCTTTCCCCATTCATCGATATCTTTGCATACTCTGAAAGAAAAGGAAGCATTCCACTAAAAATCACAAATCAGAACACCTATTTCCAATGTCTGGAGGCACTTGTCAGAATTTATTCTTTTTCGGGATGAAAAGATAGCAGTCTATCAATAGCAGCCTTTTCTCTTAAATGAGCCACATTCTCCTAAAGTGGCCCACAACAGCCCAACTCCTCCATCTGAGAAAAGCAGAAGCATGTTTGGAATTAAAAGGGGGGGGGGGGGGGGGATCAATTCTGTCATCATATTTAGGCTTCAAGAGATCTCAGTGGGCCCAGGGAGCCTTTCATAGCAGTTAGGCTGCTGAATGAGAGCATAATCTCTTTACAGTTTTTTCCTCCTCCTCTCAAAGTGGCTGGGATCTTTTCTGTGAGCCCTCCTGCACGTGAATGGTGTGGCTAATAAGCCTATTAATGAGGTTCCACAGCAGAGTGTGAATAGGTAAATAAGCCCCAATCTGTTGAGGTTCAGGAGCAAGGGCAGTAAAGCCATCACGAACTAAAGGTGACAGTTTGAACTGAAATAGGAACAACAGCTCCAGGTTTCAAGAGAAAGAATAGACAGACAAGGCGCACATTCAGGCTCCTTCTACCCCCTACCGAGTCCTATTTTCTTTCCCATTCTTCCTCCTTTATAAAATGTCTTGAGTAGTCACCCATTTTTTCAAAAGCTCTTGAGACGTCCTTTTTCATCCTGGCAATGATACATCAATAGGGAGGAAGGAAAATGAGGACACCAATGCTCCTTTGCACCGCAAGTTTCAAAAGCAGGAACAGTGCTGTCCCCCCTCGCATGTGGTAGAGGGGGGGGAGGAGGAAAGTTAAATTGAATCTTTCAGCCCCGCCAGCTCTTTGTCACTGCTGTCAGCTGGACCCTGGTCCCCCCTCCGCACGCAGGCAGGGATACAGTTAATGTTCAACTGGGGCAGGGTACAAGCAAAGGGGCTCCAGCTGCAGGGAGGGCACAGCTGGGCTCAGCCACCTCTCCACGCCGAGCAGGCAGAGGTGAGGACATGAATTCCCTTCCACCTGGCCACTCTTTTACCTGGCAGGGTGAAGTGAAGACGTGCCTGACTCCAGGCTGCTCCCGGGCTGGATCCGCAAGAGCCCAACTCAAGGGCTTTGGGGGGTGAAGGCAGAAGGTTAAGCAGACGTCAAAGAGCTCGTGTCTACGGAGAGATGAGGCAACCGATAGAGAGATGAGAGATAGGCAACCGATGCCTCCGAGTGATGTGGGAAAAGTCACCTTAGAAAAAAACATGATGCAGAGCCTCTGAGCACTCCTCAGTTCTAATCCTTACAGAGCCTCTGACATTTCTTTTAAGTGCTGGAGATATGAGTGTAGTCGGGGCTCCACGGAACCCGGCTCCTCCGTGGAGCCCAGCGAGGAGCAAGCCCCAGCTCCTGCCACGTTGCAGACAGATGGCAAGGGAGGCCACAGGTACCCGAGGGAAGCAAATTCTCCAGTACTGGTCTATTCTCCAGGTGCTGGACCTGCTAACGTGTCACTTTTCTATCTACCTGATGAAAATAGGAATATAATACAGAAAATTAAATAATGTTTTCTAAAAAGAAAAGAAAACCCACACGTTAAAGTTTTAGAGAACTATGGGGAGAGATCTTCTAGATCCTAATTCACCCGTGCACATCACTGAGGGCTTAGCTTCTCCATGGAAGACAACGGGAAGCGACATTTCTTCAAGCTGTCCTGTCCAAAATTTTTGCTTGACCATGCTGGATACAATTGAATGCTTGTCCAAGATTTATTTTTTTTTAAAGTTCTTCTACAGCTAAGTGCCTAAACCCAAACTCTGGCAGCTAAAGTGTTTACCTGGTTTCCAAAGTATTTGTGGCTCCCTTTCCTGGCAGTTTTGAACTTTTTTTTAGGGTGCCAAAGAAGCAAATCATAGGAACCCACTTCTGAAAATCTTTTTCTTTTTAAAGGTAGGCGAAGTTGCGCTATATGTTTGTCAGTGTCTTAGGGGAAAGTCACTTCATATAAGCACAAATCCTTTCTAACATAAAAACTGCTACTGAGAGACTTCCATCACTAGTCCTCATTACTTCAAGATGCTGCTAAACTGAAAAATTGAGATAAGAATTTCTCTATTTTAATGCCAGAAGATCCAATAATTACCCATAAAAGTGTGAAGCAGGTGGGCTACCGAGTTCTTTTGCAGCAAAAATACAGGGTGTGTGGGGGGGGTTTGGGGGGAGGGTGGGCTGAAGTTCCCAGCCCGTAAAGGGATAGTTTTACTGGGTGTTTATCAACAAAAAAACCTCATTTTGGTTAAGCTACAGAATGTGGCAAATCAATTACTTTTGCCTGTCAGTTTTTGATCTCTCTCTGCATTATGCACAGCAGAATCTTCTAAGAGACACTTCTTCAGGCAGTAGGGCCAAGCAGTTGAAAAAAGAGATTATTTTCACTACTATCGTGTCAATGTCTTGTAATGGCATTTTGAGTGTCAACACTCCCTCCAGACTGTTATGCCTTGTAGCCATGTAACCTTTCCGGCACTCCTCTCATTTTGTACGTCTTAAGGAAAAGATTCAAAAAAATATTTGTTGTTATTATTACACTGTTGCAAGATATATTTTAAAGGAAATGTGGTGTGTTATGAGCAGGGTATTACACTGGGATACTGGACATTTGATGCTTTCTGCCCTTCTACGTCGGCTTTCCTACACAGTCCTGGGAAAGGCACTTAATTTGTCTGTGTCCAAGCTCTCCAGCTATGAAATGAGAATAATAGACGCTTCCTGTCTCCCACCCTTTATCCAGTTCATCTATTTAGATGGTAAGCTCCTCATCTCTGACCATGTTTTTATGCATGGCTTAGAACAATAGGACACTGATCTCAGCTGGAACCTCCAGGCACTTCCATAATGCAAATATTGAATACTAAATAATCAAAATAAAAGCAAATCCTCAATTTATTATGTATTCTCTCGTAAAGAATTTGTCACACGCTGTCCTGGTAGAGCACCTCTGGCTCTTGGGGAATAGTATCTTTTCTCAAAGAGTGGAAAGCAACATCCATTGGAGAATATCTTTCAACAGTCAGCTCCCCTAAAGCAGGCCCCAGAGAAACCATGTGAATAAACCCCTTTTCAGCGCCGAGCAGGGCACAGCAAGACAAAGCCAGACTTATGAAAATGAGAAGACAAAGCCTGCAAAGACAATTTGTCTTTCTGTTACAGATCTTGGATATATTTGGCTTGTTGGCCCATGCGCTTCTTATTTCTGTTTCCAGTTGATCAATACACGCTGGTTTGTTTTACTGAAGCTCTGTTGTCTAAGTAGACCAACTGGTGGTTGTGGCAGCTTCCCATGCAACGTTACATCAGATCAGATTCTTCTCTGGTGACACCACAGGGTTCAGCAAGCGTGCTCAGACTGACTTTCAGGCACAACCTCAGAGCAGAAGGTGTGAAGTCGGGCTTACACCAGGGTTCGTGTTACAGTTTAAACCCTGGCAGGGACAGAAAACTGTATGGCAGGGATCCACAGTGCAGGATCTCTGTTCCTTCTGGGTAGGGTCCTGCCATCCAGCCATCCCCGACCACCGAATCCCTGCAGACCCCTTCTGCTTCCCACATCCTTCGCTGCACTGCCAAGCTCCGCGTTTCCAGTTCACTCTTTCAGAGGCCCGGCTGCAGACGCAGACAGGCACGGTCACTCTTCAGCAGTTCAAAAAAATAAAATAGAAGTAATTTTTTTACTTTCCACAACCCTGGGTAATAAAGCACTGAATGCCTACAACTATTTCCCTGCCTCATTCTTCACATCCCTCAAACATCTTTAAGTCAGCATTCCCCAAGCAGTTCATATTCTTTCTTCTCTCCCCATCCTTGGCACATAATTTCACTTCTCTATCTCCTACCGGAGTTTTCACAGGGATTTGCTTCTTCCTGTGTCTCTCTCTCCGTGAAAGCCATGTCTTTTATCAGCTCCAGTCCCCGCTGTAAGGTGACCTCCTCCTCCATTTTGCCAGGTGATTAAGGTACCCACAATTTCACTTGAGAAACTGGATTGCCTTGGAGAGAAGCCAGTGACCTGCCCAAGAAAGCCTCCATGTAAACAGAGGTGCATCGAGATTTAACAGCCCTCATTTGTTAACTCTGTAACCGCGTTCACAAGCTGCAGTCCAAAAATGGGATGGAAAGGTAATGGTCAGGCAGGGAAAGCCCAAACACAAATAGGGATTTGCTATTTGATACAGGCATGTAGAGTTCCTTAAACAAAAGTCCTGGAATCATAGAATCATTTAGGTTGGAAAAGACCTTTAAGATCACCGAGTCCAACCATAAACCTAACCCTGCCAAGTCCACCACCAAACCGTGTCTCTAATTTCCACATTCACACGTCTTTTAAATACTTCCAGGGACGGTGACTCAACCACTTCCCTGAGCAGCCTGTTCCAGTGTTTGATTAAGTCGTAGGTTTTACCACAGAAAGGTTCCTGAAGTCACCACACAGACACAAACCATCCTCTTTTCCTGCTCACATAGACCCAGAAACACTTTTCTCCTTCATTCTTGTGTGTTTTAAAGGGAGGGTTACAGGGAAGCCCAGTTTGCATGAAATCTAGACTTGCATTACTGAATATTCATACACGTATCAATGAATATTCATGTACGTATGAATCTACAGCAATATTTCAGGGCTTGAAGAGAAGGCCTGCTTTTGATTTAGATGGCCAAGTTGAGGTCCTCAGGATCCTTTCCATCTCTTAAAGGATGGCAAAGGTCGTATCGGTGATTGCTGGATGAGAAAAACCCAGTAACAGTTGTGCAGCTCTTCTGATGCCAACTGAGCAGAGAAACAGACAGTGCCGGAGACTCCCAGGGCTGCTGAACACCATGGGTCAGGAAATGTTTCACATTGTGGATACAAGAAAGGAGGCCAGAAACTTGATTACCGGGGAGACTTAGTTAAATATTCACTGGGATTCATTATGTGAAAACCACTAGAAAGGAACAAGTTTCTACAGGAAGGGTAGGGCTGTTTTATTCTTGCTTCTGTTGTAAAATGCTACTGGTGGCTGCGTACACCAGCTACCGTCCTCTAGTGGGAGGAATACAGCAGGTCTGTGTGGATGTGCAGAAACACTTTTGCTGGTTGTTAGTGTTAGCTGGAGGTAATGCTTCTTTAATTTGCCGAGGAGAGCCACATAGAGCCAACAGGACTTGATTATCTGACCACCTTGCATGTGATGAGCAGGTAACATGAGCGTTTTGGGCAAGAGGAAATGTTATAAACAAGGTTTATAAAGTCTTAGAGCTGTTGCTCGTTCAGTCTGAAATAATCGTGAGTGCAAAGACTGAGAGCAAGCTGCACAAAAGCTTGGAGACCGAGAAAACCGCACGGCGCTCTCAGCCGCGCCCTGCCGTGGAAAGGTGATGGCTGCATCCCAGATCACCCATCCCAGCCGGCATCCATTTGACCAGATGCCGGTGAAGCCGGCACACTGCTTATCCCACCTTGCAGGGCACGCTTTCCCCTCGGCTGCGAAGCGTTGAGTGAGCACGGAGCACTCAGGGACCTTGCTCGGCGCTGCCTTCCAGCTGGCTGTGCACAACAAGAAGTAGTGCTTCCTGGCCCCGGCCCTCGGCTGTTTGGGAAGATCAGGTCCTAAGAGCATAAACACAGGCAAAAAAAAGCAAAACATCCCAGCAGATCCCCCACGATGCTTCCTGCGAGGAAGCGGCGTCTGCGGGAGGACGGGGGTGGCCTGCTGTGCTGTCTGTCCCCCGTCCCGCACAGCGCTCCTCACCCCGGGTACGGACAGGCAGCCCTGGCTCCTGGCTGGGGACCCGCAGGACCCTGTCCCACGGCCGTCCCCCATGGGGGGCTCGCAAGAGATGGCCTCTTACAAGCTGTCTCCTCTCCCCACCTCCCCAGGCTGGATGGGTCCCAAAATACTGTATGATGTCCTTTGAAAAGGGCCGTAGTGATGATCAGTGACAGATGATAAATCTCCCAAAAGAAGCTTTTTAAAGAAGGCTCCAATTTTTAACTGGCATATTCATTGCATTACATGTAAATAAGAGAATTCAGCAATGAATCAGAAAGCAAAAAGTTTCATTTTCACGACAGACGGTAAGAAAAGTGTGGTAAGGAGTTGGGAACTGGAGAAAGGTTGAACCCTCAGTTACAGAAAGCATTAGCACTAATAAGAGATTTTCGTGGCGTGTGAAGGGTGAAATATTGTATCGTCCAGCGAGGTAGCTCTACAGTAAAAACATACCAGGCAATTTCTCTCCTGTAAATTTTATTCCCTGAAGCCTTACCTTCAGCAATCTACTTTCTGAGGGGAAAAAAAAAAGGAATCGGCAGTCCCACCCTGCTCAGCATGTAGCAACAGGCTCCCAATTAAATTCTGGAAAACAGAGAAGCTGAAACATTTTAAACAGAAACTACTGTGATCTCTAGCGTACAACCAAGAGGGGGAAAGCAAGCAGTGAAAAATTTAGCTAAAAGCAAAGGAGCTGCATTTGTAATTGTGCTCAACAGGAAAAACATCATTTACCGATAAGAAATAACACACTGTTTAACCCTGTCTCCCCAAAAAAACAGGCGGCAGTAACTACAAGCGATCGGTCTCCTCCTGTGCCGCAGGGGGGCCCTGGGGTCAGTGGGTCCCCTGGTTTGGGGAGAGGCAGAAGAAGGGACAAAAAGGCAAAGAAGCTGAAAGAGGGAAGGCAGGCGCTTATATGGTGCTCCTACTAAAACTGCCGTGAAGCCAGGACATGATGTGGAAATACAAGGTTTCTTTGCACGTACCCTGGCCTGCCTGAGATACTTGGGTTTCTGGTGGTCTGGGTGTAAGGAGCAGACCAGGAGCATTTTCCAAAGGGGTGTGAAAAATAACAGGGTTAACTCCACCTTCCTCAGGAAATGACTTACAAAAGATCCCGGAAGAAAATAATGCTGTGATCCCATCTGGTTAGAGATATCCAGTTGCTTTGTCCTCCGGGAAAATCTGTCTGGTCCTTGGATATGTCACATCCAGGGTTTAGTACTGAGGCTTCCTTTTCTTGGATGCTGAGAAGATCACCAAACAGGCCCAGGAGAAAATTCCTCCTCGTGCCTTGGATCCAAAAATCTGACAAATCTGTCAGCCATTTGGATCTGTTCTCTTAACAGAGAGAATGGTGGGAGAAGGAAATTAACTTCACCAGACAAAAAAAAGTCTTCCAAAGTCTAACATGTGTCCATGTTAGAATCATAGAATCATAGAATGGTTGGGGTTGGAAGGAACCTTTAAAGGTCATCTAGTCCAGCTCCCCTGCCATGAGCAGGGACATCTTCAACTGGATCAGGTTGCTCAGAGCCCCGTCCAACATGACCTTGAATGTTTCCAGGGATGGGGCATCTACCACCTCTCTGGGAAACCTCTGCCAGGGTTTCACCACCCTCATTGTAAAAAATTTCTTCCTTGTATCTAGTCTGAATCACCGCTCTTTTGGTTTAAAACCATTTCCCCTTGTCTATCACTACAGGGCCTATTAAAAAGTCTGTCCCCTTCTTTCTTATAAGCCCCCTTAAGTATTGAAAGGCCACAATAAGGTCTCCCTGGAGCCTTCTCTTCTCCAGGCTGAACAACCCCAACTGTCTCAGCCTTTCCTCATAGGAGAGGTGCTCCAGCCCTCTAATTGTTTTTGTGGCCCTCCTCTGGACCCACTCCAACAGGTCCATGTCTTTCCCGTACTGGGGACCCCAGAGCTGGACACAGTACTCCGGGTGGGGTCTCACCAGAGTGGAGTAGAAGGGCAGAACCACCTCCCTTGACCCACTGGCCACGCTTCTCTTGATGCAGCCCAGGTACATTTGGCTTTCTGGGCTGCGAACAGCCGTTGCCGGCTCGTGCCCAGCTTTTTGTCCACTTTTCAGCCTGCTGCACAGAGTTCCACCTCCACAGAATCACAGAATCACGGAATCACTAAGGTTGGAAAAGACCTGTAAGATCATCAAGTCCAACCACCAACCCAACCCCACCATGCCCACTAAACAATGTCCCGCAGTGCCACATCCACACGTTCCTTGAACACCTCCAGTGATGGTGACTCCACCACCTCCCTGGGCAGCCTCTTCCAGTGCTTCACCACCCTCTCAGTAAAGACATTTTTCCTAATATCCAGCCTGAACCTCCTCTGGCACAACTTGAGGCAATTTCCTCTTGTCCTATCACTTGCCACTTGGGAGAAGAGACCAACACCCACCTCCCTGCAACCTCCTTTCAGGTAGTTGTAGAGAGCGATGAGGTCTCCCCTCAGCCTCCTCTTCTCCAGACTGAACAACCCCAGCTCCCTCAGCCGCTCCTCGTAAGGCTTGTGCCCATGAGGAGCTGGTAAGCCCCGCAGTATGATACTTGCTGGAGGAGGCAGCAGCCTCCTGGCTATGCAGACCTCTGCTCCCGGGGAGGCTGCGCTACCTCTCCCTGCCCGGTCGGGTGCTCCGCTGGGCTGGGAGTTGAACCCATTAACAGGGCAGCGAGGAGAGGCAGTTTGCAGCTGTTTGCGTGATACATATCTTGTGAATAAATAAACCTCATCTCCAGTACTGCCGCTCTCTAAACATCTGTAGAGACGTGCATTCACTCAAAACATTCAGAAAATAAACAGAAAGAGTGCTGCTCAACTGCACCCTCCTCTAGCCAAAACCCAGCACTGTAAAAGTGTTACCTTTCAGCAGATTCAAAAGTCTCATCAGCCCCCCAAATTTCTCTTCTCAAGGAATGCTCTGCCTCCATTTTCTGGTGCAGAGACACCTCAGGGGCCATAGGTTAGGGTTTCCAAAACCTGATGTACATTTTTCCACATATACTGAGGGGCAGGAGGAGGTAAAGAATAGTTAAACATAGCACAATCGAAAATTAGCTCAAAATGCCGCAAGCTGCAGTTCAGATGGATTACACGATAACCTCAGTAGTTTCAAGAATGTAACAAGAACAGCCTTAAATCAACATAAATACTTGCTCAGCCATTTTCATCTCAGGATTAATGTCAGACTTTTTTTTCTTCTGTCCCGTGGCAGTAAAACAATTTTCCAGCATTTTTAGCTAAGGCATTTGTGGTTGCCGGGAAAGGGGGTGAGAATGGTGATGGATGTGGGACCCTGGGGGTAGGGGCAGGGGGAGCGGGGTCCGGACTCTCTCCGGAGAGCGGGAGCGGAGCCAGGCAGGGACAGGTTGATACTGGTGGGTGCACCTGGGGGGTCGTGGTGCTCTGAAATGCCAGGATTTGCCGGAGCTAGGTGGGGAGCCAGCCAGATGCCTCCTGCCACCCCCCCTTTGTTTCTACCTGCTCGGTTGTACCAAAAGGCAGCTATGACCATTTTCAGTGCTTTCTTGAAGCTTTTTTTTTTGAAGCTCTCATGGACCGTGCCCACGAGACACTGCGATGTGTCCCACACTGCATTCCCCCTCACACTCAGCAGCTCCTCAGGCCAAGTGACAGCCTCAGGATGCAGCCCTTTATTCTGGGGTGAATTCAGGAGATTTCTTGATACTCAGAAAAAAAAATCCTCAATGAGGCACCTGTGGGCTCTGGGATAAATTTCTGCTTTCCAGTCACCTGCAAGCTGGCCGGGAGACACACCCTTGCTTGCTGGAGTACAGATAAGCTCCCAAGGACTTCAAAGGGATTGCTGAACCAAACTGCAATGAATTTCTGCAGAGATGTAATGCACAGCATGTGTCTGAGGGGATGGAGAAGAGCTGGAGTGGTTTAGATTAGATAGCACTATTTGGCTTTAGAGGGGCTTGAGGAAGTGAAGGACACGTAATTGTCTTTTAAAGTGTAATATTTGACTTCAGTTCACCCACACTGCAGAGGGGCTTGCAGATAAGCAATGGAAATTATTTCCGCGTGAGGTCCGGGTATCGCCTTCATACAACTAATCTCCCTGAGATCAGTTTTCCGTTCAGCGTATCATCGTGCTGGGGGGAAGGCTGAGTTATACACACTTGGTTATGTCTGCTCCTATCGATTTATTATTGAGTGGCCCCTATTGCCAGGGAGCCGTGACGCCCTTTACTCTTGCAGTATCACAGTCAACAGCAAGAGCACCAATGCACAGGCGGGTTGGGTTGTGGGTGATGAGCTCTCCGTCACGGGGGAACCCGCGTCCCAAGAGGGTCACACCTGATAACCCGGTTGATGACCACGCTTCTCATGTCAGCACTCCTCACTAGTTAAAACATGGATATTTTACTACCTGCTGGACTAAAACTGAAATGGGAAATTCTTTCACCAGAAGAGCAGCAAAAGGAAGAAATACTTGTATGCTAATGACACTTTCAGTTAATGTTAATACAGAAAAAAAGCTTCAGTCAATCCAGAATCTTTTTTACAACCAGACAAAAATGTCTGGACATGACTTGGGGTCTAGTGCCTGCTCTGTTGCTAACTGTCCTGGGCACACTATAAACTCATTTGAGATGCGGCAGTCTCTTAGACGGTGTTTGCATGTATGCAGCATGCCAGGCCCTCTACATCTTACAATAACAAAAAAAAAAAGGTATAAGCTAGTTGGCAATACCATCTAATTTGTCCGGGATGCAGGTTTCTGGCCATTGCATGTGTGCCTCGTCTACTGGAAGTTTACTGATGGTCTTTATTCATTGTTTGGTTCCAGCTCTGCTCTGTGAAGGAGTACAAATTTACAGGCTTCTACATATTTGTCAGGAGCTTACAGTATGCTCTCTTTCTTTTTAATGAGATGTTTTTTCTTTCTGTTTGAAGTCAGTAAAATCTTT